>NC_071104.1:13980000-14597500 GCF_024256425.1 Clarias gariepinus
TTTTTTTAATCAGAAAATGAATTAAAAATAAATCATTTTAATTGGTCAAATAGGCCTCCCTTCAACCCAGTTTCCACTTCTAGTTGTACTGGTATGAGAGTGCCAGATCAAGTCTGATTTAGACAGCTAAGCAGGCTTGACCCTGGGTAGTGCTTGGATGGGAGACCACCTGATCCTGTAAGCTTTTCAGTTTTATTCCTCATATAGTTTTTTTTTTTTTTTAATCAGAAAATGAATTAAAAATAAATCATTTTAATTGGTCAAATAGGCCTCCCTTCAACCCAGTTTCCACTTCTAGTTGTACTGGTATGAGAGTGCCAGATCAAGTCTGATTTAGACGGCTAAGCAGGCTTGACCCTGGGTAGTGCTTGGATGGGAGACCACCTGATCCTGTAAGCTTTTCAGTTTTATTCCTCATATAGTTTTTTTTTTTTTTTAATCAGAAAATAAATTAAAAATAAATCATTTTAATTGGTCAAATAGGCCTCCCTTCAACCCAGTTTCCACTTCTAGTTGTACTGGTATGAGAGTGCCAGATCAAGTCTGATTTAGACAGCTAAGCAGGCTTGACCCTGGGTAGTGCCTGGATGGGAGACCACCTGATCCTGTAAGCTTTTCAGTTTTATTCCTCATATAGTTTTTTTTTTTTTTTTTTTTTTTTTTTTTAAAAAAAAAAAAAAAAAAAAAAAAAAAAAAAAAAATCAGAAAATAAATAAAAAATAAATCATTTTAATTGGTCAAATAGGCCTCCCTTCAACCCAGTTTCCACTTCTAGTTGTACTGGTATGAAAGTGCCAGATCAAGCCTGATTTAGAAAGCTAAGCAGGCTTGACCCTGGGTAGTGCGTGGATGGGAGACCACCTGATCCTGTAAGCTTTTCAGTTTTATTCCTCATATATATATATTTTTTTTTAATCAGAAAATGAATTAAAAATAAATCATTTTAATTGGTCAAATAGGCCTCCCTTCAACCCAGTTTCCACTTCTAGTTGTACTGGTATGAGAGTGCCAGATCAAGCCTGATTTAGAAAGCTAAGCAGGCTTGACCCTGGGTAGTGCTTGGATGGGAGACCACCTGATCCTGTAAGCTTTTCAGTTTTATTCCTCATATAGTTTTTTTTTTTTTTTAAATCAGAAAATAAATTAAAAATAAATCATTTTAATTGGTCAAATAGGCCTCCCTTCAACCCAGTTTCCACTTCTAGTTGTACTGGTATGAAAGTGCCAGATCAAGCCTGATTTAGAAAGCTAAGCAGGCTTGACCCTGGGTAGTGCTTGGATGGGAGACCACCTGATCCTCTAAGCTTTTCAGTTTTATTCCTCATATAGTTTTTTTTTTTTTTTTAATGGAAAATGAATTAAAAATAAATCATTTTAATTGGTCAAATAGGCCTTCATTCAACCCAGTTTCCACTTCTAGTTGTACTGGTATGAGAGTGCCAGATCAAGTCTGATTTAGACGGCTAAGCAGGCTTGACCCTGGGTAGTGCTTGGATGGGAGACCACCTGATCCTGTAAGCTTTTCAGTTTTATTCCTCATATAGTTTTTTTTTTTTTTTAATCAGAAAATAAATTAAAAATAAACCATTTTAATTGGTCAAATAGGCCTCCCTTCAACCCAGTTTCCACTTCTAGTTGTACTGGTATGAGAGTGCCAGATCAAGTCTGATTTAGACAGCTAAGCAGGCTTGACCCTGGGTAGTGCCTGGATGGGAGACCACCTGATCCTGTAAGCTTTTCAGTTTTATTCCTCATATAGTTTTTTTTTTTTTTTTTTTTTTTTTTTAAAAAAAAAAAAAAAAAAAAAAAAAAAAAAAAATCAGAAAATAAATAAAAAATAAATCATTTTCATTGGTCAAATAGGCCTCCCTTCAACCCAGTTTCCACTTCTAGTTGTACTGGTATGAGAGTGTCAGATCAAGCCTGATTTAGAAAGCTAAGCAGGCTTGACCCTGGGTAGTGCGTGGATGGGAGACCTCCTGATCCTGTAAGCTTTTCAGTTTTATTCCTCATATATATATTTTTTTTTTTAATCAGAAAATAAATTAAAAATAAATCATTTTAATTGGTCAAATAGGCCTCCCTTCAACCCAGTTTCCACTTCTAGTTGTACTGGTATGAAAGTGCCAGATCAAGCCTGATTTAGAAAGCTAAGCAGGCTTGACCCTGGGTAGTGCGTGGATGGGAGACCACCTGATCCTGTAAGCTTTTCAGTTTTATTCCTCATATAGTTTTTTTTTTAATCAGAAAATGAATTAAAAATAAATCATTTTAATTGGTCAAATAGGCCTCCCTTCAACCCAGTTTCCACTTCTAGTTGTACTGGTATGAGAGTGCCAGATCAAGTCTGATTTAGACAGCTAAGCAGGCTTGACCCTGGGTAGTGCTTGGATGGGAGACCACCTGATCCTGTAAGCTTTTCAGTTTTATTCCTCATATAGTTTTTTTTTTTTTTTTAAATCAGAAAATAAATTAAAAATAAATCATTTTAATTGGTCAAATAGGCCTCCCTTCAACCCAGTTCCCACTTCTAGTTGTACTGGTATGAGAGTGCCAGATCAAGCCTGATTTAGAAAGTTAAGCAGGCTTGACCCTGGGTAGTGCTTGGATGGGAGACCACCTGATCCTGTAAGCTTTTCAGTTTTATTCCTCATATAGTTTTTTTTTTTTTTTTAATCAGAAAATAAATTAAAAATAAATCATTTTAATTGGTCAAATAGGCCTTCCTTCAACCCAGTTTCCACTTCTAGTTGTACTGGTATGAAAGTGCCAGATCAAGCCTGATTTAGACAGCTAAGCAGGCTTGACCCTGGGTAGTGCGTGGATGGGAGACCACCTGATCCTGTAAGCTTTTCAGTTTTATTCCTCATATAGTTTTTTTTTTAATCAGAAAATGAATTAAAAATAAATCATTTTAATTGGTCAAATAGGCCTCCCTTCAACCCAGTTTCCACTTCTAGTTGTACTGGTATGAGAGTGCCAGATCAAGTCTGATTTAGACAGCTAAGCAGGCTTGACCCTGGGTAGTGCTTGGATGGGAGACCACCTGATCCTGTAAGCTTTTCAGTTTTATTCCTCATATAGTTTTTTTTTTTTTTTTAAATCAGAAAATAAATTAAAAATAAATCATTTTAATTGGTCAAATAGGCCTTCCTTCAACCCAGTTTCCACTTCTAGTTGTACTGGTATGAGAGTTCCAGATCAAGCCTGATTTAGAAGGTTAAGCAGGCTTGACCCTGGGTAGTGCTTGGATGGGAGACCACCTGGTCCTGTAAGCTTTTCAGTTTTATTCCTCACATAGTTTTTTTTTTTTTTTAATCAGAAAATAAATTAATCTTTTCAGTTTTATTCCTCATATAGTTTTTTTTTATTTTTTTTTTTTTTATTTTTTTTTTTTAAATCAGAAAATAAATTAAAAATAAATCATTTTAATTGGTCAAATAGGCCTCCCTTCAACCCAGTTTCCACTTCTAGTTGTACTGGTATGAAAGTGCCAGATCAAGCCTGATTTAGAAAGCTAAGCAGGCTTGACCCTGGGTAGTGCTTGGATGGGAGACCACCTGATCCTGTAAGCTTTTCAGTTTTATTCCTCATATAGTTTTTTTTTTTTTTTTAATCAGAAAATGAATTAAAAATAAATCATTTTAATTGGTCAAATAGGCCTCCCTTCAACCCAGTTTCCACTTCTAGTTGTACTGGTATGAGAGTGCCAGATCAAGTCTGATTTAGACAGCTAAGCAGGCTTGACCCTGGGTAGTGCTTGGATGGGAGACCACCTGATCCTGTAAGCTTTTCAGTTTTATTCCTCATATAGTTTTTTTTTTTTTTTTTTTTTTTTTTTTTTAAAAAAAAAAAAAAAAAAAAAAAAAAAAAATCAGAAAATAAATTAAAAATAAATCATTTTAATTGGTCAAATAGGCCTCCCTTCAACCCAGTTTCCACTTCTAGTTGTACTGGTATGAAAGTGCCAGATCAAGCCTGATTTAGAAAGCTAAGCAGGCTTGACCCTGGGTAGTGCGTGGATGGGAGACCACCTGATCCTGTAAGCTTTTCAGTTTTATTCCTCATATAGTTTTTTTTTTTTTAATAAGAAAATAAATTAAAAATAAATCATTTTAATTGGTCAAATAGGCCTCCCTTCAACCCAGTTTCCACTTCTAGTTGTACTGGTATGAGAGTGCCAGATCAAGCCTGATTTAGAAAGCTAAGCAGGCTTGATCCTGGGTAGTGCTTGGATGGGAGACCACCTGATCCTGTAAGCTTTTCAGTTTTATTCCTCATATAGTTTTTTGTTTTTTTTAAAAAAATTTTTAAATCAGAAAATAAATTAAAAATAAATCATTTTAATTGGTCAAATAGGCCTCCCTTCAACCCAGTTTCCACTTCTAGTTGTACTGGTATGAAAGTGCCAGATCAAGCCTGATTTAGAAAGCTAAGCAGGCTTGACCCTGGGTAGTGCTTGGATGGGAGACCACCTGATCCTGTAAGCTTTTCAGTTTTATTCCTCATATAGTTTTTTTTTTTTTTTAATCAGAAAATGAATTAAAAATAAATCATTTTAATTGGTCAAATAGGCCTCCCTTCAACCCAGTTTCCACTTCTAGTTGTACTGGTATGAGAGTGCCAGATCAAGTCTGATTTAGACAGCTAAGCAGGCTTGACCCTGGGTAGTGCTTGGATGGGAGACCACCTGATCCTGTAAGCTTTTCAGTTTTATTCCTCATATAGTTTTTTTTTTTTTTTAATCAGAAAATGAATTAAAAATAAATCATTTTAATTGGTCAAATAGGCCTCCCTTCAACCCAGTTTCCACTTCTAGTTGTACTGGTATGAGAGTGCCAGATCAAGTCTGATTTAGACGGCTAAGCAGGCTTGACCCTGGGTAGTGCTTGGATGGGAGACCACCTGATCCTGTAAGCTTTTCAGTTTTATTCCTCATATAGTTTTTTTTTTTTTTTAATCAGAAAATAAATTAAAAATAAATCATTTTAATTGGTCAAATAGGCCTCCCTTCAACCCAGTTTCCACTTCTAGTTGTACTGGTATGAAAGTGCCAGATCAAGCCTGATTTAGAAAGCTAAGCAGGCTTGACCCTGGGTAGTGCGTGGATGGGAGACCACCTGATCCTGTAAGCTTTTCAGTTTTATTCCTCATATATATATATTTTTTTTTAATCAGAAAATGAATTAAAAATAAATCATTTTAATTGGTCAAATAGGCCTCCCTTCAACCCAGTTTCCACTTCTAGTTGTACTGGTATGAGAGTGCCAGATCAAGCCTGATTTAGAAAGCTAAGCAGGCTTGACCCTGGGTAGTGCTTGGATGGGAGACCACCTGATCCTGTAAGCTTTTCAGTTTTATTCCTCATATAGTTTTTTTTTTTTTTTAAATCAGAAAATAAATAAAAAATAAATCATTTTCATTGGTCAAATAGGCCTCCCTTCAACCCAGTTTCCACTTCTAGTTGTACTGGTATGAGAGTGTCAGATCAAGCCTGATTTAGAAAGCTAAGCAGGCTTGACCCTGGGTAGTGCGTGGATGGGAGACCACCTGATCCTGTAAGCTTTTCAGTTTTATTCCTCATATATATATTTTTTTTTTAATCAGAAAATGAATTAAAAATAAATCATTTTAATTGGTCAAATAGGCCTCCCTTCAACCCAGTTTCCACTTCTAGTTGTACTGGTATGAGAGTGCCAGTTCAAGCCTGATTTAGAAAGCTAAGCAGGCTTGACCCTGGGTAGTGCTTGGATGGGAGACCACCTGATCCTGTAAGCTTTTCAGTTTTATTCCTCATATAGTTTTTTTTTTTTTTTAATCAGAAAATAAATTAAAAATAAATCATTTTAATTGGTCAAATAGGCCTCCCTTCAACCCAGTTTCCACTTCTAGTTGTACTGGTATGAAAGTGCCAGATCAAGCCTGATTTAGAAAGCTAAGCAGGCTTGACCCTGGGTAGTGCGTGGATGGGAGACCACCTGATCCTGTAAGCTTTTCAGTTTTATTCCTCATATAGTTTTTTTTTTAATCAGAAAATGAATTAAAAATAAATCATTTTAATTGGTCAAATAGGCCTCCCTTCAACCCAGTTTCCACTTCTAGTTGTACTGGTATGAGAGTGCCAGATCAAGTCTGATTTAGACAGCTAAGCAGGCTTGACCCTGGGTAGTGCTTGGATGGGAGACCACCTGATCCTGTAAGCTTTTCAGTTTTATTCCTCATATAGTTTTTTTTTTTTTTTTAAATCAGAAAATAAATTAAAAATAAATCATTTTAATTGGTCAAATAGGCCTCCCTTCAACCCAGTTCCCACTTCTAGTTGTACTGGTATGAGAGTGCCAGATCAAGCCTGATTTAGAAAGTTAAGCAGGCTTGACCCTGGGTAGTGCTTGGATGGGAGACCACCTGATCCTGTAAGCTTTTCAGTTTTATTCCTCATATAGTTTTTTTTTTTTTTTTAATCAGAAAATAAATTAAAAATAAA
This sequence comes from Clarias gariepinus, assembly GCF_024256425.1. Classification (NCBI taxonomy): domain Eukaryota; kingdom Metazoa; phylum Chordata; class Actinopteri; order Siluriformes; family Clariidae; genus Clarias; species Clarias gariepinus. Next base: position 13,986,485 of record NC_071104.1, read on the forward strand.
TCATTTTAATTGGTCAAATAGGCCTTCCTTCAACCCAGTTTCCACTTCTAGTTGTACTGGTATGAAAGTGCCAGATCAAGCCTGATTTAGACAGCTAAGCAGGCTTGACCCTGGGTAGTGCGTGGATGGGAGACCACCTGATCCTGTAAGCTTTTCAGTTTTATTCCTCATATAGTTTTTTTTTTAATCAGAAAATGAATTAAAAATAAATCATTTTAATTGGTCAAATAGGCCTCCCTTCAACCCAGTTTCCACTTCTAGTTGTACTGGTATGAGAGTGCCAGATCAAGTCTGATTTAGACAGCTAAGCAGGCTTGACCCTGGGTAGTGCTTGGATGGGAGACCACCTGATCCTGTAAGCTTTTCAGTTTTATTCCTCATATAGTTTTTTTTTTTTTTTTAAATCAGAAAATAAATTAAAAATAAATCATTTTAATTGGTCAAATAGGCCTTCCTTCAACCCAGTTTCCACTTCTAGTTGTACTGGTATGAGAGTTCCAGATCAAGCCTGATTTAGAAGGTTAAGCAGGCTTGACCCTGGGTAGTGCTTGGATGGGAGACCACCTGGTCCTGTAAGCTTTTCAGTTTTATTCCTCACATAGTTTTTTTTTTTTTTTAATCAGAAAATAAATTAATCTTTTCAGTTTTATTCCTCATATAGTTTTTTTTTTTTTTTTTTTTTTTTTTTTTTTTTTTTTTTTTTCTTTTAAAAAATCAGAAAATGAATTAAAAATAAATCATTTTAATTGGTCAAATAGGCCTTCCTTCAACCCAGTTTCCACTTCTAGTTGTACTGGTATGAGAGTGCCAGATCAAGCCTGATTTAGAAAGCTAAGCAGGCTTGACCCTGGGTAGTGCTTGGATGGGAGACCACCTGATCCTGTAAGCTTTTCAGTTTTATTCCTCATATAGTTTTTTTTTTTTTTAATCAGAAAATGAATTAAAAATAAATCATTTTAATTGGTCAAATAGGCCTCCCTTCAACCCAGTTTCCACTTCTAGTTGTACTGGTATGAGAGTGCCAGATCAAGTCTGATTTAGACGGCTAAGCAGGCTTGACCCTGGGTAGTGCTTGGATGGGAGATCACCTGATCCTGTAAGCTTTTCAGTTTTATTCCTCATATAGTTTTTTTTTATTTTTTTATTTTTTATTTTTTTTTTTTAAATCAGAAAATAAATTAAAAATAAATCATTTTAATTGGTCAAATAGGCCTCCCTTCAACCCAGTTTCCACTTCTAGTTGTACTGGTATGAAAGTGCCAGATCAAGCCTGATTTAGAAAGCTAAGCAGGCTTGACCCTGGGTAGTGCTTGGATGGGAGACCACCTGATCCTGTAAGCTTTTCAGTTTTATTCCTCATATAGTTTTTTTTTTTTTTTTTAATCAGAAAATGAATTAAAAATAAATCATTTTAATTGGTCAAATAGGCCTCCCTTCAACCCAGTTTCCACTTCTAGTTGTACTGGTATGAGAGTGCCAGATCAAGTCTGATTTAGACAGCTAAGCAGGCTTGACCCTGGGTAGTGCTTGGATGGGAGACCACCTGATCCTGTAAGCTTTTCAGTTTTATTCCTCATATAGTTTTTTTTTTTTTTTTTTTTTTTTTTTTTTAAAAAAAAAAAAAAAAAAAAAAAAAAAATCAGAAAATAAATTAAAAATAAATCATTTTAATTGGTCAAATAGGCCTCCCTTCAACCCAGTTTCCACTTCTAGTTGTACTGGTATGAAAGTGCCAGATCAAGCCTGATTTAGAAAGCTAAGCAGGCTTGACCCTGGGTAGTGCGTGGATGGGAGACCACCTGATCCTGTAAGCTTTTCAGTTTTATTCCTCATATAGTTTTTTTTTTATTTAATCAGAAAATGAATTAAAAATAAATCATTTTAATTGGTCAAATAGGCCTCCCTTCAACCCAGTTTCCACTTCTAGTTGTACTGGTATGAGAGTGCCAGATCAAGCCTGATTTAGAAAGCTAAGCAGGCTTGACCCTGGGTAGTGCTTGGATGGGAGACCACCTGATCCTGTAAGCTTTTCAGTTTTATTCCTCATATAGTTTTTTTTTTAATCAGAAAATGAATTAAAAATAAATCATTTTAATTGGTCAAATAGGCCTCCCTTCAACCCAGTTTCCACTTCTAGTTGTACTGGTATGAGAGTGCCAGATCAAGTCTGATTTAGACAGCTAAGCAGGCTTGACCCTGGGTAGTGCTTGGATGGGAGACCACCTGATCCTGTAAGCTTTTCAGTTTTATTCCTCATATAGTTTTTTTTTTTTTTGTAAATCAGAAAATAAATTAAAAATAAATCATTTTAATTGGTCAAATAGGCCTCCCTTCAACCCAGTTTCCACTTCTAGTTGTACTGGTATGAGAGTTCCAGATCAAGCCTGATTTAGAAGGTTAAGCAGGCTTGACCCTGGGTAGTGCTTGGATGGGAGACCACCTGGTCCTGTAAGCTTTTCAGTTTTATTCCTCATATAGTTTTTTTTTTTTTTTTTAAATCAGAAAATAAATTAAAAATAAATCATTTTAATTGGTCAAATAGGCCTTCCTTCAACCCAGTTTCCACTTCTAGTTGTACTGGTATGAGAGTGCCAGATCAAGCCTGATTTAGAAAGCTAAGCAGGCTTGACCCTGGGTAGTGCTTGGATGGGAGACCACCTGATCCTGTAAGCTTTTCAGTTTTATTCCTCATATAGTTTTTTTTTTTTTTAATCAGAAAATAAATTAAAAATAAATCATTTTAATTGGTCAAATAGGCCTCCCTTCAACCCAGTTTCCACTTCTAGTTGTACTGGTATGAGAGTGCCAGATCAAGCCTGATTTAGAAAGCTAAGCAGGCTTGACCCTGGGTAGTGCGTGGATGGGAGACCACCTGATCCTGTAAGCTTTTCAGTTTTATATCTCATATAGTTTTTTTTTTTTTTAAATAAGAAAATAAATTAAAAATAAATCATTTTAATTGGTCAAATAGGCCTCCCTTCAACCCAGTTTCCACTTCTAGTTGTACTGGTATGAGAGTGCCAGATCAAGTCTGATTTAGACAGCTAAGCAGGCTTGACCCTAGGTAGTTCTTGGATGGGAGACCACCTGATCCTGTAAGCTTTTCAGTTTTATTCCTCATATAGTTTTTTTTTTTTTTAAATAAGAAAATAAATTAAAAAATAAATCATTTTAATTGGTCAAATAGGCCTTCCTTCAACCCAGTTTCCACTTCTAGTTGTACTGGTGTGAGAGTGCCTGATCAAGCCTGATTTAGAATGCTAAGCAGGCTTGACCCTGGGTAGTGCTTGGATGGGAGACCACCTGATCCTGTAAGCTTTTCAGTTTTATTCCTCATATAGTTTTTTTATTATTAAAGAAAATAAAATAAAAATAAATCATTTTAATTGGTCAAATAGGCCTTCCTTTAACCCAGTTTCCAATTCTAGTTGTACTGGTATGAGAGTGCCTGATCAAGCCTGATTTAGAATGCTAAGCAGGCTTGACCCTGGGTAGTGCTTGGATGGGAGACCACCTGATCCTGTAAGCTTTTCAGTTTTATTCCTCATATAGTTTTTTTTTTTTTTAATCAGAAAATAAATTAAAAATAAATCATTTTAATTGGTCAAATAGGCCTCCCTTCAACCCAGTTTCCACTTCTAGTTGTACTGGTATGAGAGTGCCAGATCAAGCCTGATTTAGAAAGCTAAGCAGGCTTGACCCTGGGTAGTGCGTGGATAGGAGACCACCTGATCCTGTAAGCTTTTCAGTTTTATTCCTCATATAGTTTTTTTTTTTTTTAAATAAGAAAATAAATTAAAAATAAATCATTTTAATTGGTCAAATAGGCCTCCCTTCAACCCAGTTTCCACTTCTAGTTGTACTGGTATGAGGGTGCCAGATCAAGCCTGACTTAGAAAGCTAAGCAGGCTTGACCCTGGGTAGTGCTTGGATGGGAGACCACCTGATCCTGTAAGCTTTTCAGTTTTATTCCTCATATAGTTTTTTTTTTTTTTTGAATCAGAAAATAAATTAAAAATAAATCATTTTAATTGGTCAAATAGGCCTCCCTTCAACCCAGTTTCCACTTCTAGTTGTACTGGTATGAGAGTGCCAGATCAAGCCTGATTTAGAAAGCTAAGCAGGATTGACCCTGGGTAGTGCTTGGATGGGAGACCACCTGATCCTGTAAGCTTTTCAGTTTTATTCCTCATATAGTTTTTTTTTTATTTTTAATCAGAAAATTTATTAAAAATAAATCATTTTAATTGGTCAAATAGGCCTCCCTTCAACCCAGTTTCCACTTCTAGTTGTACTGGTATGAGAGTGCCAGATCAAGCCTGATTTAGAAAGCTAAGCAGGCTTGACCCTGGGTAGTGCTTGGATGGGAGACCACCTGATCCTGTAAGCTTTTCAGTTTTATTCCTCATATAGTTTTTTTTTTTTTTTAATCAGAAAATAAATTAAAAATAAATCATTTTAATTGGTCAAATAGGCCTCCCTTCAACCCAGTATCCACTTCTAGTTGTACTGGTATGAGAGTGCCAGATCAAGCCTGATTTAGAAAGCTAAGCAGGCTTGACCCTGGGTAGTGCTTGGATGGGAGACCACCTGATCCTGTAAGCTTTTCAGTTTTATTCCTCATATAGTTTTTTTTTTTTTAAATCAGAAAATAAATTAAAAATAAATCATTTTAATTGGTCAAATAGGCCTCCCTTCAACCCAGTTTCCACTTCTAGTTGTACTGGTATGAGAGTGCCAGATCAAGCCTGATTTAGAAAGCTAAGCAGGCTTGACCCTGGGTAGTGCTTGGATGGGAGACCACCTGATCCTGTAAGCTTTTCAGTTTTATTCCTCATATAGTTTTTTTTTTATTTTTAATCAGAAAATAAATTAAAAATAAATCATTTTAATTGGTCAAATAGGGCTCCCTTCAACCCAGTTTCCACTTCTAGTTGTACTGGTATGAAAGTGCCAGATCAAGCCTGATTTAGAAAGCTAAGCAGGCTTGACCCTGGGTAGTGCTTGGATGGGAGACCACCTGATCCTTTAAGCTTTTCAGTTTTATTCCTCATATAGTTTCTTTTTTTTTTTTTTTTTTTTCTTAAATAAGAAAATAAATTAAAAATAAATCATTTTAATTGGTCAAATAGGCCTTCCTTCAACCCAGTTTCCACTTCTAGTTGTACTGGTATGAGAGTGCCAGATCAAGCCTGATTTAGAAAGCTAACCAGGCTTGACCCTGGGTAGTGCTTGGATGGGAGACCACCTGATCCTGTAAGCTTTTCAGTTTTATTCCTCATATAGTTTTTTTTTTTTTTTTAAAAAGAAAATAATTTCAAAATAAATCATTTTAATTGGTCAAATAGGCCTCCCTTCAACCCAGTTTCCACTTCTAGTTGTACTGGTATGAGTGTGCCAGATCAAGCCTGATTTAGAAAGCTAAGCATGCTTGACCCTGGGTAGTGCTTGGATGGGAGACCACCTGATCCTGTAAGCTTTTCAGTTTTATTCCTCATATAGTTTTTTTTTTTTTTTTTAAAAGAAAATAATTTCAAAATAAATCATTTTAATTGGTCAAATAGGCCTCCCTTCAACCCAGTTTCCACTTCTAGTTGTACTGGTATGAGTGTGCCAGATCAAGCCTGATTTAGAAAGCTAAGCACTGGGTAGTGCTTGGATGGGAGAACACCTGATCCTTTAAGCTTTTCAGTTTTATTCCTCATATAGTTTCTTTTTTTTTTTTTTTTTCTTAAATAAGAAGATAAATGAAAAATAAATCATTTTAATTGGTCAAATAGGCCTTCCTTCAACCCAGTTTCCACTTCTAGTTGTACTGGTATGAGAGTGCCAGATCAAGCCTGATTTAGAAAGCTAAGCAGGCTTGACCCTAGGTAGTTCTTTAATGGGAGACCACCTGATCCTGTAAGCTTTTCAGTTTTATTCCTCATGTAGATTTTTTTTTTTTTTCTTCTTTTCTTAAATAAGAAGATAAATTAAAAATAAATCATTTTAATTGGTCAAATAGGCCTCCCTTCAACCCAGATTCCTCTTCTAGTTGTACTGGTATGAGAGTGCCAGATCAACCCTGATTTAGAAAGCTAAGCAGGCTTGACCCTGGGTAGTGCTTGGATGGGAGACCACCTGATCCTGTAAGCTTTTCAGTTTTATTCCTCATATAGTTTCTTTCTTTTTTTTTTTTTTCTTAAATAAGAAGATAAATTAAAAATAAATCATTTTAATTGGTCAAATAGGCCTCCCTTCAACCCAGTTTCCACTTCTAGTTGTACTGGTATGAGAGTGCCAGATCAAGCCTGATTTAGAAAGCTAAGCAGGCTTGACCCTGGGTAGTGCTTGGATGGGAGACCACCTGATCCTGTAAGCTTTTCAGGTTCATTCCTCATATAGTTTTTTTTTTTTTTTTTTAAATAAGAAAATAAATTCAAAATAAATCATTTTAATTGGTCAAATAGGCCTCCCTTCAACCCACTTTCCGCTTCTAGTTGTACTGGTATGAGTGTGCCAAATCAAGCCTGATTTTGAAAGCTAAGCAGGCTTGACCCTGGGTAGTGCTTGGATGGGAGACCACCTGATCCTGTAAGCCATTTAGTTTTATTCCTCATATAGTTTTTTTTTTTTTTAAATAAGAAAATAAATTTAAAAAAATCATTTTAATTGGTCAAATAGGCCTCCCTTCAACCCAGTTTCCACTTCTAGTTGTACTGGTATGAGAATGCCAGATCAAGCCTGATTTAGAAAGCTAAGCAGGCTTGACCCTGGGTAGTGCTTGGATGGGAGACCACCTGATCCTGTAAGCTTTTCAGTTTTATTCCTCATGTACTTTTTTTTTTTTTTTTTTTTCCTTAAATAAGAAAATAAATTTAAAATAAATCATTTTAATTGGTCAAATAGGCCTCCCTTCAACCCAGTTTCCACTTCTAGTTGTACTGGTATGAGAGTGCCAGATCAATCCTGTTTTAGAAAACTAAGCAGGCTTGACCCTGGGTAGTGCTTGGATGGGAGACCACCTGATCCTGTAAGCTTTTCAGTTTTATTCCTCATATAATTATTATTTTTTTTTTTTTTTTTTTTTTTTTAAATAAGAAAATAAATTAAAAATAAATAATTTTAATTGGTCAAATAGGCCTCCCTTCAACCCAGTTTCCACTTCTAGTTGTACTGGTATGAGTGTGCCAGATCAAGCCTGATTTAGAAAGCTAAGCAGGCTTGACCCTGGGTAGTGCTTGTATGGGAGACCACCTGATCCTGTAAGCTTTTCAGTTTTATTCCTCATATAGTTTCTTTTTTTTTTTTTTTCTTAAATAAGAAAATAAATTAAAAATAAATCATTTTAATTGGTCAAATAGGCCTTCCTTCAACCCAGTTTCCACTTCTAGTTGTACTGGTATGAGAGTGCCAGATCAAGCCTGATTTAGAAAGCTAAGCAGGCTTGACCCTAGGTAGTTCTTGGATGGGAGACCACCAGATCCTGTAAGCTTTTCCGTTTTATTACTCATATAGTTTTTTTTTTTTTTTTTTGTTTTTTTTTTTTTTTTTAAGAAAATAAATTCAAAATAAATCATTTTAATTGGTCAAATAGGCCTTCCTTCAACCCAGTTTCCACTTCTAGTTGTACTGGTATGAGAGTGCCAGATCAAGCCTGATTTAGACAGCTAAGCAGGCTTGACCCTAGGTAGTTCTTGGATGGGAGACCACCTGATCCTGTAAGCTTTTCAGTTTTATTCCTCATATAGTTTCTTTTTTTTTTTTTTTTTTTTAAAGAAAATAAATTAAAAATAAATCATTTTAATTGGTCAAATAGGCCTTCCTTCAACCCAGTTTCCACTTCGAGTTGTACTGGTATGAGAGTGCCAGATCAAGCCTGATTTAGAAAGCTAAGCAGGCTTGACCCTAGGTAGTTCTTGGATGGGAGACCACCTGATCCTGTAAGCTTTTCAGTTTTATTCCTCATGTAGTTTTTCATTTTTTTTTCTTTTCTTAAATAAGAAGATAAATTAAAAATAAATCATTTTAATTGGTCAAATAGGCCTCCCTTCAACCCAGTTTCCAGTTCTAGTTGTACTGGTATGAGAGTGCCAGATCAACCCTGATTTAGAAAGCTAAGCAGGCTTGACCCTGGGTAGTGCTTGGATGGGAGACCACCTGATCCTGTAAGCTTTTCAGTTTTATTCCTCATATAGTTTTTTTTTTTTTTAAATAAGAAAATAAATTCAAAATAAATCATTTTAATTGGTCAAATAGGCCTCCCTTCAACCCAGTTTCTGCTTTTAGTTGTACTGGTATGAGAGTGCCAGATCAAGCCTGATTTAGAAAGCTAAGCAGGCTTGACCCTGTGTAGTGCTTGAATGGGAGACCACCTGATCCTGTAAGCTTTTCAGTTTTATTCCTCATATAGTTTTCTTTTTTTAAATAAGAAAATAAATTAAAAAAAATCATTTTAATTGGTCAAATAGGCCTTCCTTCAACCCACTTTCCACTTCTAGTTGTACTGGTATGAGAGTGCCAGATCAAGCCTGATTTAGAAAGCTAAGCAGGCTTGACCCTGGGTAGTGCTTGGATGGGAGACCACCTGATCCTGTAAGCTTTTCAGGTTCATTCCTCATATAGTTTTTTTTTTTTTTTTTAAATAAGAAAATAAATTCAAAATAAATCATTTTAATTGGTCAAATAGGCCTCCCTTCAACCCAGTTTCCACTTCTAGTTGTACTGGTATGAGAGTGCCAGATCAAGCCTGATTTAGAAAGCTAAGCAGGCTTGACCCTGGGTAGTTCTTGGATGGGAGACCACCTGATCCTGTAAGCTGTTCAGTTTTATTCCTCATATAGTTTCTTTTTTTTTTTCTTTCTTAAATAAGAAAATAAATTAAAAATAAATCATTTTAATTGGTCAAATAGGCCTCCCTTCAACCCAGTTTCCACTTCAAGTTGTACTGGTATGAGAGTGCCAGATCAAGCCTGATTTAGAAAGCTAAGCAGGCTTGACACTGGGTAGTGCTTGGATGGGAGACCACCTGATCCTGTAAGCTTTTCAGTTTTAATCCTCATATTTTTTTTTTTTTTTTTTTTCTCTTAAATAAGAAAATAAATTAAAACTAAATAATTTTAATTGGTCAAATAGGCCTTCCTTCAACCCACTTTCCACTTCTTGTTGTACTGGTATGAGAGTGCCAGATCAAGCCTGATTTTAAAAGCTAAGCAGGCTTGACCCTGGGTATTGCTTGGATGGGAGACCACCTGATCCTGTAAGCTTTTCAGTTTTATTCCTCATGTAGTTTTTTTTTTTTTTTTTTCTTAAATAAGAAAATAAATTTAAAAAAAATCATTTTAATTGGTCAAATAGGCCTCCCTTCAACCCAGTTTCCACTTCTAGTTGTACTGGTATGAGAGTGCCAGATCAAGCCTGATTTAGAAAGCTAAGCAGGCTTGACCCTGGGTAGTGCTTGGATGGGAGACGACCTGATCCTGTAAGCTTTTCAGTTTAATTCCTCATATAGTTTTTTTTTTTTTTAAATAGAGAAAATAAATTAAAAATAAATCATTTTAATTGGTCAAATAGGCCTCCCTTCAACCCAGTTTCCACTTCTAGTTGTACTGGTATGAGAGTGCCAGATCAAGCCTGATTTAGACAGCTAAGCAGGCTTGACCCTAGGTAGTTCTTGGATGGGAGACCACCTGATCCTGTAAGCTTTTCAGTTTTATTCCTCATATAGTTTTTTTTTTTTTTTATCAGAAAATAAATTAAAAATAAATCATTTTAATTGGTCAAATAGGCCTCCCTTCAACCCAGTTTCCATTTCTAGTTGTACTGGTATGAGAGTGCCAGATCAAGCCTGATTTAGAAAGCTAAGCAGGCTTGACCCTGGGTAGTGCGTGGATAGGAGACCACCTGATCCTGTAAGCTTTTCAGTTTTATTCCTCATATAGTTTTTTTTTTTTTTAAATAAGAAAATAAATTAAAAATAAATCATTTTAATTGGTCAAATAGGCCTCCCTTCAACCCAGTTTCCACTTCTAGTTGTACTGGTATGAGAGTGCCAGATCAAGCCTGATTTAGAAAGCTAAGCAGGCTTGATCCTGGGTAGTGCTTGGATGGGAGACCACCTGATCCTGTAAGCTTTTCAGTTTTATTCCTCATGTAGTTTTTTTTTTTTTTTTTTTTCTTAAATAAGAAAATAAATTTAAAATAAATCATTTTAATTGGTCAAATAGGCCTCCCTTCAACCCAGTTTCCACTTCTAGTTGTATTGGTATGAGAGTGCCAGATCAAGCCTGATTTAGAAAGCTAAGCAGGCTTGACCCTGGGTAGTTCCTGAATGGGAGACCACCTGATCCTGTAAGCTTTTCAGTTTTATTCCTCATATAGTTTATTTTTTTTAATTTTTTTCTTAAATAAGAAAATAAATTCAAAATAAATCATTTTAATTGGTCAAATAAGCCTCCCTTCAACCCAGTTTCCACTTCTAGTTGTACTGGTATGAGAGTGCCAGATCAACCCTGATTTAGAAAGCTAAGCTGGCTTGACCCTGGGTAGTGCTTGGATGGGAGACCACCTGATCCTGTAAGCTTTTCAGTTTTATTCCTCATATAGTTTTTTTTTTTTTAAATAAGAAAATAAATTTAAAAAAAAATCATTTTAATTGGTCAAATAGGCCTTCCTTCAACCCAGTTTACACTTCTAGTTGTACTGGTATGAGAGTGCCAGATCAAGCCTGATTTAGAAAGCTAAGCAGGCTTGACCCTGGGTAGTTCTTGGATGGGAGACCACCTGATCCTGTAAGCTTTTCAGTTTTATTCCTCATATAGTTTCTTTTTTTTTTTTTCTTAAATAAGAAAATAAATTAAAAATAAATCATTTTAATTGGTCAAATAGGCCTTCCTTCAACCCAGTTTCCACTTCTAGTTGTACTGGTATGAGAGTGCCAGATCAAGCCTGATTTAGAAAGCTAAGCAGGCTTGACCCTAGGTAGTTCTTGGATGGGAGACCACCTGATCCTGTAAGCTTTTCAGTTTTATTTCTCATATAGTTTTTTTTTTTTTTTTAAAAAGAAAATAATTTCAAAATAAATCATTTTAATTGGTCAAATAGGCCTCCCTTCAACCCAGTTTCCACTTCTAGTTGTACTGGTATGAGTGTGCCAGATCAAGCCTGATTTAGAAAGCTAAGCATGCTTGACCCTGGGTAGTGCTTGGATGGGAGACCACCAGATCCTGTAAGCTTTTCAGTTTTATTTCTCATATAGTTTTTTTTTTTTTTTTTTTTTTTTTTAAAGAAAATAAATTAAAAATAAATAATTTTAATTGGTCAAATAGGCCTTCCTTCAACCCAGTTTCCACTTCTAGTTGTACTGGTATGAGAGTGCCAGATCAAGCCTGATTTAGAAAGCTAAGCACTGGGTAGTGCTTGGATGGGAGACCACCTGATCCTTTAAGCTTTTCAGTTTTATTCCTCATATAGTTTCTTTTTTTTTTTTTTTTTTTTAAAGAAAATAAATTCAAAGTAAATCATTTTAATTGGTCAAATAGGCCTTCCTTCAACCCAGTTTCCACTTCGAGTTGTACTGGTATGAGAGTGCCAGATCAAGCCTGATTTAGAAAGCTAAGCAGGCTTGACCCTAGGTAGTTCTTGGATGGGAGACCACCTGATCCTGTAAGCTTTTCAGTTTTATTCCTCATGTAGTTTTTCATTTTTTTTTCTTTTCTTAAATAAGAAGATAAATTAAAAATAAATCATTTTAATTGGTCAAATAGGCCTCCCTTCAACCCAGTTTCCACTTCTAGTTGTACTGGTATGAGAGTGCCAGATCAACCCTGATTTAGAAAGCTAAGCTGGCTTGACCCTGGGTAGTGCTTGGATGGGAGACCACCTGATCCTGTAAGCTTTTCAGTTTTATTCCTCATATAGTTTTTTTTTTTTTTAAATAAGAAAATAAATTCAAAATAAATCATTTTAATTGGTCAAATAGGCCTTCCTTCAACCCAGTTTCCGCTTCTAGTTGTACTGGTATGAGAGTGCCAGATCAAGCCTGATTTAGAAAGCTAAGCAGGCTTGACCCTGGGTAGTGCTTGGATGGGAGACCACCTGATCCTGTAAGCTTTTCAGTTTTATTCCTCATGTAGTTTTTTTTTTTTTTTTTCTTAAATAAGAAAATAATTTTAAAATAAATCATTTTAATTGGTCAAATAGGCCTCCCTTCAACCCAGTTTCCACTTCTAGTTGTACTGGTATGAGAGTGCCAGATCAAGCCTGATTTAGAAAACTAAGCAGGCTTGACCCTGGGTAGTTCTTGGATGGGAGACCACCTGATCCTGTAAGCTTTTCAGTTTTATTCCTCATGTAGTTTTTTTTTTTTTTTTTTTTTCTTAAATAAGAAAATAAATTTAAAATAAATCATTTTAATTGGTCAAATAGGCCTCCCTTCAACCCAGTTTCCATTTCTAGTTGTACTGGTATGAGAGTGCCAGATCAAGCCTGATTTAGAAAGCTAAGCAGGCTTGACCCTGGGTAGTGCTTCGATGAGAGACCGCCTGATCCTGTAAGCTTTTCAGCTTTATTCCTCATATAGTTTTTTTTTTTTTTAAATAGAGAAAATAAATTAAAAATAAATCATTTTAATTGGTCAAATAGGCCTTCCTTCAACCCAGTTTCCGCTTCTAGTTGTACTGGTATGAGAGTGCCAGATCAAGCCTGATTTAGAAAGCTAAGCAGGCTTGACCCTGGGTAGTGCTTGGATGGGAGACCACCTGATCCTGTAAGCTTTTCAGTTTTATTCCTCATATAGTTTTCTTTTTTAAAATAAGAAAATAAATTAAAAATAAATCATTTTAATTGGTTAAATGGGCCTTCCTTCAACCCACTTTCCACTTCTAGTTGTACTGGTATGAGAGTGCCAGATCAAGCCTGATTTAGAAAGCTAAGCAGGCTTGATCCTAGGTAGTTCTTGGATGGGAGACCACCTGATCCTGTAAGCTTTTCAGTTTTATTCCTCATGTAGTTTTTTTTTTTTTTTTTTTTTTAAATAAGAAAATAATTTAAAAATAAATCATTTTAATTGGTCAAATAGGCCTCCCTTCAACCCAGTTTCCACTTCTAGTTGTACTGGTATGAGAGTGCCAGATCAAGCCTGATTTAGAAAGCTAAGCAGGCTTGACCCTGGGTAGTGCTTGGATGGAAGACCACCTGATCCTGTAAGCTTTTCAGTTTTATTCCTCATATAGTTTTTTTTTTTTTTAATAAGAAAATAAATTAAAAATAAATCATTTTAATTGGTCAAATAGGCCTCCCTTCAACCCAGTTTCCACTTCTAGTTGTACTGGTATGATAGTGCCAGATCAAGCCTGATTTAGAAAGCTAAGCAGGCTTGACCCTGGGTATTGCTTGGATGGGAGACCACCTGATCCTGTAAGCTTTTCAGTCTTATTCCTCATGTAGTTTTTTTTTTTTTTTTTTTTTTTTTTTCTTAAATAAGAAAATAAATAAAAAAAAAATCATTTTAATTGGTCAAATAGGCCTCCCTTCAACCCAGTTTCCACTTCTAGTTGTACTGGTATGAGAGTGCCAGATCAAGCCTGATTTAGAAAGCTAAGCAGGCTTGACCCTGGGTAGTTCTTGTATGGGAGACCACCTGATTCTGTAAGCTTTTCAGTTTTATTCCTCATATATATATATTTCTTTTTTTTTCTTTTTTCTTTTTTTTTTTTAAATAAGAAAATAAAAAATAAAAAAATCATTTTAATTGGTCAAATAGGCCTTCCTTCAACCCAGTTTCCACTTCTAGTTGTACTGGTATGAGAGTGCCAGATCAAGCCTGATTTAGAAAGCTAAGCAGGCATGACGCTGGGTAGTTCTTGGATGGGAGACCACCTGATTCTGTAAGCTTTTCAGTTTTATTCCTCATATAGTTTCTTTTTTTTTTTTTTTTTTCTTAAATAAAAAAATAAATTAAAAATAAATCATTTTAATTGGTCAAATAGGCCTCCCTTCAACCCAGTTTCCACTTCTAGTTGTACTGGTATGAGAGTGCCAGATCAAGCCTGATTTAGAAAACTAAGCAGGCTTGACCCTGGGTAGTTCTTGGATGGGAGACCACCTGATCCTGTAAGCTTTTCAGTTTTATTCCTCATGTAGTTTTTTTTTTTTTTTTTTTTTTTTCTTAAATAAGAAAATAAATTAAAAATAAATCATTTTAATTGGTCGAATAGGCCTTCCTTCAACCCAATTTCCACTTCTAGTTGTACTGGTATGAGAGTGCCAGATCAAGCCTGATTTAGAAAGCTAAGCAGGCTTGACCCTGGGTAGTGCTTGGATGAGAGACCACCTGATCCTGTAAGGTTTTTAGTTTTATTCCTCATATAGTTTTTTTTTTTTTTAATAAGAAAATAAATTAAAAATAAATCATTTTAATTGGTCAAATAGGCCTTCCTTCAACCCAGTTTCCACTTCTAGTTGTACTGGTATGAGAGTGCCAGATCAAGCCTGATTTAGAAAGCTAAGCAGGCATGACGCTGGGTAGTTCTTGGATGGGAGACCACCTGATTCTGTAAGCTTTTCAGTTTTATTCCTCATATAGTTTCTTTTTTTTTTTTTTTTTTTCTTAAATAAAAAAATAAATTAAAAATAATTCATTTTAATTGGTCAAATAGGCCTCCCTTCAACCCAGTTTCCACTTCTAGTTGTACTGGTATGAGAGTGCCAGATCAAGCCTGATTTAGAAAGCTAAGCAGGCTTGACCCTGGGTAGTGCTTGGATGAGAGACCACCTGATCCTGTAAGCTTTTTAGTTTTATTCCTCATATAGTTTTTTTTTTTCTTTTAAAATAAGAAAATAAATTAAAAAAAAAATCATTTTAATGGTCAAATAGGCCTTCCTTCAACCCAGTTTCCACTTCTAGTTGTACTGGTATGAGAGTGCCAGATCAAGCCTGATTTAGAAAGCTAAGCAGGCTTGACCCTGGGTAGTGCTTGGATGGGAGACCACCTGGTCCTGTAAGCGTTTCAGTTTTATTCCTCATATATATATATATATATATATATATATATATATATATATATATATTTTAATAAGAAACTAAATTAAAAAAAAAATCATTTTAATTGGTCAAATAGGCCTCCCTTCAACCCAGTTTCCACTTCTAGTTGTATTGGTATGAGAGTGCCAGATCAAGCCTGATTTAGAAAGCTAAGCAGGCTTGACCCTGGGTAGTGCTTGGATGGGAGACCACCTGATCCTGTAAGCTTTTCAGTTTTATTCCTCATATAGTTTTTTTTTTTTTTTAATCAGAAATTTAATTAAAAATAAATCATTTTAATTGGTCAAATAGGCCTCCCTTCAACCCAGTTTCCACTTCTAGTTGTATTGGTATGAGAGTGCCAGATCAAGCCTGATTTAGAAAGCTAAGCGGGCTTGACCCTGGGTAGTGCTTGGATGGGAGACCACCTGATCCTGTAAGCTTTTCAGTTTTATTCCTCATATATATATTTTTTTTAAATAAGAAAATAAAAAAAAAAAAATCATTTTAATTGGTCAAATAGGCCTTCCTTCAACCCAGTTTCCACTTCTAGTTGTACTGGTATGAGAGTGCCAGATCAAGCCTGATTTAGAAAGCTACGCAGGCTTGACCCAGGGTAGTGCTTGGATGGGAGACCACCTGATCCTGTAAGCTTTTCAGTTTTATTCCTCATATAGTTTTTTTTTTATTTTAATAAGAAAATAAATTAAAAAAAATCATTTTAACTCGTCAAATAGGCCTCCCTTCAACCCAGTTTCCACTTCTAGTTGTACTGGTATGAGAGTGCCAGATAAAGCCTGATTTAGAAAGCTAAGCAGGCTTGACCCTGGGTAGTGCTTGGATGGAAGACCACCTCATCCTGTAAGCTTTTCAGTTTTATTCCTCATATAGTTTTTTTTTTTTTTTAAATGAGAAAATAAATTAAAGATAAATCATCTTAATTGGTCAAATAGGCCTCCCTTCAACCCAGTTTCCACTTCTAGTTGTACTGGTATGAGAGTGCCAGATCAAGCCTGATTTAGAAAGCTAAGCAGGCTTGACCCTGGGTAGTGCTTGGATGGGAGACCACCTGATCCTGTAAGCTTTTCAGTTTTATTCCTCATATAGTTTCTTTTTTTTTTTTTTTTTTTTTTTCTTAAATAAGAAAATAAATTAAAAATAAATCATTTTAATTGGTCAAATAGGCCTTCCTTCAACCCAGTTTCCACTTCTAGTTGTACTGGTATGAGAGTGCCAGATCAAGCCTGATTTAGAAAGCTAAGCAGGCTTGACCCTGGGTAGTGCTTGGATGGGAGACCACCTGATCCTGTAAGCTTTTCAGTTTTATTCCTCATATAGTTTTTTTTATTATTAAAGAAAATAAAATAAAAATAAATCATTTTAATTGGTCAAATAGGCCTTCCTTTAACCCAGTTTCCACTTCTAGTTGTACTGGTATGAGAGTGCCTGATCAAGCCTGATTTAGAATGCTAAGCTGGCTTGACCCTGGGTAGTGCTTGGATGGGAGACCACCTGATCCTGTAAGCTTTTCAGTTTTATTCCTCATATATTTTTTTTTTTCTAAATAAGAAAAAAAAAAAAAAATCATTTTAATTGGTCAAATAGGCCTTCCTTCAACCCACTTTCCACTTCTAGTTGTACTGGTATGAGAGTGCCAGATCAAGCCTGATTTAGAAAGCTAAGCAGGCTTGACCCTGGGTAGTGCTTGGATGGGAGACCACCTGATCCTGTAAGCTTTTCAGTTTTATTTCTCATATAGTTTTTTTTTTTTAAATAAGAAAAAAAAAAATCATTTTAATTGGTCAAATAGGCCTTCCTTCAACCCAGTTTCCACTTCTAGTTGTACTGGTATGAGAGTGCCAGATCAAGCCTGATTTAGAAAGCTAAGCAGGCTTGACCCTGGGTAGTGCTTGGATGGGAGACCACCTGATCCTGTAAGGTTTTCAGTTTTATTCCTCATATATATTTATTTTTTTTTCTTAAATAAGAAAATAAATTAAAACTAAATAATTTTAATTGGTCAAATAGGCCTTCCTTCAACCCACTTTCCACTTCTCGTTGTACTGGTATGAGAGTGCCAGATCAAGCCTGATTTTGAAAGCTAAGCAGGCTTGACCCTGGGTAGTGCTTGGATGGGAGACCACCTGATCCTGTAAGCTTTTCAGTTTTATTCCTCATGTAGTTTTTTTTTTTTTTTTTTTTTTTTTCTTAAATAAGAAAATAAATTTAAAAAAAATCATTTTAATTGGTCAAATAGGCCTCCCTTCAACCCAGTTTCCACTTCTAGTTGTACTGGTATGAGGGTGCCAGATCAAGCCTGGTTTAGAAAGCTAAGCAGGCTTGACCCTGGGTAGTGCTTGTATGGGAGACCACCTGATCCTGTAAGCTTTTCAGTTTTATTCCTCATATATATATATATATATATATATATATATATATATATATATTTTTTTTTTATTATTTTTTTTTTTTTTTCTTTTTTTTTTAAAATAAGAAAATAAATAAAAAAAAATCATTTTAATTGGTCAAATAGGCCTTCCTTCAACCCAGTTTCCACTTCTAGTTGTACTGGTATGAGAGTGCCAGATCAAGCCTGATTTAGAAAGCTAAGCAGGCTTGACCCTGGGTAGTGCTTGGATGGGAGACCACCTGATCCTGTAAGGTTTTCAGTTTTATTCCTCATATATATTTATTTTTTTTTCTTAAATAAGAAAATAAATTAAAACTAAATAATTTTAATTGGTCAAATAGGCCTTCCTTCAACCCACTTTCCACTTCTCGTTGTACTGGTATGAGAGTGCCAGATCAAGCCTGATTTTGAAAGCTAAGCAGGCTTGACCCTGGGTAGTGCTTGGATGGGAGACCACCTGATCCTGTAAGCTTTTCAGTTTTATTCCTCATGTAGTTTTTTTTTTTTTTTTTTTTTTTTTCTTAAATAAGAAAATAAATAAAAAAAAAAATCATTTTAATTGGTCAAATAGGCCTCCCTTCAACCCAGTTTCCACTTCTAGTTGTACTGGTATGAGGGTGCCAGATCAAGCCTGGTTTAGAAAGCTAAGCAGGCTTGACCCTGGGTAGTGCTTGTATGGGAGACCACCTGATCCTGTAAGCTTTTCAGTTTTATTCCTCATATATATATATATATATATATATATATATATATATATATATATATATATTTTTTTTTTTTTATTATTTTTTTTCTTTTTTCTTTTTTTTTTTAAATAAGAAAATAAATAAAAAAAAATCATTTTAATTGGTCAAATAGGCCTTCCTTCAACCCAGTTTCCACTTCTAGTTGTACTGGTATGAGAGTGCCAGATCAAGCCTGATTTAGAAAGCTAAGCAGGCTTGACGCTGGGTTATTCTTGGATGGGAGACCACCTGATTCTGTAAGCTTTTCAGTTTTATTCCTCATATAGTTTCTTTTTTTTTTTTTTTTTTTTCTTAAATAAGAAAATAAATTAAAAATAAATCATTTTAATTGGTCAAATAGGCCTCCCTTCAACCCAGTTTCCACTTCTAGTTGTACTGGTATGAGAGTGCCAGATCAAGCCTGATTTAGAGAACTAAGCAGGCTTGACCCTGGGTAGTGCTTGGATGGGAGACCACCTGATCCTGTAAGCTTTTCAGTTTTATTCCTCATGTAGTTTTTTTTTTTTTTTTTTTTTTTTTCTTAAATAAGAAAATAAATTTAAAATAAATCATTTTAATTGGTCAAATAGGCCTCCCTTCAACCCAGTTTCCATTTCTAGTTGTACTGGTATGAGAGTGCCAGATCAAGCCTGATTTAGAAAGCTAAGCAGGCTTGACCCTGGGTAGTGCTTGGATGGGAGACCACCTGATCCTGTAAGCTTTTCAGTTTTATTCCTCATATAGTTTTTTTTTTTTTTTAAATAAGAAATTAAATTAAAAATAAATCATTTTAATTGGTCAAATAGGCCTCCCTTCAACCCAGTTTCCACTTCTAGTTGTACTGGTATGAGAGTGCCAGATCAAGCCTGATTTAGAAAGCTAAGCAGGCTTGACCCTGGGTAGTGCTTGGATGGGAGACCACCTGATCCTGTAAGCCTTTCAGTTTTATTCCTCATATATTTTATTTTATATTATTATTAAATTTAAATTTATTTTATTTATTTATTATAGGAAGTAGCAAATATTAGTAGAAGTGAGGTGAGAAGGGCGTTGAAGAGGATCCGGAAGAGCAGAAAAGCTGTTGGTCCTGATGACATACCTGTGGAGGTATGGAAATGCTTAGGAGAGGTGGCAGTAGAGTTTCTGACAAGTTTGTTTAACAAGATCTTGGAGAGTGAGAGGATTTCAGAGGAATGGAGGAGAAGTGTATTGGTGCCAATTTTTAAGAAAAAGGGAGATGTGCAAAGCTGTGGTAATTATAGGAGGCAGAGTTGGAGGTAGCAGAGCTGAAGATGTTGAGGTTCTCTTTGGAAATGACAAGGATGGATAGGATCAAGAATGAGTTCATCAGAGGGACAACCCACGTTAGATGTTTTGGAGATAAAGTCAGAGAGGCCAGATTGAGGTGGTTTGGACATATTCAGAGGAGAGATTGTGAATATATCGGGAGAAGGATGCTGAGGTTGGAACTGCCAGGCAGGAGGTCTAGAGGAAGACCAAAGAGGAGATTTATGGATGCAGTAAGAGAGGACACGAAGTTAGTTGGTGTGAGAGAAGAGGATGCAGAGGATAGGGTTAGATGGAGGCAGATGATTCGCTGTGGCGACCCCTGAAAGGGGAAAAGCCGAAAGACAAAGAAGAAGATTTGGAAATCAAGGTGCCAGAGTCTGGAGGAAGACTGGGAAGAGGCCAAAATGCCTGAAGTCCAGTGTCAAGTACCCACAGTCAGTGATGGTCTGGGGTGCCATGTCAGCTGCTGGTGTTGGTCCACTGTGTTTTATCAAGGGCAGGGTCAATGCAGCTAGCTATCAGGAGATTTTGGAGCACTTCATGATTCCATCTGCTGAAAAGCTTTATGGAGATGAAGATTAAATTTTTCACCACCTGCTGGAGTTGGGTGCACGGCTCCAGGACCAGCTTATTCAGCTTGACAAAGGAGGCCCAGAACTTCCAGTCAGCCTCAGAGGAGGGCCCTGATGCTCCAGATAGCCCAGTGGCGGGCCCTGATGCTCCAGAGAGCCCAGTATAATGCAGTAATATTGCAGTAATCCTATAATATAATGGAGTAATTATTACGGGAATACAGACTCAACAGACAATGATCATTAGAGAACCCAAATGGTTGTTTTATTGACAGTTTATGATAAGTGAAAAATAGTGAGCGAGGAAACCAGAAAATCTTATCTGTGAAGATGATGGAACTGGTGGAAGCGTGGAGACTAACAGGGGAGACGTAGAACATTAAACAAAGACAAACCAGGAGACGAGACGGCAGACCAGGAGACAAGATGGGGAGCCAGGAGACTAGATAGGGAGCCAGGGGATGAGACGTGGAGCCAGGAGACGAGACGATATCGATGTCATCAGGTATGTTGCGGAGTCTGTTTCCATGACCGTGAATGTTTGACCTCATGTGTGAGTGAGGTGTATTTAAGGTTTGGTTCTAATGTGAATCAGGTTTGTGCTCAGAACTCAGATGATTGGGAACAAAGACTAAGTTCTGATATGTTGCGAATGTGTACCGTTTTTATCAATAATAAAGTCTATAAGAGAGTTATAGTACTCATCTTGTCCAAGTATCTCAATAACGACATAGTATAACATAGGTCAACAGATACTGCAGTACAGGACTGCAGGACTTCAGTGCTGGATAACCTTGATATAAGACTATTTTAGCAATGAAAAAGTATAACTGCAGTTTTTATCCCAGAAACTGCAGTGTTTTTTTTTTTTTATAATGGACGTTACAGAATCATATTTCAATACAACTGCATTGTACTGCATTATAACTGCATTCCAACCACATTGTACTGCATTTTACAGTATTCCACTTGCATTGTACTGCATACCAACTGCATTGTACTGAATTCCAACTGCATTGTAATTTCATAAAAACTGCAGCAAAATTGCATTTTTTTTCCTGAAACTGCAGTTATTTTTTGTATAACATCATTATATGACCTCTTATAACTGCCAGCCCCATAAACTGCCTCACCTCTTTTTATTCTTAGGTCTCCAGGTACACCACCCTTTGACCCAAATAAGCCATTTGGACCCATTTACCACAGAAAAGAAAACACAAAGAGCCACAAATCATTTTGGCATCTAAATTAAAGATAACACTGCATTTATATATTTTTTTAGTTTTATGCTATGTATAAAAACTACAGTGTGTTGCATTTACAGTACGTAATCAATAAACTGTTACAGTAAAAACGAAATCTTACGTTAAAATAAAATACCTAATGTCTATTTGTCCTTGGTTTATTTATCCACACACACATGATTTATTAATCTGTGTTCTCGTTATTAAAAAAAATATATAGATATTTGACCCCTGGGGGCTCCCTACTCCCCGTATTTATAAAAATAAAAAGCCGAATTTGAATTGTCTACCAGCAGCAAACCAAAAATGCTGTCTGCTTCTGTGTGACACCATCCTTTTATCACGTGCAGTCAGCTGTCAACCAAAAAAAAAAAAAAAAAAAGATTAATCAATTATTATTAATATTATTATTATTAATAATGCAGAGAAAGTCACATCAGCGCTGGTGACTTCACAGAGTCTTAGGGTTAGGGTCCGAATGGTGAAGTTTTGTCGAGGAAAGTTCCCTACACTGACATTCATTGCAAAAGGAGCATGGAGTAGGGAGCACCCTGTAAAGTACACTTCGGAATGGACCGCATAATTTCAATCGCAAAAAACACGGAATGGTCGCGGAAATTTTAACCGACAAAAAAGAGTCCATACTGTATCTTCAAATTTTTTATTACATTTGCAGAGGCTAACAAACTAAAATAAAATAAATTTCAATTACATACCTGCACTGGATAAATAATGCAAAAATTTTTTTACATTAATATAATATATTATAATATAATATAATATAATATAATATAATATATAAATAAAACTACTTTTGTACAGCAGAACTCTCTGCTAGTGCTGTTAACCCTGTTACCACTGTTAGCTTTCTTAACTCAAAGGCAATGTTAGCTCTGTAAGCTTTGTTATCCTAAAGGTGCCGTTAGCCATGCTACCTTTGTTAATCCTTAAAACACTGTGAGCTATGTTAGCCCTGAAGTCATTGTTAGCTCTGTTAACTCCAAAGGCTCTATTAACCACGTAGCTCTGGTAACCCCAAAGGCCTGGTAAGTTCTGTTGGCCCCAAAGCAATGTTAGCTTTGGTGGCCCAAAGCAATGTTAGCTCTAATGGCCCCCGAAAGCAATGTTAGCTCTGTTAACAACAAAGCAATGTTCGCTTTGCTAGCCCAGAATGCAATGTTAGCCCTGTTAACTCCAAAGGCACTGTTAGCCATGTTATCACTGTTAACCCTGTTCAAAGGCCCAAAGGCAATGTTAGCTGGGAATACAGGGTTAGTCCTGGATTTTGTGCTAGTGTAGTGATTTAACCACAAAAAATGTGTACCTAAACAGATAATGTTTAATTAGCTATATTATATATGTAGGGAACACTTTAGTGAAAGTGTATCACTGTACCCAATAATAAGACATGAGACTTATGACTTAAAACTGTGCTCGGCCACCAAGGCCTCTGGATGACTCTACAGAGCAAATGCATCCCGCTGTAAGATGTTGGAAAGACAGTGAAGGTGACTCATCAGAAAACAATACATGTTTCACATTGTCCACAGCCCAAGATTTTTGCTGCTGGCACCATTGGAACCGACGTCAGGCATTGGCATGAGTAACCAAAGGTTTGGCTATAGCAGCCTGGCCATGTACATTGACTGTGGTTCATGATCTATCACAAAAGCCTCGTTTACACTGCAGGTCTCGATGCCCAATTCTGATTTGTTGACTATATCTGATTTTTTTTTTACCGCGGTTTAC
This sequence comes from Clarias gariepinus, assembly GCF_024256425.1. NCBI lineage: Eukaryota > Metazoa > Chordata > Actinopteri > Siluriformes > Clariidae > Clarias > Clarias gariepinus. The sequence goes on from NC_071104.1 coordinate 14,009,479, forward strand.
ACGTTTTTTTTAACTATGACCCATATCCGATTCAAGTGTTTACACTTGCCATACCATCTGAAACATTGCGCATACTTAAAGGGAGGTTCTTGCGCTACACACTAGCCAAGATGGGCAAAAGCGAAATATACTTGACGTTAGCTCTGCAATATTTGCAAAGTTCGCGAAACGTCACCATGATTTTGAAACCGAGTTGGAGGAAAAAAATGCCACAAGGGCAGCCATGTTAGCCCTGTATTTGGTGAATGCTTTATTCACCAAACACTGATTTCTTAATGCCCTGGATCAGTATTTGGTGAATGCTTTATTCACCAAATATTGATTTCTTAATGTTATTTAGCTTAAATAAGCATTAACACAAGGCAGGGGGCTTTTTCCTCTTCCATGTCACCTGCGATGTTATCATTCCACACACGCTTCCATCGGAGAATAACATTGCGTCATTAAACCGCGAAGAAGTCACAGTTTTTAATGACGTACAGAACACAATGCCTCAGGAAATCTGATCTGTCTGTTTACACGATAATCACATTAGCACGTATCTGATCTATATCTGATTTATTTCCACATGAAGGAGGCCTGAAACCAATCTCGAAATATCGGAATGCATGCATTTTTTTTTTCCTGTTACATGGACATAGATCATATAAAACACTCTTCCAAGGTCTTGAATTAGCTTTGCTTGACAGTTTTTTAGCTTGTTGCTTGGCATTTTTCCTACCATACTGTCACAACTGTTCCCTCCTTTCAACTTTCCATGAATACAGTACACTTCAATACAGCACCTTGGTTGGCTTTGCCTCCTTGTGAAGGATGTCAATGATCATCTTCTGGACAACTGTCAAGTCAGACTGTAAACTAACCCAAACAAAAAGTCACCACTTAGAATCTATTATACTATTACCTTCATCTCTGAGGTAAACTGCTGGCTTGTGTTATTGTGTTCTTGAGAACAACAAGTAGGAGATCACGCCAATGGGCCCCGGCAGTTTTAAGTGGCTACTACTGTAAGAGTTTTTTGTCACGACACGCCAAGCCACAGGCCCGTCATGATCATCTGAGCACTCCTGCTCCATGTTCCCCAACCACTCCAGCATAGAACTGCACCTCCTCTGTGCACACCTGGATGCTATCAGTAATCAGCTCATACCTATTGAGATCAAACTCTGACAACGCCATGTCGCCAGATTATTGAGTGTCTCACTTGCCCAATATTCTAGCGATTCCTTTTCAATTGTCTATTTGATCTCGACAGGGGCGTAGATTTAGGGTGGACAGAGAGGATATGTCCCCACCAATATCTTCCGACCATTGAAATGTCCCCACCAATAATTTAAACCACTTAAAAATCGTGCTGTCAACATTAACCTAGACACGCAGAAAGAAAGAAATCACATTCTCTCCGTGAGTCCTCCCGCCCTCAAAACACATATAAACATTTTGATTGGCTGTGCCTTTCCCTGCTATCATGTGAGAACCTATGGCTGCGTTCAGATACAAACAGCGCCAAATGCAGTGGATTTTTTCCCCGCGTGCAAGAAGGTGTGTTGGGTGACATACATGTGAGGATGGCGGCAGCAAAAAAAAAGAAGCTGGACATAAGGGGCTTTTTTTCAAAGAAAAGTGTAAGTCCCTTCAAGTTCGCTAGTGAATCTATCAAAGTCCATCAACATAACGACAACAGTTAACGTTAATGCTAGTGGTTTTTTAATTTTTAATTTTTTTATTTTTATTTCACTTCGCACAAATAGTATTTAAAATGCATTCATGACTTGGCGAACATTAATGATTTGATTCGAGATTTGCACACTCAGACTCAGAAAAAGTGAAATAAAATGATTGCTGTTTAAATGGCATGTGTTTATCCTGTTTTATCAGGTGACAGAACCTGAACAACTGTGCTGTATATCAGACAGTGATGGAGAAAAGGGGTCACAGGTGATGCTGAACGATGACTTGATATTATTATACCTAGTTGTCCTGAGATTTAACACTGTTACCAATAATAGGCTGAGGCATTCTCTGTCAATGCTCATAAGGAATCCCTCAATGTTTTTTTTATTAGGGAACAGAAGCAGATCAGCCATATTGTAGTTCAGGTGAAGAGGCAAGGTCACAGGAGGTGAATCTGAATGTTGATTATTTATAACATATAATATGTGTGTGTGTATTATACATGTTGATTATACTAATATTTAGCATTATGAGAAGTGATAGGCTGAGAATGTAAGTGCCCCCCTCCCCCCCCCCACCCAAAAAAGACAGGGGTAGCTCAGTGGTTAGAGCATTGGACTACGGTTCGGAAGATCCCAGGTTCAAACCCCACAACCACTAAGTTGCCACTGGCGGGCCCTTGAGCAAGGCCCTTAACCCTCATCTGCTCAGATGTGTAATGAGATAAAAAAATAAAAATAAAAAATGTAAGTCGCTCTGGATAAGAGCGTCTGCCAAATGCCTAAATGTAAATGTAAAAAGACTTTACTTACTATTTACTCCTTAAGTTGTTCCAAACTTTTATGATTTTTTTATTTTGTTGAATACAAAATAAGATATTGTGAGAAAAAAAACTGATTATATAATGTGGTGTATTTCTAAGGAAACTGGTCCACCTGTAGTGAGCAGCAGGGAGAGCAGCAGTAAAAGTGACAACAGTGAAGAACAGTGTAGAAGTGGAGGTATTCTGCATATTACAAACAAGCCAAACCAGCCTAGCGCCAAATCCATCCCTGTTCAAACATTGTCCAATAGGGTCCTCCATTTTCAGGAAAGGTGGTACAAAGAATATCCATGGCTTCATTATAGCCCCACAGTTAAGGGAATTCTCTGTTTTCACTGTGTGAAAATATATTCCATACAGAAAAGTACTATGTCAAAAAAGGCAGACCCTGCATTCTGCTCAAAGGGGTTCACTAACTGGAAAAATGCTCTTGAAAGATTTGAACGCCATCAAAATACCAAATCCCATCATCATGCCGTCACAGTTAGCTGTCAAGAGGCAGTCCCAATAAATACACAACTCTCAACTGCCTGGTCAAAACAACAGAAAAATGCCAGACACTGCTTACAAATTATTGTAGGTGCAGTACAGTATCTTGTTAGGCAGGGTTTGGCACTGCGTGGACATGACAAAGACGATGGTAACCTATTTCAATATTTAAAATATAAAGCCAAGGATGATGCCTGTCTTTCTGACTGGCTATGCCAATGTCATGACTATACCTCTCCACAAGTGCAAAATTAGATTTTGCAGATGTTGGGAAACAGCATTGTCAGAAATATTGCAAAGACTATCCAGTCTCTATCTGTCCTGCAGTTCTCAATCATTATAGATGGCACTCAAGATATCTCAGGTGCACAGCAAGAGTCTATATGTTTAAGATATGTGGATGAGGACCTGGTTCCACATGAGGTTTTTATTGGCTTATATGAGGTCTCAGGAACTGCAGGAGTGGAGATTGCCAAGATGGCTATGGATGTGCTTTTGAGGTTGAATATTCTGATGACATGTTTAAGAGGTCAGACATATGATGGTGCTGCCAAAATGTCTGGAGCATATTCAGGTGCTCAGGCAGTACTGAAGAAATATCAGCCATTGGCTTTATATGTACACTGTGGAACTCACTGCCTTAACCTAATCACACAGGCTGCATGCCAAGCTAGTCCTTTAATTCAAATGCTTTAGAGTGGGTACATGGTCTAGGGTCATTAAGCAAACAGTCTGGTAAATTCAAAGCTATGTTTGCAGCTGTGGCAGCAGATTCAGATGTACCATCAGCATCACTCAGACCTCTCTGTCCAACCAGGTGGACAGTAAGGAGAACTGCTATCAAAGCAGTGCTGTCTCACTATGAAGGTGTCTGTGTGACTCACTTAGCATTGAACCCATTCAGATGCCTCACCAAAGACAAACATCAAGAAGATATACCGGTGGGGCTATTCAGTACACTCACAAGTCACCTGAAGAGTATTACAGAGCAGAGTTTTACAAATTGTTGGATTGTGTTGATGTCCAGTTTCAGGAGAGGTTTAACCAACCAGATCTAGGCGTCTTGAATAGACTGGAAGACATTCTTCTCACAGGAGAGGTGGATGATATTGTTGATCAGTATCCAGAACTTAACAGGGAGACTCTAAAAGTTTAGCTAGCCATGTTCAAGTCCAAATACAATTTTACATCTAGTACAGAAGTGGCTACTATCATGAGAGGATTGCCAGTGGAGGTGAGGGGTCTATTTGATCTAATTGAAACCCTTGTCAGACTGCTTTTAGTTATCCCGGTGTCATCAGCTGAAGCTGAAAGGAGTTTCAGTACTCTCAGGAGACTAAAAACCTGGCACAGATCAACAATGACACAAATGAGATTGAACAATGCTGCTGTATGCCATGTCCACCATTACATGCCATGTAAAAAAACATGCATTCCGTGGACGGAGTTGGGATGGGTGGGGCGGGGTGTGTGTGTGTGTGGGGGGGGGGTTGGTCGGGGAGGGAGTCATAGGTCCCCACCAATGTCGAGAGCAAATCTACACCCTTGGATCTCGACCATGTTTTGTTTCCTTCTTACCACGATTTCGCCTGTCGTTTTTGGACTCTAGCCTTGGATACTTTATGTTGCCGACTTCTTGCCTGTTTACTCTCCCTTTACGCGCTGGCTCTGCGCGCCGCCGATGTTATGCGCTAAAATGCCCCCCTGCCATTGATTGCCCCCCTACATAATCGCCATAAAATATTGTATTAGAACATAAATTCATAGGTTTATTATTAACAAATATAATATTACTATTATAATGAACCATAGGCACGTGACAGCCGTCAAGACCAATAATATAAATTCTTGTATAATGTTTATTTTGTGGCACATTTATTTTTTAGGGGTTTGTCATGAATAAGCAAATAAAGATTATATATAACAAATGTATATTGAAAAATTAGATGAAACTAATTTTATTATCAAATAAACAATATAAGTATACATGTATATGAAAAAAATATTAATATTTCTATGTTTTTCTATACAACATTAATTTTTTATATTGCGTATTTTATTTTATTGTCTCATGTAATTTGTAAACCATCAACCTATGAATTTATGTTCTAATACAATATTTGATAGCGATTATGTTGGCGGGGCAATCCCTGGCAGGGGGGCATTTCAGCGCATAACACCTGTATAAATCTCCGCAGGCATTTTTTACTCGCGCCTGCTCTGCGCGCTTCCGCATTCACGCAACACTTGCGTCACGTACAGTGCCCCTGGCCTCAGTACATTCAAGCCGGCATGTTCCGGTCAAGATGGGGGACGAATTGGTCGCACTGTTTTGTTAGGGAAAGTTAAAAAGTGTGTCATAGTCAGCAATGTTGAATAAGATAGTTGCATAATTTTGTTATCAGGTGTATATAGTTATTTATACGATATTTTACAATTCTTTTGGTTATACTGACAACTATATCTCGGAACCTGTGAGAATTTAATATGGATGGAAACGCGACGGTTGAATCGTGTGTGGCGGAAAAAATGGAGATAGTTACCATCAAAGATAAGAGAGTGATTCAAGACACACACTCCTATTCCTGCAGGGCTTACAAGGAAAGTAATGGAGCCTGTGACTCAAGTCCCAATACACCGGATAAAAAACTCTCTAAGAAAGCGCGCAAAGAACAGATGCAAGTAAGTTCTGAACCATCTTTGGCCGACTTACAAGACAATATCATTCGCGTCATCACTGCCAAAATCAACGAAAGAGCAGCCCAAACTGATGAAGCTGTTAAACACAACACACTGCAAATTGAGGGTCTTAAAAAATCCTTGGACTTTTGTCATCAAGAAGTGGTAGACCTAAAAAAAGAAAATGCTACGATGAAACTGAGAGTTGAACAAATGCAAAAGAAACTTTGTGAAGTGGAGCAAAAGGCGAATGATACTGATCGATATAGTCGGCGGTACAATCTTCATCTATATGGAGTAGTTGAAGAACGCGACGAAAACATCAAGTCTAAGGTTAAAGAGTTTTGCAGCGCAGCAGTTCCTGGAAGCGAGGGTAAAGCAATCGTGGCAGCAGTGGATGTGGTTTATCGCATCGGTAGAATAGACGGCAGTGGGAAAAAGCAGTTTCCAAGGCAAGTGATCGTCAGATTTGCGTCTAGATCGGCTAGAGATGCTTTTTGGAAAGGCTCCAAGAACAACGAGTTACTCAAAAACAAAGGTGTTCAAGTGAAAGAAGACCTAACAGCTGATGACAGGGCAGCACGCGCTCGTCTGTGGCCGTTTGTAGAAAAGGCTAGGAAAAATGGAGAAAGAGCTTACCTGGTAGGGAACAAAGCATTTGTGAATGGAAAAGAAATTAAAGGATGAACACCCTTTACGAATATTTAAAGACTCCAGCCAGTAACTGGTAAAGCTGTTGGACACTGTTTCTATATAAGTCAAAAAAAAAAAAAAAAAAAAAAAGGTTAAAAGTTATGGTTGATAATTGCAACAAATATAATATGTGACATACTATGTTTGTACTAAGTGCACTTGGGATACGTTAAACTTTTACTTTGTTATTGTTCATGTCAATTTCAATTTTTTCTATTAATGCCAGAGGTATAAGAAACCAACTGAAAAGGAAATCTTTATTTTTGTATTGTCAAAGCAAAGGTGCAGACTTTTATTTTATTCAAGAGTCTCATGCTTGTGAAGCAGATGTAACATTCTGGAGAAGTCAGTGGGGAAGTGAAGTTTGGTTCTCATTTGGTTCTAACAAATCCGCAGGGGTAGTTATATTAAAAGGTAAATTCAAAGGACACATTCACAGTAAGCAAACAGATACTGAAGGAAGATGGATAATTCTACATGTTAGTATTGATTTCTCACAATTCATTATAGTAAATGTTTATGCCACAAATAATAAGCAGAAAAATAATAATCTATTTGTAACAATTGAGGGAAAAAAATTGAGCAACTGTGTTCTAAATTTCCCTGTGCAGTGATTTTTTGGGGTGGGGACTTTAATACAGTTATGGATGAAGAAATAGACCGATGGCCCCCAAAAAGAAAGGAAAAAACGTGTGTACTAAAAAATATATGTACAAGATAGGATCTTTTAGATATCTGGAGATATACTTACCCACAGCAAAGAATGTATACCTGGGCTAATAATGATTCGACTAAACAATCTCGTATTGATTTTTGGTTAATCTCTGCAAATAGTGCTAATGATGTTAAACTAGTGGGAATTGAAGTTTCAGTGTTAACAGATCATAAAGCTATAGTGATTAATATCAATAAAGATGCTGCAAGTCTGACTAGTCCCAAAACGAATTATTGGAAATTAAACAAATCCCTGTTAAAGAATGAATTATTTAAAAATAATGTTGCTAAAATTATAGAGAAATATTGGAAAAGGGCATGTGCACTTAATGAATTTGGTCACAACTGGGAACTAATAAAATTTGAAATACGAAGCACAGCTATAGTTATAGGTAAAACAATTGCTAAGGTTAATAAAGAGAAAGAATACAAATTAATTGAAGAAATAATGAAATTATGTAGTAAACAAAATCTAATGAATGAAGAGCTTAAGCAGTTGGCTTACTTGCAGTCACAATTAGACAACATTTATGAAGAAAAGGCTAGAGGTGCCTTTATAAGGAGTAGACAGAAGTGGCTTGAACAAGGTGAGAAAAATACGAAATATTTTTTTAATCTAGAAATACGTAATAATGAATTATCATCTGTGCGTAAACTTATGATTAATAATAAAATATGTGAAAATAATAAAGAAATTGCTAAATATGTCACCCAGTTTTATGGGAATCTATACACTCCAGAACCCTATGATGACAGAAAAACAGATTTGTTTTTGAATAAAATTGCTGATACAACAACAAAAAAGATAAATAATGATTTTAAACTATTTTGTGACAAGAATATTAATTGTGAAGAGATTAAAAATTGTATAGTAGGCTTGAAGGATAATAGGTCTCCAGGGAATGACGGGCTTACAAGCGAATTCTATAAGATGTTTAATGTTCAATTAACTCCTTTTTTAGCTGATGTTTAAAAAATCAGTTGCATGTGAGGAATTATCTGTAACTCTAAGACAAGGTCTTATTACATTGATCCCGAAGCCTAATAAGGATAAACTTTACATCGATAACTGGAGACCAATTACCCTCCTGAATAATGATGCTAAACTTCTTGCTTTAGTTTTTGCTAGAAGATTAAAAAAAGGTCTGAATGAGATTATTGACGAAGAACAATCAGGGTTCATGACTGGGAGGCATATAAGCAATAACATTAGGTTAATTTTAGATATGATTGATTACAATTGTTATATACCAACTGATTCATATATCTTATTCATAGATTTTTACAAAGCATTTGATACTGTTGGTCATGAGTTTATGTTCAGATCTATTAAATATTTTGGTTTTGGGGAATATTTTCAGAAAGCTGTTAGAACTATTTACAATGGATGCAATAGTTCAGTCAAATTATCAGTAGGTACTAGTGGTAGATTTGAGATCAATCGAGGTATACAGCAGGGTAGCCCTTTGTCTCCATTTTTGTTTTTATTAGTTACACAAATTATGGCCCTACATATAAAAAAAGCTGAATTTGAAGGTATAAACATATTTGGAAGAATATTCAAATTATCCCAATTAGCTGATGACACTACTATTTTTCTGAAAAATGATTTAGAAATATCAAAAGCAATTAATTGTATCACAGAATTTTCCTCAGTGTCAGGGCTTAAAATGAATGTAAACAAATCGGTGCTGTTTCCAATTAAAACATGTAGTTTAACAGAATTACATGGTATTCCTGTTAAACACATAGTTACATACTTGGGTGTTATCATAAATAAAGATAAAAATAAACGCAGTGTGCTCAATTTCCAGCCCATTATAAACAAAACTAAGACAAGATTTAATATCTGGCTTCAAAGAGATTTATCCTTGAATGGGAGGGTTTTACTATCCAAAGCAGAAGGGATATCAAGATCTGTCTATGTGTCTTTAGCTTTGGATATGCCATCTAAGGTGTACAAAGAATTAGACAAATTGTTGTTTAATTTTTTATGGAGGAATAAGCATCACTATTTGAGAAAAGAAATAATATGTAAACAAAAGAGCCAAGGTGGATTATCTGTGCTTAGTTTTGAAACTTTAAATAATACATTCAAGGTTAATTGGTTAATTAAATTTATGAAAGAAAGGGATAGCATGTGGTATACAATTCCAAAACATGTGTTCGACATGATGGGTGGCATAGATCTATTATTGAGATGTGATTTTAAAATTGATAAACTACCTGTAAAGTTAGCCAACTTTCACAAGCAAGCTTTATTGGCCTGGATGCTGGTATATAAACACAATTTCTCCCCGAATAAATATATTATTTGGAATAATAGATGTATTAAATATAAAAATGAGTCTCTTTTCTATAAAAATTGGTATGAAAATGATATTGTGTTTGTTAAACAACTTTTAAATTTAAATGGTAATTTATTAGCGTATAACGAATTTTTGGAAAAATTTGGTTTTCCTGTTACTCCAAAAGAGTATGCAATTGTGTTTGATGCCATACCTCACCCAGTTATACAGTTTGTAAGATCTTGTGGAAGTAATTCTTTTGAGGCAATGTATGTTAAAGAAAGTTTTTTTTTAAGGAGGCATAGATATTCTTAAACAAAGTTATACAAATAAATTTCTAAGAAATATTATAACAGGAGATACAATTACTCATAAGTGTGTAAAATGGAACAGTGTCTTTGGAGAGATAGATTGGAATAAAGCCTGGCGTGTCTGTGATATGTTCTGGCTAAACAATAAAGTAAAAGAGGTTACATTTAAAATTTTACATGGTATATATCCAGCTAAAAGTGTATTAGAGAGATTTAATTTGGAAATTGATTACTCTTGTGATTTTTGTTCGGGGGGAAAAGAATCTATTATCCATCTGTTCTGTAATTGTGCATTCACGAGGATTTTCTGGGTGGATATGGAAAATTTTATTAGAAGGAAAACAAATATTATTTTCATGTTAAATAATTTTGATATATGCATGTATTATTCTAATGAAATTAATAATAATAACTTCATTTTACTTGTACAACTCCTTATTATTCTGGGAAAATTTCACATTCATAAGAAGAAATGGTCAGGATCCAAGCCTAACTTCAGTCACTTCCTTCAAGAAATTAAGGACTACTGCACCAGTTTGGAAAACATTATTAACAAGAAAGCAATAAAGACCTATGGACTTTTTCAGAAATTCAAAATTTTTTGATTAAAGAAGAAATTATCTATCTGGCATATGTTATGTAGTTGGTTGTATACTGTTGTATATACTGGTTTGTACGTAATAAAGAAAAAAAAAAAAAACATTCAAGCCGGCACTCCGTGCTTCCGCATTCCAAGTCCCTTCGCCTTCACTGCAGTGTAGAGTGTATCTGCACCACGGATTTAAAATCACCACCTTGCCTGCTTCATTGTTCACAAGCAATCATCAGCGCCACTTCATTTTTTACGCACCCTGCCTGCACTTGGATCCATCACGCCCCCTAGCGACCGTAACAGTTTTTAGCTCTGGTTCATTACACAATGTACTTCAAAGGGTGATCCCTACTCCTTGCTCCCGGTGCAGAGACTGTCAGTTAAGGGAACTTCTTTCGATCACCACTACAACATTCGTTACACCCTGCAAGATCACCATTACAGACATCGCTTCCTCTGTTCGTTACCGTGGTAACATAAGCTCCTCGGATAGCTGTTCTGGTTGCTGTGGATATCTCATGCTACAATAATGAAATATTGAATATTTATTGAAACAAAAACTATAATTTAAATTTATAGAGAAAATATAATCGTACATTTTCCCCCAAATGACTAAGTAATATAATACTAGGGAATTATGTGATCTTCTATAATAATGATAATAGATATATAAATCCTTTTTAGAGCTCTATTTTCTTCATGCTACAGCGAGGCACAAAAAAAACAGATTTTTTTTTTCATTCAAGTGAAGATCCATTGTTCACTTGTTCCCTATAGCATTCACTGTTCCCATTTGAGCTTGGAATCACACTTTGCACACGTGTATCCCAATTCACATGCATGAAACCCAATTCACAGGCACAAAAAAAAATATTCACAAAAGACAACTCACGTGCACAAAAAATTTATATTCATAATATACATTTCACAAATGCAATACACAATTCACATATGTACAACTGTGTAAAATCTTTTTTGCATGTTTAAAATTTACAAGTATCATGGACTGTGCATGAAAAATCGACTTACAGATGGGGCAATAAAAAAATGCGCGTCAGAGGGACAGGAATCTCTCTGTTGCAGTCTGGGAAGCGATTCCGCTCCCTGAAGGCCAACACAGAGAGACTGAGGAGGAGCTTCTTCCCGCAGGCGATAAGGTCTCTCAATCACACCACCACACAGGAGTAATATCTTTTAAACATTGACATTGACTGGACAATCATGGACACATTCATGCAATACATATTTACATATCTGAAACAGCACATGACACTTTCATAAGTCACTTTTATACAATACATGTTTATATATCTGCCATTGCACATGACACTTTCATAAGTCATTTTCATAAGTCACTTTTCATGCATATTTGCACAGCCATTGCCACTTTAAAACACTTTAAAATTTTTATATATATATATTCCCCCCCTATATTCCTATATTTCTATATTTTGTAATATTTTATTATGCCCTTATTTGTACAGTTTGTTTATTTTATTAGTTACATTTATTTTCTTTCGTATTTAATTTTTTTTATTAATATTTATTTCTTATATATAGTTTTTATTTTCTTTTTAAGGTCACCGGCGGTCGTATAAGCATTTCACTGCATATCGTACTGTGTATGACTGTGTATGTGACAAATAAAATTTGAATTTTGTGCGCGAGATTCCAAGAGACGCGATGTCGCAGACCAGAAGGTGGCAGTCATGTTTCAGGTGCAGATTAAAACAAACAAATAAAGTAAACGTGTGGAAATCATATTTACTGTAATATTTTCATTTTTTTAATATGATAACTTTATATTGTGAGGTTTTATTGTGAAAACCAAAAAACAAAAGCTGTTAAAAGTCATAACATTAAAATACCAGCGCTTCAGATTGGTTGCAAAGTTGTGTGTGTGTGTGTGTGTGTGTGTGTGTGCGGGACAGCAGCCTTCATACACCTTAGTTTGAAAAAAAAAACACTAGATTGGATTTGGGTCTTGGATTCTTTTTGACAGCACCCTTTTCGAATGTCATTCTTAGTTTAACATTACCAAGTCCAATGGCATCAACCACTCTGCCATCACCAAGTTTCACAGACTGTGGTTTTGAAAATTGCTGATAGTTCTGGAGGATTTCTTCATGACATGTCATGTGTGTAACAGTTGCCCAACTATAAGTTGGAGCAATGGACCAGTTTCTAGGTAAGAACAGAATTAATGATGGTAGTAAATGAAAACCACACAATCATGTAACGAGTATAATTGAAAATATATGTATTGTGATTTAACAGTTACATAAACAGCATTGACCAAGATAAAACAAAAAAAAAACAATAAAATTTATACACGACCAGTGAATTCTTTGTGTTGTCTTTCTTGTTTCTTGCAATACGATTTGTTTTCCTTTTCCTCCCTTGAATAAAGCTTTAGTCTTAATTTATGTCGATTTCCTTAAATCGTAGTAATAAAAAAAAAACAACTTATATTTGATCTGCTATGTTTTGACTGGTATCACACTTCACTATTATTATTATTATTATTATTTTTATGTATTTTAGGATTCTTTTCCTATTCTGCTATTTCTTAGTTTATTTTTTTTTTTTTTTCAATTTCTAAGACCCATGTGAAGAAAACAAAATTCCTATTAACAAAGCACAACTGCACGTAACCATAAAATGCAGTTGTTCGAGTGAACCAAAACCTCTCATCACAACTAGTGTTTAAAAGAAATCCAAATTTTACATTTGACTCATTTTACATCACTAAAGTTCAGTCAAAAAAACTAAATGTCCTTTGGGATGTCCAGTGGTGAGTGCAAATTCAGGTAAATCCTACCAGTTCAAACAAATATACCGCAAAAGAGAATGTCCAGCTGAAAAAGGTTGATGGGACGGAAAGAATAAATCCTCCACGTGTCACAGAAAAACATATTCTTCGAGGTCCAGTGATCAGAATTCAACTTTTGGGTGGCTCGCCATCTCAAATCCATGAGAAGAGGTTTTCAACAAGAAATAAACCTGACCTGTTTTACCAAAACAGTGTCATTAGCATTCAATGCAATTCCTTTTAACTTCTCTTGCTCTTTTTAACTGTTTACACACCCATCTCAACTTCCATAACGAACAAGTGTCCTCTTACCAGAATATTAAGGATGTGCAATTAATATTCATAACTAAACAGAATACATCATTCACATTTTACAATAATTCATAATAATGTGGTGAAAATATACAACGATCTTTTGAAATGTGTAACTGGTACAGAAACTTAAAATACATCTTTCAAAGAAAATAAAATGTGAATAACTCACCAAATCCCATTTGTAACGATTCGTTAAACACCTTCAGGTTCAGGGAAACTTAACAATCAGCTAAACATCGGCGCTCAGATCGTCGATCATTGCTCTAAAATGATTCATCATCATCAACCATCAAGTATTATAGCTTGTTTTTAACCATATTTAATAGAATTTTGAACCATATGAACCTTTTTAATCCTTCGCTCTCATGCAGCGTTTATCAACTCTCTCATTCTTCCGTGAGTCCTCTGCTTACATCATACACAACGCGCTTATGCGTAATACGTCAAATTCTCCGTGCACAATTTTATTTTATTATATATGTATTTTTTAAATATATATAATTAAATCGCTATCTATTTTTATAGATTGCTTCAGTCTTTAAGTTAAAAGTATAATTGTAATTAACAATTATATTATTATTTATTTTTCTAAACACCACATTTAACATGGGTTACATGTGCTTTGAGGCTCCAGAGTTGACTAACCAATCGATCTGTTGCATCAAGTCATCCTGATTTGCCTCTTTAACAATAAAAGCACTCTAAGATGAGTCTTCTGAATGTTCACGTTACGCTTTGGCCTTTTGGCTATTAAATTTCTTTCCTTTCCTATTTGGACAGTCACACTTGATATGTCCCTCTTTTCCACATTTGTACCATCTTCCAGAGTTGGATCTTTTACAGATGTGGCCATTAAGACATTTCCCGCGAGACGCCGCAATTTAGCGCGCGGCGTGCCGCGACTTGCCGTGAGCAACATTCGGGAATTTAAATAAATGTGTTGTGCTTCACTGAATATCCGCCAGATGGCGCATGGAAGGACTTTCTCTAAAAGCCGGACCAAGTATAATGAAGAATTGTGTATAATTACTTAGCCTAAAACAATATTGTTTCCAATGCTGAAGCAAACATGAATTTTATTTTGCTTTACAACAGATCTTTCATGATGAATGTGTGTATATGTGCTTCATATTATTTTCATAAAAAATCTTAATAAGTTTCTTTTATATTTTTTGTAATGTTTTAACAGGGACAAAACAGGGAAAGACATGGCAATGTCTCGGTTTAAATGGTGTTGAAATTAATTTAATTTCCTGATGGTAGGCTGATAGACTTGATATCTGATAGACTTAACTATGCAAATGTCCTGATTCGTGAATATGCCAACATATCTTATTTAAAATGTAAAAATGTGTCGGCATCATCAGAAAACATGAATGAACTATATATATTATATTATTAAGTAAATATTATTTTATGAACACGAACTTCTTCGGGCTTTTTATAATAATCATCACATTTGTTGTTTATGTCCAGCATTTAATAATTATTTCATCCATTATTTAACCACGGCTGGAAATAATAGCTGGAATGTGATGTGATTGTAAATTTATGACTGAAATAAAGCTGTTCGTCTTTTGTAAAGTACTTTCACTTTACAAAAGGCAGCGTTTTCATCAAAAGGTTGATAAACGCGTGTTGTACAGTATATACACCGCAACAGCATGCGCAGTTACTCACTTCTCACCTTTCATGTGGGTCTGCTCGGACTTATTAATTCGTTTTAAATTCCTTAAAAATGCGTGTGTATACAGCTTAAAACCTCCATCAGTTATTAAAGATAGCATCTATTTAGAAAAAATGCCCCAGTGATTTCGGAGCTTCAGGAAATCTCCCGGCGCTCTGTGCATAACATCGGGCCAACTCATGTCGGAAAAAAATTATAAATGGTTTCTAAACGTGGGCTATTGTTTTTTTACTTATAATATTTGTTAATTTAATTTAAATGAGGTTTGGGCTCAGGACTTCGATTCTGCATCGTGATTCTCCTCTTTAATTTACTCCATAGTTTTAATCAGCGCTCAGCCGCATTCATGGAGTTTTCCAGAGCGCACCGGCAGAAGTAGACTAATGATTATGAACGCGTCGGGAAAACAGCAAGCAGACTGACTCTGACCATTTAAATAAAAACGTTTGCGTTCATTTTCTGACGCGCTCAAGTTCACCAAAAACAATACAGAACAGCGCACCTTATTTGCTTTCAAACATTTACAAAATCACAACGTTTTTTCGTTATTGTGAGTGCGCTTAAATAAAAGTTGAGTCTTATAAAGGCATGTAGTCTTATATAGTTTTATTATATAGTTTCTGCACATTAATCTGAGTCCTCATCTGTTAAATTTTTGAGGACAATAGTTTTTTATTTAGCTTGTCACGGCGTGCGCCCAAATCAATATCGCTCCTTGCTCACTAGTTAGGCGGCCTCTCCTTCAGATATGCGAAGAAGCGGGGCTGCGGAATTAGGCACGAATGGTGAAGAAGAGCTCTCCTTGCTAATATTCCCGGGCTTCCAATCCGCGCTATCCCCACAACAATGCGGAAGTGCGGCATGCAAGCGGGGCAAATGGAACGTGGCCCGGGGACTTCAAAGAAGAGCCAGCGCGAGCGGACGGAGGCCGTCGTACTCGTATTTTATAGCGCAGGGTGCAAACAGCATGCTCAACAGCATGTCGTGTGGGCATTATAAGATTTGTATTGAA
Organism: Clarias gariepinus; assembly: GCF_024256425.1. Lineage (NCBI taxonomy): Eukaryota > Metazoa > Chordata > Actinopteri > Siluriformes > Clariidae > Clarias > Clarias gariepinus. Next base: position 14,025,568 of record NC_071104.1, read on the forward strand.
AACTTCCAACTAAAAAGTGGCAGCTGGCACGCCTAAAAATAGACGCAGGTTAATTTTTTTATAGTCTAAATTAAAATCCTCCTCTTTAGTGCCTCCTATTCCTATTAATCCTATTGTTCTTTTAGTGTCACTGCGTGTGCTTACAATGCCAAACAACATTCAAATGCAAATTATTCACTCTCCCCAAGTGTGAATCAGCTGTTCTCACCTATACATATTAACCTATACGTTCTCACCTAAAGTGTTTAGGTGAAATTCCACCTATACAAGTGTGTCAAATATGCAAAGAAAAAAAATAGGAAGGGGCAAATATTTTTTCATGGCACTTCACATGTAGTCAGATTGTTCCACTGGCTGAAACTGTGGCAGGTGGAGTTATAGCACTTTTCAAATCACACTAACTATACATTGATATGAATAATTTTGAATGATGAATGCTACGTTAATATGATCTCGGGCTTGCTCCACATTATAAAAGCAAGGCGCGGAGTTTAGTCCGAGATCAGGGAAGTACGTGATGTGGTGGAAAATAGGCAGTGGCGAGACCAAACCAAACCCCCTCTCTGACGTCTGCTCGGTCTTGTTAATTTGTTTTAAAACCCCCAATTCTGCGAATTCCCCCAGCAGCAAAACCGGTTTGATGACTTTACACCTGTTGTAAAGGTGAGATGGGGGATTGCAGTAACTGTGGGTGCGCTTCACCTCGGAGCGCGCTGTCACGTTGTATTCAATGAATAGACTAAAACAAAATCATGTTTGCTTCAGCATTGGAAACAATATTGTATTAGGCTAACTTTATTAAAGATTATACACTTTTGTATTCTTTGTCCACACACGTGGGCATCTTAAACTTTTTAGATATTGATCCTTTCTCGATGCAGCGAATTTTTTGAGCGAAATAATAATAATTTACATGAATAAAAAGCAGGAAGAAGAAAAGGGAACGCGAAAATAAGAAAAAGCTTTAAAGAAAATAAGAAAAAGCTTTAGAGGTAAATGCTGTGAAATGCTTCAAATGAACAGATTCTGCCTATAACAGGTCAGGGACAGTAAGGCTGGATCCAGCAGCGCACCACATCCCACAACATAATACATGCTGATGATGACCAACTCGTCTCCCCTGATCTACCAGAGGCAAGTAAAAAGAATGGCAATCAAACAGAATAAAATTAGTAGCAGCATTAACTTGTGCTAGTAATTATTATTGTGGTCAATATTAATTGAAATAATGTTTCTCAGCATTATTTTGTTTTAATATTGACTACCATAATAATTAAAATAAGTAACTAGTTTACTAGCGTGAGCTACTGCTGCTACTGATTTTATTTAAGCTCACCTGTTCAGTTTTATTGCCATTCCTTTTAAAATATTGTCTTTATAGGTTTACATGTTGTTTGTCTTGATGTTCTTTTCTTCGTTTCTTTGTTTTACTAATATGACCTAATATATGTTCAGTGATACTTCAAATAACATGTTTAAAAAGCATTGATTTCTGGATTATGTTATATTTTTATACTAGTAACTGGTGTTAAAAATGTATCTCTACATTAATGAGCCAATGTATTATGGTGTGGGCTGCTGTGGGCCAGGAAGTCCAGGGACACTTTTTGGTCCCAGTCCACCCCTGTAATAACGAATGGAGAAATACGACAGCGTGTACCAGTTCCCACTAATATCCAACAACTTCGCACAGCCATTGAAGAGGAGTGGACCAACATTCCACAGGCCACAATTGACAATCTGATAAACTCTTTGCGAAGAAGATGTGTTGCACTGCATGAGGCAAATGGTGGTCACACCAGATACTGACCGGTTCTGAGTCCTCAGACCCCCAATAAAGCAAAAAACTGCACATTCCAGGGTGGCCTTTTATTGTGGGCAGTCTAAGGTACACCTGTGCACTACTCATGATGTCAGATCAGCATCTTGATGTGGCACACCAGTGAGGTGGGATGGATTATCTCAGCAGAGCAGAAGTGCTCACTATCACACATTTAGACTGATTTGTGAACAATGTTTAAGAGAAATGGTAATATTGTGTATCTGGAATGAATTTTAGAGCTTTAAGTCCATCTCATGAAAAATCGGAGCAGAAATAAAGGTGTTGCGTTTATATTTTTGTTGAGCGTATATATATATATATATATATATATATATATATATATATATACACACACATTTGGAATCTGCATCTACATTTTCATGTATACAATTAGTTTCAGCCCAATCATTAAAACTAACAATAGACTATGGCACTCCTTTGAGAGAGGATTGGAAGGTGTTATTCATTTATTTATTCTCTACAAAGGCACTAACTGCACAGACCAAACTGGTATCCTCTTGTACTGTTATAAAAACTCTAAATATAAACAAAATGGAAAAGTGAAGTTGTTCAGCTGTTTAGTGTCACTTTGCGGATGTTACACCCAGTGTAGTTACTGAAATCTTTGGTTTAGTTCTCATTGAGTGACATAGCATAGTTTATTATCTGTTGTGGTAGATCTGATTTATTCAAACAAAATAATAAAGCTTTATAAAATGTTATAAAATTATTTATTTCACATTTTATATATATTTAGAGACTTGGTGACTCCCCTTAGAGACTCGTAGTAGGTTTCTCTGTTAAATATGAAAAAAAAATATTGTAAAAAATATTGTAAAATATTGATTATTAACGCGGGAATGAACGGCACATTGCCCAAGTGCAAGTTTATCTTGGAGCTAAACTATTTTGCTTTGGGTGTAAGCACCATTTAGCGATCATTGTGTGTCATTGACAGCTTCTCATTCAAAACAATAGGCGGTCAAATGACCGATAAACCGTGTTAAAAGTAGGTGACACTGGCGCTTCTAGTGTTAAACAGTCTATTTATGTAGTTGTTGCATATAGTATCTTTTAGTTCTTCAAACCAGAACTTTTCTATGGCAGCAATTAAATCTGTCTTTGTAGTTGGTTTTGCTGTTTTTCTTATATAGTCTTTCATTGCATGCCATACCATCTCAATGAGATTTATATCAGGGGATTCAGCTGGAGTCTTGACTCAGTTAATGCCCTTTGCAGCAATGACTTTTCTTGCAGCAGTGTGCTTCGGGTCATTGTCCTGGAGAAAATGGTGGTGAACTCCAAATGTTTTCCTGATGTATGGGGCAGCGGTTTCTTTTATGATAACTTCCTTAAAGAAAGACCGAAGGATTATCCCTTTAAATATTGCAATCGGTCCTGGTCCAAGTCTGGATATTGCCCCCCAAACATGAACTTTCAAAGGATGCTTTGGTTTTGGTTTAAACACATGTTTTCCTCTTTTACAAAACTCCATCGTGGCAAAACAATTTAAAGCCACCATTGTTTCATCTGTGAAAATGACGTCATCAAATAGCTCTATCTCTTCTATCCATTTTTGAGCTTGTTGAAGACAAAGGTTGAGTTTTCCCATACCTCCATCCAAGTTTTTGTCTGACACTGCATATGGACTGCAAGCTAATGTCCACATCAAAGTCATGCAATAGTTGCTTTTTCACCAATCTTGCAGCCATTTCATCGTTTTGATTAGTGATGTTCTCTATGGCTGTAACAATGTCCCCAAAAACAAGAGAGACATTAAATATTTGACACTTTAGGCAAAAAACTACAAAAAATACTACTGTTGTATCATTCGTGATAGCATAAGTTAAATAATTTACGAAGTAATTTTGCGAGGATTACATTTGCGTGCTGTCTTTTCTTTGTAATGTCTTCTGATTGTGCAGAGGGCTGCGTGAACACCAATAGAATCCAGATGGCCATGTACTGTATCTCTCGAGTGGAACATCCTGCAGATCTCATTGTTCTAATGTCTTGGGAATGAATCTTGCTGATCTTTGTCATTTTAAAATACTGTTATAGTGCATGTGGATGCAATGCATTTATCCTTAAAATTTCATGATGTCACTGGGGGCGTGAATCATATGACAATAGGTTGACAATATTTTAAATATATGTGATATATTAACAAGTGCTACGTACATAGAGCTTAGTACAGATACTGTAAAAAGTTCTACACCCACAAAGTAGGTTTAACATACTTTAAGTAGTTGCAAACTATATTTTAGTTTATTTGTTTTGGATTAAAAAGTACTCCGTCTGTAGTTAAAATATATAAATTTTAATATAATAATATATTTTAAATAAAACATTTGCAATAAATTGAGTACAGTAGTTTATTTTTATGTGGTTTTTGGCCTAAGTTTACTCACTTATAGTGTTGCTACTTTGTCTACTTTTATTTTGTTTGAATTTTTCTGGAAAAAGTTAAATATTAATTATAACATTTAAACATTTTTATCATCTGTTTTTTGATAGGAATTGTATATGCCCTGTATGTCCTGTCGGTTTGTTCATATAACCACAAGACTGTATAGAATTTAAAGCAAGTACTTATTTGTAGGAAAAATAAACACTAAATAAACAGTGTTCAAACAGTGCTTGTTGCACAAGACCTCAAAACAAAAGAAAATTTAATCGTTTCTTTCTGAGTAGTACGTTAATTCTATCTTTTATTTGCTTTCAGTCTTGGGCTGTGGTGTGAAATTTCTTTGCAACAGCATCAGAAATAGCTTGACGCATGTTGTGGGGCAAAGTGTTTTTTCCCCTGGAACCATCGAAATTCACCAATCCCACCCGGTCCTGATAGATAGTTTGTCATCTGGTCCTGTTGAATCCATATACATTCGTTGCTCTGTCTCCAGGGGAACGTGATTTAAAGTTATGTCAGGTTGGATTACTGCATGAGGCGTGTTTTAGGCAGTCCCAAACCATAGGACATTGCGTTGGACACAGATGAAAATCCCCTTTTTTTCGAACTGGTGTGCAACTAACCATCGACATATTTGTTAGACGATGGTTTGAATATCTGCGTTTGATTGGAAGTCCATTGACGAAATGTGTTCCGATAGAGTTTGCTGTCTGAAAGTGCGGTCAACGAGGGGTGTAGAGGCTGCCGATGGAAAATCTAGACTTACATCTGCATCATTCAAGTGTCTGCTGGCTAAGGTTGTTTTCTGTTCTAATGCAGAATGATGAGGAAACAGTTCATTTTCATCAAACTCTAGAGTGGGAGTCTCCAAAAGAGTCGACATCAATGCGGGAAAGCCGTCTGTGAAGGTGCCTCTATTTGTTGTCAACGGCCGAGACTGGTGTCTTTTCCTTTTAAACGCTCCTTCAACCAGGCCTGGACTGACCATAGGGCATACCAGACAATGCCCGGTGGGCCGACGCACATTTTTGGGCCGGGGCTGTCAGTCATAATCGAATATTTTTTAAACAGTTTATTAGGCCAATTTATTTATTTATTACCGCAACGGTAGTATCTGAGACATGAATCGCGGCCCATTGGTTGACTGTCTTAAAGGACATTGAGCTAGTCCAATGAAATCTCAGGCCACGCCCTGCCTTCCTCCTGGCCAGCCCTCATTTCCCCTTGACAAAATCTGCTAGTTAGAGTTCGACCGGAGTTTGAGATGAGACCTTCTATAACAATGGATAAAGCAGAAAAAGAGAGAAAAGAGCAAGGGGGTGCAGAGAAGCTGCGGGAGAAAAGACATAAATGCCTACAAGTGGAAGCAGTAAAATGTGCGAAAATCACAGAAATGTTTGCCATCACCACACGTTCAATTGCAGCTGCTGGTGTAGGGCCATCAAGATCTAGCAACAGTGTAGAGGCAGTCCAGAGTGCTCAGGCTGCCGGAGCGGCACAAGGGAGTGTACAACAGAGTAACGTCAGCGTTAGTTACACAGAAAATTTATTCGGAGTAGAAGGTGAGAGACGTGACCCAGCAGGGACAGATTGAGGAAGGCTTTAGAATAGCTAAGAGTCCGGCGGTAAGAAGTAGCCGAAATGTTGGCAGAGTAAAGGGAGGGACATTTATGTAGGGAAGACAAAGGGGTTTTTTGTGGTGTTTGTGTCACTCATGCATTTGAGTGTTTGTGGACAACCTGCACCACTAGCCTACCTAGCTGCTACTCCCAAATGAACCGTCTGCCAATTAGGCTAGGCTACGTTACCATCCACATCAAATTAACGAATGGTCTTACGTCTGTCACGATTGATCGAAATTGTTTTTAATCTTTACGCAGTACAACAAATAAACCCCCAGAGCTATATAAATGACATGGCTGACTATCGGATTTCTAGGTAGACACACATAGGCATACACACACGCAGAATGATAATAGCCCATGAAATTACTAATGAAAATGTTAAGTGTAGCCTACATCTTCACTAAATAGTAAGCTATCTAGACGATTTGTAGGCTAACACTGTGCAAATGCTTAAATTATTGCAGTCAGACTTAAAAACATTTAATAGTAGACTATGAGTTTTGTGCAGAACTTCATCCTTGCTAGGTTGGAGGTCACTCACGTGTGTGTGAGAGAGAGACAGCAGGAGAAAGAGAGAGAGAGAATTGCTAATAAAAGTATAATGTATAATAACTTATAATAATGATTAAGAATTTTTTTTTATTAAGGTTATTCACTTCCATGCAGGTTGCTGTGGTTTAATGTTTGAAACAAAACGGTGTCCTTTGATGTGTCATATGCCTCAGCATAATCATGGTGGGCCGCTATGGCCAAAAATGCCAGGGCCGTTTTTTGGTCCCAGTCCAGCCCTGCCTCCAACCATCCAACCCTTGCCTCCAAATTTAGAAGCTTTTTTGTCAAAGTCGTTAACTCCTGCTTCGAAACTTTCACTCTGCTGGGACACTGGTTTTTAATTAGTGCAGCCTGAAGAAACCAATTTTAAGAGTAATTTAATACCTTTATTACAACATAGACATGTACAGTACATGAATATTTATCAGTGTTATAATAAACAATTACTGTACATACCGATTTCTTTTTTACAAGCCGAGTTGCTGCTGTTGCTTTCCTGCCTGGGCATGGCTTGTTGAGCAATTTTGAGGTTAAAACAGAAGGACAACACAAACTTATTAAGAAATGGTGTAAATAAAAATGCATTCTTACCCCTTGCTTTTTGCTAGCGCAAACTGCGACTTTTTTATAGTATGTCTTTGCCTCCATGTCTGTTGTGAGATTAAATTCAACATTTCCAATCCCAATTTTCATTTTATGCGAACTGCAAATGCATACACTGTAGTTTGACTACTTTGATACAGCATTTTATATCTTAGGACCACCCTCCTAAAGATAGTGTAAATGTTTTGGTATTAACTGCATTTACGAGAAAAAAAAACCCCGGATCACCAGCTCAAACGACTGTGAAATAGTTAGGACAACTACAGTATCACTATTTGCACTTGTAATTATACTTGTAGTTATCGGTCCTCACAGTGATATCGATACTTGTAGTTATCAGTGGCGCAGTGATAAAGCGCTCTCCCTATCATCGCTAGTTCGAACCCCTGGGTGATGCTGTTTTCCTCTCACAGCCGGAGGCACAGAGAGAGCTGATTGGCCGAGCTCTATCAACTATAGTCTTCGGCCCTCCCGGGTAAAGGGTAGTAGTAGCCTTAATGTGGAAGCCCCCTAGTGACGCGGAGGAATTGGCTACAACTAAATTTGGGAAGAAAATTGGAAAAATCCCCCAAAAAATACTTGTAGTTATCAAAGTCATTGTATCAAAACCATTTGTACTTAGAGTAAAAAGAAGCTAATGGTATTTGTATTGGGCGTTAATATGTGCTAAACATGAGGATAAAAGCTAATAGAAATGCAAATACAGTAGGTGTAGCGAACAGGGCTCCCACAGAGAGAGACAGCAGTCAACTGTCCACAGTCCAGAGACCTTCTCCCAGAATGCATGTCGCCATCCTGATAAGCTATCTGATCAAGTTGGGGGTTGGGGGCGGGCCACCAAGTCACTCTTTGACACTCTCCAGAGCACATGCCTTTCAAATTCAAATTCAAATTTTATTTGTCACATACACAGTCATACACAGTACGAAATGTAGTGAAATGCTTACACAACCGCCAGTGACCTTAAAAAGAGAATTAAAGCTTATAAAAAGTAATAAATATCAATAAAAGAAATATGATAGAAAATTTAAATAAAAAAATAAAATAAAATTTAACTAGAAAAAATAGAACTAAAAATAGAAACTGAAAATAGAAATATACTGTACAAATAGAACTAAAATGGTGTGCAAATATGCATAGAAAAAGTGACTTTGTGCAATGGTTATTAAAGTGTCTTTGTGCAATGGTCCAGAATGTAAGCGTAAACATGTAGTGTAAATGTGATGTGCGTGGAGTTGTCCATAGTGTCCATGGATGAATAAAGATTGATTGATTGATTGTGAAAATTGTGAAAATATTGTGTTAGTTTTGCATAGTGGTGTGGTTAAGAGACCTTATCGCCTGCGGGAAGAAGCTCCTCCACAGTCTCTCTGTGTTGGCCCTCAGGGAGCGGAATCGCTTTCCAGACCGCAACAGAGTGAACAGTCCATTGTTGGGGTGGCTGAGGTCCTTCACGACCTTCCTGGCCTTGGTCCAGCACCGCTTGGTGTAGATTGAGTGCAGGTCAGGGAGCTCTGTGCGGATGATGTGCTCAGCTGATCGCACCACCCTCTGTAGAGCTCGTCTGTCCTGCATGGTGCTGTTCCCAAACCAGGTCGTGATGTTTCCCGTCAGGATGCTCTTTATGGTGCAGGAGTAGAAATTCCTGAGCACCTTGGAGGGCAGTCTAAAGTCTCTCAAGCGTCTGAGGTGGTACAGACGCTGCTGGGCCTTTTTTACCACGGTGTTGATGTGACAGGGCCATGCCAGGTCCTGCGTGATGTGAACACCGAGGTATCTGAAGCTGTCCACTCTCTCCACTGGGCTCCTGTTGATAATGGGGGTCTGGTAGTTCCTCACCTGTACTGAAGTCCACTATCAGCTCCTTAGTCTTGCTGACGTTCAGGAGGAGATTGTTTCTCTGGCACCAGTTCTCCAGATTTCCAACCTCCTCCAGGTAGGCCGTCTCATCGTTGTTGGTGATCAGGCCCACCACGACAGTGTCGTCAGCAAACTTGATGACGGTGGTGGAGTTGGTAGTGGCCACGCAGTCAGAGGTGTACAGAGAGTACAGCAGAGGGCTCAGAACACAACCCTGGGGGGCTCCAGTACTGAGAGTGATGGAGGCTGAGACATGTCCGCCCATCCTTACTGCCTGTGGTCTGCCAGTCAGAAAATTGGAGATCCACTGACACATGGATGAGCTGAGTCCCAGGTGCTCCAGCTTGGTGGTGAGTGTGGAGGGAATTATGGTATTAAATGCAGAGCTGTAGTCGATGAAGAGCATTTTCACATAATTCCCCTTCCGAGTGTCCAGGTGAGTGAGAGATGTATGGAGGAGATGTGAGATTGCATCGTCCGTGGAACGGTTTGGACGGTATGCAAACTGTAGTGGGTCCAGTGTGTCTGGTAGTGAAGAAATGATAAAGTCCCTGACCAGGCGTTCAAAGCACTTCATCACTACTGAGGTGAGGGCTACAGGGCGATAGTCATTAAGAGAAGCAGGATGTGGTTTCTTTGAGATAGGAACAATAATGGACTCTTTGAAGCATGTGGGGATCACCGACTGAGATAAAGAGATGTTCAATATCTCAGTGAATACAGGTGCTAGCTGGTCTGTGCAGGCTTTGAGAATACGACCTGAGATGCCGTCTGGTCCTGCTGCTTTCCTGGTGTTCACTCTCTTAAAGGCTCTCCTTAAATCATGCTCTGTGATGATGAACGCGCTTCCGGTACTGGCAGTAACTTCCTGTCTGCAGCCGTTAGCGCCGCTAGCATTAGCATCGCTAACGTCTTTAGCTGCAGCCTCGAAGCGAGCATAGAAAGTGTTCAGCTCGTCTGCCAGAGTCACGTCCACGTTCGTCCTACCGGATGTTGTTGCTTTATAATCCGTAATTGTCCTTAATCCCTGCCACAGGCTCCTAGAGTTACTCTGTTGGAGCTGTGACTCTAGTTTCCTCCCGTAGCGCTGCTTCGCCTCTTTCACCGCCTTCCGGACGCTGTATGATGCAGCCTTGTACGGTTCCATGTCCCCCGATGCGAGTCCCGTGTTGTAGGCAGTGGTGCGAGATCTCAGAGCGTCCCGGATGGTTTTATCCACCCACGGCTGCTGGTTGGGAAACGTTCTAATAGTCTTTTTTTCCACGGTATCATCTGCTAGTTTCCCAATGAATCCCACAACCGCTTCCGTAAACACGCTGACGTCATCGGAGCTGTTTCTGAACATGTCCCAGTCTGCGTCATCGAGTGCGCCCTGTAACGCGGCCACCGATTGGTCCTTCCAGCGCGCGACCTCCCTCTGAACCGGAACTTCCTGTTTCAGCCTTTGTTTGTATTTTGGCATGAGGAAGATGGCGGCGTGGTCAGATTTACCAAACGGTGGATGAGATTGTGCCTTGTAGCCGTCCTTGACCGTTGTATAACAATGATCCAGTGTCCTTTTCCCCCTGGTGGGGCAGGTGATGTGCTGATAAAAGTTTGGCGCAGGCACTATTAAAGTCCCCCGCCACAATAAGCACAGCGTCCCGGTGTTGTGTTTGGTGCTGTGAGTGCCTCATGCAGCTCGCATAAGGCAGTGTCCGTGTCCGCTTGTGGTGGAATATAAACGGCGCTGATTATGACTGATGTGAACTCCCGAGGTAGATAAAAAGGACGACACATGATGGACAGTAGTTCCAGGTTTGGTGTGCAGGAGCGTGTGAGAGGAACAACGCTCGCGCTGTTGCACCAGCTGCTGTTCACCATTAAACACACGCCGCCTCCCCTTGACTTCCCCGAGTCCCGCGTCCTGTCCATGCGGTGAACCGAGAAGAACTTGGCCGGCTGGATGGCGTGGTCCGGCACCACTGGGTTCAGCCATGTCTCGGTGAAGCAGAGGAGATTGCAGTCCCGAATGTCTCTCTGGAACTTTATCCTGGCCCTAAGGTCATCGAGCTTGTTTTCCAGTGATTGGACGTTGGCGAGCAGGATGCTAGGCAGAGGTGTGCGGTGTGCACGGGCTCTCAGCCTGTTCCTGACCCCGGCTTGTTTCCCTCGGGGCTGCCGCTTCGCGACGCGTCCTTTGTTGTCCCTCAGGATCTCACTCGGCCAGCTCGGATCCGGAGTTAAAAACGTCGAATTGTGGGCACATTGTACACCAATAGAAACAAGAGTGTCTCTATCATAACTAATGTACTCCATGGTGATGATTTGACTGGTTTTAAAACGCTGTAAACTAACTTAAAGAACAAAAACAAAGAAAAGGTGGTCGGAGCAGTCGTGACGGCAGCCGACCTCACCGGCGCCATCTTGGTATCTCCTTTCAACGAAAAAAGAGGCATACGACATGGACACTATTTTAAACCATCTTTAAATGTGCCAGTAAGGCAAAACGCAGATATATATATTTACTCAGTATGTTTTATTTCTGTGTGTATGTTTGATTATTCTGCATAATTTAAAAGGTGTAATCAACATTTACAAACCCCTTTTATTAGGTAAAGAAAGGAATGAGTGGGTAAGATATGTAACGTTTGATATCAATCTAAAGCTGGCTTTGTGCAAAGAACATTGGTAAACATGGGAATTTGGTAGAATGAACACAGCTTGAAAACTCCAACTGAATGGCCCCACGTGACAGCCGAAACACCAGGCTAAGGTATGCACAAAAGGGAGAACCACGTGAGGCATGGCTAAGCCCTGCAACCACATCCGATTGGACCAATCAACCGTGGGACGGACTCACCCCAAAAGGACAAAAACCCTGAAGCAGTCTACAGTTCAGTGAGTTAACATTCACTACTGTCCAGTATATCGTATGTATGTATGTGCATGTCGGGGTGTGGAAAAAATAAGTCGGCCTCACTGGTTTTAATGAATCAGTCCAGGAGCATGATGATGGAAAATGGCTGTCCTGTAAAGCTGTGAATAATTATTAAATAATTTTGAAAAATTCTCAGTAAGACAGAGGTCACAGTCCACTGAGTGGAAAACTCCCCATCTGGGATTCCTCTTTACAAAATTGCAGTCTAAGGCTACGTTTACACTGTCAGGTCAATATGACCCAATTCCGATTTTTTGCTCATATGTGACACATATCCGATATGTTCGATGTCCATGTAACAGGAAAAAAATGCATGTATTCCGATATTTCGAGATCGGTTTCAGGACTCTTTCATATGTGGAAATAAATCAGATATAAATCAGATATGTGCTAATGTGATTGTCGTGCAAACAGACAGATCGGATTTCCTGAGTCATTGCGTTCTGATACGTCATTAAAACGGAGACTTCTTCGCGGTTTAATGACGTAATGTTATTCTCCAGTGGAAGCGCGTGTGGAATTATAACATTGCAGGTGACATGGAAAAGGAAAAGCACCCAGCGCCCACCCCCCCACCCTTTTTTAATGCTTATTTAGGCTAAATTACATTAAGAATTAATTCATTAATTCAGTATTTGGTGACTAAAGCATATGCGCAGGCTGCAATTATGCCGTTTTATTCTCCTTCTCCGTTTTAAAACCATAGTGACGTTTTGCGGACTTTGTCAAGTATACTTCACCTTCGTCTATCTTGGCTAGTGTGTAGTGCAAGAACCTCCCTTTAAGTATGCGCAAAGTTTCAGATGGCATGGCAAGTGTAAACTATGAGAGTCATAGTTGAAAGAACGTGTAAACAGACGGTCCAAAAAATCAGATATAGGCAACAAATCAGAATTGGGCATCGAGACCTGCAGTGTAAACGTAGCCTAAGTAATGTCAACATCCATGCATGTGAACTTGTGTCTGTGTTAAAGTCGTCCTACCCAATAACACCCGCCCTCCACTCCTGTTTCTGCTTCACTTACAGCCTGATTTTTTTAAAAGGTAATTCATTTTATTTTTACTCGAATTTTCAATTAATCATTTTATATGGATATTTTTTAGTTTAGAACAAATCATTGTATTTTCCATTATTTTTTTTGTGGAAATTCACTCTGAAACAAAATGGCATCCAGGATTCCCCTTGTCAAGATTTAAAAGCACAGAGAGAATGTGTGTGGTTACAGTTTTTGGCCACATGATGGCAGTGTTGGAAAAAGGGGACAGATTGACTCAAGTGGATTGGTATGCTTAATATATTTTTGTGTCAAAGGAGTATACAGTAAGACACACGTTGTCCCCGACTTACGAAAAAATCCGACTTACGAACGTCCTCTTAGAGCAGAACTCGTTCGCAAGTAGATGACAACCTGTACTGTGTGGTTAAACCTCTGTTAAACCCCTGCTGTTTATGAATGCAGTTAGAGGTTTAATTTTTCCTAAAAAAGTTTCTCAGGGATGGAGACTAATTTCATTATTTGTGTAATGTGTAATAACAGTTATGTTGCTCATTTATTCCTGGATCCTACAGTAGGTAGCTTAATAGAGTTGCATTTGGCTTATCATTGTTGTCTTTAAACCATAAACATATAAATTTATTTTATTGTGTACAAATGATGAAATTATGTAATTAGGAATCTCCTCTCAGAGATGCGGTGGCTTCTGTAGATTAGCTGTATTTTGTTAGATGCAACTGAATACCACACAAAAGAGACTGAAATGTGCTATAAGCTAATTACAATATTATTTAAATTAAAGTAATTAAAATGTCTGATAGCATTGAGTATTAAGAAAATTAAGTATTAAATGTGCGTCTTTATTGTAACATTGTTAAAGTATTAAATTCTAGCATGCTGAAGTAAAAATATCACAGATAATCAAACAACAAAATGCACGTAATTATATTTTATTTAGGTCCTATTGATAATTAGACATATAGCAGATACAATAGATATTACTTTGGAATTCATAAATTCACCCCACAAGTATAAATTACAGTGCACAAAGTTATTTAAATGGTTTATAAACATGCTTAGATATAGTTTACTGTAGATAAAAACTAATAAAATGCATTGTCAAACTTAGCATTACATATATGTATTAAAAAAAAAATCTAAATATTGGTATAAATACTTACTTATATCTAATCATCTATGAAATAAGCTTTTAAATCTATTAACCTTTACTGAAAAAGTCTAAAAGTCTACTTTTGAGGATTATCTATGCATTAATATAACTAACCTTAAGTTCATCCTTGAATAAATGCTGCTTCTTCTAAAGGACTTTATAGAATTCTGCTTCTATTTTTCTTTCACTTTAGTTGAGGAATTTGCATAATTTCCTAATTTCCATGTTGTGTTAATTGATATCACTGATTGCATTGATATTACTGTACATTTCATCCGGATGTTTCTCTTGGTGAGTAGAGTGTCTGTTATTTCCTTTTCTCTCTGTATGAGTGTACAATTTCAGTACCCTAAATAGAGATAAACAAATTAAACATACAAATAAAAAGTTAAGATTACCAAGCGTCATACAATTGCCAGTATCATGAACTGGTGTGAACAGTATCATTTTAAACAATATTTGCCTAATTACACCTTACATCCACAAATGTAAATGTATTTTATTGGGATTGTAAGTGATGGACCAACACAAAATGGCACATAATTGTGAAGTAGAAGAAAAATGATAAATGGTTCTCAAAACTTTTTACAAAGAAATATACAAAAAGTATAGCATGCATTTGTATTCATCCCCCTGAGTCAATACTTTGAAGAACCACCTTTTGCTGCAATTGCAGCTTCATGTCTTATGGGGATGTCTCAACCAGCTTTGCAAATCTTAAAAAAGAAATTTTTGCCTATTCTTCTTTGCAAAACAGCACAAGCTCAGTCAGATTGGATGGAGGGCATCTGTGATCAGCAATTTTCAAGTATTGTTACAGATTATCTTGGTTGGAATCTTAATTGGATTTGGGTCTGGACTTTGACTGGGCCATTCTAAGATATTTTGATCTAAACCATTCCATTGTAGCTCTGGCTGTCTCCACCCCAGTCTCAAGTCTTTTGCAGACTCTAACGTGTAATCTTTTAAGATTGCCCTTCAAAGATTTGGCTCCATCCATTGTCCCATTTTCCATTTTGTCTTACCCAAATTCTTAATATCACACACTGTTTTTTTCATACACAATCTCATACAATAAAGGTCAAATAAGAACATGTCCTCTCTGATATTTTCTGACCCTAGTCAGAAGTACTAACTTGTACTTAACTTAACTTAACTTAACTTGTACAACAATGAGAGAGTATGGTCCATTTCCTAGATCCTCCAAAAGGTCTTCATGTACTACTGGTCCTATCACTGAATTAATTAGTGCTGTGCATTTTGTTCGATGTAAACTAATGCCTTTTTTTCGAAATTTCTTCCACAACTCTTCCTAAGTGGTCAACAGAGTAAGTGCTTGAGTGACAAGCAACATGGGCAGCCAGCTTCAACTCTGCCTCTTTCACAGGTGCATTATTTCTTAGAAAGAAACTGCCTGTGTCAAATAATGTTCTGGCATTTGAGAAAGGAGGCGCATTTTTTAAAATGTTTTTCAGTCGCAGCATGAGCTACCAGATCACCGTGGTGAGCTCTTACTTCACATTTGCAATATTTGCAGAATGCTTTTCTATCATCATTTGGAACTTTTCATACTTTCCCCATTTACCTGAAATTTTAGAATGCTGCTTGTTCATCCACAGACAACCGAACCGACGCTTCTGACTACAACGCTCTCATGGAGTGACGTAATGATGATGCTTGAATTGTGATGTCAAAAGCACATGTGGCGCGTGCACCTACTCGCGTCTCGTGAGCAGCAGCGTTTGTTGCCAAGTATTAATTCCCGGGGATCAACACCCACTAATAAAGGTTCCCTTTTATCTTTGTCCACAATTATTTTATTTTATTTATTTTTTTGCAGCCGCGGTACATTATAAATGTAGGCTAAAAAAACCCGCAACTCTGTATTTTTCCCGCAACTCCTTTTCTAAAATAGCCCAATTGTGCGGTAAAACCGCTACCCTGGCAACCATGTACCACGTTGTTGTCACGTTGGACGCTGTCGAATCAAAAGAATCTACGGTACTTTGATTGGATGTCGTGCCGAATGCGCGCATGCTCTCTGTCACACATGCGCACAGACACATAAACAGAGATAGAGCGGTCCGTGTCAACAGACTTTTTATATTTGGGCTTTTTATGGGAAGTAGCAAGTCTTTACAAGTCAATAGACGCAAGTCCAAGTGAAAGTCCGAGCCATTTATGTTAAAGTCCAAGTCGAGTTGCAAGTCTTTTTATATTTTGAGAAGTCGAGTCTAAAGTCATCAAATTCATGACTCGAGTCTGACTCGAGTCCAAGTCACATGACTCGAGTCCACAACTCTGCCATCAACTCTACCCAGCTTCCCTCTGCTGAAGAAAACATGATGCAGCCACCACCATGCACAGTGTTTGTTTTCCACCAAACATAACATTTTGCATTTAGGCCAAAAAGTTAAATTTTGGGCTCAACTGACCAGAGCACCTTCTTCCACGTTTGCTGTATTTCACATGGCTTGTCACAAACTGCAAATGAGACTTCTTATAGGTGGACAGCCATGTCCTGGCGGGTTAGCAGTTGTGCCATTCTCTTTCCGTTTTCAGATGATGTATTGAACAGTGCTCCGTGAGATGTTCAAAGCATAGGAAATCTTTCTCTATTTACTAAATTGGTGAATTTTAAAGGCAACCGATTCCACTGGATTTTAGTTAGGGGTATCAAAGTAAAGGGGGCTGAATACAAATGCATGCCACACATTTTAGATATTTATTTGCAAGAAAAGAAAAAAAAAACATTTATCATTTTCACAATTATATGTCACTTTGTGTTGATGTATCACATAAAATTCCAATAAAATACCATTTATGGGTTTTTTTACGGCCGTAACATGACAAAATGTGGAAAAGTTCAGGAGGATTGAATACTTTTGCAAGACACTGTATATTAGAAGACTTTAAATACCTGTTTAGGGACTTTTATTAAAGCAACTAGCAACAAATCTAGAGACTTTTTGAAAAGTTGTATAATACAATAATATACAATATAAAATAATGTAATAATACAATATAAAATATAAATGAACAATAATATTAAATATAATTACTTACTTAAATTAAAAATAAGTAAAAATATCACTATAAATAATCTTCTACATTTACACTTTGCTACATGTTCATTTCATATAAAAGCTTTAAGACAACACTGCTGCTGGATTGAACACTTTCTTTCATGGTTTAAGGACTGGAGACAGCTAAAAGCAACTCATTTTGAGAGTACCACTAGGCTCCCCCTAAGTTCAGCCCCTAGGTTCAGCCACATATTCTGTGATACTAGTTGCTTTACAAACACTCTGTGATGATACGATCAATGTGCAAATTAGTGCAAAACATGATTTAGTGACATTTAGTGACCTTTTTAGTAGGCTTTAACTACTTTTGATTGCAAATGGTTTAGAATAATGGGCTACTGTCCATGTCATCAGGGAAGAAAAAAAAAGCATTGATGTGATAACCTGGTCATTTAGTATATTCAGGTCATCAAATAATTATATTTTTTTGCCAAATAACATTGCTAAGCCTACACTTGAACAACTAAAGCAACCCCAGGCCATAACACTGCTTCCAGCATGCTTAGGCATTATGTTTGATGGATCCATTTATATGTGCTTCACTTCTTACCCTTCTGCATCAGTGGCTCTAGAATAGGGTCAATCTGAACTCATCATACCACATGACCTTTTAAAATTGCTCCAATCTTTATGCTTACTAGCAAATTCAGCTTTTTGTTTTCTGATCGGTCTTACTAACAAGTGGTTTTCTTGTGATCCTGTCAGTTCTCATTATATTGAGTGTTGATTTTTTTTTTTTTTTTTCAAATAAAGTTTTTTTCCATAATATTCACAGTTCAGCATTATCCTAAAAGGTTTTAATGCGTTGGACAATTACTAACCCCATTTTAACCCCATATTTTCTCTGTTTGATGCAGGCTAATGTATAAAACTAAAATAAAATCATCTTTATAATCATAAAAAAAGCCTTCCTACATATTTGTTTAAGAAATGAGTCATCAATCAAGGTTCAGAAAATTCTTGTCAGACAAACATATGACTCCCTGGTGTAATCAAATGCTCTAAACTATTTACTTATTCAAATTAAAATGGGCCAGAAAACAAACAAACAAAAAAAAAAAACAATACAATAAATCAACTCTTAGCTACCTGTAGGAGAAAATAGAAGAGTCTCCCACACCGTATGGCTAAATTCATCCAAAAGACTCAAGTTGAAGTCTTCGTCCTCAGTATTAAGGATCATCTCAAATGTGGGGTGATAGTTAGTGTCATAGTCACAGTTAAATGTCTCAACCTAAGAAAACCAAAAACCAGGTTTATACACTTTTTCAATGCGTCAGAAAATATTATTTCTCCACAAATGAACCTGTAGTTTACCATTGGCTGGGATTCACCGGGCTCACACAGCAGTTTGTATTTTTTACCAGGGATCAGTTGACATGTGCTGCACATAACATACTTGTTGCCTGGATGTTGTTTCTGCACCTGTATTGTCAAGTGAAAAGTAATTAAGAAAAACATTAAAAGAAGATTTACATAAATTTTAAATGTAAAAAATAAAGATTTGTAGATTACCTCTTTAACTGACACATTTCCTGGCAACAAGTGAATGTACAGTTTTTTCCCCATTTGTGTTCCAATAATTTGTTCATAAAAGAGAAGTACTTGGGCATTGATGTGCTTTCCCCCTGATGATTTTTTTATTAGGCCAAACAAGAAGGAACCGTGGATATCTAAGGTCACATGTGTGTTTGTTATTTTTGGGCGCTGAAGGATCTGCAGACTACCCTCACTGAATTCTGCCACAGCCAGTCCACTCGGATTATTATATGTATCTGAAACAGAGGCAGTGATGCAAAGAACTGAAAATATGGACAGACATATTTAAAGTTGTTTTTTTTCCCATGTTTTTTTTATTTATAATTATGGTACCCTGTATAAATAGTTACGGGTGTCCTAGGTGCAATTTAAGGGGGGGGGGTTAACCCTGCCAATAATCGAAACCAGCCAGTTCAACCCCAAAATATCATATCATAATAAGAAATTGAAGTTATTAAGTGTTATAAAAAAAGGTAAAATTGTTTAATTTCTTGGTTCAAGCTATTTGGCAAGCAACAAATAACACTCCCCCCACCTTATAAGATATGTGGTTAATTTATTCCATCCTCTGCACAAAGCATTAAGTGCAGGTGCAAGCCTCAGCAGGGATATGTAGAGCTTGCAGTGCAGTGGTGTGCTGGCCTTTACAAAAACAAAAAACAGAACTGGGCAAAAAAAAAAAAAAAGAATTCTCAACAAATTCTAAACAAATAAAATGAATCCACAATGTAT
The DNA here is from genome assembly GCF_024256425.1 of Clarias gariepinus. Classification (NCBI taxonomy): domain Eukaryota; kingdom Metazoa; phylum Chordata; class Actinopteri; order Siluriformes; family Clariidae; genus Clarias; species Clarias gariepinus. The sequence continues at coordinate 14,044,883 of NC_071104.1, forward strand.
TTACTGACTCTGTCTGTCTTTATGCTGGGCTATCTGTGTGTGACTGTTATTCAGGGTGTGCATGAGAGCATGTTGTGTGTGTTTCAGGACTAAGCTGAAATCACAGCTGATCTCATTCTACCCATCTATCCCAAGCCTACCTGCACTGGACATTATTGCAAAAAAAGACTGATTTGACTTAAGAGATTTGGTAATGCATTTCTTCAGCTCGTTCAGATATCCCACCTTGCAAAAACCCATCAGCACCACTACAACCCAAACAAAAGCCATGGGAAAACATGCTCATTTGTTTGCTGAAACATACTACTTGCCCAAATGCTTACACATCTTGAATGGCAGATTGTGCTCTTGTGAAGATGAAAGTACTAAAGTACATAAGCTCTTACGATCTTCTCTGTTCAACTTCATTTTCTGCTGAAAAAACTGTGAAATACCTGAGCAGCACACTTCTGATTGACCTCCCTAATATTTTGTGCTCCATAAAGGAAACAAAAGCATAAAATGAATCCTCTTCCTTATTACACTGTCTTGTGTACTACTTTGCTTAGTGATTGTACCAACTTGGGTATATGCAGAACATATAACATGAAGACCATATAGAGTATGCTATGGTATGGTATGGTATGGTATGGTATTACATTTATTGCAACTTATGGGGTTGTTTATATATCCTATTAGAACTTTATACAAGTAAACAAGCTTGACCTCATCACACAGGGCCTCAATACAGCACGTTCAGATAATGTTTAAATAATGATAGCTTACAGATGTTAATGAAAGAATGTGGCTGTTAAACACACATTAATGTCTTTACAAACAATAAACCCATCAGGGGCAATAGATTATTTAGATTATTTAGATTAAAAGTTAAACTGCCATTTTTTTTACTGCTTTGATCATTATTTTTTTGCTTTTTTTGAAGACTCGGCCATGGTGCTGCAAAAGATTCAACTGGACTGATAAAGAGATTCAGAAAGATTTAATGTAAAGCTCCAACCACTATGGAGAGTTAAAGATTCACTTAGCACAAGACCAATCAGTATGTGTGTGCACTCTCTCTCAATTTCCAAATATTTCCAGGATATTGTATATTATTTGCAGGTCTCAGGGTGTGGGCTGTCTGTAGAAATTAAATGAACAAAGTCTTTGCTGCTCACATTCATCGCCCTGCATGTTAAATGTAAATTCACATTTAGTTGAAAACTCAACCGTTTAGTTTACTCTTCACCAAAAAATGAGAGTGTTCAATGATTGGCACTCTATTAGCATGTTCATTTACAACACTGTATGGATGTTTATATACATACCAGTATTTATCTCACAGTGAGGGAGGAGTAGGTCAAAACTTGAAGATTGTAAAGATGTGATTTCGTACAGGGGTCCTGCAGGCTTGAATTGGCCAATACGCTCCAACTGACTGTTTTCCCATGACAGGACTTTGTAAATCACATTCCCACTCGCTTTTATCTCAAAGACAAGGTTGGTCAATTTACACTGAAACTGACCAGCATCAGAGCACTGAAACCTTTAAACACAAAGGACAATAAAAACATAAAAATCTGCCTTGTTTTTATAATTACAAAAACATGTCAGAATAACATCAACAATTGGCATCAGTTTGTAAAGGATAGAATGTGATACCTGTATGCCCCATTGTCAGCACAGTGTTTAACTGTGTCAGAAATGAATAGCTCCTGAGTGCCTCCTGAGGGCTGTTGAACAGAAATAAATGTACAAGAAAATTACTATTTATAAAAAAAATTGCACAAGCACACATAATATGTTGGGACTTAACTTCCATCAAGGCCAAAAGTTTACATACACCTGAAGCTAAAGGCATTTAAACAAACGTTTTCTCAACTCCACATATTTTACTTTTAACATACATTTATGTGTTAAATCACTGAGCATATGTCGATTATTTACAAAGCAGCAAAGTGGCTTAGTAGAGTCCAGTTCTAGCCTCCAGTCTATGTCCAAGTGTGCCCGTTCTCCTCATTCTCAGAACCCACAGTGTTTGTGTTTCTATCCTGCAATGGATTGGCACCCGGTTCAAGGTCTAACATGACTTATCCCAGTGGTTCTTAAAAAGTGTGGGGCGCGCCCCACTAGTGGGGAATACAGACATGACAGGTGGGGCACAATGAACAGGAGGGAATTATTGAAAAATAATAGGAAAGTACCTATTCTAATTCATGCTTTTGTTTATTGACAATAAAGATCGGACACTCGAAACTAAACAATCACACGCAAAGAAATGGATCATTAATACAAGTGAATTAAAATAACATCAGAGAAAAAGTGGAACCATAGTGCGACCATAACGATTTAACGTCGCAGAGGAACAATATATAAGGAAACATTCAGTATTATATAATGTGGCGTGGGCGGGGCGGCGGCTGACGACCAGCATGCCTTGCGGGGATGTCGGTGTGTTCACCATGTTGGGGAAAGGTGTTTGGGTTGGTGGCTTTTGCCCTGTTTGTGTGTTGTGTGTGTGAGACATGAGGAATGTGCCCCGGGTCATGCTTAGGCTGAATTGGAGGTAGGCCTTGTGTGAATGTGCTGTTAATGCTTTTGTTTGACTGTGGGTATAAAATAAAGTACTCCCAGCCATTGCATTGGGCAGCAAGTCAGCTCACTTGTCTCTCCAACATCCTTCTCGGTGGTAAAACACTACAATATGTAATTTCATTTATTCCTATATGTATGCTGATGTTTCTGTATTTTTGTTAAACATTAATATTTTATCAGGCAGTACTAGTCTGACATTTCTAGTTTCCAGTGTGGTAACAAAGTTGCTTTTTGATCCTTCAGGCGCTGAACAGAAGGAAAGATCAATATCGTTCTACGCTTTTTGTTGGTGTGCGCCATTTTGCGATGATCCCTAAATAATTTGTTGCGCCGTAGAGAATAATGGTGTTTATGCTTTTAAACATGTATAATTTAAGGCGGATGTAGCTTAAGACAATGTAGAGAGGAATTATATGTGGGTATATTATTCGCGGGGTTATTTACACAGCTATTGAATTCTGAGATGGGAATATAAAACTAACTTTACCGCGGACACAAACAGGTGTTATGCGCTAAAATGTCACCCTGCCACGGATTGTCAACCCCTACATAATCTCTATTAAATATTATATTAGGACATACATTCAAAGGTTTATTATTATCAAATATATTATTACTATTATAATTAAACCTAGGCACGTGAGAGCCGTCCAGACAATTAATACAAATCCCTCAAAATGATTATTTTACGGCACATTTAATTTGCAGGGGTTTGTCAAGGTACAAATAAATTATTTATCACAAATTACACTAAATAAATATTGTTTGTGGTGAAAAATTACAGAAAACGATTTTTATTATAAACTAAGCAATATAAAAATATACATGTTGTTTACTATTTATGAATATAATTTATATTCTGGGGGCATTTTAGATCATAACACAGTAGCGTACTGTATGTAGTGGGCATAATAACATCAATGGATACATTTGTTACATGGACCACAAAAAAGCAGGCGATTCAGCTCCATCAGCCTAATCAACCAAAAATCCAGCCGAAAGGAAAACATGATGAAGCCTATGTTGCGCTTGGATTCATGGTGGGGATGGGGGCAGAGGAGAGACCTCTGTGTGTTTTGTGTCTTAAATCGCTGGCAGCAGTCAGCATGAGACAAAGTAGGAAGACACTTATCGACAACACACCCCAGTCACGTTAATAAGCCACTCGACTTCTTTAAAAGAAAGCTCTAGATAAGTGACAAAGTAAGCCTGTTATAACAACTGCATGTGTATTTTATCTGTTTTGAACTTGGTGATATTTGATCTAATTGGTTTAGAAATTGGTTTTTCAATAAATAGTACACTTGGCCATTTCCGTTATCATTTTGTTGACAAGTGGGGCTTGAAAATTCGCCCACCCCCTTAAGTGGGGAATGACAAAAAATGTTTGAGAACCACTGCCTTATCCTATGCATTCTCTGGGATGCTTGGACCCTCTGTGACCCTACCCAGTATAAGGGGTTAACCACTGGATAGATAAACGTTATTTCCATAAAAGATCATTTAAAATATTAGCAAAGAGACAGATTTATTCCAACATTTATTTACTATATTGGATTTTCAGTTCAAACTTTACATTGATTGTTAATAATTGGTTGCATTGCTTAAAACTGCTTGAACTTTAATCTAACTCTTTGGGTAGTCTTTCACAAACATCTCCAAAACATGCTTATTTGTTCTACAGAACTGCCATAACTGGGTCAGGTTTATGGGCCACTTTGCTCAGTCAAATTTTTTAGTTCAGTCCACTAATTGTCTTTGGGATTCAGGTCAGGACTTGGTGACCGCCACTGCCATACTGTTCAGCATTTCATTACATTTGGACCTATGATAGTCTATGTTCTGAAATCTACCAGCCACTTTTGGAGCAAAATATTCCCACAACATTATGCTGCCGACCTCATACTTTTTGTTTAGGATGATATGTTACTAAAAATCATTAAATTATTCCCTGAAAACTATATGCAGCGAGTCAAACTCAGACTCTGATACAGTGAATTAAAGCTAAAATACTGTAGATCTCCAAACAAGTGTTTTAAAATTATGTCTAATGTGAAAAGTTTGCCAGATTAAATCAATTAACATATACACTACAGTATGACATGTTAACCTAAATTGAAGCTGTGAAAAATTGGGATTGAATACTGTAACTTTAACCTTACAGTATGTTAGAAGTCTCAACATGAACGTGAAGGTCTAAAAAAATGACCAAGCAATACTATTAAAATACTTATTTTTAATACTATTGAATTCCCATACTGTATATCACAACTATTGATGAATAAGATTTGTGTCCTCGGTGTCATCAGTAACAATTCTTACATATGTTGAGTGAGAGTGCTGTGTAGACATTGAGTGATTGTTTACTTCTTCTTCGTCTACTACTTCACATTGCACAAAATCTATATGCAAAGAAAAACAAAGCACATAAGCATTTGCATAAACAAGCACAATTAATTCTAAGGTTGTGTTTTTCCTGTGTATACTTGAGTTTCCTCTGGATTCTCTTGTTACAGTCAGTCTTCCCAAAATCACGTATTTTTGGCAATGCATTGGCTACTCTATGACTGACTTTTTTAGTCAGATTTTAGGTACAGGTTGAAATCTCTGCCATTTGCAACTTTTAAAGGTGGAATGTATCAGCCTTGAATGATAAGTAATACTTTTAGAAGCCTACAAGCTCCTAAATTATTTAACAAAAACAAACAAATTGAAAAAAGCTCCTGCGTTACAATAATTACATGGTAAGGAGAGAAACAAGCAAAATTAGCCATACTTTCTGGGTGAGTATAAAGAGTTATTGTCTCTCCTTGGCTTGTCAGTCAGAGCAACATGTCATAAACATGTAAGCTAAAAGAGAGAGCTAAAAGAGGCACAAAATATTTTATGAGACAAATTTTTTGTAATGACCACACACAAACCATTTGCATGTTGTGAACTCGATCCCTGCAGGAAATATTCTGGTAGAATCATAATTATATGATTTTGCATTATATCATAAGATGGCTAAACATACAGTATCGGGTAAACGTGTGGACAAAATTGGAATATTGTTATCAAACCTTCTGTCCTAGCTTTCTTTTTTACTGGGTTCACTTTATCCAGGCACAAGTCTTTTTCATTCCTGGAATAATGATGAAAATAAACCATAATTAAAATTATACTAATAATGCTATGCTATTGTGAAGGAGATTGAGACAGAAAGACAGACTGCATACCTTTTAGAAGCAAGAGGAAAAAACATGTTCTGAGTTGGGGGTGTTATTTGAATAGATGAATTGGTGAGAGGATGGACTTGAACTTTCACCGACTGTATTGGAGACTGTAAATACACAAGTGTGCCAAGAATTAAGAACAAAACTAATATGAATGCTCGGCAATGGGGAAGTAGGGAGGGTAAACCAATTGTTCCTGGGCACAATATAAATTCCTAGTGTGAAAACGTCTCGGGTTACTTTGCTGTAACCCTGTTCCCTGAAAAGGCGGGAACGAGATGCTGCGTGAAAACGCTATGGGAACATCTTGTCAAGTTGCCGGTTGTGAAGCATGTGTGTATCAAACACGCCAAATTTTGGCTTATATAACCTCGGTCGGGTGACGTCATCTGATGAGACGCATCTGCAGGTTATAAATAGGAGTGAGCCAGAAACATTCCTCAGATTGATTTGTCTGAACGGACGTCCGGTCCTGTGGGCAGTGCGGCATTGGAACGCAGCATCTCGTTCCCGCCTTTTCAGGGAACAGGGTTACAGCAAAGTAACCCGAGACGTTCCCTTTCAAAGGCTACACTCAATGCTGCAGGAAAACGCTATGGGGACAAGAATACCAACGCCGCCGCACTGCAAGTGTCTGGACCCCAAGGTTGTGTAGCGTGTGCGCACAAGGCCGAGAAGGTCTCAGAACTATGCCTGGGCAGCTAACTCGGGGACCCATGAGCCCAGAGTAGCATGAACAACCAGACTATAAATGTAACAAATGTGTACGAGGACCAATCCTCCACGTCACACACTTGCTGCAGGGGAATACCTCTTGCTAGTGCAATAAATGAGGCGATCCCCCTGGTTGAATGAGCCCTGATTTCTAGAGGCAAAGTGAGCCTGCATGCCTCGTAGGAGAGGGCAATAGCATCTCTCACCCAGTGTAGTGGCGGCCGCCCCCCGCGGTCCCAAAACATGTAAAGGCTGCTGATGCGGTGGACGTAAATATGAAGAGCATGTACTGGACACAGTAAGTGAAGTCTCAACTGCTCCGAAGCTGTAAAGGCGGAGGACAGAAGGCTTCAAAACAATAGGGTGCATGTAGAGAATAGAACTTTTGGAAGATAGTTTAGTAAGGATGCAGTTACGTACGTCCTGAGAGTACTAGGGCACAAGCCCGAGGACAACTTTTCCTGCAGAAACTCCAGCACTGAAAGAATTCGGCAGTGGACTGGGTCTACCTGCTTCACACACACTTGCCGCAGGGGAATACCTCTTGCTAATGCAATAGATGAGGCGATCCCCCTAGTTAAATGAGCCCTGATTCCTAGAGACGAAGTGAACCAACGCGCCTCATAGGAGAGGGCAATAGCATCTCTCATCCAGTGTAGTGGCAGCCGCCCCCCGGTTGCGGCCCCAAAACGTGTAAAGCTGCTTTGATGCGGTGGACATAAATCTAAAGATCACGTACTGGACACAGTAAGTGAAGTCTCTCCTGCTCTGAAGCTAGGCAGAGGACAGAAGGCTTTAAAACAATAGGGTGCATGTTGAGGATGGAACTTTCGGAAGATAGTTCAGTGAAGATGCAAAATAGCCCTGTCTAGCCCAGGGGCAAAGTCTAGGCAGGATAGGGAGACTGCCAGCTCTCAAATCCTCTTGGTATTGGCCATTAGAAAAACCATCTTAAGGGTCAGAAACCTGGGGCGCTGACTCTAGTGGTTCAAAAGGGGTCTTAATTGGACCTTTGAGCACGATAGATAAAACCCACAAAAGGGCCTGTGGCTCTGGTGGGTGGCCTCAACCGTTTAGTTCCATATATGAAGCGGGTAACTAAAAGGGTGTTTTCCCACAGTAAAAACCCCATCGATCAGGACGTGGCAGGCTGAAATAGCAGTTACGTATGTCTTGAGAGTACTAGGGCACAAGCCCGAAGACAACTTTCCCGGCAGAGGTTCCAGCACTGAACCTTTCGGCAGTGGACTGGGTCTATCTGCTTCGTCATGCACCAACTTTCAAATACATTCCTTTTGAGGGCATACTCTTCTAGGGGAGGGAGCCCAAGCACTTAGAATAGTCTTTATTATGCTGGCTGGAAGATCAGCTTGACTTAATTGGTCCCCTTCAGAGACAGAACGTGAAGGTTCCAAAGCTTGGGCTGGGGATGAAATATCGTCCCCTGCGCCTGAGCGCCAAGACTCCCGGGAGCAGAGCTATCAGGGAAAATGCATAAAGGCGTACCTGGGCCACGTACGGGCCAAGGTGTCCAGACCCAGGGGGGGTTGAAAAGAGTCAGAGAGTAGCAAAGGGGACATTTGCTGATCTTACGAGGCAAAGAGGTTCACCTCTGCTACATGAAATCTCTCCAGATGGACTGACTACATCGGGGTGGGGTTTCCGTTCCCTGTGTGTCGGAGATTGACTGGACCGTACAACTGCTCCCACATTCATATGCCCTGGGATGTAAATCGCCCTTAGGGAGAGGAACCTGGTGCGCTAGATAACTAGCGGCGCGAGCACAGTCCACCCTGGCGATTAATATATGAGACTGTCATAGTGTTGTCCACCCGCACTAGGACATGATAGCCTCTCAACTGCTAAAGGAAGTGCTTTGGGGCCAGAAATAGAGCCCTCGTTTCGATGCAATTGATGTGCCGCGCGAAAAGGAGGCCTCTTCAGCTCTCTTGGGCTGGACGGTCATCTAAGACCGCACCCCAGCTCGTGGGGGAAGCATTTGTCATTAGCATCTCCGACGACAGGACGAACTTAGAGTGGGACCCAGAGTCAGAAACCGGGGTCTAAACCACATAGGAAGGGTACGAAGCACCTGGTGCGTAACCCTTATTGGGGATTGGCCCTAGAGTAAAATCACCTGTCTTAGCCACAAAAGGAATGAATTTGAAATGCTGTCATGTGCAGAAGGCCCAAAGGAGTCACCGTGGATACAGCTGCCATGAGAGCTAAGATCTCTAAAAGTGATGGTCACTTTCTGGTCTAGGTTGATTTCCTTGAGGGTGTTGAAAATAGATTTGACACGAGCAGGAGACAGCTGTGCCCGCTTACGATCGAATCCCATGTGACACCCAATATGTTGTCCTCTGAACAGGAAAGAGCACGCTTTTCGTGGCGTTGGGTCTTAATCCTAAGAAACAAAGATGAGCTAGGATGACATGCTGATGTCAAAGCGCTAGCTACTGAGACTGGGCCAGCCAGTCGTCTATGTAATTCAAATACCCTGGATGCCCTGGAGTCGTAAGCGCCAGAACTACATCCATTCATTTCGTATATATGTGCGGGTGAGAGAGCTAGACCAAATGAAAGGACCCGATACTCGTAAGCTTCGCCCTCCGAAAGCGACCTTAGGAACCTCCTGTGTTGTGGCAATATTTCTATATGAAGTAAGCGTCCTTCAATCGATTGTCCCAAATCAATCGCTTGGTAGGATTTGAGAGCAATCACATTTTGACATGACAGTCAACATTTTGAAGCTGCCCGCGAAAATCTAAAAATTGGACGTAGCCCTCCGTTCCTCTTGGGAACCAAGAAATTCTGACTGTAGTAGCCTGACTCACTGTCTGGTAGGGGAACATGTTCCATGGCCACATTTGCCAGCAACTTCTGTCAACAGATGCGCACTTTCCGGTTTCACGGAAGTGGAGACCACGCCGTTGAAACACGGAGGGTAATGTGAGAATTGCATCCTGTAGTTTCTCTCTACAGTGCTTAGTAGCCAAGGAAATATGCTTGGCAGTAGTTTTCACGCTGCATTTTGTCTAAAAGGGGCAGCTTGGCGGCTTGGTTAAACGGGCGGGGGGGGGCTCTGTTAGATGTTCGGCATCCTGAAACATGGCAGGAAAAAACGAAGAGCTAACACTTTATTGGAGACTGGTGTTGCCCGAAACACCAGTGGTGGCGGAGCAAAAACACTGATCTCCTGGGGTGCCAGGGAGAACACTTCACTCTCAAAAGGAATTCTGCGTGCCTCTCCCCATTGGGGGGCCACCCTCATGGTCCTGGGCACATGAACCTCAGGGCTTCTTTCTGAAGAAGACAATATGCCAGTCGAAGCTCTTTTGAGGTGGATTGCGAAGCGCGGCGCGACGCACCCCAATCTTTAGAGGTTGCCCGGCTCAAAAACACTCTCCTTGTGTGTTTCACGCCTTGCAAGCGTCAGACCCGGTCGAGACTGGGTGGCCGACAGTCCCGACTCTTGAGCACAGCGGGGAAGGAATTTCCGAATGCTTGTTTATATAACTTCGCCTCATGAACCTAGTGGCGAACAAGTTAACGACATCGCCAAACAGGCCGGAAGGCGAAATAGGGGCATCAGGGAGGAATGCGTGATCCTATGCTTGATGCCGCTGAGATTCAGCCACAAGTCTGTGGCCCGGCGTAATTCCAGAACGCCCTATCTTGAAGAGCCCCGCCAGTACTCAAGTCTTTCAGCAGGTCAGCCTGGCAGACCTGCAAAACCGTCATGGTGTGCAATGGAGCACCAACCAGACCTGCTGCCTGAAAAGCTTTTCCCTCCAGGGAAGATAAAAGTCTACACAGCTTGAAAGGAAGTATTAGCTTTTCAGGGAGGATGATGTCCCAGGAGAGAGATAGCCTGGCAGCGTCTTTTCTATCTGGGCATCATCATATAACCCTGCGCTTCCACCTCAACTATATTTAAACAAATAAAAAAGGAGATGGCAGAAAAACACAGGATAAATACAGCTTACTTCATTAAAGGGTTAACTCATATGGAGATTGCTAAGAAAAAGGGAGAGAGCGTCGTTGAGGCTCTGCGCCCCCCCGGCCACCCGACAGAACCTGCCGTCTAATTTTTTTTTTAGGTGCTTGGGTGCTATTTCCATCTCCGCGGAGCGAGAGAGAGTGTTTATCATTGCCCATTCACAAGAAGCGCAGCGCGCGCTTGCGAGTGGACAGAGAAATTTCCTGATCCAACAAGGAAGTGAGTTAAACACTTTCTTATTTTGCTGGTTTAAACACAGACGCATACACAACAAGGTCTGTGAAGACAAAAGATCTGAGGAATGTTTCCGGCTCACTCCTATTTATAACTTGCAGGTGCGTTTAATCAGATGACGTCACCCGACCGAGGTTATATAAGCCAAAATTTGGCGTGTTTGATACACACATGCTTCACAACCGGCAACATGACAAGATGTTCCCATAGCGTTTTCACGCAGCATTGACTGTAGCCTTTGAAAGGGAATCCATCCACCACTACCTTAAGGAAAAAATATTTGAGGCTATGCATAAAATATTTGGGACTAAATGATCTGCCACAGGTTGCATAGCTAATCAGATTGAATGATCAGATTGTAAGCAAAGGACTTTCCAAAAGGTTGTATATTAAAGCACTCATATATCAAACCAAATTTCTGCATAAGTAATAATGGAAACTCAGATGAATTATTCCACAACCCAAAAATATTTATATATAAAATGTATATATATATAAAATGTAAAGAAAAAAATTAAACAAACTAATCTGCACTTTACTTTTAAAAAGATTTCCTTGAAAGAGCAATGTTTTCATTAGTGTGTGTGTATGCGTGTGTGTTTGTGTGTGTGTGTGTGTGTGTGTCACACACACACACACACACACATACACACACACACACACACACACACACACACACACACACACATGGAAACAAGGAACCTCTCTGATTTCACACAAAACAGACAAATGAAATATGCCTGTCAAACTATACAGTACAGTGTAATTTCATATTGTTCTAAATAAACTGGGGGTTCATTTAATTGTGAGTAATTTTACTTTTGTATAAAGTCAGAAGTATGCATTCCTGAACTGACCTTTTAAAAATATGGAACAAATGGCATCCCGTATAGGTTCAATATGGAACAGGTTTTTTAGTTTCGAAATACCGAACAAAACTGTATTTCCTGAGATGGTTGGCAACTCTAAAATTACCTATGCTCATACATTTAAATAACAATGCATAAAAAATAATACATGAATAGAGACTGATCCTCTTTGCTTTCTTTGATAAAAAGGGGGAAAATTGTCTTTGCTTCAAATGACTTATGGCCCAAAACCAAGTTGGACTATCTACACACTGACTGTCTACACTTTTCAGCAGTGTATTTTTTTATCTGTCCTGTTAACCCCTAAATAAATCTTGTTTTAATAAAGCATGATATCACCTTATTTTTTCCCCTCTGCTGCATCTTCTTTTGCTGCTTACTGTTTCTAAACACAAACACAAGATTATATAATGTCAGGTTCATAAATATTTCTACATTGAGAAAGTTGTTGATTAAGCCTTTAACTACAATATACATGATTTCTTACGTGAACATAAACATAAAGATGAAGCTCAAAGTGCAGGTTTTCAAATTTAATTTGAGGACATTTACAGCCAAACTGGATGAACAGTGGAGGGATCACAGCATTTTTAGTATTAAAAAAGTAATTGGTCAAACCAAGCAACATTATAAACTATTACTATTTTTATTAATTGGTAGTAAATACCGTGCAGTGAATGACTGTCAAAAGTCTGACCACTGAACCCATCCACATTACCATATGCTGGGTTTCTTTACAGGTGATGCTCTGCCTGATCTATATACTATTTGGATTTGAATTGTCCTTGGGGCTATTTTGGCTTTAGTTTTACCTTCAGCCAATGGCAATGACTTCTAAGTTGTCAAATAAATCTACATTATAAACTTTAGAATTCATAAACTCCTGCTAATTTTATCAGTAGGCATACTATAAATAAAAAGAAATCATGCAATCAAGCATGCTCACGCTGTCATTAAAAATGGTCTTCCTTTGTTTGAGACTTAAATCATTTCCATGAACCCTCTGTATATTACTCTAATGAAGTTCTTTGTTGTTAACACCTGCATCCTTTAGAATGCTTTTAATCTGGCTTTTCTTTTAAAGAGTGTACTGTATATTTGATTTGGCGTCATTTTTCCCCACACCACTGGGTCAGGGGTCACTGGTTGGGGGTTCTAATCTTTCCTTCACTCTGTTTATATGGAGTTTGCATGTTTTCCTCATGCCTGATGGATTTTCCTCCAAGTACCCTGGTTTCCTCCAACATTACAGAGACATGATACTGTACAGGTTAATGACAAGTATTTTTCAATTATCTTTTGGTTCCATAAAAAGGGTGTTGGCAAAAAAAAAGTGTGCTAAAAAAAAAGAGTGTTAAAATTATTTTAATGCTTATATAATTTAAGTGCAAACAACTAGTGGTGACAGGAACAAATGGAATCTATTACTGTACTATAAAGTTCTTTTTAAAAGTATCTGTACTTATATATTTCCATTTTGGGCACTTTTATTTTACTTTAGTACATTTCAAACAGAAGAAAAAGTAATTCATTTTTAAATGCCTTTGCTGCCTGCATCATTCCCATATCATTTCTTCTTACAAGAATTTTTCCACAGATCTGAAAATACATGTAGAGGTAAGTATGATTTTGTGCTACTGGTCATTTTCTTGAATTTGTAATCAAAACTTGCCTGGAGCAAGCAATTGGTTAAATACGTAATCATTTTTAAGATAAGTAATTAATTATTATTAAGCCTTGAATAGTAAAGAACTGTAATATATGATGAAATACAGGCTGGAGCTACTAATATCTTAAACTTGTATCCATTTCCATTTGCTGCCTTGCTGTTTCATCAAAGTTGGTAGTGTTCTAAACCTTTCACCTGAATGTTCACTATTTTAAATTAATAAAACCTCTTTTGACTAGTTTTGCATATAGTTGATGATGCTATAAGAATTGGCAATTGAAGTTGAGTTTTACTTTAATCAGTTCACTATTTTAGATATTTGGTTAAATTGTTATTTAAAAAACCCAAATCCCATTAATCACCAAGTCACCAAGCTCTACCTAATAAAAACTGTACACGTGCAAGTTGACTGTTTATGATAATGTTAACTGATGTCAGTATCAGACTGCTAATTAAATTACTTTATTTAAACAGATTTGTGTGTCCAGAATGAAATTATGGAAATTTGTATACAACCCCTCCCTCTGCAAATGCTCTCAAATTAAAGCTGGGAGTCCACACAGTGAAGTTACATTAATAACCTAAAACCTCTTACAGTACACTGTGGTGACAGCTAAAATATCAATAATTTTGCAAAGGTCTAAACATTATTGGAACAGCCTATATAACATTAAAATATATGTATGTTAGAAGAATTTATTTTTCTTATGACAGGATTCATTCCTCACTGTGGTTTGTTTTTTTTCTGATTTCTGGGTTCTTCATCAGGATCCTCGGGTTCTTCTTCAACCTCACAACTCCTGAGAGAATCAAATAATTACATGAGTGTATGCACTCACACACACACACCGACACACACACACACACACGAAGAGAAACACACCTGAATTGAGGGTCAGAGTTCATGTAGCAGAACCATTCCTTAGGGAGCTTTTCAGGATCAATGCCATCTGGAAGTTTTCGCTTCTTCTGACAATCATTACACTGAACACGCTTTGGTTGCTTCCTGTAAGTCCACAAAGTCATGTATTTTTTTGTATGTGGATATGCACTTGTTTTAATCAACTTCAGTCAACCTTTTACACTGGATTTGTGTCAGCATACATATGCAGGACATATGACATATAACACTATGTTTCTGTGTGTGTGTGTGTGTGTGTGTGTGTGTGTGTGTAAGAGAGAGAAAAAGAGAGAGAGAGACAGACAGAGAGACAGAGAAAGAGAGAGAGAGAGAAAGACAGAAAGAGAGAGAAAGATTTTTAAACTTGCATCATAGGCTCCTCGAAAGGTTTAATGTAGTTTCTCTCATATGCATAAGTATATGCCCTCCAATAGTCCTCAAGCTTTTTACCTAAACTCGCCATGGTTCTCCTGCACAAACACAAAATGGCATCCTTAACTGCATCAGTAAATTGGTCTAAAATATCAATACTCATATTGTATACTGTATTATATTCAATCCTATGTGGATTATTAACTCCTGCACACCTGAAAGTCATAGATCATCTAAACATGTTACTCAAACACACCTGTACTCTACAGAATCAACAAAGTCCTGCTTGTTGTGAGTTGGTTTGAGATGGTTACACTCTATCACCCCAATAACTCCCACTCCTTTGCTGTCCTTGGCCTGGTAACAGAATTGTATGTTATTATCCCCAGTGAAAAAAAAATACACTTTAGTGTATTACAAATATATTGAAATCCTCAATAGTACATTGCAAATATACTAACAAAAAATTGTACCATCAGTTAATATATAAAAAGTATACTAACATCATGCTTTTACCAAATTTTGGAATAAAATTTTTAATATACTTAAAAATAATTGTATTATAGTACACTTTTCAAAAATATATTATTGGAAAATATACTTTAAGTGAAAGGTTGGTCTAATTTCCAAAGTATACTTATTTAAACTTGTTTTTCAATGTATTTTTGGTATATTTTAAAAAATATATGCTCGAAATAATCATTGTACAAATGTACAGAAAGTATACATTAGAAAACAATTTTTAATATTTGGAAGTCTCAGTATATTATCAGTTACATTTAAATGTACTTATATTTAGTGCACTACTCTCTCGTGCTTTTAGACTCGTTTCTGCACGCTAAATCTCTATCTCGCGCGCGCGATGTTAAACTCGTTTTTGTGCGCTGAAAATAATTTTTTCCTGTTCAAGATAATTTATGTTTGCACTCTCTCACTCTTCTGTGCGCTCACAGAATAAAGTGACACACTGCAGCAGTGTGATATCTTTGTATCTATTCCAGCAACCCATAGACTAGTATTAGTATATATATATATATATATGCTAGTATCGCCCCACCAGCCAATTGTTTGTAGGCGGGCAGATTCGGAAAGTCCGCTCTCTGATTGGCTCCCCAGTCCTCCACTTCTAGTTTGAATTAACGGCTGGAAGCTGCATCATCGCGTGCGTTAGTTCGTATCGTTATTATTTTATTTTCATCGGCATAAGGTAAATTTAACGGTTTTTGTTAGGTAATTTGTAATTAAGTACATACTTTAAACTATAGAATGTATTGTCTAATGTGTTGTTGCTAAATCTTATGTACTTTGCTTGTGGTATAATGCTCCGTAGCTCTCGGCCTGTTTTCAGTCTCTGTGTAACAGAATCAACACACCAGGTTTAAACTAATACTGTACCTGTATACTCTAATACTAATGTCTGTCTGTGTCCACACACCAGGTTTAAACTAATACTGTACCTGTATACTCTAATACTAATGTCTGTCTGTGTCCACACACCAGGTTTAAACTAATACTGTACCTGTATACTCTAATACTGATGTCTGTCTGTGTCCACACACCAGGTTTAAACTAATACTGTACCTGTATACTCTAATACTAATGTCTGTCTGTGTCCACACACCAGGTTTAAACTAATACTGTACCTGTATACTCTAATACTAATGTCTGTTCAGACTACAGTTTAAATTTTAGTTTGGGTGTTTGTTAAATACAAATAAACTATAGGACAGTTTTTTTGTAACCTTGTGCAAATTAAATCTGTTGAACTCATGAATAAAATCTCCCTCATAATTACTGTACTAATGTAATGTGTTTCAAAAACATGTTATAGTGTAGAAAATACATTCAGTATTTGTAAATTATCCTAAACACCTTTAGTGTACTGGTAATACATTTGCAATACTGTAATATAGAAGGTTTTATGTACTGTATGATACAATAAAATATATTTGTATTAACCGCAAAGTGTACTTTTTTAGTATTTGTAATTGACAAGAAGTATAACAGCTACTGCTGTAATAAAAATATATACTCATAGTATATTAATCATGTATTTGTAACACAGTAAAAATAGCTGTAATGTACTTATAATATATTAAATATATACTTAAATTGTATTAATTACTGTCAGGTATGTACGTTAGTACACACACAGGCATATACTTTAAGTGTACTAAGTATACTTAAAGTTGTTCCACTTTAGCACACAAAAGTATACTTAATACACTTAAAATTGTACTTTTGTACAATTTAATTACAACTTAAATACACTTAGTACAAAATTAGTTGTTCCAAAATAGCAAACTTCAAGTATACTAGTCATTAGTCTGGCTGCAAGTACATTTAAGTATGCTTTGGCATGCTAGGATTTAATATACTTAGTATACTTTTTTTTTACTAGGGATATGTTTTACAGGTTTTTGGAACTTGTTTGGGTTTGTGGCAATTGGCTCATTGTATCATAACTCAAAAGCCAAATAAGACTTAACACTTAAGAATATCACATTTACTGTATGTCAGAATAAAACTGCAGTAGGAACTTAACATTTTTTTTTTTTTAAAAACGCATTTTTGTAGCACAATGACACACACTCTCATGTGTGTATGTGTGTGTGCTGGCATGTGTGTGTGTGTGTGTGTGTTCTTGATTAGTTCTTTTTCCTAATGTTATACAGAATGTATACAGATAAATGAAATAAAATGAAGCACATTGTGAATTATTGAAAATCTTACCTTGCGCTGACAGGCAACGCGCTCATAGGCTTTGATGAGGCGATTTTTGTGGTACATCATCAATCCATAGTGCTCTTTGCTCTTTGTATTGAAGCCAAATGTGACAGCTAATTCTGTTTCCTGAGACAAGGACTTAAGGATTAAAACACTTTTAATCATTTAATAAATAGCTCTTGCTTGTGCACATCAGTCATATATTTATATGTTTATAAACCGAAGGATACTAGGGGAGGATCACACACAGGTTTGTATGTGTCCGTAGAGACATCTGCTAAAGTTTTTGTGACAGGCTGAGTTTCAACCTTCTGCCCTTGAAGTATAATTTCCATTCTTGGATTTAGGTACAGGATACTGCAGTATGCCTGAATGAGGAGAAAAAAAAAACTGACTACATTAATCAGTGGTAACTTAATCTTGACACCTGAGTTAACTGTGTAGCTAAGTGTCTAGCAATTGGCACATCTTAACTTGTTTATTTGATTTCACTCTGTGTACAGTCCTCATCAAGACATTTCACAGGTTATTGATAAGATTCTGACTAAACCCTTGTATATGTTCTAAAGTTACAATACTTAAGTTGTTGTTGACTGAAAGATAACTTTTTTTATAAGCAGCCTTTGTTTTGCTTTGCTTTTTGTTCATGCAACAGTTTCCATCTAACCATTTTAGCAATAACAGGACAAGTGAAAAATATAAGAGACAAGTTGTCGCACACAGGCAGTGACCAGTATTTGCCGGATGTTTCTGTAACTCCTTGAATGTTGCTATAGGTCTCTTGGCAGCGCTAATCTTTTTTCTTCTTCTTTTCTTTCCTCTTTTTTTCTCAATATTTTTATTGTTTTAATTTAAATAAACATGCAGTGTGTGCCTCAAGCACATCGGACTTACAAGACACACCAATGCAGAGGCACACCTTTACAATCCTTACACGCAAACACGCACACAGACACACAGACACACACACACACACACCCTACCCCTCCCTTCCCCAACTCTAAGCCAGCCTTACATGTCTAAGAAATAATTTCTGAGTAAATTACCTGTGTTAATGCATCCTTATAAAAAAAAACAGAAAAGAAGAAAATGTTTGAAGTCTGTGTTTTGTATGCAAAGTAAAGGGAAATAAAATACAATATTGTACACAGGTAAAAACTACTGTAAAATATCAAATAAAATAAACTATAAACTTAATTTGAGATTTTGAAAAAGATGATGGAAGGATTGAGTGCCATGTTTCATCTGACAATGTCAGATTTAGAGTTTTTTACCAAGCAGTTTTAATTTGACTCAAAGTGGTGTGACTCTGATCCACTAATCTAGACTAAATATGCAGGGGAGAGTATCAATAAAATTTGCATCAGGAGCCTCAGGGAAATTTGGTATTGAAGAGCTAATGAAGTGTCTTACTTGCAGATATCTGAAAAATTGAGTTTTGGCTAAATTATACTTTTCAGACAGCTGTTCATACAATGTAAACTTATCATAAAAAAATAAAGATTTTTGCAAAGCTCGATAACGTTACTGTATCATTCTTAAAATCATGTAAAGAAGGTTGAAAGAGATGATTTGAGACGATAGATCTGAAGAGTAGCCTAAAGAACTACTGTGAAGACAATAGATCTGATGAGTAGTCTAAAGAATTACTGTACTTTCTGAACTGAACCTGAATTCTCAAAGTATGCCTAATAACCTAAAAAATTATTGATTGATTTAATAGAGGGGAGGGACAGTGCAGATCCAAGGCATGCAAATATTTTTGCCAGAGTTTATTTTATTTCCACCAAGGCTAGCCGACCATGTCGGTTATGGGAATATGCCCAACAGCAAAACGGCAAAGGTATAAACATAAATTGGGAGGAGCCATACAACCATCTCTTTTAGATCTTTAAAGGAGGGTCTTGTTTAATTGAGGATGCATACCTAATAATATCCCTGATTTGTCACCATAAATGTAAAATTCACTCCTACTATTAAATAATTGGCATTCAATTAAATGTGTTGAAAAGAGTTCATACTTAATTTGGAATTCTACTTGTTTTTTTTTTTAAATATAAATCAGGAGTTTAAAATATAACTTAATTGTTGATCTATTTCTTTGATTTGATTAGCCAATTCTTTTTATTCTTTATGTGCTTTCTTTTTATATAATATTTGCAGTGTAGGAGATTATTCCCCTTAATGTAAGCTTTCAGGGCCCGGTTTCTCGATAACGCACACTCTTAGCGCGCTAAGAAGACTTTTAAGATATATCTTACGTAAAGTTATTACTTTTCTAAGTGTGTTTCTCGAACTGTCCCTTAGGAGTCTTCTTAAGTCGCTGCCTCTTATGTCCGAAGTTACAAGGCGCTAAAAACAGTGAAGGTCTTGAATTAGTTGACATTGGTTGCTCAGGAATCGATTTTTGACTCCTTTTGCATGACAGCGTTAAGAAAGACGGCACTTTCTATGCAAATTAAACATTGCACTAAATTCCTCCAATAACGTTTATTTCGACATGGGTTAACTTATCAATAGCATGCGATAATAGAGAAATATATAAATTAAATCACCAAACTGTTGCTAATATTTTCATGTAACCTGTAGTGGCCTTCAATAAAAGCAACCTACCTACACTAAACAGAGAGAGGGATAAGATGGAGAAGATTGTAGAGAAGAGGCAACAAAAAAAAGGGCACCAAGCTTCTCATCAGATGAACTAGAAACAACGTGCCAGCTTTAGAAACAACGTGTGCAACAGCACTAAAAAAAAACTATGGAGTGAGATTGCGAGGAAGATGGCTGCCTCCGGTTCAGGTGCACCCACTGACTGACAGGATGTCAGAAAACATGGCACGATTTTTCGAGCCATGCCAAGTTGAGGACTGCTGCAGTCCGAAGAGACTGGGCAAGAACAGGTGCTTGGTCTAGTTTAGTGTCGCCACTAGCACCACTCGAGAAGGCACTGGCCGTAATGGGATAATCAGCCTCTCATAGAATCCCTGGGAGGATTGATGTGAGAAGAGGTGATGCCGAGCATGCCTCATGCTCACAGGCTAGACCATCGCCACCTTCCAGCACACCATGTTCCCCGATGACCCTGAAGCCTGCAGCACCCTCCTCTCCTGGTAGCCGTCGAGCCTGAAGAGTGCACTACTCCAAAATTAAAGAATGTTTATTTAGGTAAATGTTTATTTTTTAAAGACTCGTTTTCAGTGGCAGAGTACCGACATTAATCCGAGATGGAGATGATGAGTGTTTGAAAAAGGTTTGCTGTGCTTGAGGCAGAGCAGCGGCGAGAGAAGCTGTCTTCCAATCTTGCGACCTAAGTTCACTAGCCATTAGATAAATCAAGATTTATCAGCAATACGACATTTTAGCAAGTTTATTTTCTTATTTAATTAAATCAAATTTGATCATAAAATAAAATATGTAAAAAAAAAGGCCATCCAGTCATGGATGATGGCTAATAAGAAATACAACATATTTTAAACAAAAACATTTTGAATCAACTGCTGCCTTGCCTCGACCCCAGCAGCATACAGTGCAGCCCTCTGTGGAGGATTGAAGACCTCAAAGTCCACCTCTGCATGTTAGGGTCCTGCAGGTCCAAACCAACCTTAAGAACGTGTGACTTACCTAAGTGATACTAAGCGTACGAACGTTTTGGGAAATGCGCCATAATGTTAAGAGAGAGGTTAAGGTACAACTTATGAACTACTTAGCGATAAGAAGCTTTTGAGAAACCAGGCCCTGGTCTTTCATGAATTTCATAAAATCATAATCAACAAATGAAAATTTATTAAAGCACCATTTTATTTAAGGGCAATTAGGGAAAGATATAGACATACTGTAACAACTGGAGCATGATCTGATAACACAACACTCTGAGAAAATCATTATGATTTGTTGATTGTTATTAAAAAAAATAATAAATTCTAGATAAGAAGTAAGATGTGGGGAAAAACATATTATATCGTCTTGTAATTGTTGTAGGTGTCCTTTAAAGTGTTTTATGATACATTTTTTTTAATGACACTATGTTGTAGTGTGAAGGCTATTTTATGCTTCTGCCTGTCCATGTAGCTACCCAAGTGACCAATAACATTTTGAGCATTTATACTTGTGCTCTATTCCGTCGCCCTGTATTTATACCACCAAACCACTAGTTGACGGTGGCGTTTCAATGACACTGTATTGAGTCTTGCTTGCGGCAAGTAGGGGCACGCCGCACGCTAAATTGCGGCATCTCAAGCGCGAAAACACGCGCATTCTTAATGGCCACATATGTATACAACTTTAGGAGAAGAATAGCAGTCGTTGGGGTTGTATAGCACACTTATGTAATGAATACGATAAGATTTCAAGTGACACTGTATTGAGTCTGGTTGTCACTCTACAGTAAGTTTGTTTAGAAATGCTAATTGGTTAAGCCTCACTAGGCTATACTCTCCCAACCAAACCTGCAATAAAAAATATATTTTCTATACAAATATCTGCATGTTTCTGTCTTCCTTTAAAAAACATTTAGAAAATGACAGTTTTTTTTTTTACACAGTTTGTATTTAATTACAATTACTTTAAACACTGAATTTGTGTCTATGTTTAAATTTCAACATTTAGAACACCTTGCAATGTCATCAGCGCAGACACTTCCTCTATGCATTACCCTGGCAGCATAAGAACTTTGGATACCTGTGGCTGCTTATGCTATTACAAAATTCAGTTAGCCTTGAAATGTGTATGACTCCTCAATACATTATTTATTCCATTTACTAGATCTACAGAGAAATTATTATTTTTTTTTTCCATCAAGTTTTTAACAGACTACTAGCCTCTATAATTAAAAAAAGATTAAAGAAAGTATTTTTTCTTTAAAGAAAGAGTTTTTCATCAATATGGCTGAATTCTCTAGTCTACTTCACAGGGAACTACTTTTCAATCGGTACGCAACTGTACAGACGTACAGTATAAATCCTCACAATGCTGGAGACCACCTGCATGGGTTACAGTGTAGGCGTAGCATGGACCTCACACAGAAGCAAAAACCAGGCACAAGAGTCAAATAAAACTAAAAACTTGTAAAGATATGAATATGAATGTGATCAGTTAATTCTGAGCACTGTCACCTATAATAAAATGCTGTGCACATATATGCTGTGCACACATATTTTTTCCCTCCCTAAGAATGTATATTTGCTTTTCATTTAAAATTTTGTTGGTCACATTAATGGTCTGATACGTCACAAAAACCTACTATTTTAATTGGGTTGCATAGACCTTTTTAAAAAAAAAAATTTAATACTTGATCTCTCTTCCTTTCTCCTTGTGACAATTTGTCATGTTTGGTGCATATGAATTATCTTTAATTCTATTCCTTATTTCTTCTCTCACTTTAATATTGACCTGTATTATTCTGTATTAATTACAAATTCTATTAGAATTCTGATTTATAATAAACCCTGTGCAAGTAGACCCATGTTTTCAACCAAGGCAAAAGCATTTTAAATCTAACTCAAATATATGTATTACAATGTTAGCAAGTCTGACATCTTGCTTCTGAAATACCCCTCTTACCACAGTGAACTCAGCCAACAGCTCAATGTTTATATAATATTTTCTGGTAAAATTCTTACCCGCAGTGAATATTTACTATCAGGCACTGAGATGCTACCCTTTGCATTTCGCTTGAGTTTCTTCCTGGTGCCATCGTCAACATCATCATATTCATCATCATCAACAGGGACCCGGATGTCGTAGCGGTTCTTTATAACTTCAAATTCTAATTCTCCTGGAGATGTCCTGCAGCAGAATAATTGGCAGTGGAAGCATCATGAGAATTTATGGCATTATTTCTTACAACCACAATATTGCTCTTTGCCCTTGGCCATTAAGCTAAACAAAGTAGCCTATGCTGTCTAAAAACATTTGCAGCACATTTCAGGAGACATTTAATGCTAATAACAATAACAATTATACTACTGCATAATATTAACAGTATAACCAAATTTGCATCCCCTTATAAAACAAAATGTCATAACTAAACAGAGCTTTCATACAAAACTATAGGAGCACATATTAAACTCTATGTACTGTGTGTATGTTCACCTGCGTAGGTTCCAGATGATGATGCGAGTTCCACATGAGTTGGTGCACAAGCTCTCAATCACACTAAACTCAGCAAGGAGTTCTTCCTTATTTTTACACAAAGAACTTGTCAAGATAGCATGAAGACTCTTTTTATGCTCTGGTTTAGGTGAACAGTGAGGTTAAGGACCTGACTGTAAATAGGTACCTTCAAACTGTTGGGAAATATATATTTTGTTTTTTATCTTTATTCCCCTTTTACATTCAATAATTCAATCCAAGATTCCTATGAAATCAATCCACTTTTCTCTTTTTTCCACGTAAAGGATATTAATATGTCCGGTGTTGGTCAACTCCACAATAGGCACCATGACATACTGTTTCTCCTCGAGGTAAGTCTGTGACAGGAGACCCACACACATGATGTCATCTTTCTTTGAGAACACAAGGACATCCTTCCCCAAGCGCATGGAACCTGACTTAAAACCATTACCATATTGGCCCACGGGCTCATGATTTTTTGTTGGGCTTTCTGTCTGCTTAATTGAGAAGCCAAAACTAAGAGAGAGAGAGAGAGAGAGAGAGAGAGAGCACTGTCAGTAACAAAAAAAAAACTGTGTACTGTTTGCAGAGTTGGTAATCACTCTTTTTAGTTAAAGTGTATTTCTAAATAATCTTATAGCTAATCACTATGCAGGCTTTATAAAAACAACCATACCTCAACATTTTGCGCATCTTATCATAGTTCATTCCTTTTCCATTATCCATAAAGATGAGGCAGTCCTGGTCTTTGATTTTTGTTTTATCAATCCAGAATTGTTTTGCACTGACGTCTGGGTCATAAGCATTGTCTGTCAGTAGGAAAATAACAGGGAAAATTAACTACATTGCATGGACAAGTCACACACTTGGACCACCATTTGGTTTGACTACGGCATGCATTCACTGTGGGATCATTACAATAAGCTTATGCCATGTCACAACATTTATTTATGTCCAGAGTTACATAAATTTTTCTTCAAGATCTTGCACTAAAAAAGGGACCACTGGCAAAGTCCTCTGCAGCAAATTCCAAAGATTCTCAATGTGGTTAAGGTCTGGTCTCTCTCTCTCTCTCACACACACACACACACACACACTTGTACGTAAAACCTGTCGTGAGTTGAAAAGACTAGTTTAGGAAGTGAGCTAAGGTAATATCATTTTGGCTAAGCATTGGCATAGTTTAATTGCTTGCGCTATGCAATAAGATATGCAGTGCATAAGCCAACAATTATGCACTGCATATGTAGACTTGTGCAGCTAAATAGTATAAAAGTATTCACTATGTTTAAAAGTGACAAAAACTGCAATAGTTGAAATTATACAAAGCATGTTGTTTTAGTATGTCTCTTGCTCTTAAATTTAATATGAATTGGCTATCTCTCTCCCCCAAACAAATGAAAAAAAAATGTCCTTTCATTCTAGGACAATGAAATGAACTAAATAAACTAAATGCAATAAACTTTTCTCTCTAGCACAATTTGGTGCAGTCAGCTGACCAAAGAACATGCTCAGCCTGCCTAACTTTCTTGTTGCTGTTTCCAAACTAGACAGTGATGTTTTCCATTAGGATGTTTCTTAGCGTCTTGGATGGCAGTACTTTAATGACTAAGGTAGTAATGATGCTGCCTCTTTTTTCCACTGTACTAATGTAAAAAAAAACTACAACAACGGGTATGGAAGGAGTTCCCTTTCAAAGGCTACACTCGATGCTGCGTGAAAACGCTATGGGAAACATCTTGCCCTGGCGCTTCTTGTGAATGGGCAAGGATAAACATCCTCTCTTGCTTCCGCGGAGATGGTAATAGCCTCTAAGCACTTAAAAAATAAATTAATTAAAATAAATAAATAAAAACATAAACGGCAGGTTCTGTCGGGTGGCGGAGCCTCAACGACACTCTCTCCCCTTTTCTTAGCAATCTCCATATGAGTTAACCCTTTCATGGAGTAAGCTATATTCACTTGTGGTTGAATCTCAGGGGCATCAAGGAGAAGGATTGTGTATTCCTCCTCAATGCCCCATCACGCCTCCCTGCCTACTTGGCGATGTTGTTAACTCCGTCGCCACTAGGTTCATGAGGCGAAGTTATATAACAAGGCTTCAGGAAATTCCTTCCCCGCCGTGCTCAAGAGTCGGGACTGTCGGCCACCAAGTCTCGACCGGGTCTGACTGTTGCGAGGCGTGAAACACACAAGGAGATTTTTTAGGTGCTTTTGAGCTGGGAACCCCCTTGCAAGATTGGGGTGCGTGACGCAATCCGCCTCAAAAGAGGTCAGACTGGCATATTGTCTTCACAAAGAAGCCCTGAGGTTCATGTGCCCAGGACCGTGGGGGGTGACCCCCCAATTAGGAGAGGCACGCAGAATTCCTTTTAAAGAATGAAGTGTTCTCCCTGGCACCCCCAGGAGGTTGGTGTTCTTGCTCCGCCACCACTGGTGTTTCGGGCAACTCCAGTCTTCAATAAAATGTTATTTCTTCTGGGTTTTTTTCCTTCCATGTTTCAGGATGCCGAACATCTAACATCCCCCCCGTTCAACCAAGCAAGGAAATGGGGCCATGTAACATGTTTCCCTACCAGACAGAGAGTTAGGCTACTACATTCTGTATTTTTTGGTTCCCAAAAGGAACGGGGGGCTGCGTCCAATTTTTTAGATTTTGCGGGCTTTACCGCTATCTTAAAAAAAATTAATAGAAATATTGCCACAACACAGGAGGTTCCTGAGGTTCGCTTTCAGGGGCAAAGCTTACCAGTATCGGGTCCTTCCATTTGGTCTAGCTCTCTCACCCGCACATACACAAAATACATGGATGTAGTTCTGGCCCTTACGACTCCACAGCATCCGTATTTGAATTACATGACTGGCTGGCCCAGTCTTAGTAGCTAGCACTTCGACATCAGCATGTTGTCCTAGCTAATCTTTGTTTCTTAGGATTGAGATCCAATGCCATGAAAGCATGCTCTTTCCTGTTTAGAGGACAACATTTGTGGGTGTCACATGGAATTTGAGCGTAAGCGGGCACAGCTGTCTCCCGCTCAAGTCGAATCCATTTTCAACACCGTCAAGGAAATCAAGCTAGACCAGAAAGTGACCATCACTTTCAAGGATCTTAGCTCTCATGGCAGCTGTATCCACGGTGACACCTTTGGGCCTTCTGCACTTGAGAGCATTTCAGTTGTGGCTAAGAACCAGGGGATTTCACTCTAGGGCCAATCCCCAATAAAGACTACGCGCCAGGTGCTTCGTACCCTTCCTATGTGGTTCAGACCCCGGTTTCTGACTCTGGGTCCCACTCTAAGTTCGTCTTGTCGTCGCAGATTCTAACGACAGACGCTTCCCTCATGGGCTGGGGTGCGGTCTTAGATGACCGTCCAGCCCAAGGGAGCTGAAGAGGCCATCTTTTTGCGCGGCACATCAATTGCCTCAAAATTATGGCTCTATTTTGGGCCCTAAAGCACTTCCTCCAGCAGCCGCTAAATAGCTAGCGCACCAGCTTCCTGTCCCTCAGGGCGATTTACATTCTGGGAAAATTTCATGTAGTGGAGGTGAACCTCTTTGCCTCGAAAGATCAGCAAATGTCCCCTTTACTACTCTCTGACTTCCAGCCCCTGCGTCTGGACGCCTTGGCGGTCCCTGAACAGGACCAATTAAGTCAAGCTGGTCTTCCAGCCAGCGTAATTAAGACTATTCTAAGTGCTAGAGTTGCCTCCCCTGTAACTGTATTTGAAAGTTGGTGCATGACGAAGCAGGTAGACCCAGTCCACTGTCGAATTGTTTCAGTGCAGGTTTCTGGCCCTCAAGATGTTTTTTCTAAATGGTGTTACCTCTCTAAGAGGATTGGAGATCTGTCAGTCTCCCCATCCTGCCTAGACTTTGCCCCTGGGCTAGTCAGGGCCATTTTGCATCCTCACTAACTATCTTCCAAAAGTTCTATTCCCAACAAGCCTTTACAGCTTCGGAGCAGGAGAGACTTCACTTACTGTGTCCAGTATGTGCTCTTCAGATTTCCGTCCACTGCATCAGCCAGTGGCGTAAGTCAGAGCAGCTTTTACATGTTTGGCGGCCACAAGCGGCATGAGAGATGCTATTGCCCTCTCCTATGAGGCGCGTGGGCTCACTTCGCCTCTAGGAATCAGGGCTCATTCAACCAGGGGAATCGCCTCATCTATTGCACTAGCAAGAGGTATTCCCTTGCAGCAAGTGTGTGACGCGGAGGGTTGGTCCTCTCCGCACACATTTGCCAATATGCATCCTATTGTTTTAAAGCCTTCTGTTCTCCGCCTTTACAGCTTCGGAGCAGGAAAGACTTCACTTACTGTGTCCAGTACGTGCTCTTCAGATTTACGTCCACCGCATCAGCTAGTGGCGTAAGTCAGAGCAGCTTTTACATGGCCGCAACGGGTGGTGGCCCCCACTACACTGGGCTATTGCCCCCTCCTATGAGGCGCGTGGGCTCACTCGCCTCTAGGTATCAGGGATCATTCAACCAGGCGGATCGCCTCATCTATTGCACTAGCAAGAGGTATTCCCCTGCAGCAAGTGTGTGACACGGAGGGTTGTCCTCTCCGTACACATTTATTACATTTATAGTCTGGATGTTCATGCTACTCTGGGCTCATGGGTCCTCGATAGATCTAAGACCTTCTCGGCCTTGTGCGCACACGCTACACAACCTTGGAGTCCACACACTTGCAGTGCGGCGGCGTTGGCACTTTTGTTCCCATAGCGTCACCCACCGAGGCTATAAAAGCAAAAAAATTGGCATTTTTGACACACATGCTTCACAACCAGCAACATGACAAGATGTTTCCCATAGCGTTTTCACGCAGCATCTCGTTCCCGCATTTTCAGGGAACAGGGTTACAGCAAAGCAACCTGAGACGGTTTAGGCCCTGGCGGGTCTAGTGCTGACAGTGAGAGAGAAAGAGATATTGGCTGAACTGCAGCCAACAAACAGTATTTTTACATAATTCCTCCTGGTGTCCAGTTCTTTCAGGGCTATGTGTAGGAGATGTATCATTCATAAAGATTAATCCATTACTGCCCTTGTCAAGCAACAAAAAGTTTATAATATGAATGATTTCAGATGTTTATGAAATGCAATCCAGAATTATGGTGGATAAAACAAACAAAAAAAAATGAATGAAGAAGCAGATTTGACTTACCAATCAGTTCTGCTATAGCACTGAATACAGAGGTGTGGCTAGTGGAGTTTGAGTGCAGGTACCATGGACTGATCTTTGGGAATGAAAAAATATAAAATCATGGTTCTTGAATAAATATTTTTTCAAAATTCACTTAGTGCTCCAGATTTGAACTGCCATGAAAGAGCGATTAATAACACAAACTGTGGGAATCATAAGCTTCTGGAGAAATAATGTTTATACAAAGTTCCTTTATGAAGATATATCACTATGTCTTTTGAAATGTCTTAGAATGTTGTCAAAGGAACATAAGTAAAAAAAAAAAAGAAAAACAAATTTTCTTTGTTCATTCTAATCTCTATTCTAAAAAAATTGCTTGTAGGTGGAAAGAAAACAGGTTGCAAATGCCATCTAGGATACTGAAACCCAAGCTGTTCAAGTTATCTTTTTACGTAAGGCGATATCTGCTTTCAGATATTCATGATGAGCTAGTGTCACTTTGAGGATTTCTTTAGAAGTAAGGATTTGGACCAAGAGGACAAACACTTATTTAATGTTCCACTTGGGAGTAGAATCCTTAAATACATAACTTTTAAATAATAATAATAATAATAATAATAATAATAATAAATAAATAAATAAATAAATAAATAAAAGCAAACCACTAAAGCTGTTAAAAGCAACTTAACCTCAGAACAATCCCCAAAATTAAATACTTTTTTCCTTTCATAGGTTAAAACAATATGCACATATAAGCCAGGCATCTGTTTCACATCTACAACTTGTCAAATAGAGAATTCTGTAGCTTAGCTATGTTCAGAAGAAGAATCATATACTTAAGTTTTAGCTTCCATTTATTAGGTCCAGTAAATTCTAGGATTGAGTTAATAGTTTTGTTTGTTTAAAACTTAAATAGATTATGGATTTACGATATAGCAGATATGATTTTTTCACATACCGCCCCAAGACTCTACCACATACTGTAACTACTACTGCTGGTTGTTCCTGACTGAACAACATTGACACTACCTGAAGACAGTGTTAATGAAATGAAAGTGAAAGTTATTCAACAGGAAGGTAATAAAATTCTGAGAAATCAAAGTGTAACCTGACACACCCACACAGATCAGGTAAACAGCTCAAACTGAATAACTTTATATAATTAACTTAATTAATGCTAATTGACTCAATTATGTATCTTGCCATAAATAAATAACAAAAGATACACATATGAAAATTATTTTAAGAATATTTTTTACTTTTATTGTTCCAGTATATAAAAATATAATAATTATTATTATTATAATTATGTAAAATGATTATCATTAGTAGTAGTATTAGTTGTAGTATTAGTAGTAGTATTCTAGTCATAACTATAACTATAGTTGTAGTTTAATCTAAGTAAAGCCCATACTTACCAAGCCTAAAGGTATTCCTTCATTTCTTATTGGTTCCATCCTTACTTAAAACTGCTGTCTACAATACTAAAGTAAGCTTTTTTATAAACAAGTAGGAGGCTCCTCTACTGGTTTGAAATTCTGGAACAAGGCATTGACTTTTATACTGACTTCGGAAAAAAAAAAAAAAAAAACTCCACCCACTGGCTTAACAAAATCTGTGTACCCTGTAGGTTCCTCTGAAGCATTGGCGGACTGGCCACCTGGAGTACCGGGAGTTTACCCGGTGGGCCGCTGGTCAATGTGAGCCGGCACAGTCAGTACTTAAAAATAAAAAAAAATCAGTATTTAAAAAAAATGACGAAAACCATATTGCATCTTATTTCAACGCGTATGGATGAGGGCGTCGAGCGCCGCCGACAAAGTCCGTGTGTTTACAGTAAGTTACCGCGCATGCAGATGTATTTCTCTGGGCAAATTAATATTAATTTCCATGAATGAAAAGGAGGAAAAAGAAAAGGTGGAGCTGAAAGTTACGCAAAATGAAGAACAAGCTTTAGAGGTAAATGTGGTGTGATGCTTCAAATAAACAGATTCTGCCTTTGGCGTGAAGGAAAGTTACAGTTCCCCAGGCTCTGGCGGCTAGAGTTGTGATGTTCGCGAACGAACCGATTCTTTTGAACGGCTCATAAACATGCTGAGGGGGAGTCGTTCTTTTTTCCCTATGCGTGTTTCACACAGATGCACACAAATTAGCTCCTTCGCGAGACAGAACAGTTATGGGGGAGGGGCGCACCCAGCGCAAGGGGTGAGTGCTACTGCGTAACAGCATGATGATAGTTGTCCACGCAACCTTCACGTGAGTACTCCAGTGCAAAAAAATGTTGTGCAACCCTATGGAATATAGTCCACACATGACAAATGAGGTAATAATCAATATTTCAGAATAATTCAAACTCAGATATTGGTGTGTGATATCTGAGTTTAATTAACAACAAATCTCACCTCATCATTCCTCCCAGTGATTATTTCCAGGATAAACTGAGATGCCCTCAAGTTGGCTTCTTAAAACTTACTAAATATTTAAAAAGAGCCAAAAGAAGCGTTCTTTTGAATGGCTCTTTGAAAGGAACAGATCACCAAGATCCGGATCCCCTCAAATAGCCATAAATCCCATCACTACTGGCGGCTCTAACATTACAGTCAGGGACAGCGAGGCTGGATCCAGCAGCCCACATCATAATACACTGGCTCTTTAAAGTGGAGATTCTTTTTTAAAACCACTTACTAGAATAAAAAAATAAAACACAATACAAAAACGTAAAAAAATATCATTGAACATATATTGGGTCATATTTGTGAAACAAAGGAAAGAACTTTAAGATAAACAACATATAAAACTACTTGTAAAGACAATATTTTTCAGTGACCCGTAGCACCAGTCTCACATAGACCCAGGAGGCTTAAAAACAGTCTGACAGCAAAATGAGGCATTTTGGCAGTATTGTGATTTTTATTTATTTATTTATTTCAAAAAATGCAAGACAATACTGCCAAAATGTATCATTTACAGGCTGTTAGAAAATATTCTTTGCATTGTCTCATACTGAATCAAGAGGGCATTAAAAATCATTTATCATTTAAAGTTATTCATATCACACTGTAAAAAAAGTTGTAATTTTAACACTGAAAATAACTTTTAAATTTTATAGTAGTTTTCCTTTTTTAAAAAACTACATACAAATCTCTGTAAAATTACAGACATTATGTGTAAATTACTAAGTTGACTGTTTTATGTGTAAATTATGTGTAAATTACTAAGTTGACATTATGTGTAAATTACTAAGTTGACTGTTTTTAAGTCTTACTTAAATACTTTTTTCACTTTTTTTAACAGTAAAAATACCAGATTATTTTTACTGTGTTTTTTCTGTTTTTGTAAATTATGTATAACTTTATGTAAAATTACAATAATAAATTGTATATAAATACAAAACTCATTAGATAAAGGTTAATGTCCATACTAAAAATTTAATGTTTTTCTTTGTAATTTTGAGGTAAATCATATTAATTTTATAATACTTTGACATTTAAGTTCTAGATGCAAGTTTAGCATTTTTTCATGACTATTTAAAAGATTATCCTTACATTACTTACATGTAGGCTATAGTATCTGCTTCATGCCTTCGAAGAATGCGAAGAGAATTTAGGAGACTGATACTTATCAAAAAATATATTTATTTAGTTTTGATGACATTTGTTCTGAAATATTACCATGGCAATCTAGCCATCAGCTTTCTTGATGCATACCTGAATATTCTGACACAAGGATAATGTATTTGCTGTGTAGCTGTTTTAAAGCAGCGCTTTAAGTTACATTTTGATATTTTGCTTGTATGGAAGCAATGGAAGCAATAGCTGTATGAGGGTAACTATGGTGTTATTTTTGTACCAAAATCGTTAGCGAAAACTCCACAAACTCTCCGTGTTAACTGTCACAGCCAATCAGAAGCTGGTGGTGGGAACATTCTAATCTTGTTTTTGATTACCGCTTCATTACTGGCACATTTAAATAAGCGCGAGAGTGAGGGCAAGAGTAAGAATTTTGAGAGAGAGCCAGTGGGTTTACTGTACTCTGAAACCTAACTGCAGTATAAGTATTAATGTCTGACACTGTTAGCCTGACAGGGTCAGAGAAGACTTATGTTACATTAACAGCTGCTTTTACTCTTCAAATGTAAACTTCCACAAACATTGTGAATTTGTACTCATTCTTTTTCAGTAAATTAATATCAATATTTCAGTCAAAATAAATGTGTATTCATGTTAATATTCTCACATATATTTAATACAGTTGACACATTGACACATCTTATTCTAATTCTATAGAGAACGATATGCTGAAAACTTCTATGTATATGTAGCTTCCTGCTTCTGTGTGATATGTACAGTACATTAACATTTTCCAGCTCTGATTACTGCCAGTGATAATGAAACTTGCTTACATTTTTAGATTAAACATTGGAATGTGGGAGAAGAGGAATCCAGTAGAGAGACAAGTCCTTCGCTAGTAAGTATGGTTTCCAATATAAGACTAGTTTGAATCTTTTTATGGTGATTTAAAAGTTAACTCCTTCAACCTTGGGTCATTTTGAGTCATTTTTTTTTTTTACTGTGTAGAGATCCTTTTCTTATTAAGTTCTTAAGTTTCTTTCTTAAGTTCTTGAGGTTCCTTCAACAATTGATCTATTAATCAATTGATTTTGAGTATTTTTGTTAATCTGTTTCTTGGGCAACAGAGAAAATGTTTCTCTTTTGATACTAAGATCTTAAAGGGGTCCTATTATGCCATTTTAAAGGTTGCTAATATTGCTTAATGAGTCTCCCAAAACAGGTTTACATGTATGCAAGGTCAAAAAACACTTTAGTTTTCTCCAAAAATAGATTTAATTTTACCCCATTTCTAAATGATTCGTAAACGACTCGTGTGAAGCAGTTCGAAGATTCAGTCTGTCTAAACCCCTCTTTTCCGTGAGCCCTCACTGCTGTGATTGGTCAGATGGTGCAGTGATTTATAATTGGTCTACCGCTACAGCGTGTGTCGGAAAACGAAACACCCATTACCTTAACTAAATGACGGCTCTGGGGACCCGTCAATACATAGAAAAGATGGCATCGGTTTTACCGTGTAACGACCAGCTAATTTTAAAAGTAGATAAAGCAAATGTGTATTATACAAAACTAAATAAAGTAAACGAAAAAGGTGCACCACAACCAAATAAAGATATAAACAATATTTACCAACGATATGTAATAAACGGTATGTGTATGTGAACGCCAGTGAGTGGAAAATGTCCGAAGTCCGTGTTTATTGTATGTGTTAGAGGAGTATAGTTCCGTCTCACCAGGGTTAATAAACTCCAGGAGGCCGATGATGGAGGGTGAGAAGTCCGGGGAATATGTCCAGTCAAAGATAATCCGGTTGAAAAATCTTTGAACGAAAATTATCCTCAGCAATCTCTTCTTCTCTCGTCCAAACAAATAACGCCAGCGCTGGGTTACCATTACTACTCATGCATTTTCTCCTCACGTGCATTTTTCCCCTCGGGGCTTGCCGTAGATAGGCATGCGCACTTCGCAAGTTCAGTTTTGGTGAATGGTGGAGAATAAACAGTTAAAAAGGATTTTGTGTGCTCTCGTTTTTAATAGTTTTTTTTAAATTACAAAGTGTTTAAGCGAAACGAGCATGAATGCTCGGTCACATTAACAAGAGTGTGGTAACGTTAACAAATATGTTACGGAGTGACATGGATCCGTAACAGAGTAAAATTTGATTTGCTAACAGAGAAAAATTTGTCACTGTCAGCGTTACAGATATTGCAGATAGTTTATGTTCACATACAGCTACAAGACACACTGCATGAAAGATCATATTTGAAAAAGCATAATAGGGGCTGTTTAATGTGTTCTTTTCTTCTCTTTTCCAATCCACCCTAATGCACCAAGGATCCAGTTGTTTACTGCCTGTTTGGAAGAGGATCTTTCTTGGATACACTGGACTGTCCATTTTGCTATTTTGGTATGTTTTAGATTTGACTTACTTGCACTAAGGCATTAGGATTTTGAACTAAAAGTTAAAGTTATTTGTACACATACATTATATAAGAACTATAGAGTAAAAAAAAGGGGCCACATTGTACTTTATTTGTAATAAAGTTTCTAAACCATCTTTAATTGGTACATTGGGAATCTTGTTTGAAATCGTAATTTCTTCATAGATTTTTAGTGAAGGATATTTCACAGCAATGTTTAGGTTTGTGAGAGAGAATGTTCCACTGTTATACAGTAGCACAATAGTCTAAATATTTCATTTTGGTTTTCATTTAAGGATTTTACTGTAATGCTATAAAACTGAACTTCTTTTTATTGTATTTTGCATCTTACCTGTACTATACTGTGTCACAGTTCTACAGGCTATTTTACAAATATTATAATCTTGAGTTTGTGTTATCACTTTATTGAACATGTGTGTTCATAAAAATATATGAAAGAAATGTTAAATATCAGGGTTTTTGTGTTATTGCTTTATTTAAAGGTGTTTGATCTTCAATTTAGGAAAAATCTGTAAATAACAGTGTTTCCCTGCTAAATGTCTAATGCTTTTGCTTAATCAAAGGTGTTTGATTGTAATAATTTTGGAAAAAACTGTAAAATAAAAACATTCTGTTGCCACACGTCTAGTGCTGTTTTAATGAATGTGTTAAATCATATAAATTAAGAAAAATCTGTAAATTAATGGTATTTCACTGCTAAACTTCTAGTGCTGATTGTTTAATATTGATCGTATAAGTTTAGAAAAAATCTGTTAAATAACATTTTATCTGCTTTAATTGTATAAATTTAGCAAAAATTTGTAAAATAACGGTGTTTCTCTGCTAAACTTCTAGTGCTGTTCGTTTAAGGAAACTGTTTAACTGTATGAATTCAGGACAAATGTGTAAAATAACTGCGTTTTCCTGTAAAAGATAAAATAATTTCTGTAACTAGAGTATTTTACCTAATTTTATGGTTTTTGTTTGGCAGCCGTTGCTGCCAGTCATTTGACCGTTTTTCACGCTTTTTTTTTTTTTTTTACAGTGAAGTGTAATGTTAGTATGATTTTGAAAGTGCTATAACTCCACCTGGCACAGTTTTATCCCAGTGGAACAATCTGACTACATGTGCAGTGCCATGAAAAGTACTTCCCCCTTCCTGATTTTTTTTTCTTTGCATATTTGTCACACTTGTATGAGTGGAATTTCACCTAAACACTTTAAAAGGAAAAGATAAATTGGCCTTATTGTTTGTTAGATATCATGAAAATTTCGCAGGGGGTATCATCGTGATGCAGTGTAAGATATACCACTCATCAGTGTAAGCTGCAAGTGCAGCAGGGTCAGTGATGATGAACCAGTGCCTGCTGATGATGATCAGCACCTCTCCCCTGATCTACCAGAGCCAAATGAAAAGAATGGCAATCAAACTGAACAGATAAGCTGGAATAAAATCAGTAGCAGCATTAACTTGTGCTAGTAATTATTATCGTAGTCAATATTAATTCAAAATAACGTTTCCCAGAATTGTTTTTAATTAATATTGACTACCATAATAATTAAAATAAGTAATTAGTTTACTAGCGTGAGCTTAATGCTGCTACTGATTTTATTTCAGCTTACCTGTTCAGTTTTATTCCCTTTTTTTATATATTGTCTTTATAGTTTTATATGTTGTTTGTCTTGATGTTCTTTTCTTTGTTCCAGAAGTGTAACGTTATTGTCCTGGAAGAAGTCCTTCATTAGGTGGATGTGGTGAACTGCAGCATTGTTCTGTCGAAAGACTCCAGCATTACCACACAAAGGAGAGCCCTCAGTCAATAGGCATGCCTGCTGCAACATGTCTACATAGCCAGTCGCCATTTCACGCCCCTGCACAACCTGAAGCTCCATTTTCCTATTGAAGAAAAAAGCACCCCAGATCATGATGGAGCCTCCTCCACTGTGCCGCATAGAAAACATCTTTAGTGGGATCTCCTTGCTATGCCAGTATCATTGGAAGCCATTAGGACTTTCCAGAATAAATTTTTCTTGTTTGAGAATAAAACTTTCTTCCATCTTTCATCCATGTTTGGTGCTCCCATGCAAATTTCAAAGAGGCAAGTTTGTGGTATGGGAGGAGACATGACTTTCGAAGACTGTTTTTGTTCCTTAAGCCCTTCTTTCGCAAATGCAGACTTATGGTTATTGGGCTGCAGTCAGCATCAGTAAGGGCCTTAATGCACTTTTTCAAGCTGTTTGAACTGAAATGTGTGTTAGGAGAGTGTGTATACAACCACTCTACAATGATAAAGAGCCGCCCAGTTCATTTATTAAAATAACTTGCCCCTTCTGAAAACAGGCCAATCTCAAATGCCTGGCAATGTGACGCCACACCAAAAGAGGCCGCTCCTACACTAGTTGATTGACACTGGTGTTTTAGCAAAGACCCGCTCCGAGTGAGAAGTGGCTGTCAGCCATTGTTTTTCGTCGCTGGAGCAAAATGCTGCCTAAGCGAGTGTGGTGTACAGTTGTTGGGTGTAATAGCGAACACAGCAGTTGTCATTCACTACCGACATCTGAGCCGCTCTGGACACAGTGGCTGATTCTTGTTCTTAAAGCTAACGTCCCTGCCGATCTACCTAAATGCGTTCATGTTTGCGCTAATAATTTTTTACCAGACTGCTTTATAAACGTGGGTCAATATAAAGCAGGTTTTGCTAGGAAGCAGCTCCTAAAAAATGAATCTGTACTAACGCTTTGTGTTCGTGCTTCATCTTTACCAGGCTCGGTAAGTGTAATTTCTTTTTCTATGAATCTTTGCAGATTGCCTTTTCAAATAATCACGATGAATGTGGAGTGTAAGTTAACTTACACTCTCATAGAACATGGTTATGTAGTCTTCTCTATGTACATCCGCCTCTATATTGTAGCGTTTTTACGCCGAGAAGAATGCTGGAGAGACGAGTGAGCTTGTTTGCTACCCAATCCAATGGCTGGGAGTACTTTATTTAGCACACAGCCGGTAATGGCATGAGCAGCACCTTCACTCAGGAGCCTACTTCTAATTCAGCGTCAGCCTGAACTAGAGCACATTTCACACGTCACACACCTCAACACACACACAACAGGGCCGAAGTCACTAACCCAAACACCTTTCCCCATCATGGTGAACACACCGACATTCCCGCAAAGCATGCTGGTCGTCAGCCGCCGCCCCGCCCACGCCACACTGCCCCCACCCGAGCTGTGACCGTCCCTGGTCACCATGACCAAGTTTGTTTTGGAGGCGTGGAGGCGGTCGGCGCTGGCGGTGGGAACGCCGGCGTCCCTTGGCAGGTGAGGGATGAACGCGAACGCAGTCCTGAGGCGGTCCGGCCTCCACAGAGTTCAATGTTTCCCCGGCGTGCGGCTGGCAAGGCGCAAGACGGTCCCGGTGGAGCAAAACTCGTGCCCGCCCCGCCAACCGCACCCGGTAGATGACATCGGAGAGCCGAGCTATTACCGTACAGGGGCCCACCCAGTGAGACACACTCCCGGCCGAGAGCCCCCTCCTTCTCCTTCCGGAGGAACACACCCACACCTGCTCGCCAGCAGCAAAATCTCGCCCCTGGCTGTGAGTGTCCACGCCCATTCGCCCCATAGGTGCCCCCACCCGAAAGTCTTGCAGCGGTGCCCGCGAGCGCTGGGTGGGGCCCTTCTGTCTGGCGATGAGCGGTTCACAGTTCAGCTGTGAGACCGGCGGAGCGACTGTGGGTGACGCTCTGGGAGACGCAGTAAGACGGCTGCACGCTGGCTCGGACGGCTGATCACCACCGGAGAGCCTGGAGGACTGCACGGGGGGAACGTCCTGCGTCGAGGGTTCTACATCGAGACGGCGCTCCACTTGCTCGCAGTACCGGCCACGCGCTTTGCTGCCCGGCCGGCGAGGTAAAGCGCCGGTGTTTGCGCGCAGATTTCCCGCTCGGTCTGCTACCGGAAGTTCCGCCCCCCGGGTGTGTGCTGCTAACCTGTCCAGCTGTGGTTTGGGTCCGAGCAACCTGGCTACCCCGAAGTTACCACGCAGAGTTCTGCTGGACAAGTTCAGCACCGCACCCCATCTCTCCAAAATGTCCAACCCCAAAACGCAGTCCTCCTCGACATTCCCCACTAAGAACTGGTGTGTAAAAGTTCGACCACCCACCTGGACTCGCGCTGTGTGACACGCCCGTACCTTGACGCAGCCCCCAGCAACGGTGCAGATGCTGAAAGCAGGATCAGGCCGTCGGCGAACACACTTGCTTTGCCCCAGTACTCCAGAGCGCAGCAGCGAAACAGTGGAGCCGGTGTCCACGAGCGCCCGCAGTAAGACGCCATCCAGCACACAGTCAATGTGAAGCCCAGCGCGGCTTCCCAAGTGTCCTCCCGGCGCTAGTTTAGCGGCTGCTGGTGTACGCTGTCCCGTGCCTCGGCCTCGCCGCGAAACGTCGGAGCGCTGCTCGTTGCCTAGCCGCGACGGGTAGCCCTGTCCCCGGCTAGGTTCACGAACTGAGCGCCACTGAGCTGCGGGCGGTCGCTCGGCTCTTCCGCCGTGATGTACCGCCGATATGGCCTCAGCGCGCTCGGCCTCGCGCAGCGGCAGGTCGCTTTGCCGGCTAACGGCGCACGGAGCTGTAGCTTGCTCCGGCGCTTGCGCTGCGCCAGCCTCCGCCCCGAGATCCAGCGCCGGGATTTTCACTTCACCGCTCCGCGTTGGTTGCCGTGGTGTGCTCGCTTTAGCGCCGTCGGGAAAGCGCTTCTTCTTCGCGAGAAGTCGCTCCGCTACTCGGCGGCCCGCTTGGATTTTCAGTAGGTCTTCCGTTGTGCGCTCGCACCCGTTACTCTCCATCCCACTTCTGACACCAATGTAGCGTTTTTACGCCGAGAAGAATGCTGGAGAGACGAGTGAGCTTGTTTGCTACCCAATGCAATGGCTGGGAGTACTTTATTTAGCACACAGCCGGTAATGGCATGAGCAGCACCTTCACTCAGGAGCCTACTTCTAATTCAGCGTCAGCCTGAACTAGAGCACATTTCACACGTCACACACCTCAACACACACACAACAGGGCCGAAGTCACTAACCCAAACACCTTTCCCCATCATGGTGAACACACCGACATTCCCGCAAAGCATGCTGGTCGTCAGCCGCCGCCCCGCCCACGCCACAATATAATTCCTAATCGCCTGTTTACAATAAACAATGCATTACGGTGATCGTCTAGTTGCAAACTGTGTACGTAGTCGGAAAACTATATTGTGCTTACCTTTGTAACGTTAGATGGTTTATAACGGTGTCTGTCAAAGATTAAGAAGTCATGTAAACACATTAGTAAACACATCGCGTTCGTATCTCTCTCAGTAAGCTTTTGTTGTTGTTGCTCGCAGCAGCGTAACAGCCCGTTAATTCATGCCCATGCAGTGATGAGAAAGACAAATCGAGTCGATGCATGTCCAGTCTTTTAATTTCTCCGTTGTCAGGCGATATTTCAAACTTCCGGGTGGGTTCCGTACTTAAATCAAACCAAAAACTACTTAAGAAAACTGGCTCAGGCTCTATATTCCAGCGTTTTCCAGTTTGGACTGCATTACCCACAAAGCATTGCCCACAACGCACTGGACTGCACTCCCGTGGCTATACCCCACGTGTTTTGTGAAGACACGCCTCACAGAACTGGGGGGCGTGCTCAGCAGAGATCATAAGCATTTAAAGGAACATGTACTGAAACAGGTTGCTGAAAACAGAGCTAGTTTTTACCAGGTAAAAGTAGTGTTTTTTTTTACACAACCATTAAGAATTTTTAATTAAAGTATATTACAAACTCTTCATTAGGACCCTAAAGAATCATATTA
This sequence comes from Clarias gariepinus, assembly GCF_024256425.1. NCBI lineage: Eukaryota > Metazoa > Chordata > Actinopteri > Siluriformes > Clariidae > Clarias > Clarias gariepinus. The sequence continues at coordinate 14,085,255 of NC_071104.1, forward strand.
ACATTTAATGAAAAATGGGATGTGTGGGACCTTTAATTTGAGTCGAGGATCGGCCTACAGTATGTCTTCACGGACAGCCCAACTTATCCTCTGGCTTAGTGCCAGTGAAATTCTTTTTGGGTCCACCACTTAATATTTTTACATTTACATTTCGCATTTGGCAGACGCTCTTATCCAGAGCAACTTACATCTCATTACACATCTGAGCAGTTGAGAGTTAAGGGCCTTGCTCAAGGGCCCAACAGTGGCAACTTGGTGGTTGTGAGGTTTGAACCTGGGATCTTCCAAACCGAAGTCCAATGCCTTAACCACTGAGCTACCCCTGGCCCATAACTTTGTCCCATAACTCTCAAGATTTTTTAAAATGGCTGTCTTACGGCATCTAAACTCGGCAGCAATTGTGCGTTGGAAGAGCCCTTGCTTGTGCATGTCAGCAATCCTGCCACATTCATGAACAGAAATCCTTGGCCTTTAGGAAATCATGACAGTGTAAATGTCTAAAGGACAATGATATTTAAGCCTTTTTTTTTGCACAGATTTTAACTTTTGAAGTCTTAAACTTTTGCTCAGCTGATGACCAGCCTGTTGGAGTTTAAATGCAGTTTTCAATAAATTGCTCACTCTTTATTTTTTGTCTCTTGCTCTTGTTTCTTCTTTTGGCATTTTGAAGAAGTACTTACAACCTGGTTATGATCCACCTGTGGGACGTGTGAAAACTTGTAATATTTTTCCTGGTTTTAAAATTTTAATGGACCCATTTAATCAACAAAAACATCAGGTTAGCAACAGTTCTGTGGATGGGAACCCTTTGTTGTAAAACGATTTGTAAAAGCTGCAAGGAAAGATTTAGAAACTCTAATAATCACTCTCTGCAACCATGGTAAGCAGAAGAGCATCTGCATGTACAAAGCATCAGACCTTGTTGAGAAAGGGCTACAGGAGCAGAACAGTAAGTCAAACCTTTAATCTTAAGAGGATTGCCTGTTTGTGCTATAATTGAAGCAACTGTTCTAATTGACCCAGAAATCACATCTACGCCTTACCAAAACAGTGTTTGTTATGTAAATTTTAACAGTGTTGTGAAGTGCTTTTATTCAAGGCATCTCAAGGCAAGGGTCAAGAGCCTGCCACTCTCAGCTGTTTCCTGTCTCTATGGCCGAGAAAATCTTTTTTGGGGGGTATAAGACCATAGGAGAAGAGACGTATTGGGTATTGGGTTCATACCGAGGGTTTTGTGACAGAAACACATATCATAACCTTCTGGAGAAATAATGTTTTACAAAGTTCCTAAGTGTATATATATATATATATATATATATACTGATGGAGGGATTGTGTGTTCCTGGTGTGACTCGGGCAGTTGTTGTGGCCATCCTGTACCTGTCACGCAGGTGTGATATTCGGATGTACCAATCCTGTGCAGGTGTTGTTACACGTGGTCTTCCACTGCGAGGATGATCAGCTGTCCTTCCTGTCTCCCTGTAGCGCTGTCTTAGGCGTCTCACAGTGTGGACATGGCAATTTATCGCCCTAGCCACATCAGCAGTCCTCATGCCTCCCTGCAGCATGCCTAATGCACGTTCACGCAGATGAGCAGGGACCCTGGGCATCTTTCTTTGGGTGTTTTTCACAGTCGGTAGACAAGTATCTTTAGTGTCCTGCGTTTTTAGAACTGTGACCACAGGTGCATATTAATTAATTGATTATGGTTAATTGAACATGCATGGAAAACATTGTTTAAACCCTTTAGAATGAAGATCTGTAAAGTTATTTGGATTTTTACAACATTATTGTTAAAATACACAGTCCTGAAAAAGGGACGTTTCTTTTTTTTGCTGAGTATATATATATATATATATATATATATATATATATATACATATATATATTATTAGTATGTCTTTTAAAATGTCTTAGAATGCTGTCAGAAGAACATAAGTAAAAAAAAGAAAACCTTAATTTTCTTTGTTCATACTAATCTCATCCAATTACTCTTTAAAAAGAAAATTGTTTGTAGGTGGAAAGAAAACAGGTCGCAAATGCCATCTGGGATACTGAAAACTGTTCAAGTTATTGGATCCTGAATCTTTTTTTACGGAAGGCGATATCTGCTTTCAGATATTCATGATGAGCTAGTGTCACTGTGAGGATTTCTTTAGGAGTAAGGATTTGGACCAAGAGGACAAACACTTATTTGTTGTGCCACTCATTTAATGTGCCAATGTGACATTTTTAACCCATACCTTTTAAATAATAATAATAATTAAATAAATAAATAAATAAAATGATAATAAAAGCAAACCACTAAAACTGTTAAAAGCAACTTAACCTCAGAACAATACCCAAAATCAAATACTTTTTTTTCCTTTTATAGGTTAGAACAATATGCAGATATAAGCCAGGCATCAGTTTCACATCTACAACTTGTCGAATAGAGAATTCTGTAGTTCAGAAGAAGAATTATATACTTAAGTTTAAGCTTCCATTTATTAGGTCCTGTTAATTCTAGGATTAAGTTAATGGTTTTGTTTGTTTAAAACTTAAATAGATTATGGATTTACGATATAACAGATATGATTTCTTCACATACCGCCCCAAGACTCTACCACATAACTACTGCTGGTTATATTGACACTACCTGAGGACAGTATTAATGAAATGAAAGTGAAAGTTATTCGACAGGAAGGTAATAAAATTCTGAGAAATGAAAGTGTAACCTAACACACACACATATTAGGTAAACAGCTCAAACTGAAAAACTTTATATAATTAACTTAATTATTGCTAATTGACTCAATTATGTATCTTGCCATAAATTATTCACTAAATTTTATTATCATTTTATTTATTCTTATCTTATTATGTTTTATATAATAATAATAATTATTATAATAATAATGATAATAAATGTTTGTGTGTGTGTGTTTGTGTGTGTATGAAGCACCCGCTCTGCTTCACACACACACAGATATAACAACTTAACTTGCAACTTAACTTGCGCACAACTTAACTTGCGCTTAACTAAGTTTCATTAGCAATGTTCCTGGGTATTTTTTCCCGACCCAACAGTCTTTCCAAACACACACGCACACACACACACCTACACACAGCGTCTGCGCGCATAAACGGAAACACATCTGTCGGGATTTATTTTTACTTTTTTTTTAAAGGTAAAGTGCAGGTTAATTTGTTTTATCTTTACTTTATATTTTGTATTAATTATTTTTATGTATTTGTTTTTTGGGGCTGTGAAATAAATAATTTGAGTTTCCATTATTTCTTATGATTTTTCTAATTTGCTTTGATTTACGAGTGTTTTGGAATACGAGCCCGCTTCTGGAACAAATTATGTCTGTAATCCAAGGTTCCACTGTATATATATATCAATTTATGTCAGGCATATTAAGTACTTTCATAATGACTTTCCAATCGTAATTCACCTGCTGCAGGTCCAGTAAAGAAAGAAAGGTGACCAGGAGACCGGACACTCTTTGTCTGAGTTCTCTTAGTCTAAGACTAAAATTTAGCTTGAGTTATTGTGTTACATCTCGGTGCTATGGCGACTATCTAAAACTGCAAATAATCTACTGTTTTTTATTTTTTTGAAAAACACAAACTATTATTGTACAAATAAATAATATAGATTTTAATATAATACTACTGTCTTGTATATTTCTAGAATTTCTAAAGATCTTACCTGATTAATTGTTTGTTTTTGTTTTCTTGTCCATATTATGGTCTGTCCTGTGTCTCATGCTCCTGTGGGTCTCTTCCTCTTTTTGAATTCAAGGCTTCTACTGATATTACTGTACTTTCTTCATAGGAGGAGGGAAAATCTGTCTGGACCTCTTAATCCGTCACATTCACTTTTTCAAATTCCTTTTTTTATTTTCTCTAAATGGTTCTGCAGGCTGGTCAAGAAAGTGTGTTTCTCATTTTCTAGCCTGTCCACCTGTGTGTGTGTGTGTGTGTGTGTGTGTGTGTGTGTGTGTGTTTAAGGGAAGCATAGGATAAGAATTGCAATCAATAAATTTACTGTATATCAGATCACTGGTAATGCTTTTTTCACCTTTTCATTTCGTCCTTTTTCTTGATCTCTTTTTTGAAGCTACTTTATCTTTTCCATGGCCTGCAGATACTGAACTTCATAGTTTTGCTGGTCCTCAGGGCCGATGTTTTTGAATTCATTGCTCTGTTCCTTCTTTACTGTGCTCTTGTTAATCTTATCATCTCCAAATTGTGCCTTCTTACCATCTCTACCATTATCTTCCTTACCAGATATTTTAGAAAAATATCTGGTGTGGTACTTAAACCTTTTCCTCTAGCTTTCGTTTTAGAAGGGATGTCTTAATTTGGGACCAGAGCTGTCTTCTTCCTGAATACAAGAAAAAATTAACTATTTAAAATATCTTAATGCCATGTTATGTCCTGAGTGTCAGCAGAAGTGTTATCAAGAGATCTGGAGACTAAAGGGTTAAAACACAGGTTACAACAATATTGTAAACAATAAATGCAGAGGGATGAATACAGTAACTAGATACTGTAAAATATGTATTTACCAGTTTTTGTGTCAGAAGAGGAAATGAGCTCAGAGCCGGATGTGTTTGGCTAGATGTCTTGGGGCTAGAAAGACTCTGCAGATAGAGAAAAAACATATAAATGAAGCATACAGAACCGTTGAAAACTATAAATATTAAATTAATCAAGCAATTACAGTTCTACAAATGATGACAGTTCTACAAAATGTGATCAATATGTGCATTTATTTCAGCCCTAGTTAATATAAGGATTATGCATGACTTCAGACAATCTTTGTGTGATGAGAGTGTCACAGCTTGAGGTTTAGGTGTTCTTCCCCCTTTAAAAACAACCTGATAGAGAGATTAGTGACTTTAAACTGCCTGTTGATGGGTATATGTGTATGCTTGGTGCTCTGCAATGAATGTGCTACAGTAGATCAATTTTACGGATGCTTGAAAATCAGAGCAGATGCACTTTCCTCAATAGAAGAGGATAAACTAAATATCAAAAGGTGACCCAGAGGGTTACCTTCCTAAAGCATTGCAGAACAACTCATCACCTACATTTAAACAGCTGCACTAAGGACAATCACTCAACATAAAAATGATTAATACTCAGAAAAAAAATTAAATCTACTACTAGGGACAACTGATGCACTATTACGATGAACCATTATGGCATTACCTGCTCACTGCTCTTCTCTTCTTGTATTTTTTTTATTTTTCTCACATACATCAAATTAGTACCAGTTAAATGTGTATACTCCCCTACTCATTCATGTGGGTTTTTCTTTTTTTCCTTGCAGTTCCAGCATTATGGATTTGACATCTGGAGAACAAATTGTTGAACAAAAAAGCCTGAAAGCATAAACGAATTAATTAATTGTAACTCACTAACAGACTACAAATTCAGACTACAAATTCCATATTGTATTCCATACAATCCCTTGAGGGATTGCCACCTTATTATGGTTAGGGGGTTTGCGTGCCTCAGTGACCTTAAGAGCTACACCAGCAGGAGCTTAGTCTTCAAGTGGGACATCCAAGTTGGACAGGTCTGAAGGTAGAGGCCTGAGTGTGCAATCCACTTCTCTAGGCTTTGGACGCAGCTAACAACACAATTTAGCAAGGTCAATACTGTTACTATAAGCACAGGGTAAAAAACAGTGCTTAAACATGATGTGTACACATGGTGCCCCCTTCACATTCCTGACTGCCCCCCCCCCAGTCCTTGTAAGACCTGACTGCTTGACATGTCCTGCTGCTTTAGAGATGTCAATCATCCTCACAGTGGATATCACCCGTGGCACTCAAAGACAAGTACAGGCCCATCCCTGTGTGGTGGTGGTGTTTGAGTTTTCACTCTGCTGGTGTGGTTGTTAAGGTGCACAAATAACTGATTTAGGGCTTCAGTAAGTATGGCTGGTCAGTGAGCTGCTATTCTTGTAGTCTGTTATGGTTTTAATACCTCTCTATATGGAGATTATTTTTAAAGTAGCACTTACTGTAGCTTCTTTAATGCCCTTCTCAGTTTACTTTGGGCATTCCTGTAAGTCAGCCTGTTTCCTGACCTGTAGACAGTGTCTCTTGCCCTGAACAAAGCCATAGTTTTTGGTTTGGGAACACCTTTATGTGTCAGTACAAAAGGCTATGTTGGCCAAAATGGATTTGTAGGCCAAAGTACAAGTCTATACTCTGTGCAAACAACTCCCAGTATGTATTTTTAAAACAGTAAACAGTGAAGTAGACTGTTAGTACTGCTGGTAATGTTCTGCACATGAAAAGCCTGTAGGATGGAAGGTTCCTAATTGCTCTGATAGCTCTGCCCTGTATCCTCAGAGCTATACACTGTTTTTGTAATCTACTTCTTCTTCTTTGTCTTTCGGCTGTTCCCTTTCAGAGGTCGCCAAAGCGAATCATCTGCCTATCCTCTGCATCCTCTTCTCTTACACCAACTAACTTCATGTCCTCATAATAACATATACCCCTAATTTAGATTTACTACTTACTTCTAATCAGTTTTACATTGCTGTTACACTTTGTATCCTGCTTCTAGATTTCTACACACACCACTGCTGATAACTTCTTGCTCTTAACTGACACAGAAAGGTGATCCTGCCTTTGTGCATGTTGCTTATAGACATTAACCATGTTTTTGTGCTAAGTGTATGTCAACATACTGTTTGTTGCTGTCTATTAAATTTTCATCTCTTAGCAAAGTTTTAAATTTACAATCTCTCCTCTGAACATGTCCAAACCACCTCAATCTGGCCTCTCTGACTTTATCTCCAAACATCTAACATGGGTTGTCCCTCTGATGAACTCATTCTTGATCCTATTCATCCTTGTCACTCCCAAGGAGAACCTCAACATCTTCAGCTCTGCTACCTCCAATTCTGCCTCCTGACTTTTCTTTAGTGCCTAAAGTGTCTCTAAGCGGTAGAGCATCGCCACTTGGAGGTCTCACCACTGTCCTAAACACCTTTCCTTTCATTCTCACTGATACTTATTTATCGCACAACACACCTGACACTTTTAACTCTTCTCTCACACCTACAGCACATCTTAACACTGTCTTACAGCTCTCATGTCCTGTACCACTCTAACATACTTCTCTGCCACTCCAGACTTTCTCATACAACACTACAGCTTCTCTTACAGCACATACACTTTCTCTAAATCTACAAAGACACAATGCAACTCAAATTCAGATTCAAATTTTATTTGTCACATACTGTACACAGTCAAACACAGTACGAAATGTAGTGAAATGCTTACACGACCGCCAGTGACCTTAAAAAGAGAATTAAAGCTTATAATAGTAATAAATATGAATAAAAGAAATACGATAGAAATTTTAAATAAAAAAATTAAATAAAATTTAACTAGGAAAAATAGAACTAAAAATAGAAACTGAAAATAGAAATGTACTGTACAAATAGAAATATAATGGTGTGCAAATATGCATAGAAAAAGCTGATCGCACCACCCTCTGTAGAGCTCGTCTGTCCTGCATGGTGCTGTTCCCGAACCAGGTCGTGATGTTTCCCGTCAGGGTGCTCTCTATGGTGCAGGAGTAGAAATTCCTGAGCACCTTGGAGGGCAGTCTAAAGTCTCTCAAGCGTCTGAGGTGGTACAGACGCTGCCAGGCCTTTTTTACCACAGTGTTGATGTGACAGGACCATGCCAGGTCCTGCGTGATGTGAACACCGAGGTATCTGAAGCTGTCCACTCTCTCCACTGGGCTCCTGTTGATGATGGGGGTCTGGTAGTTCCTCACCTGCTTTGTACTGAAGTCCACAACTCAAACTCTTTATTACCTTCTTTGTACTTCTCCACCAGCCTTTTTCATCTCACTTTAACTTATATTTGCTACATCCTATTCCACAACAGTCACCTCTTCTACTCTTTGTTCTCTTTCGTTTTCCTCCTTCATCAACTCTTTAAAGTACTCCTTATATCGTTCCATCACCCTCCTGGCATCAGTACATTTCTATCTCTATCTTTAATCACTCTAACCTGCTGCACATCCTTACAGCATTTTTATCGCAGAAACTGCAGTTCTTTTTTATAATGAACGTTACAGAATCTTATTTCAATACAACTGCATTGTACTGTATTTCAACTGCATTCCAACTGCATGACATCTGCATTGTACTGCATTCCAACTGCATTGTATTGCATTCCAACTGCATTCCAACTGCATTGTGCATTCTTATATGACCTCTCATAACAGCCGGTTCCATAAACTGCCTCACCCCTTATTATTCTTAGGAGTTACAGTCTTTCCCAATTTGGGGATACACCACCTTTAAACACAATTGAGCCATTTGGACCCGTATCCCACAAAAAAACCCCCACAAAGAGCCACAAATCTTTTTTAACATTTAAATTGAAGATAGCTCTGCAATTATCTTTTTTTTTTATGCTATTTATAAAAAAACTACAGTGTGTTGCATTTATGTAATCAACAAACTGCTACAGAGAAAACTAAATCTTACTTTCAAATAAAATACTCAATGTCTGTTCGTCCTTGGTTTATTAATCCGGGCACACATGATTAATTAATCTGTGCGCTCGTTATTTAAAAAAAATACTTTTGCATTTCATGACCCCTGGGGGCAGGGCGCTCCCTACTCTCCGTTTTGAAGAAATAAAAAGCTGAACTTAAATTATCTACCTGCAGCAACCCAAAAATTCTGTCTGCTTCTCTGTGACCTCATCCTTTTACCACGTGCAGTTAGCAGTCAACCAAATAAAAGGAGCTCAAAAAAAGATTAATCAATTATTATTATTATTATTATTATCATCAATAATACAGAGAAAGTGACATCAGCGCTGGTGACTTTGTAAAGTGTTCCGAATGGTGGAGTTTTGTAGAGGGAAGTTTCCTACACTGACATTCACAGCAAAAGGAGCATGGAGTAGGGCGCACCCTCTGAAGTACACTTTGGAATGGAATGCAAATTGCGGCTTGAAAAGTACAATAAATCACATGCCGGCGGTTGTGATGCATATTTTGAGCGACAAAAAATTAAACACGTTTTATCATAATGTTACAAGATCCCATAATTCTTAAATTTTTTATTACAAAATCCTCTTGATCAAGATTAACCTTATGTAGTGACTTCGACCCAGTCTTCCACTGGTATTGATCTCATCACTTCTTTAGAATTGCTCAATGATTTATTTAATCTAAAGCCTCCTCTGCTAAACAATCTAAAGCCTCCTCTGCAGAGCTCATAAGCAAGTTTGATGGGAACCTTCTCGTTTGATACCGATTTGAGGCAATCCACATAAAAAAAACTCATTGCAAAATGAAATTGGCAGCACTAGAACTTCAGACACCTCCAAAAAGGTGAGCTGTCATGCGATAATGTTTAGGTGGTTTGTCAGGATCGTCATCTTCCCACCACAAGATGTCTCTTTTATCTGATGGCACTCGGACTTGATAAAACATACTCTCAATGTCCGCATTTAGAGCAATAGGTTCTTGCCTAAACTTAAGAAGAACTCCTAGTAGCTTATTGGTAAGATCTGGGCCTTGGTGAATGTGATAATTCAATGAAGTACCTTGATATCTTGCTGCACAATCAAAGACAATACAAACCTTCTCAGCCTTATGTGGATGTAGCACTGGATGATGTGGCAGGTACCACACGCGACCATCTTCTTGATTGATGTCAACAACCTCTTCTGCATATCGTTTCTGCAAAGAGTCTCTGCTATCTTCTGTATACCTCTAAAGCAATGTCGGATCTTTCTTTAATCTTTTTCCTAGAAGGTCTAATCGGTGTCCAGCCATTGTGCAGTTACTGGGTATTTGTGGTGGATGTTCCTTGAATGGAATCAGCAATGTGTAGTGACCATCCCTTTTGACTGTTTGCTTATTCCATAGATCCAGAACTTGCTTGTCAACTTCGTCAGTTAGACAACAGACTCTTTTAACTGCTTGTTGTAGAGAATAATCAGCCTGGATGAAATTAGCTGAAGCTGTAGAACCATCGTTTCCACCCAAGGCCAGTAGGAATTGCGTAGGGTTTGCCGGACTCACCACAACGTGTGTCTCTAGGAGCAAGTATGTCAGGTTGATCTAGACCAATCAACAGATGAACCTCATCAGCTAGATCCACCTCTGCTATGCTGATTGTGTCTGCAACTTCTTGCAGGTGTGACCAGGTTATCCAAACCTATGGTCAGATGATCTCTCCCTTCATGAGATATAAATTCTTCCATTGAGCATCCTCAATTCGCAAATCCACTTTAATCTCCATGGTGTTTAGCTTGATATTCATTTTACGTGACTCCAACGTAAGTGCATGAACTAAATCCTTAAAAGCAAACGTCTCGTTGGAACCGTTATCAAGCAGAGCGAAACTGTTATGTTTTCGCCACATCCAGGCACCTTACATACCCAGCTGCGAGTACAGACAGCACTGTGATGACCTCCCATAAAACAGTTCAGGCAGAGTTGCTTTTGTTGAAAAAAGATTAGACGCTCTGGGACAGATAGAGCCCTAGAAGCTTGACACTGATTTAGAAAGTGTCGGTCAGCGCACTTTGGGCATTTAAATCTAAATGCTGACTTTGATGTAAATGATATTGTCAAGTCTTTAGCTGCTGACTGTTGCAAAGGTCTGCTTTTTCTTATTGAGACTTGTATTTTATTTGGAACTTACTGGAGAGTTTCGACTGATTGAACTAACAAAATTTCCAAAGATAGGATCTGCTCGCTTAGCAGCTTCTGATTTAACAAGACTGACTACGTCGTCCAACTTTGGCAAACGACCAGACTTGACTATCTCATAATTAACAGTAAGCCTCTTTTTTTTATATCTTTGGGAAGTTTCTTCACGATCTGTAGCAAAGTGCATCCACCATTTAACTCATCCTCACACTTCATTGCAACTGTTTGTTGTCCTTGATGTCCTTGTGATTAAGCGGAATTTAACTGATGGTTTACCTGAGATGGGAGTTGAAGTGTCTTTGTTTATCAAGTCTTACTTAATCTTTCGACTACTTTCTTTCACCGCTGCATCCTTCAGTTTCAGTAGATCTTTCATTTCGTCCATTTTACACTGCATGCTAAAGCTGCAACTTGAACTCTGCTCGCAGGCATTCTTCCTGTTGAGAAATGAGTCTGGAGAACTCCTCCTTTTCTCTCTGTCTTAATTCGAGTAGGCTCTAAGCTGAGTAGTCAACTGATTCCCTGAAAGTATTGAAGGTTTAGCTGCTTCAAGCATTGATATTTCCTCTTGGAAATTAGGCACATCTAAATTCAAATCCTCAACTGATGGATTAACACTAGAAGCCTTGTTTCATTCAGTGATGTTAGGCAACGTACCACGCGCCTAATCGGTAATGTGGAAATGTGGAAGTGATGTGTGGCCACGCAATGAGAACTAAACTAAAGAGGTAAGGAGCGGTACAGATTCTCCTGTATCGGCTCATTACAGCTAACGTGATCCCGCCTCCCAGTGTTCGAGCTGTTCATATGGAAATGAACTGAGGTGAGCCAGGTAATCATTTAATGTCTGTACCACTCCTTACTTTCATACGGATTACATAAAAACAGATTATTTGTTTTCGAGTTGAATTGGTTAATGTAAAAGTAGACAATTCAGACTTTCTATAGATATGTATTTTGTGTCTCTCTGTGGAGTTTCAGTTCATTTTAATGACGTGTTTCTCCCTGCAGTCTACGCAGACCAAAGCGACGGACAGCGCACCTAGTTTGTTTTCTTTATTTTATTAATGCACAAAGTTTTATTTTTAACATGTGTGCATACAAATAAAAGTAGACACTTTACAGATTCGATTAATACAGTATATAGATCTTGTCTGTACGATCAAAACTGAAAGTGTGATTTAAGTTCTTATTGGCATCATCAGTGTTTTTTTTTTTTTGCACTGTTCTTACACTTTTATATTTTAACATGTAATTTATGTGTAATTTGTGATAACAGCTATATTTTCTGTTATAGTAATGCTGCTAAAAAGTCAACTTTAATTGTTTAGGCCTAATAAACTGTTTAACTGAACTCGCAAGTGAATCCCAAGTTTTTTTGTGTCAAATACATTCTCAAATAACCTAATCACTGAAACTTATTTTGTCCTTAGATTCTTTCTTATAACTCTCCTCTCTCAGTCACATACCTGTCTGATGGCTCATTATGCAGCTCACTATGCAGGCCTTTGTCTTCTCAGGTGTGAATCACTGCCTTAGTAATGATAGTTCACACCTTCTCGCATAGACTCTTTACACTCAAAAAGTGACTTAAAAAAATGATAATCACTATATTGTTGTATATTGTGAGCAAGCAAACAAGATCATTTTCACATCATTTTAAAACATAAACACTAGTCCACCAGCACAGTTCTCAAAAAGTCTTGTGAACAAATGTTCTGTATCATTGCCTTATTTCAGCTACTTTAATTTGACAAAACTTCCTAACCACGCATAATATTTTTTTCCTAAAAAATGCAAACACAAGTGTGTTAGCAGCAGATCCTTTATTTTAGTTTGTGATGTAAAGCTGTCATGGACAAATGGTTTCAGCTCAACTTACATATACACTTTTAGAATAACATCTAGGAAAATTGCCCTTAGTTCTCAGTCTTTAAGTTGTGTAAATACCACAAGGAAGAAAAAGAAAAAGAAGAAGCATATCCAGCAGATACAGCGCCTGAAAAGGCCAAAATATGAAGAAAAATGTCAAAGGGGAATTAGTCGTTATCCATCAAGAGCAATATAAAAGAAGAAAAAATAAACAGTTTGATACAGAGATGATTTTTTTGCTTTGCCAGTGAGTGACCATAATGTTTTGCTTCATTGGGTATAAGAATTACTGTATATGTTCAGTTTCTCAAGACCACAGGCCACAGACCACAGACTGATTTTTATACCCACTCTGATTAGCAGCAGTTTTGTTATGTGTAGAGTGTGTTTAAGCATGCTAGTTTGTCCCTTTGCAGCAAAACAATACTGAATGTAGCAGCATGGTACGTAGCAGTAGGTTACAAGCTTGAGGACTACTGGAAGGAAGTCCGGTACAGACACCAGAAAAACAACACTGAATATTTCGAAGATATTATGTAAGCTTAAAAATGCTCTCTTAAAAACACACAATTACACTCACACAAAAAGCAAGACTCATGTATTTTATTTCTTTACTTTTTATTTCTTGGGTCACAAATATGCTATTTATTGATTGATTTATTAAGAAAGTACTCTTAGAATAGTATCTGCCAAAATACGGTATTGGTGATTAAAAAATGTTTTATTTAGGTGTAGTGTCCGTACCTTTTTAAAAATTAAAATATCTCAATAATCTTATTTGTCATTCAGATGAAACTTGGCTGATTTTACGTTAAAAGACAAACCTGAAAAAAAATTTATTATTCTAAAATGCAAAACTGTTAAAATTTTGCAACATGAATTAGACATGGTTACAGGCACTACAGATTTTTAGCGAGTAAAAATGTTTTCTTTTTTTCATGAAATGCTTTAATTTAAACAATTTTTAGCTTCTAAAAACATACACCAATTTTACTATCATTACATTGAAAACATTTATAGTTATATGCAAATAGATTTTAAAGGAAAATTCTAGCAGTTCAGAGGGCTTCAAGTAATCTTTAATAATCTATAAGTACAACACCGTTAAAAATACTTAAATCTACTTAAATCTAAGGTTTGTGAAATATGTGCATTAAAAAATGCAACACTGGTTGTAACTGCTTTATCCTGGCCTGGTTTTCTTTTAAATATCTTATTTTATTTTTATTTAAGTTATGCAGACAGAACTCTAAGGGGGTGGATGGAAACAGAATAAGCAAGAAGGTTCTGCATTTAAATATAAAATGTGCATAATCATTTGCTTTGACATGCAATCTAGTAGTATTTATTTTTAGTTATTTTATTCTTCGAAGTTATTAGAGCTGTTATGGGTTCATGTGTCCCAATGTCCTTGCTTTATTTGCTAGTGGAGTTCAGTGGTTCATTGTTTGAAGGATTTGAGTGTTTGTTTGCACTTATAGGGAGGAACCAGATTAAAACTGGGTTCAATATGATGATTGTCTAAAGTGGCAAAAACTTCCAGACTGTGTTGACCCTACGAAGCTCCTTAAACAGTGGTTTTGCCGTATGAACCCTGACCCTTAATTCAGGTGTGTTTGTGTGTGTGTGTCTCTCCCTCTCTCTTTCTCTCTCCCTCTCTCTCTTTCTTTTACTCTTGCATGCACACATGCTTACTAATATAAGTACAGTGGAACCACGGATTGCTAGTAGCGGGGTTTGCGGGTGGTCCGCAAGACGAGCAAATATTTGTAATAAATTTTGACTTAAAAAACAAGCATGTTTTCGTTTACAAGTACCGAGTATCATATAGCACGCACGCGCTTCTTGTTTCGACGCAGAGCGTCACGTGATCAACTAAGCCAATGTTTTTTCTATTTCTTGCACTGCGAAATTGTGGGTAATCGTCTTCCCTCCTCTGTCTTAGTGCACCTCTAACTCGGATAATTAACATCCGTACACGCCTCTCCTGTTTACTATAACACTGTGACTGCGTGTGTGCGCGTAAAACATATTTTATTTTGTGTTTGTATGCGTGTGTGTACAGTGCACATGTACGATTTATTATAACACACGTGTGTGCGCAGGCAAAGCAAAAGCAAGTATTATTAAAGAGGGGAAAGATTCATTTTCTCTCTCTTTGTATCAGTCTGCACTTGATTGCCCCTTCACACACACATAGCCCTCCTCTCCCCTTCACACACACACACACACACACACACACACTGCTCTACACAGAAACACTGCTCTGTCTTATAATTATTTTTATGTATTTATTTTTTGGGCTGTGGAATGAACAGTGACGCAGTGTGTCCACCTTGCCCAACCTTCTTGATTAGTGCTTGCAGTTCTTTTCTTTTCTCTGCCAGTGTCACGGCATACCACCAGAGGGCGCCATCCGCAGAGACTCCATTTTGTTTCCTTTGTTTCCTTTCTAAGTTAAACTCCATTTCCCAGAGTGCACCTCGGTCAGGTGATTGGAGCGCTCACCTGAACCGAGGTGGCTCATTAGTTTCATTATAAATAGTCCTGTGTTTTAGTTGGCCCTTTGTCGTGCATCTGTTAAGTTACCTTTTGTGAATTCTTTATGTCTCTGTGTCAAGCCCTTTCTCCCTTGACTCCTGGTCTGTTTAGTTCCTTTTCTGTTTCTGTTATTTAAGTTGTTTGTGTTTCGTCCTGTTTTGGGTTTCTTATGTTTTTGTTTAACCCCAGTTATGTTTAGCTCCTAACCTGTTATGCTTTATACCCTAACCTGTGAATTCTCCTAGCCTGTGTAGTCTCCTAGTTCTTGTTTAGCACCTTGGGTCCGTTCTTCATTCGTCACTTGACACATCTAAGATAAGATCATTGTGCTAATTACGATGTTGCTAAGTTGGTTCTTCGAGCAGACCTGTTGTTGATGATAAGTATAGCCGGTTGGTTTAAAAGGCGATATGCATCGACAGTAGAAACACTGATCACAACCCCTCCGATTGATTGACGAAATGGAAAAATTGCGAGAGAAATTTTGCACTTTTATTTTTACCATGTGTTATGCGCTGAAATGCCCCCCTGCCAAGGATTGCCCCCCCTTCATAATCACTATCAAAAATTATATTAGAACAGAAATTCATAGGGTTTTGGTTTACAAATTACATGAGACAATAAAATAAGCAATATAAAAATAAATGTATATGAAAAAATAGAAATATCAATATTTTTTTTCAAATAAAACATGTATACTTTTATATTGTTTATTTTACAATAAAATTAGTTTCGTCCAATTTTTTATTATAAAAATATTTATTTTATTATATATAATTATTTATTTGCATATTCATGACAAACCCCTGAAATATAAATGTGTTACAAAATAAACCTTATACAAGAATTGACGGCTGTCTCTTAAATTGACGGCGTGCCTAAAGTTTATTATAATAGTAATATAATATTTGATAATAATAAACCTATGAATTTATGTTTTAATATAATATTTGATAGCTATTATGTGGGGGGGGGCAATCCATGGCAGGGAGCTATATATATATATATATATATATACTTAACAAAAATATAAACGCAACACCTTTGTTTCTGCTCCGATTTTTCATGAGATGGACTTAAAAATCTAAAATTCATTCCAGATACACAATATTACCATTTCTCTCAAACATTGTTCACAAAATCAGTCTAAATGTGTGATAGTGAGTAAGATAATCCATCCCACCTCACAGGTGTGCCACATCAAGATGCTGATCTGACGTCATGAGTAGTGCACAGGTGTACCTTAGACTGCCCACAATAAAAGGCCACCCTGGAATGTGCATTTTTTTGCTTTATTGGGGCCTGGGGACTCAGAACCGGTCAGTATCTGGTGTGACCACCATTTGCCCCATGCAGTGCAACACATCTTCTTCGCATAGAGTTTATCAGATTGTCAATTGTGGCCTGTGGATGTTGGTCCACTCCTCTTCAATGGCTGTGCGAAGTTCTTGGATATTAGTGGAAACTGGTACACGCTGTCGTATACGCCAGTCAAGCACATCCCAAACATGCTTAACGGGTGACATGTCCGGTGAGTGAGTGGCCATGCAAGAACTGGGACATTTTCAGCTTCCAAAAACAGTGTACAGATCCTTGCAACATGGGGCCATACATTATCTTGCTGAAACATGAGGTGATGTTCATGGACGTATGGCACAACAATGGGCCTCAGGATCTCATCACGGTATCTCTGTGCATTCAAAATGCCATCAATAAAATGTACCTGTGCATCTTCGTCCATAACAGATGCCTGCCCATACCATAACCCCACCACCACCATGGGCCACTCGATCCACAACATTGACATCAGCAAAGCGCTCACCCACACGACGCCACACACGCTGTCTGCCATCTGCCCTGAACAATGTAAACCCAGATTCATCCGTGAAGAGAACACCTCTCCAACGTGCCAGACGCCATTGAATGTGAGCATTTGCCCACTCAAGTCTGTTACGGTGACGAGCCGGAGTCAGGTCAAGACCCCGATGAGGACAACGAGCATGCAGTTGAGCTTCCCTGAGACGGTTTCTGACAGTTTGTGCAGAAATTGTTTGGTTATGCAAACCAATTGTTTTAGCAGCTGTCTGAATGGCTGGTCTCAGACGATCTTGGAGGTTAACCTGCTGGATGTGGAGGTCCTGGGCAGGTGTGGTTACAGGGGGTCTGCGGTTGTGAGGCCAGTTGGATATACTGCTATATTCTCTAAAACGCCTCTGGAGATGGCTTATGGTGAAAAAATGAACATTCAATGCACGAGCAACAGATCTGATTGACATTCCTGCTGTCAGCATGCCAATTGCACGCTTCCTCAATGCTTGTGGCATCGGTGGCATTTTGCTGTAAGACAAAACTGCACATTCCAGGGTGGCCTTTTATTGTGGGCAGTATAAGGTACACCTGTGCACTACTCATGATGTCAGATCAGCATCTTGATGTGGCACACCTGTGAGGTGGGATGGATTATCTCAGCAAAGCAGGAGTGCTCACTATCACACATTTAGACCGATTTGTGAACAATGTTTGAGAGAAATGGTAATATTGTGTATCTGGAATGAATTTTAGATCTTTAAGTCCATCTCATGAAAAATCAGAGCAGAAACAAAGGTGTTGCGTTTATATTTTTGTTGAGTGTATATATATATATATATATATATATATATATATATATATATATATATATATATATATTGTACAGTACAAGGTAAACATGAGAAAGATTACAAAATGAAAAAACTGTGTCTACTTTATAAACAGCTTAGTATACTATGTGTTGAGATGCATAAAATCCCTTGCATGTTGCCCCTCCGTCTCGCGTTTTTTGTGCTTCTATTTCAAGTGGAGAGATATTTGATCGACAGCCTAGAACAAGCAAATCGCTAGGTGTGATCACAAAGACGACAGTAGGGCGGCTGGTCGGCAGTTATCAGACACCATTGTAATGCGTATTGTGGAGCCTTTCCTGGGGAAAGGAAGAAATATAACGCTCACGATTTACCAGGCAAAACGAAAGAAAAATGTATGCGTTCTGAGCACAATGCATCAGGCAGTTTCAACTGATAATGGCGAAAAGAAACTGCCTGAAACAATTTCCTACTACAACAGCACTAAAGTTGGCGCAGCTGTATTCAGTAAAGAGAGGCACCCGGCGCTGGCCTGTGGCTGCGTTTTACAACCTCCTAGACCTGGCTGCAATCAATGCACATATTCATTATAAACAGTGCATGAATGTGACCATAAGCAGGAGGAGATTTATTTTGGAGTTGGTAAAGGAGCTATGTGTGCACAAAAAAACGGCAAAGGCAGCAGGGGCAATGGCATGCAAGCGACCTTTACCTGAAACTCCATCTCCACCTGGCACGGTCGTTAAGAGGGGGTTGTGATCACACCTAGGCTTGAACTAAATCTCTGCTCCTGCTCTATCTAGAGAGTCCTGGAATTAGATTTTTTCCCCCCATTGCGGTCAAATGACTGGTACTCTACGCTTCTAGTGTTAAATTCGTTGAGCCAGCTCAAAGCTGTGTGCGGAAGGTCTTGAACATCACACAGGACTAATGTTTTTTTTTTTTTTTTTTTTTTTTTCCGGCCTGTCAGTATCACAGATAACACATAGAGTGTATGTGTAGCTGTTCTATCATCATTCACAGCCATTTTTTTTTTTTTTTTTTTTTTTCCAATATTATAACAGACAAGACCGGGGGACCAAAAAAAGAGAAGAGAGTAAAAAGAAAAGAAAAAAAAAGGGAATAAAAATAAATAAACACAAACAATTGAGGGGAAAAAAAAAAAAAAAAGGGAAAATAGAAGAAAAAAAAAAAAAAAAAAAGAGAGGGGGGGGTGGGAGGGGGGAGAGAATACAATCAAAATTTGCTTCCGCACCTGCCGAAGAAAAAGAGAAAAAAAAACAACAGAAGACACAACAGCAGAGAAACCGCAGCCACAACCAACACCTGCACGACTCGCGGCAAACCACAAATCCCAAAACCTGTTGATTAATAAAATATTTTGAAATAAACATTTTGTTTTAAATCAACAGCAAAGACAGTGTGTGTGTGAGCACCTGTTTGTACACCAGTGTGATCGTTTGTGTGCACACCTGTGTGTGTGAGCGCGCTTGTGTTCATAGGGCTTCTCCATGTAAATGTTTAATAGTGTGTGTGGGGGACCACAGTCCCGTCCCGCGAGGCATGGAGCAGATACGGCGGAGACACGGGTCCCAGACATCCAGAGGCCCCCCAGAGCACAGGAGTCTCAGGAGAACCACCGCAGGGACAGCCCCCCCACCCCGAAAGGGGCAGCGAAGAGCCCAGAGGGGGGTCATCTAGCAGCCCCAGTGTAGATGCCCCAGGGGGCCGTGGTGACAGGACCGCAGGCTCCGCCGGTGGTCGTCCACTCCGAGGCAGTCCGGTCCCTGGGTCCAGAGATCCCAGAGCCCCCCCCAACCACCAGCCGGTGCCCAGCCAAGCCAGGAGAGCCAGACTCCGCCCAGCGACCGCCGCAGGTGAGCCAGCGCTCACCCGAGCGCCCCGCCCCGGAGCCAGAAACCAACAACCCACCAGCGGCTGGGAGCACCCCACAGCTGTGTGTGGTGGCAAAGCAGGGGGGGCCTGGGATGTTGAGAGAGAGGTGGAGTCTAGGACCTGACCTGACACCTAAACGTAGACAGCCAGGCACACACATACACAAACATACATTCCCACCCTCATACACACAAACAAATATTCACACACTCACACATGTAGACACACAAAAATAGACAGTATACACACTCACATTCCCCATATACCCACTTCCCTCCGTCGTGGGGACAGAAAGACCCCCCCTGGTCCCCGCAGCAGCGGAAAGGACCACCAGCCCAGACCCCGACCGAACGGCCAGCTCCTCCTCTCAGCCCCCGGCCCTGGACCGCGGATAGAGAACGGGGGTGTGGAAAAAAGGAAGACCCCCGCTTCGCTCCTCCCGCTCTAATGTAGTGTTGGTGTGTGTTGTTCTAAAGTGCTTTAAAACAAGGGAGGGGCAAAACACTGACCACCCTCCGGCAGCTCGTGTCAGCTCTGCCCCTCCCAGTAACCCTAAATGTCTACATGCCACTTAAAATTGGGAAGTGGGCACTGGCACCAGAGGTAAGGCTGATTAAACAGCCCGCCCTCTGGACGCCATTCAGTGTGCCCACCCCCAAGGCCCTATATGTATGTGTAACATGACAGTAAGTAATTAGAGTGTCTAAGATGTGATATAAAATTGAGATGCAGGTGGTTACAAGGAGACAGGGAAGAAAAACCTCCCCTGCATCCCAGCAACACCCCCGCACCCCAAAGCCCTACCTGTATGGTGTTGTGATGGAGCGGGAAGAGGGAAGCATCGGGGATGGGGAGAAAATAATCGGAGGGGGCAAGTACCCCCCCCTTGGGACCAGCTCCCCTACTGACCCCCATAGGCACCCCCGTTGCCCAAAAAAAAAAAAAAAAAAAAAAAAAAACCGCCCAGGGCCGGGGGCCCAGGCCCATCCAAACCAGTGCCCATGGCAGCGGCCCCACCGGCCACCGCAGAGCCCGGGGCAGCCCACCAGGCCCCACAACAGAGGGGAAGGAGAAGGAAAAAAAAAAAAAATTAATAAATAAATAAAAATACTCCCACCCCCACATTCAGTCGACTCCCAGACTACATAGAACAATAGACACCCAAGTTAGGCCCGTCCTCCTCCTGTAATGGACCCCCCCCCTGCAAAGAGATGGTAGAAACGCACTCACCAGCTGAAGAGGCCCCCCAGCTCCACTGATGCGTCGAAGGTCCCCGCCCAGGGCCGGGCACCAGGGCAAGCACCAAGCCACATCCCGGCAGCACACCAGCCAGGACCCAGGCCCCCCAGGCCCAGCCGGAACCCCAGCCCAGAGGTAGAGCGCCCCCAGGACCCCAAACCCCCCCCGGACCTAACCTGGAGCGGTGCGGCCGCCAGGCCGGCAACCTACGTCCGCCGATACGGGCCTCCCCAGCAGCGCCGCGTTGCGGACGGTAGGGTGGGAAAAACCACCACCCAGGAGCCACCCACGCCCCCTCCAGGCCAGGACCGCAGCCCCAGCGCCGGACCCCCCAAGAAACCCACCCCCCGAGAACGCCCAGACGCCCCAGGCCAGCATGCCCCCCCGCCGCATCAGCAACCAGGACCAAAACCGGACAGAACTGCGGCCCCCAGCCACACTAGGTAATGGAGCCGATCAAAGGAGCCCAGAGAGATTGATCTAATGTGGCAGCAGACGCCGTGTCAAGACTAATATAGTCTAACAAACGATCTCTATATTGGTTGATATTAAGATTATTTCTATTTTTCCAGTTCATGAGGACAGTTTTCTTAGCAATGCATAAGGCGGTGAAAGCCATGTGGGTTGTGTTGACCTCTGTAGTGACACCCTCTAGGTCACCTAACAAGCAAACTGAAGGAGAGGCTAGAATGGAACATTTAAGACACTTTGATAAGTCTTCACAAATCTCATACCAGAATTTCTGAACAGGTGGACAGAACCATAGAGCATGTATGTAATTGTCAGGTGTGTTGTTTTGGCAGTGTGAGCAGTTGTTAGAAGCTGTAAGACCCATCCGGAACATCCGATGACCTGTGTAGTGCACTCTATGCAGAATTTTGTATTGTATTAATTGTAAACTGGGATTTCTAATTAGTTTAAAAGGTTTTAAACATATCTGAGACCAGAAATTGTGGTCCCAGCTGACTGATAAATCTGCCTCCCATTTTGCAATAGGAATCGATACTGATTCATCTATTTTGGATAGTGTCCTATATATTTTAGATAATAATTTGGGGGTCCTGAGGTTAAGGAATTCTGCCACTCTTGGTGGTATTTGTAATTTGATACGATCGGAATTAAATTTCTTTTTTATTATAGATTTAACTTGTTGATATTCTAAAAATCTGTTCTTGTTCATCCCATATTGATTGACCAATATATCAAAAGGAATAAAATCTGTCCCTTCGAATATATGTTCCAAGTATTTAATACCTTTACCACCCCAGTCCCTGAAGTTTATCATATTATTGTTTTGTACTATGTCAGGGTTGTTCCATATGGGAGTGCGTTTGCATGGGATTAGTGAAGACTCAGTCATTTTAAGAAACTCCCACCATGCTGTCAGAGAGGAGCTGATACTGATACTTTTGAAGCAAACATGTCGTTTGATGTTTGAGCTAATGAATGGTAGATCTGAAATCTCTATATTATTGCATAGTGCCTGTTCTACATCTAGCCAAGCCTCATCTAAGAGGGTGTGTTTTAACCACCCTGATAAATGTTGAAGCCTGTTGGCTAAGAAATAGTGGTGAAAGTTCGGCAGATCTAGACCTCCTTTGTCCTTGGCCTTTTGTAGTGTTTTTAAGCTAATACGCGGGGGTTTACCTTTCCAAAGGAATTTAGAGATGGAGGAGTCTAGAGATCTAAACCAGTCAGATGACGGTTTGCTTGGGATCATTGCAAATAGGTAATTAATTCTTGGCAAAACCATCATTTTTATTGAAGCTACCCTTCCCATGAGTGATATGGGTAGAGACTTCCATCTGGTTAGATCATCTTCTATCGTCTTTGAGAGTGGGATGTGGTTTAATTTTGTTAAATCTGCGAGCCTAGGTGAGACATTAATACCTAAATACTTAATATTTCCAGATTGTAGTGGAGTGGAGGAGGAGGACTGAAAGGAGCAGTTAATCGGAAGAACAGTAGATTTTAACCAGTTTATTGAATAATCTGAGATTCTTGAAAAAGAGTTTATTAATGTAATTACCTCAGAGAGAGTGGTTTGTGAATGTTGGAGAAAAAGTAACACATCATCTGCGTAAAGACTAATTTTATGTTCTATATTCTTGCATTTAATGCCTTTAATCGCTATAGTCTGTCTAATAGCTGCTGCTAGTGGTTCAATAAAAATTGCAAAAAGTGAAGGGGAGAGAGGGCATCCCTGCCTGGTGCCCCTCTTAAGATGGAAGCTGGAGGATGTTTGGTCATTTGTCCTGACACATGCTGTTGGAGAATTATATAATATTTTTAACCAGTTTATGAAGGAGTTTCCAAAACCAAATTTGTGTAAAGTTGCAAATAAAAAATTCCAATTAACCCTATCAAAAGCCTTTTCTGCATCTAGAGACAATATTGTAATTTCAAGGTTTTTATTACATGAATAGTCTATCAGGTTAAGTAATCTGCGCGTATTAGTTGAGGAGTGCCTTCCTTTTATGAAACCAGTTTGGTCTGGATGGATTATGAGAGGGGTTACCTTCTCTATTCTTTTTGAGAGCGTTTTGCAGATTATTTTTATGTCAACATTAATAAGTGATATTGGACGGTAGCTGTTAGGCAGTACCGGATCTTTGCCTGGTTTTAGTAAGAGACTAATGTTAGCAGAATTCATATTTGGCGGGAGTCTACCATTTTCCTTAGATTCCTGCAACATTCTGTTGAATGTTGGTGCCAGAATTGTCCAAAATTCTTTATAGAATTCCGCTGGGAAGCCGTCTGGACCTGGAGCCTTTTTATTGGGCATACTGTTCAAGGCTTCCTGGAGTTCATCTGATGTCAGTGGAGAATCCAATGCCATCGCTTGGTTGTCCGATAATTTCGGAAGAGTTATATGATCAAGAAACTGGTCAACTTCTTCTTTAGACGGGTTCATCTGTGGTGAATAAAGAGATTCATAAAAGTCCCTGAAAGTATTGTTTATTCTTTCAGGGTCATATACTGTGTCTCCAGTTGAGTTTTTAACAGCATATATAGTTGTTTTTTCTTTATTTATTTTTAACTGGTTAGCTAGGAATTTACCAGATTTGTTACCATATTCAAAGTTTTGCCAGCGGAGTCTTTGTGCTAAGAACTGAGTATTTTTATCAATAATTTCATTTAATTCTAGTTTTGCTTTACATATTTTCTTCAATATTTCCTTCTCCTGAGAGGATACATAAGCTTCTTCTAGAGATTTGATTGTTTCTTCTAATTCCTGAATATGTTTATTTTCTCTTTTCTTTTTATGTGATGAGAATGAGATTATTCTACCTCTCATCACAGCTTTGCCTGCTTCCCAGAGAACAGATGCTGAAGTTCCAGGCTGGTCGTTATAGTCTAGATATAAAGCCCATTCTTTCTTAAAATAATTAATAAAATCTTCATCTTTAAGCAATGATGTATTAAATCTCCAGTTTTTACTTGGTGGAGTGTCCTTCTTGTTTTTTAAAGTTAAAGATACAGGAGCATGGTCGCTGACAGCTATGGTGTGTATTTCTGTGTCTGAAATGTCACCCAGCAGTGAGCTGCTGACTAAAAAATAATCCAGACGAGAGTGACTGTGATGAACTTTTGAAAAAAAAGTATATTCTCTACAGTTGGGGTGAAGAGATCGCCATGCATCGCAAAGTCCGTAGTCGCTCATGTACTGTTTAACTATATTAGTGGATTCCCAATTACGCTGAGTTCCAGCTGTGCTGAGCCTGTCCCTTTCCTTATTTAGTCCAAAGTTGAGGTCTCCACCAAGAATCAGTGTACAGTCTAGATGTTCAGAAAGTGCAGTAAAAAAAGTGTGGAAAAAGGAGGGGTCATCAACATTTGGACCATATATACTGGCAATACATAACTTTTTATTAAATATAGATAATTTAATGATTAGATATCTACCCTCTGGGTCTATAACTGTGTTGAGTACTGTAAATGTAACATTTTTATGTAATAAAATTGCTACCCCCCTTTGCCTAGAGTTATAGCAGGCTGCGAACACATTAGGGAACTCAGCTGTTTTAAGTTCATCTATAGCTGTGGCAGGTCTATGAGTCTCTTGTAATAAAACAACGTCTGCTTGTAGTCTTTTAAGTTGGTAGAATATTTTTAATCTTTTCTCTCTGGAGCCAGCTCCATTCACATTCCATGTGACAAGCCTTAGTGCACCCATGGATGTGTGTGTGTAGCTAGTATTGCCTGCTGTCTGTGAAGCTTAGATGAATGAAATATGAGCGAGCGTGTGTGTGTGTGTGTGTGTGTGAATACAGTATGTCCTGTATGTCTGTGTGCGCTAAGAGTACGGTGTGGTAGTATTGACGCTGAGTGAATGTATATTTGGTCGTGCCGTGCCGATGTGTAAAGATATAAAGTGCTGTGTGTGTGTGTGTGTGTGTGTAAATAAGGCGGGTGATCAGTACAGTGAGAGAGGTTAGTATTAAGAAAGACAGCAGAAGGGGGAAAGTAGAAAACAGGAGGGGATGCATGAAAAATACTAAAAAAAAAAAAAAAAAGAATAAGAAACTTGACAGAAAGAAAAACATTTATATAACCACATTTAAACGCTGTAGAGACTGACGGTATCGTGGTAACATATCAAATTCGATTACTGGAAGAAAAACGAAGAAATATAAGAAATATAGCGGATTCTTATCTGGAATGGTGTTAGTAAAGCCAGGGAGTTGTACTGGAGTCGCGGTAGAGCTGGCCGTTCACGTAGAGACGATCCACGGCGATGACCGCTCGGGAGCCCTTCTGGATTAGAGAGCGTCGAATTGGAAACAGAATTTTGCGCCGTTCCAGGATCTCTTTGGGAAACTGGTCGTTTACGCTAAAGTCCGTTCCTTTTAACTCCCTGCCGCGACTTTTCACCTGCTCTTTCTGTTTGAAGAATCCAAATTTGGCCACGATAGGACGCGGCCTCGGAGCTCCAGGTCTTTTCGCACCCAGCCGATGGACTCTTTCGAGGGTGATGTTTTCCACGGTGTCTTCCGGAAGCTTCAGATACGTTTTCATGAAGGTTTTAATCGTAGCCTCTGCGTTTTCTTCAGCAGATTCCGGGATACCGGAAAACACCAAGTTTTCTCTCATGCTGCGAGATTGAAGATTTATGACGGTCTCTTTTATTTTTTTATTTTCTTCGTTCAGATGGGTTACATTATCATTTAGAGACTTGACCGAGTCCCGCAGCAGTGCGTTTTCAGCAGCGAGTGTAGACACCTGCTGCTGGCTGAATTCCAGTGATTCTTTCAGGGCCTGGAATTCACGGTGCAGGATCTCGACCAGGGACAACCTCGCGTCGAAGCTGGACAACCGCTTGTCGATTGAATCCAAGATGTCAGTAAAACTTTTCCCTGTCGGCGATGCCGTTTCAGGAGAGTCTGCCGGCCGAATTCTTTTGGAAGACGGCGTCTCACTTTTAGCTGGGGAACCTACTAACTGTGCTTTCTTCATGACTATGCTATCGTAGCACAGGTCGATGTAACCCAGGAGAGTTTCTAAATCTTCCTCGTTGTCCTCGCTGTTCATTCAGTTTTTCCGCCAAGTCTCCGGCGTCTGACGTCACCTACAGCATTTCCGGCTTCCCTACAGCATGATATTCAAAAAGACAATATTCAAAAGGACAGCTTTAGACTGCACTGGCACAAACATTTGTTTTTTTCTGTCTCAGACTGAAACTTAACCACTGAACCACTGAACCACTGAACCACACACTGTAGCAGGGTTCTGGTTCTGGTTGTTTTGGGCTTCTTACTGAGCCTGGGCTTCTTACTGAGCCTGGGCTTCTTACAGGACTAATGTTAAATAGCCTTTAGACGCATCCAGTTCATCATCATCCTCTAATGTTTTATGGTAAATATCATGAACTTCACTAAATCGAACTACTGCTTTATCTAGAGCAGCCAGCTTCTTTTCTGCTTTTTTTCTATAGTTCATGGCTGTTGTTATCTAAGTCATCAAGCATGTTACCGCAGCTTTTGCACCTCTTCGTTGACTTAAGATTTGGGTTATAATCTTCAGTCATTGCACTTAGCACTGAATCTTCATCCATGTTGTTACCAGTCTTCTTTAACTGTAAATCATCATCTTAACTTTATCCCAACGTATTTGACTTTAATGTTATCTACAAAGATAACATTAGAATAGTTGTTGTTTCTTTCCTTTTAATTCCTTTTTGCAGAACTCACAATTTACAGACTTTGTATTGAAGTCGCGTTTTTTTATACATCGTTGTAGGCATGTTTGGTATCTGTATATTGTATGTGTGGTCAAACTGTAACGAAATAACAAAAATTTCACTTAGAATACTGTATCCCAATATAAATTTAGGAAATCACAATCCTTCAATATAAACTCTTAAACATTAGGCTTTAGCTTTAATATCTCAAAATACACTATCAGACATCTTTAAAACATTTTCGCCTTTTAATAAAAACTGAATAAGCCTATAATCATAGTTAAATAGCAACTGCGTCACATTTGGCGTTAAGATGCTAATTATCCACAGCGAACTCAATTAACCTCAACATAAACCACAAATGAATTGTAAACAACAATAAAATATGCTTACCACACTGGGATCAGAAAAGAATAAAAAATGTAAAGCAATTTGTTGTTAATTAGATAGTTTAACGTCTTATCCGCAACATGAATTATGTGCTATGAATCGACTCTTTTCCATCTGAATAATTTAGAATCATGTACGCTTTAAAGCATCGCATTCTTAAAGGGGCAGAACCAAACAGACACTGTTAGCCATGTCATCACTGTTAACCCTGTTCAAAGGCCCAAAGACACTGTTAGCCTAAAATACAGGGTTAGTCCTGTCTTCTGTGCTAATGTAGTGATTTAACCACAAAATATAAATCACGAATTGTGTACCTAAACAGATAATGTTTAATCAGCTATATTTTATATGTAGGGAACAATTTAGTGCAAGCTGTCCAATTGAGTGAGTGATGTTTCCTTTAGCCACAAGATGAACATGCATAAGAGCATTGTGTCTTGTGGGAATGAGTAAACCTATGTATTGAAGCATCTTGTTAGAATAAGAACGGAGGTATTGTGTTGGTGGGAACAGGATGTTGAAGAAGTTTCATATAAACGTGTATAAGCGTGCATCATAGAAGAAACAAGAGCTTTTCCTGTGAAAAGAAACTGCTCAGCTACAATAAATGTATATTCTGGGAAGAATAAAGTCTGTTGGCCTCAACATCCCTGGTCTCCGGAATGATCTTTGCGTCTTTGGGTTATCATCCCTGAACTAGCCATAACACTTACAGAGCAGGCTTTGGTTTGTTAGCTTGTTAGAACTCCATTAACTTTGACCCTCTGAATTGTTTGTGTGCGTGTGTGTGTGATTAAGTAGCGTAGTTACATGTATTGTAGATCAGCCAAATAAATTCTTGTTTCTTTATAAAGGACTGTTGTCTTGGTCATGTATTAAAGTTTAAACATTTGCCCAGATATTACATTACCTTGCTCATAAATTGGTAAATTCCTTATTTTTGTATTATCATCGTCGGTTGCAGGATAAACAGAATTGGTAAGATTCACAAATTGGTAAGTGTATGAATTTATACCGTGTATAAATTTTATTCAGTTTAATTAAACTAACCCGAATTGGTAAAGATTCAATTCACTCCTGACCCAGTTAAAACCCTACAGGGTCCTCCAGAATGGTTGAGTAGTCCTTGGCAGTGACACGTATTGGGCCTAGGGAATGCCATGATATTGCCCAAACCAAACTAAAAATAAGCTTAACCGCTTTTATGTAATCAGTGTATCATGTACTATACTTGTCTGCCTGTCTTTTTTGTACAGCAGAACTCTCTGCTAGTGATGTTAACCCTGTTAGCACTGTTAGCTTTGTTAACTTAAAGGCAATGTTAGCTCTGTAAGCTTTGTTAACCCCAAAGGTACCGTTAGCCATGTTACCTCTGTTAATCCCCAAAACCCTGTGAGCTATGTTAGCCCTGAAGTCAATGTAAGCTCTGTTAACTCCAAAGGCTCTAATAACTATGTTAGCTCTGGTAACCCCAAAGGCCTGGTAAGTTCTGTTGGCCCCAAAGCAATGTTAGCTCTGTTGGCCCCGAAAGCAAAGTAAGCACTGTTAACAACAAAGCAATGTTTCCTTTGCTAGCCCAGAATGCAATGTTAGCTCTGTTAACCCCAAAGACACATTTACCGACAAAGATAACATTAGAATAGTTGTTGTTCTCAATTGTTACTCACAATTTACAGACTTTGTATTGAAGTCGCTTTTTTTAATACATCGTTGTAGGCATGTTTGGTATCTGTGTATTGTATGTGTGGTCAAACTGTCAAAAATCCGGAAATCACAATCCTTCTATATAAAGGGTTATAAAAAGGTAAGGTGAGAAGGTAAGGTGAAAAATCTCAGTGGAGAATGTCTTGCTGAATTTATTTTGCTGAACATTACAAAATAGCCATGTCCAATAAAGCAGTGCATATTTAATAAGCCATATTGATTTCGAGTTAGAAGTAAAATTAACGAAAGACTGAGAAGTCTAAACCCTGTAAACTTGATCCTGAATAGCCATGGGCTGGCTTTAACAATAATTGGTGATTGTTTTTATATTTATGTTTTTTGTATATATTTTTGAATGTTCAAATGAACTTTTCAGAGTTTATAATTTGTTGTGTCATCTGTTTACGGCGTTGGCTGATTTTGTAATTAAGACCCAGGGGTTAAATTTAAATAATTTTTATTAGTAATAAGCCACCCAGATAGCACAGGTATGTCGCGGAGACGTCTGCTAAAGAGCATATCATTTGGGGCCTGTTTCAGAAAGGAGGTTCAAACAACTCGGAGTTTAAACTTGAACTCTGAGTTAATTGACCCAGACATTAAAAACTCAGAGTTTTCGGTTTCAAAACAGCTGATCTGAGTAAGGTCAGTCAACTCTGAGTAAACTAACTCAGAGTTAAGCAAGTACACCTCGACTATAAAAAGCCATTATCAATGGAGGCCAGATATTACGAGTCACCATGGCAACAGCAGAAAAAATCGGCATTTTTTTACCCAGCTGAACTTGATATGCTCATGCAAACTTACAGCAATTATAAGCACATATAAAAAAAAATAAAAAAAGTAACACCACTGCATTGGCGAAACAGAGACAGGTAGTGTGGGAAAACATAGCTGCTCAAGTTAATGCGTAAGTTTACATTTAAAGTATTTAAATATTTCAGTATAATAAGTAATGTGTGACGTTTATTGACTTTTCACTTGAAAATGTTGAGAACTGGCCATAACTGTAAAGTAATTTCAGATGAAATTGCATTAAATTACATAAAATAGGGTACTGCATAGTTTCTACAACAAATTTGAAAAAACAAGAATGCATATAACCTTTAGAACGTTAGCAGTACTAAAAAATAGTTTTTAGAACGAGTAATAATCCCATTACTCTAGTTACAGTACATGTTCCTGTTGAAGGTCAGTGAATTGAAGCTAATTATTATTTTTTTTTTTTGCAGTTATATCAAAGGTAAAATTTAAAATGTTATTGAATCTAATTGTAATTGTCATGTAGGTGCAATCCTGTAGGTATTAAAAGAACATGGCAGCAGCTGAAAATGAAATATAAAAACATAATTCAATCAGGTAAGGTTTGAGCATGTGATGGATGTAGTTTTTCTTTGCAAATGACATTTAGTATGTACATGACAATACATGTGTAATGCTGTTTTTATACAGTGCTATTTTTGTTTTATTTGACGTCTCTTCAGCCAACAGAAAGAAGGCAGAGGCTTGCAAAACAGCCACCACTTACAAATGCTGAGGAGATGGCCCTGAATTTAAACACTGGAAGGCCAGTGGCTGAGGGAATTCCTGCAGGGTGTTCATCAGAGCCAGTCACTCCACAGGACACAAGTGCCTACATAAACTGTGTGAGGGCTACACACACACACACATACATATTTATATCTTTCATTTTTGAATTGGTGTCAATAGATTCTGATGGCAATATCTGCGTTTTGGAGCCTCCTGTCTTATCAGAACCCCCGGCAGTTGTAAGTGTCCTAATTTCTGGTGTATTGAGTAGGCTAAGTAATATTATAAAGTGTGCTCAACCAAATGCTCTTCTTCTCAGGATGTAGGGGATGATGACACTATTTCTGCTGATACAGAAAGGCCTATAGAGGTAATGTTATGTCTGTAGACATCAAACAATTTTATCATTTTTGTGTCCAGTAACCTATAGAATGTAAGTATATTCAAGTATAAACGTATTATTGTATTCCCCCATCACCACCCTCCAGAGTTTTGCGCAGTTGAACACAGTTCAGTGATGTACAGTAAATGCCAGAGTTTTATTTAATGTACAACATGATGTAACCCTAAACTACTGTATTTTCAGTTACCCGTAAAGGAGTTATGTAGACTGCATCTACTTAAGCAAATAAAAAAAAAACAATAAAGAAATGATATACTTGGATCGACAGATCCTAAAGTCCGATATAGAGATAGAGATCCTGAAACACAAGCTACAGGTAAGGTGTGTATTGTGATCTGTGGATTATATAAAAGTTTTTAAAGAATATAGAAATTTACCAGTTGCTTTTTAATTTTTAGGAAATAAAGAAGACCAAATAAAGTGTTGTGACTTGTGTTTATTTCATTTTATTTTATTTTATTTTTTGTGGTGGTGGTGGCTGAATTAATCCAAGAATGAATTGTGGCATATAAGGTCTCGGACCACTCTTCCATCCTGGAAATCTGCAGGGTGTGTAGGTGCATGTTATTCACAAGTTCTGACGCGTGTCTTTAGTTACACAGTGTCACTGACGACATCAGACGTTTCGTTGATTCCTTTGTCTCTCGTTTATTTTCAACATCAAAAAACAACGGTTGTTACAGTTTCTTGCATAAATCCACTGTAGTCACGACAAGTCGCTTGCTGTGTTCTGTAGCTTCGATAGATTACAGTTACAACAACTTATTTTACTGTATTCTTTTTAGCTTACTGTCTCACGGTCAAAAGCTTGTGTGCTCCACATCTTTCTGTATCCTTCCGTGTCTTAACAACAACTACAACTTACGTGCGTGATAGACATGGAACTGTATAACTGTGGGATGATGTCACAGAACAACACATGAAATGATGTCACAATACAAATTATATTTATGATACTTAATGCTTAATGCTTTAACTAATAAACTGAAATAGGATAAACATAACAACAAATCACAAGAATGAACTATGGCCCTTACATTTCCAGCCCCTAATTGACAGGCAGGAAGACTGACAATTACACACATTTTTGTTTTGTTGTTTTTTCCCTTTTTTTTTTTTTACGATTGGGCCACAACATTTACTATTGGATTAAAATTTGAATTAACTTTCTTAACACTTTAAAATTAACTTTCTTAGCACTTTAAACATGACATGAAGGAACATGACTACTTTATAAGGTAATTAACAGTCCATTTCACATATCAGGCACAGCTTATCGATGGGTCTTTCCAGGGTACTGGTTTTAGTTTTGACCAGTACACGCCTCACAAGTCCTTTTTTATCAGGGAACACTTTCGTGATCCGTCCAACGACCCATGAATTTCTTGGAGAAGACTCATCAATTATTAGAACTACGTCTCCAATCGAGAGGTTTTTTCTCACCTGAGACCATTTTTGGCGCTCCTGAAGCAAGGGCAAGTATTCACGCACCCATCGCTTCCAGAATAGGTCGGCAAGATACTGAATTTGCTTCCACTTGCGTCGTGCGTAAGTGTCCTCTTTTTTGAAAAGACCAGGAGGCAAGTTTGGCTGTTTTTTCATCAGCAGCAGGTGGTTAGGTGTCAGGGGCTCCAGGTCTGTGGGATCGTCTGTAGCGGTGGTAAGGGGACGGTCATTTATTATAGCTTCCACCTCACACAGGAATGTGTGCAAGCTCTCGTCGTTTAGTGTTTGTTCTTTTAGTACAGACCTCAAGATTTTTTTAACTGACCTTATCTGCCTTTCCCATATTCCACCGAAGTGAGACCCAGCAGGAGGATTAAATATCCATTGTATCCCCTTTTGCATGAGGACGCCTTCAATTTTTGACTGATTCCACTGTTGGATAGCTTTACGCAATTCAGTCTCAGCGCCTATGAAGTTTGTTCCATTATCACTTCTCATAACTGACACCTGGCCTCTTCTGCACATGAAGCGTCGAATAGCATTTAAGCAGGAGTCTGTATCTAATGACTGCGCGACTTCAATGTGCACGGCTCTTGTTGTCAGACAAGTAAACAATACGCCATATCTTTTAACATTACTTCTACCCCGTTTGACCTCGAAGGGTCCAAAGTAGTCTACCCCTACGTTAGTGAACGGTGGGTGATCTGGTGTTATTCTATCGCGTGGCAGTTCTGACATTTTTTGTTCACTATTCTTCGCTCTGATCTTTCTGCATGTCACACAACTGGACAGAAACTTTCTCACAAGGGAATTTGCTGTCGGAATCCAGTATTTCTGCCGCAATTTTGAAAGCATATAATTCCTTCCACAATGTCCGACCTGTTCGTGAGTGTTTCTTAAGATTAGGGTTGTAATGTGTGAGTCTTTGGGTATAATGACAGGGTGTTTTGCATGCTCAGGCATTGCAGACCTACCAAGACGTCCTCCTACTCTTAGCACTCCATCCTGCAGTACTGGATCTAGTTTGGAGAGACAACTGTTTCTTTTTACGGAAGCATTACCCTTTTGTAACATGGAAATTTCGTCTTTGAATTTTTGGTTTTGAACGAACTTAATGACTTCGTTTTCTGCCCTTGTTAAGTCCTTAATTGTTAGAGACTTATGGTTTTCTATTATTGAGTTGTTTGCCTGTCCCTTAATCCTTTTCGTTCTCTGTTTAAGCATGTCTTTAACGCAAAGAATCCAGGCAACGGATCTTTTTAACTTATACCAGTCGGAGTGATAGTTAATCAGTTTACTCACGGCATCTGTGCTCTCTGTAGTTTTTACGAGATTCGCTGAGGCTGAGTGTTTAATCTCAATGTCATCCTCTTTCGTCGACAGATCGTGAATGTTTTCAGGCCATTTACTCTCTGGTGTTTTAAGAAAGGGCGGACCATGGATCCAATTGTTGTTTTTCATGAATTTTTCACAGGAAACTCCTCTGGAAGCAGCGTCGGCTGGGTTTTTTAAAGTGTTGACGTACCTCCACTGCTGTGGCTTGGTTGATTCTCGTATGATGGAGATTCTGTTAGCGACAAAGGTTTTAAAGCGAAGTTTTTCATTAACAATGTATCTCAAAACAGTTGTGCTGTCGGTCCAAAACACAGAGTCCAGCAGTTCTATTTCCAGTTGACCTTTCAGCATTTTGTCGTTGTTTACGGCGACCACTGCCGCTGTCAATTCCATTCGGGGGATAGTAGTTTGTTTCAAGGGCGCTACGCGAGAATTCCCCATCATGAATGCACAGTGTGTAAGTCCATCAGCATTTACTAACCTAATATATGAGACAACTCCATATCCCATTTCACTTGCATCTGAGAAGTGGTGAAGTTGTGCTGTATTTGTGACTCCAAAGTCAACTGGTTTTACGCATCTTGCTACACTAAACTCAGACAATTGATGCAACTCGTGTAGCCAGGCCCTCCATCTTTTTATAAATTGTTCGGGAATGTCATCGTCCCAAGCGAGTCTCTCTTTACATAACTGCTGCATTAAGATCTTAGCTGGCAGTATGACTGGTGCAAGGAAGCCTAAGGGGTCATAAATTAAACTAGTGACTGACAAGATTCCTCTTCTAGTCACAGGCCGCTCTTTTAAGCTAATCTTGAACTTGAGCGTGTCTGAATTAATACACCACAGCACCCCTAGAGCCCTCTCAACAGGGAGTACGTCTTTACTCAAATCTAAGTCCCTTATGTCTTTAATTCTCTCACCCTCAGGGATGGAAGCTAGCAATGTACGACTATTACTTGCCCACTTGGTGAGGTGAAACCCTCCACTTGCGCACAGTTTGGTGAGATTACTATATAGCGCAACTGCTTGACTATGACTAGAGACAGACTTCAAGCAGTCGTCTACATACAAGTTTTTAAGTACTGTGTTGACTGCCTCGGCAGATGCATTGCTGCGGTTTTCTTCTGCTGTTTTCCTAAGGGCGAAGTTAGCTACACTTGGAGATGATTTTGCACCAAACAAATGAACAACCATTTTATACTCAACCAAGTCCTGACTCACGTCTCCGTTCGGCCACCACAGGAAACGCAACAAGTCTGTGTCCTTTTCCGGAACTCTGACCTGATAGTACATGGCTTCCACATCTGCCATCATGGCAACTTCTTCTTGTCTAAAGCGTGCGAGCACCCCAATGAGTGAGTTTGTCAGGTCGGGTCCCTGCAGAAGCTCGCTATTTAATGATATTCCCTGATAGCTAGCAGCACAGTCAAAGACTACCCTTGGCTTTTTCTTTTGAGGATGGTGCACACCATGGTGAGGTATGTACCACACCTGCCCGTCTTGTCGACTTAGGTGGGGTGTGGGGACCTTGACTGCATGACCCTTCTCAAACATGTCATTCATGAAGTTTAAATACTCTTTGTGAAAGGAGCGGTTATGCTTAAACTTCCGTTTGAGGTTCAGTGCGCGCTGCATGGCTGCGCTTCGGTTATTGGGCATTTGAATAGCTGCTTTCTTAAATGGGAGACCGATGTAGAAGTGATTATCGGTAAATTGCAGGGAGTTAGTTACAGAGTCTAAAAACTGATAGTCCTCTTGTGACAACTCAGCTTTGTCATCACAGTTCCGTTCAGGAAAATCATGGTTGTACTGTTGTATCAGCATTTGTTCTACACTTTCGATGGAGACTCTGTTGACTGCAACGCTCACTTGCTCATTGTCACATGTGCCTTCCTCGACCGACTCTCGAAGAGGTCCATTTATGGTCCATCCGAGAGCAGTCTTTACTGCATATGGCCCATTGTGCCTGCTGTTAATCACTCGCCATGGTTCTAGGAGCCTGTGCTCTTTGTTACCTATGAGAATTTCAACTCCAGCATTAATGTAAGGCAGTTTTACTTCGCTGAGGTATGGCCACTTATCAATGTCGTGCTGTTGTGGAATATTTTCCACTGAGACTGGGATACTCTTTTGTGTGAACACTTTGGGGAGTTCAACAAAGGTGTTTTCTTCCAGACTGCTAACCTCTAGATCAGTAAGCACATAGCTTTTTACTTGTTTCTTCGCGTTCAGGGTGCTTAACATGATGTCAATTTTTTTACCTTGTACGTTTAATCGCCTTGCTAGTGACTCTGTACAAAATGTAGCAGAGCTACCTGGGTCCATAAAGGTGTATACTTTTACTGTCTTGTTGCCTTTTTTGGACTTTATTTTAACGGGTACTATGGAGAGAATACAGTCATCTCCAGCCCCGATACACACACTCGTTTCGTGACTCGCTGCAACAGGCAATGTTTGAACTGGTTCGGTTTCGTCAGCCTTTGCGATCGCTTGAGCTGTGTCTTTTGCTGCAATGTGTAGCATGCGAGGATGTTTCTTTGAGCACAACTGGCAGGTAATTTTCTTTGTGCAGTCTTTGCTTAAATGTCCTTTTACTAAACAGCCAAAGCAGAATCCATTCTTTTTTAGAAAGTCCAATTTGACCTTATATGTCTCATTGTTAAACTTGTGGCATTCGTCTAGGGTATGATCTTGCTCACAGGATGCACAAGGTTTAGTGAAGGCACTAATAACTAATGCACCACTACTCTTTACTGTGATTGAGTCTCTATGATTTTTACCAACCTGTTTTACGCCGGTCGCAAAGCTGCTGCCCCTCTTTTCTTCAGTTTTTTGCTTGAATCCTGGAGAGGATTTGCTGCTGTGTTTTTTACCACTAGTCGTTGTACCACTAGTCGAAACGTTCAGGTCTCCAAAAAGCGGGTTAGACATTGCCTTTGCTTCTCGTTCTACGAATTTCATCAGCTGCACAAACTTAGCTGTTTCTTCATTGCGCTCTTCGTACTCGTATACGTGGCTTCTCCATTTTTCACGCAATTTGTAGGGCAGTTTTGAGGCAACACCTCTCAAGTTGGTAGCATTGTCTAGCTCATCCATGTAGTTAATGCTTGACATGGTATTGTAACATTCTACTAGGAACAGGGAGAAAGTTTTTAGCGACTTTCCGTCCTCTGACTTTATTTCCGGCCAGTTGAGTGCCTTTTGCATCAGCGTTGTAGCGATTATTTGTTTATTTCCGAAATTGTCATGTAACAGTTTCATAGCCTCTGCGTAGCCACGATGTTCTGGCATGAGCAGGCAGCTTCTCACTAGGTTCTTAGGCTGTCCTTCAGTATACTGCTCGAGAAAGAACAGCCTATCATGATTGCTATCAGTGTTGGTTTCGATGGCGTGTTTAAAGGCTCTTACGAAGGACGTGAACTCAAGAGGGTCACCATAGAATGGAGGAACGTTGCGCGAGGGTAAGGAATGTTGCCTCTGACTCTTTGCAAACATTTCTGTAAGATCTGCCTGAAGTGGCATCCTACCCTGAGGCTCCACTATGTCAGTGTTGTAAAGTGAGTGTTCGTTACCTTGGGTGGGGCGTTCCATTAGGGTGCTTGACATTATGGGTTTGGCACTCACTGGCATGCTTAAGTGGGTTGCTCGGAGGCGTGATGGCAGCTCGAGGTATTCCGTTGCCGAACTGTGGTTGCAGTGGTCGTTTTGCTCTGGTTCCGAGGGGCGTGCACCACTCGTTTCGACGACCACGCTCCGTCTGGCAGGATGTTGTTTTTTGCGGTTCTGGTAAGAATTTAGTTCAGCATCGGCCATTGCAAGCGCCGTTTCCATTTCCAGCCTTTCCTTTTGTGCCTTTAATTGTGCTTGTTTAGCCTTTAGTTGTGCTTCCTCAACCTTTAGTCTTGCTTTCAATTGCTCTTCCTCAGCCTTTAATCTTGCTTTCAATTGCTCTTCCTCAGCCTTTAATTGTGTTTCCTCCAGCTCCAGCGCCTGCCGATCTCTCAAAGTTGCTGCTTTAGCCAGCAGAGCTGCTCTGTTGGCTTCTGCCTTTTTTAGTCGAGCTTCGGATGCTGCTGACGTTAAGGACCTCTTGGATGCCGCTGACGTTACGCTTCCTTGCCTTTGGGGGGCGGGCGTCTTACGCTCCGCCATTGACACACTGTCGTTTGGCGAAACTTCATCGTCAACTGTTTGAGACAGCTTAAAGCGATTACTAGATTACTCTTATCATGAATTCTGTGCAGCGCGTTAATCTAGGGTAATACCAGTGGTGCTGATCGGTTTCACGCTCTTCATCCTTTACGCACGATCGCACTGTTACATTACTTTCAATAAAGTCATTTAGCAGCGCTTTGTATTGGCGGCGCTTGGCTTTAACGTCATGCAAATTACAAGCATTGTCCATAAGCGCCTCTAGTTCATTGTATAATACAGTCAACTGACTCCACTTGCCTTCTCTGGCGCTCTTCAGTTCGTCGAGCACCATCACCTGCTCAGATTCGGCGATAGCGGCGTTGTCCTCGCCGTGTGACATGGTGAAGTTTAAGGCAGGCGAGTCCTCTTCTCGCTTTCGGTTTCGGTTGATGCGCGTTTTTGAAGTCGCACGCGCGCTCTTCACAATCTTAAATCACTTATCTTCATTTCTGCGGCGGAGCCAAGCTTTTGACTTTAATGTAGGTGCATGTTATTCACAAGTTCTGACGCGTGTCTTTAGTTACACAGTGTCACTGACGACATCAGACGTTTCGTTGATTTCTTTGTCTCTCGTTTATTTTCAACATCAAAAAACAACGGTTGTTACAGTTTCTTGCATAAATCCACTGTAGTCACGACAAGTCGCTTGCTGTGTTCTGTAGCTTCGATAGATTACAGTTACAACAACTTATTTTACTGTATTCTTTTTAGCTTACTGTCTCACGGTCAAAAGCTTGTGTGCTCCACATCTTTCTGTATCCTTCCGTGTCTTAACAACAACTACAACTTACGTGCGTGATAGACATGGAACTGTATAACTGTGGGATGATGTCACAGAACAACACATGAAATGATGTCACAATACAAATTATATTTATGATACTTAATGCTTAATGCTTAACTAATAAACTGAAATAGGATAAACATAACAACAAATCACAAGAATGAACTATGGCCCTTACAGGGTGGATGGGGTCTTTCTCTGGGTCTTGTATGTGTAGGGCAGGATGTTGTTCCCCTCTAAAAATGGCAATATTATGGAGAACTACACATGCCACAATGATGTCGCAGGCCCTTTCAGGGGTGACCCTGAGGTGACGTAGGCACTGGAAACGTGCTTTCAACATACCTATTGTCATTTCCACCCTGCCTCTAGTTTTGCTGTGTGCCACATTAAATCGCTGCTGTGGCCCTTGTTCAGGTTCTGGGTAAGGGGTTAGCAGTGTAGGCTGGCATGGGTAACCCCTATCCCCCAGCAGAAAGCCGTCAATCTCTCCTGTAAAAAAAAAAAAATTCACATTGGTTTAGTGCTGCACTGAAGTGCCCAAGTGTGTAGTGCATACATTTACTTACCACTTTGCAGTCTGTTGCTTAGGGTAGACTCACGATATATCCGCGAGTCATGAACAGAGCCGGGCCACTTGGCCTCAACATTGGTGATGACATGTGCAACATCACATATAATCTTCACTCACAGAGTGTTTTACGATTGTAAACTGTATGTAACTCAGAGTACCTGCACATTAATGCTGTGGATTGACTTTCTGTTAACATAGTCTCCCTCATTTTCATTTGGTGCAATGATTGGTATATGTGTGCCATCAATGCATCCAACCACATTGGGAAATCCTGAAGGTAATTTTAAATATTACATTACTGTCAGGGGTCGCAGCAAAATGTTATTAACTGAACATATATGTATATATTACATTTGAAATGATTTGAACGCTACAAACCAGCAATCCTGTAAAAATCCTCTTTGATGACTCCCAGGGGTTTGTGGCCAGGAAACACCACAAAAATGTGCAGAAAGAGTTTCAGAGCGAGGCACACTTTCCGTACAGCTCTGCATACAGTGGCCTTTCTAATATGCTCTGCATCCCCGATATTGTACAGAAAGCTTCCATTAGCAAAGAAACGTAAAGCTGCACATAGTATCTGCTCGGATGTAAGAGCACGGCCACGATGGGTGATATTAGTGATGTAAGGACGGATTAGATTATGGATATATGTAATTGATATCAATGAAAAACGGTAACGCTCAAACAAAAATGTACGGGGAAAAGAAAAAAATCCACTCTGGGTCTCAAAATCCTTGCCCGACGTAAATGTAATTCTGTTCGAATTAATGCAGCCTCCTCATCTATGGGATCCTCCAAAAAAGGACAAGCCATTCTCCTTACTGTCTTCTCGGTTTGTGTCCGAAATGTGGGCAATGAATGCCTAAGGCTACGGCGAGAAATACCGCTGCGTCTTTAAAAAAGGGGAGGAGACCGACAGAAAATCTGAGTTTAGAGAATAAAACCTGCTCCCGACCAGGTTAGGTTCACAGAGTAAGTTACCATGGGAACTGACTCTGAGTAATAGTTACCTCTCTTTCAGAAACAGGCTTGAGTTACCCTGCTTTCTCGGGTTAGACAAACCTGCCTTTTTGAAACGGAAAACTCAGACTTTCTCTTATCTCAGGGTTACCAAACTCTGAGTTTTCACTTAACCTCCTTTCTGAAACAGGCCCCTGGTAAACATTGTGTTTGTTTGTTTTTATTGTCGTATTTTGATTGTCTGTAGATCGCCTGTTTGAGCTGTTAAATGATACATTGTCTTTACATCTATACTATGTCTATACGACGTATCTTTATCATCCAAAATTTGCTGGTACAGTATGTGGACGGGAAATATATACTCAGCAAAAAAAAAAAAGTCCTCTGACTTTCAACTGTTTTTACTCTTAGTAAACTTAATGTATAAATATTTGTATAAACACTAAAAGAGTCAACACCATAAGACATAAACTAAAAATGTTTCACAATGTGTCCCTGAATGAAGGGAGGCTCAAAATCAAAAGTACCAGTCAGTATCTGGTGTGGCCACCAGCTGCTTGAAGTACTGCAGTGC
Source organism: Clarias gariepinus (assembly GCF_024256425.1). Lineage (NCBI taxonomy): Eukaryota > Metazoa > Chordata > Actinopteri > Siluriformes > Clariidae > Clarias > Clarias gariepinus. Next base: position 14,126,209 of record NC_071104.1, read on the forward strand.
ATCTCCTCCTCATGGACTGCCTATTGCGGACAGTCTGAGCACTGATGGAGGGATTGTGTGTTTCTGGTGTGACTCGGGCAGTTGTTGTGGCCATCCTGTACCTGTCACGCAGGGGTGATATTCGGATGTACCGATCCTGTGCAGGTGTTGTTACACGTGGTCTTCCACTGAGAGGATGATCGGCTGTCCTTCCTGTCTCCCTGTAGCGCTGTCTTAGACGTCTCACAGTGCGGACATGGCAATTTATTGCCCTAGCCACATCAGCAGTCCTCATGCCTCCCTGCAGCATGCCTAATGCACGTTCACGCAGATGAGCAGGGACCCTGGGCATCTTTCTTTGGTTTTTCACAGTCGGTAGACAAGTCTCTTTAGTGTTCTGCATTTTTAGAACTGTGACCTTAAATGCCAACTTTCTGTAAGCTTGTAAGGTCTTAACAAACATTCCACAGGTGCATGTTAATTAATTGATTATGGTTAATTGAACATGCATGGAAAACATTGTTTAAACCCTTTACAATGAAGATCTGTAAAGCTATTTGGATTTTTACAACATTATTGTTGAAATACACAGTCCTGAAAAAGGGACGTTTCTTTTTTTTGCTGAGTATATATATAAATAATCTGGAAATAGAGTGGAGAAACACCAAAGGAGAATCAACCAGAAGGTGGTGGTAGTGCAACACTTACGGATGCAAGCCGCTGTTAAACTCCAAAGAAGAAGAAGAACAGTTTGTTGAGAAGACAAATGTTTGGCGGGCTTATGGAAAAGGTAAGCAGGAATGAATTCCCATCTTTCTAAACAGAAACGAAATACTGAACATAAATGTCACCTGATGTTTAGTCATGTTATTTTGGTTTAGGCTATTTCTTTTAGTTTCAGTTTTAGTCACACTAAAAATACAAACGGTTATATGTGCGTGCTTAATCTGTGGTTCGGTTCTGGTTTCGGCCTGTTCTAATAAGTTGTGAAGCGAGAGGAACAAAGTATAAATATTGCTCTTTTGCTAAATTAAGCATCATGAATTTTAATTGAATCTATCTCAATTTTTCACAGGAGTTTGTGAGTGAAAGTGTCCTGTCTGCATCTGACTTCAAGAGTTTCCTGACCAACCGTATCTAACGGTCATATTTAAAAGTCATAACGTACAGTTAAAGTACAAAACGTTTCTGTTGGTGTATAATTTTTTTTCTGTGATTAATACTTATTTGTGGTGTTTTATGTTTTGTACATCTTTTCAAATTGAGACCTTATTTGTAAGTTGCTGCTGGTGTAAAACAGGGTTTTTATTAAATATAAAATAAAAATCAGTTTTATCCTGTTTGTCTTATGCTTCCTTCCTTCACAGAATTCTGTTGACCATGGTTAATTATAATTAACCGAGGGTATTTGATTAAAATAATGGGAGGGGGATGTTTTAATAAAACGACGTCTATCCAACAAGAATCAGACATGAGGCAGATGTATGAACATCTGATTAACATCGTCCAAAGTGAGTGGATCAGGGTTGTTTTAATTCATTTACGTCTTAAATACGTCGGCTAAGCGTCGTTCACAGATGTCTCGGGGACGTCTGCCAGATGAGCAAACGCCCTCTGCCAGACATTTGTCAGGTGAAAAAGACGACGTCGCATAGACGTCTCCGCGACGTGTGTGTGCTATCTAGGCTGGCTTTAGACTCCGTCCACACGATAATTTTTTTTCGTGAACACGGCGTCGTCTCAAGAAATATCTGCGTACACACGAAACCACTGACCACTGGACCATATACTTCACTTATATAGTCTGACGTAAAAACTTTCTGTTTTAGTTTGTAAGTTTGGAACAATTAATGTTTTCTTATTTTTTATTTAATAGATTTATAAAATAAAAATTTCTGTTTATTATAGCACCTGTGTGTGTGTGCGCGTGTAAAGTAAAAGAAAGTCTCATTAGAGAAGTTAAAGGTCCATTTTCTCTCTCTGTATCAGCATGTCGTTATGTGTGTGCGCGCAAGTCATAGGACACATTGCCCCTTCACACAACCTCCTCTTGCCTTTACACACACACACACACACACACACACACTCTTTCTCTCTCTAATGAAAACACTGGTCTGTCGCAATTCTTTTCAAATTTATAGTGCAGGTTAATTTGTTTTATTTTTACTTTAGTATGTGCTCACGCGAGTGTCATTAGCAATGTCCCCTGGTAATTTCTAAGATAAAACAGTCTTTTTGTTAGTATTTGTGTGTGTATGAAACTCAAATAAGAGAGGAGTGTTTTACTGTTTAAAGGTCCTACACATCATATTTTTCATTAAATGTTAATATGATCTTTAGGGTTCTAATGAAAAGTTTGTATTATACTGTAAAGTTTTTTTTAAAGTTACGTAGTATGAGAGGCGAGTTGCTCGGTCTGTCCGCTGTGCTTCGGTAAGCTTCTCTGGCGCCAGGAGAGATTCAGTCAAACACACACACACATGTTGTCTGTCAAAAAGGTCTCTGTTTATTAACAGCAAAAGATGGGGTTTATATATGTTTGATCAAACGCCTGTGCCATAGACATATGTTACTACAAAGAACATGAACCATTGTAAATGTCCTGGTGAGATCCTGAAGAATCAAAGGAGAGGAAGATAGAGAGGTGTCCGTCCAGAGACAGATCACAAGATGTTGGCTCGAGTTAGGGGGAGAGGGGGAAGGAGACAGAGGGGGAGAGAGAGAGAGGGGGAGAGAGACATGAAGAGAGAATGGGAAGGTGAGCGTGGGAGCGTTCACACCTTAAGGAGCAGATGCAAGAGGAGACAGGAAGATAGCAACAGGAAAGATTTACCATGTTAATATCAGATCTATGAGGAAGAGAGCAAGAGAGTAGAAATAACTCCTTTATATATAAAATAATTCTAACATATACATTAATTAAAAATTATTGTGTAAAAAAAAAAACTACTTTTACCTGGTAAAAACTAGCTCTGTTCTCAGCAACCTGTTTCAGTACATGCTAATTTAAATGCTCATGACCTCTGCTGAGTCCGCCCCTCCAGTTCTGTGGGGCGTGTCTTCACAACACACGTGGGGTATAGCCACGGAAGTGTAGTCCAGTGCGGGCAATGCTTTGGACTGCATTACCCACATAGCATTGCCCACAACGCAGTGCTTTGTGGGTAATGCAGTCCTAACTGGAAAACTCTGGAATATGGAGCCTGAGCCTGTTTTCTTCAGTCGTTTTTGGTTTGATTTAAGTACGGAACCTATGGGCATGAATTAACGGGTTGTTACGCTGCCGCGAGCAACAACAACATAGAGCGGAGAAACTTACTGAGAGAGATACGGACGCGATGTGTTTACTGATGTGTTTACATGACTTCTTAATCTTCGACAGACATCGTTATAAACCATCTAACGTAACAAAGGTAAGCATAATATAGTTTTCCGACTACGTACACAGTTTGCAACTAGACGTTGCAATGTACGACTGCTGTGTTCGCTATTACACCCAACAACTGTACACCACACTCGCTTAGGCGCCATTTTGCTCCAGCGGCAAAAAACAATGGCCAACAGCTTCTTCTCACTCGGGGCGGGTCTTTGCTAAAACACCAGTGTCAATCAACTAGTGTAGGAGCGGCCTCTTGTGGTGTGGCGTCACATCGACAGGCATTTGCGATTGGCCTGATTTCAGAAGGGGCATGTTATTGTAATAAATGAAAAGAAAACCACTGGGCGGCTCTTTATCATCGTAGAGTGGTTGTGTACGCACTCTCCTAACACACAGTTCAGTCCAAACAGCTTAAAAAAGTGCATGTAGGCCTGTATGACTCCTTTAAGACGAGAAGAGGGAGGAGGGGAGGGTCTGATTCTTCCTCTCCTCTTACTTTAGCTTCATACACAAACACACACACACACACACACACACAGCACTTGCGCGCATTAAAGGAAACAATTACCTGTCGGGATTTATTTTTACTTTTTTTAAAAGGTAAAGTGCAGGTTAATTTGTTTTACTTTTACTTAATATTTTGTATTATTTATTTTTATGTATTTAGTTTTTTGAGCTGTGAAATGAATAATTTGAGTTTCCATTAGTTCTAATGGGGAAGTATGCTCGTAATCCAAGGTTTCACTGTAGATGAAAAATTTTATTTACAGATCTATGACTTCTGTTTTGTTCTCTGATATCAAATCCTAACTGTCTTAATGTAAATGTACTACAAAGAGATGTACTTTACAGAGCTGATAGAGCAGGCATCATACATTTATTCATCAAACTGATAAGGTTTGAAAAAAGCTTTTAAAAAGCAAACTACATTTACCTCTATGTTTGTCTCACTGCATTTGGCGGGAATTTTGCTAAAATAAAAGAGAAACCTAAAGGAAAGACTGTTACGACTCTGACTTCCTCCGCCTATTTAGGACTCCTTCCGGATGGAGATAGTGTGGAAACACCAACTGACTTTTTAAGTCTTTGCAAGGAGGAAGCACACTTATACGTTTGAGCTCATTTGCAATTATTCTCTCCTGTTTGACTTCAGAATAAACAATGTACTCTACAGTATACTGGACACAGTAACACTTTCAGAATTTACCAGCTGTTGGTTGCATTAATCAACAGGCAAGGAAAAAAAAATAACAGGATATAGTAATGATGGACAGGATGAAGAGGTATAGAATTTGAGTGAGTGAGTTGGTGAGAGTAATGATGGGAAACACAATAGAGTAAGGACATACCTCTAGGTCACATGCAATGATACTGGCAACCCCAAGAATTTTTTTCCATTTTTATTTCATTTCAAACATGACCAAGATATCAAAATAATAAATAAGATATATTTAAATAGAAGCCTAAGAGCCAACATTGAGCTACATTTGGTGCCACGATTGAAAACAGTCATCACATAATATATTGTGTATGGGTGTATATAATTATTTTACAACATGCCTTATGTAAAATACTAAGTGTTTAATTTTTATACCATATAAATGTGTAATAAGAAAAATGTGAGAATGTGAAAAGCACTGCATTAGGTGCCTTAAACCTTACTCAGTTGTTTTGGCTCCCCAAACACACTGGAAACGATAGATTGTCACATCTGTGCCACCACAGTCCGGGGGAGTGAGATCCGGTTCCCCGGATTATTGAGCCGAAGCTTTGTCTCCCCCTAGTGTGTCTACGTTGGTATGTCTTCACTTAATCACAAATCATGTACACCTGTGTCTTTCCCCTGTGTGTCCTTATTTAAACCAGCTGAACCCGTAGCGTCTTGTCCGTTCACTGTTGTTCACATGTTTTGTTTTTTACATGCTACTCACACCTCACCGCCCTCTCCTATCTCCTCCTCAGGAATAAGCCGAGTCTGCAGGAACGGGGTAAGGCCGGTAGTGAACCGGCAACCAGGCCAAGGTCACGGTTAAGTCGCCAGCCGAGCGCAGCGCAGGACCCGTGTGATAGTGGTGTTAATTCATGGTAGTGTTTTGTGCCCGCCTGCAGACCCAGCCTGAGGAGGCTGTCTTTTGTTCGTTTGTTTTATGTTTATTTTGGTTTTGTTTCTTATCATATAAGAAGAGAATTGTGGGAAGACTTTTACCCCAAAAAAAGACTGAGAATAAAAGACTCACGTGTGTTTGCAACTTATACCTGCATTTTGCGTCCAATTCTTCTACACAGAGATCATGACAGATGAACGGACCCGTCCAGACGCAGCAGGAGTTCCCCTGCCTGACGAAAACGCACGTTTACATAGCTACCTGCGAGACCAGCAGCAGGAAATCGGAAGCCTGGCACGCGCCGTCCATGACCTCGCTTGCAGCGTTAGCCGGCTGGCAACGGCGAGAGTGCCCCCGGCTGCTCCTCAGCCACCTGTAGCATTATCGCTCCCGCGCCCCGCTCCTCCGGAGAGGTATGGAGGAGATCCGGAAGGCTGCCGACGGTTTCTGCTCGCCTGCGAGTTGTACTTAGCAGACTTTCCAAACCTGACGGATCCGCAAAAGGTGAGCTTCGTCACTCAGCATCTCACAGGGCGCGCACTCGACTGGGCTACAGCCACATGGAGCACCGGAGGCGCCATCACCACTCGATACCACCGCTACGTCGAGGCCCTTCGCGCCGTCTTCGATCACCCCGACCAGGGAAAGTCTGGTGAGCAGCAGCTGCTGAGGCTCCGGCAGGGAAACACACCGGTGGCAGAATATGCGGTAGAGTTTCAGGTGTTAGCGGCTGAAAGCTGGTGGTGTGAAAAAAGCTTACTGGCAAGATTTCGAGACGGACTCGCACCAGACATCCAGCTAGAACTAGCATGTCGAGACACTGACTTGTCACTTGAAGAATGCATCACGCTAGCTATCAAGCTGGACCAACACCTGCGCAGCCAGCAGCGCCGACCTCTACTCCGACTACCGAAACGTCCAGAGCCGCGCCGCAAAGAGAGCCTCCATCAGCTGCAGCCAACGGAGCGCGAAGGGTCCTCCACCGAGGCCATGGACGTGGATTCATCACGTCTCCCCGCATCCGAGAAAACCAGGCGACTGACTGCGGGGCTGTGTTTGTACTGTGGGGGGGAAAAACATCGAGTCAGCTCCTGCCCGCTGCTGAAAGTAACGTGCCGCACCCCTCCGCGCACACACACACCTTTTTGTTTGCCAGCACAAATTTCATTTAATAATAACACTTTGTCTGTTTTTCCCCTAATAGATTCCGGGTCGGCTGGTAATTTCATCTCAGCTTCTGTCCTTTCCTCGCTGCAAGCTCCCGTGTCGAAGCTTCCGTGCCCGATATCTATTAAAGCTCTGGATGGTCATGCCCTCACCCACTCGCCTTTTAAACTAATTACAGCGCCCCTTCGCTTAACTTTCCCCGGTCACTCTGAGGAGATAAAATTTTTCGTGCTTCCTCAGACGGACCATTCCGTCGTGCTGGGCCTGCCATGGCTCAGTTTTCACAATCCTAATTTTGATTGGGCGAATACGCGCATCCTCTCTTGGTCCCCACGATGCGCCACACATTGTAAAACGTTAGCTTTAACGGTCCAAACCACTACTATTGAGAGCCCGAGTCATAAAGTGTCCTGTAGTGTGCCGCCAGAGTACGCGGAATTTAAAGATGTGTTTAGTGTTAGGGCAGCAGCGAGACTTCCTCCCCATCGTCCGTGGGACTGTGCGATAGAGTTATTGCCGGGGAAAACACCGCCTTACTCACGTATTTATCCGTTGTCCCTGGACAAAACCAGGGCAATGGAGGAATACGTGGATGAGGCTCTCAAGCAGGGACTTATCAGCAGGTCCACGTCGCCGGCTTCGGCAGGTTTCTTTTTTATTGAAAAAAAAGGCGGAGGCTTAAGACCCTGTATTGATTATAGGGGACTCAATGCAGTCACAATAAAATATAAGCACCCCCTGCCACTGGTTCCGGCCGCTATCGACCAACTCCGAGGTGCCTCCATCTTTACCAAGCTCGACCTCCGCAGCGCGTACAATCTCGTTCGTGTGCGCAAGGGCGATGAGTGGAAGACGGCGTTTAGCACCTCATCTGGTCATTATCAGTACAACGTAATGTCATATGGGCTGGTAAACGCACCTGCTGTGTTTCAGGGATTCATGAATGACATGTTTCAAGATATGTTTAACCGGTGTGTCATAGTATATTTAGATGACATTCTGATATACTCACGGTCATATTCTGAGCATGTTAAGCATGTGATCGCCGTCCTACATCGTCTACGCGCACACGGGCTCTATGCGAAGGCGGAGAAGTGCGAATTTCACCAACGTGAGATCGCATTTCTGGGCTATCGCATAGGGCCACAGGGGGTCAGGATGGAGAAGGCCAAGGTGGAGGCGGTAACCCAATGGCCAGTACCAAGGTCAGTAAAGGCGCTACAAAGCTTTCTCGGGTTCGCCAATTTTTACCGGCGTTTCATTAGAAACTTTAGCGCGATAGCGGCGCCGCTCACTGCATTGCTTAAAGGCAAACCTAAGAGACTCAGCGCGCTCTCCGCAGAAGCAGCGAACGCATTCCTAAAGCTCAAAACAGCTTTCACCACAGCTCCTGTCTTACGGCTTCCCGATCCGGAGAAGCCGTTTGTAGTCGAAGTGGACACTTCCGAGGTAGGGATAGGGGCGGTGCTGTCGCAGCGCCACGGTCAACCCGAGAAGCTCCATCCTTGCGCGTTTTTTTTCACGCAAACTGACACCTGCCGAACAAAATTATGATATTGGCAATAGGGAACTGCTAGCAGTGAAAGCGGCGTTAGGGGAGTGGAGACACTGGCTAGAGGGAGCCAAACACCCTTTCGTAGTGCTTACCGACCACCGAAATTTAGAATACATCCAACAGACAAAGAGGTTAAACACTAGACAAGCCCGCTGGGCACTGTTTTTTACGCGTTTCCGCTTTCATATCACGTATCGGCCGGGATCAAAAAAAAAAAAAGCAGATGCATTGTCTCGGTACTATCCGGCATTAATGCCTGTCGAGAACCCTGAACCCATTTTACCCGAGCCGCTCGTGGTCGCTCCGGTGATGTGGGAAGTGGACGCAGAGATCACTCAGTGGCGCGACACAACCCCGTGCCCGATGGGTGCCCTCCAGGACGCACTTATGTCCCCGAAGCGTTACGCGAGCGGCTCACGATCGAAGCTCATGTTAATCGATCCTCAGGGCATCCAGGCGTAGCCCGTACACATAAAATACTCGTACCGAAATACTGGTGGCCGCATATGAAGGAAACCGTAAAGACAGTAGTTTTTTCTTGTGCCATCTGTGCGAGCACAAAAAGTCCGCGCAGTCTATCGGTTGGTAAATTAATGCCCCTCCCGACGCCGAACAGACCGTGGTCCCACATTGCAGTGGACTTTGTGACAGACCTGCCGGTGTCAAACACGGTGTTCATTCCGTTTGGCTCTCTTCCGTCAGCAATTTAAGTGGCCGAAGCCCTTTTTGAATATGTGTTCCGATACTATGGCATACCCGAAGATATAGTTTCTGATCGTGGTCCCCAATTTATCGCTAAAGTCTGGAAAGCGTTCTTCCAGAAATTGGGAACCACTGTGAGCCTAACGTCGGGCTACCACCCTGAGTCTAATGGGCAGGCAGAGCGGACTGTCCAAGAACTCGGCAGATATCTTCGAGCATATTGTAGCAGTCAACAGCACGACTGGGCTCTCAGCCTGCTATGGGCCGAATACGCCCAAAATTCGTTAACCCACTCCTTAACCGGTCTAACGCCATTCCAGTGTGTGCTAGGTTATCAACCTCCGCTTTGTCCTTGGGATGCCACTCCCACCGAAATACCCATGGTGGACGAATGGTTTAAAAAAGCGGAAAGAGTTTGGGAGAACGCACACACGCAAATCTCCCGAGCAGTGGCCCGCTTCAAGAAATTTGCTGACAGACGAAGGAAGGAAGGCCCTCCGCTCCAGATAGGCGATCGGGTATGGCTCTCGACACGGGACCTCCATCTTCACCTCCCTTGCCGCAAGCTCACCCCAAAATATATCGGCCCCTTCCCTATAATCGCTCAGGTTAACCCCGTTTCTTTTAAACTCAAACTCCCAAACCATATGCACATTAACCCTGTTTTTCACCTTTCTCTGCTAAGGCCGGTGGTCCGGGGACCCCTCGACGAGGGCACAAGCGAACCCTCGCTCCCTGGGGCTGTGGAGATAGAGGGCGCCCCAGCGTTTAAGGTAACTAGGTTATTGGACTCACGGAGGAGAGGGGGGTCTCTCCAATATCTTGTCGACTGGGAGGGATACGGCCCGGAGGAGAGGAGTTGGGTGCCAGCTAAAAACATCTTAAGCCCCGAACTAGTTACAACTTTCCACAGGGAGCGGCCGGATCGCCCGGCACCCCGACCTCCGGGCCGCCCCGCTCAGCGACCAACCCACCCAGTCAACAGGGGCCCCCTCCCACCACCCAGGCGACGGGGTCGCCCTCGCCTCCCTCGGGAGGCCGGTCCTGAAGGGGGGGGGGTACTGTCACATCTGTGCCACCACAGTCCGGGGGAGTGAGATCCGGTTCCCCGGATTATTGAGCCGAAGCTTTGTCTCCCCCTAGTGTGTCTACGTTGGTATGTCTTCACTTAATCACAAATCATGTACACCTGTGTCTCTCCCCTGTGTGTCCTTATTTAAACCAGCTGAACCCGTAGTGTCTTGTCCGTTCACTGTTGTTCACAAGTTTTGTTTTCTACAGGCTACTCACACCTCACCGCCCTCTCCTATCTCCTCCTCAGGAATAAGCCGAGTCTGCAGGAACGGGGTAAGGCCGGTAGTGAACCGGCAACCAGGCCAAGGTCACGGTTAAGTCGCCAGCCGAGCGCAGCGCAGGACCCGTGTGATAGTGGTGTTAATTCATGGTAGTGTTTTGTGCCCGCCTGCAGACCCAGCCTGAGGAGGCTATCTTTTGTTCGTTTGTTTTATGTTTATTTTGGTTTTGTTTCTTTTCATATAAGAGGAATATTAATTCCTCAAATCTTGCTGCTGTTTTAAGGAATGTTTATGTTTACCCACTACCTCAACACCATATTTTATGTTCTGTTATGTCGTGGTTGCGCACTGTCACTTTGTTGTTGCTCTTGTTTGCACATTTGCACGTGCACTTTATGTTGTCTATAAAAATGTTACTTAGCTAGTTAGTTATTGTTAATTTATGTTGTAATTTATGTTAGGTCTCTCTGTCCTGTCTCTGCTAGCCAGTTAACTAGGCCTCTTGGTTAGCTAGTTTAGTTTCTCTGTTAATTTATGTTGTAAATTTATGTTGCATGTAGCACCTTGGTCCTGGAGGAACGTTGTTTCGTTTCACTGTGTACTAACTGTATATGGTTGTAATGACAATAAAGCCTACTTGAACTTGAACTTGAACTTGAAGAGAATTGTGGGAAGACTTTTACCCCAAAAAAGACTGAGAATAAAAGACCCACGTGTGTTTGCAACTTATACCTGCATTTTGCATCCAATTCTTCTACACAGAGATCATGACATAGATACATTTTATGTCTTGTCATGAAGAAAAATAAAAACAAGATTTGAAAGACTCCGGCATATTGAGGAATTACTTTCTGGTTCTCTTTTTGTCACAACTGTTTCTAGAAGCCGTAGAAGCTGCTGTGGTAGGGGAGATCTCATCGACAACCTGAGTAAGAATCTCATCAATGACTGCAGAATTGTAGTTAAATTGCTGAAGATCCAGATCAGGGACAATGGTGACCAGGAGACGTGCCACTTTTTGTCTGAGTTCTGTTAATCTGAGGCTAAAAGAAAAGAAATTGAACAACTTATTGTGTTATAGCGATTAGCTTCTGTTTCAAATCACAGATAATTTACAGTGTTTTCATATAAACTGTACAAACTGCATCAGGTAGAAATAACCTCATTTTCCAATAGTACGTAGTACTTTTTGCTAACAGCATGTGCCATTGAATAGGTGCTGAAAATGTGCCTTTGTATGCATATGTAGATATTCAATTAAAAAAATATTGTAGTGTCATTTACTGTACATCAACAGAGGGCATATCAAATCAATTAAAAGCTATTTTTATTTTAGAAATAGTGATATTCTTTCAAGAACATTGTACTTTCAGAATGATTCCAAAACTTAAGATCTTACCTGTAAAACGCTGTGACTAGATTTTCCTGTTTGTTTGGTCACCTGGATTTTCATTTACCTTCCTTTTTTTACTTTCTCTTTTTATTTCTTTCAAATCTTTCTTTCAGCATGTCAACAAACTATATTTCTCAGCTTCTAGACCATCCACCTGTGTATGAGGAGTATGCACAGAAATGGAACCATAGGATGAGAATCGTACTAACAAGATTTGAAACAAACTGTCTTTCGATCAATATGATTTTGAACCGATTAGTTAATTTAGGTTGCTTTTTCCTTTTTAACATTTATACTGTAAGTTGTAACCCTAATCTCTATCCAACAGACACTTACTTTTCTTTTAAACTTTTCTTTTGTTTTTTTCTTGCTCAATGAGCTTATGTTGGGGCTGCTTTATCTCCTCCATGGCCTTGAGGTACACCCATTTGTAGTTCTGCAGGTTTTCAGAGATTTTTATCGCTTTGCCCGATGTTCATCGCGTTCTTCTGATAATGGCACCATTATCTTTTGATGCGTTTTTGGTGGCTACTCTTTGTGCTTTATTTGCATCATTAACAGCACTGTGCATGCCAGGTGACCAAACGGTGTTAGGTAAGGCTGTGGTTGATAGATTATTTAGTACAATGTTATCATAATCTTTTAGTCTAGATTTCTTTATCTCTTGACTCTGGCACAGGACTTTCTTGTTCCTGAAATAAAGGTGAACTTGAATCATTCCAGTGCTCTTAAAATCATTTCATTGTGAATGTCTATGAAACAAAAGCAGGGAGAAAATGATGACAGCACATTGTACGAGTAATATAAAGAGGAGTGTCCTGGGAGTCAGCTGAAGACCTGGAATTTGAAGAGTTAAAACACAGGTTACAAAAACTTATAAATAATAAATGTGCATGTGCACCGATATAATTGGTACTTACAGTGGTACTTACAATCACTGTGTATTGTTTAAAAGGATGTCATGGTTGTAGAAAGGCTTTGCTGAGAGGGAAAGACATGTGGATGATGGCTAAAGACACTGAAAACTAAAAATGTTGATTATACAAGTAGTTGTTATAGTGTAATGCACAGGGTCTAGATTCATGAATCACTAAATCTTTGTCCTTAACACATTAATATACATTTTATTCATAAGCACCAAGGACCCTTTACATTTGACATAAAAGGGATGAAACTGAATTAATTACTAAAGAAATGAGATTATAAGAAAAAGAAGAAAAAAAATAGACAATTAGGCGGCATGGTGGTGTAGTGGTTAGCACTGTTGCCTTGCACCTCCAGGGTGCGGGTTTGATTCCCGGCCAGGTTCGATTTCTGTGTGCATGGAGTTTGCATGTTCTTCCTGTGCTTCTCCCTGCTGCTGTCATACAGTTGCACAATATATATGTGACCTTAAAGATCAAGTAAATCTCAAATGGGGAAATGCCCATTTCAAGTGGACAGGAGCTAAACCTAAACAAGGAGCTAAACTACATAAGTGAAACAAAACATAGAACTAAACGTGACCTAGAACTAAACAAGACAAAGTGCCAAACAAGACAAGGTGCTAAACAAGATAAGGGATCTGTTCTTCGTACGTCGCTAACTCAGTTAGCTGGTTTTGATTGTTGTGGATTTGTCCTGATTTTGGATTGTTTCGTTCTTCGATGCACTTCTCGCATTTGCTGCCATAGCAACATGTCCGTAAGCTTAAACCTGCTTGGAAGCAGGTTTATTTTATGTAAACAGGATTTAGGCTGCGCTCCTGGCGGGTTATGATTGTATGAAATGGCGAAGTCACATTTAATTGGTTAAAGAGCATGACTGACGCAGACTGACTTACGTGGGAAAAGAAAAGTATCTTGCATATATATATATATATATATATATATATATATATATATATATATATGGCTCCCTGCCATGAATTGCCCCCCCTTCCACATAATTGCTATCAAATATTATATTAAAACATAAATTCATAGGTTTATTAATATCAAATATGATATTACTATTATAATAAACCTTAGGCACGCTGTCAATTCTTGTATAAGGTTTATTTTGTAACACATTTATATTTCAGGGGTTTGTCATGAATATGCAAATAAATAATTATATATAATAAAATAAATATTTTTATAATAAAAAATTTGACAAAAACTAATTTTATTATAAAATAAACAATATAAAAGTATACATGTTGTATTTGAAAAAAAAATTAATATTTCTATTTTTTCATATACTTTTATTTTTATATTGCTTATTTTATAGTCTCATGTAATTTGTAAACCATTAACCAATGAATTTCTGTTATATAATATTTGATAGTGATTATGTAGGGGGGGCAATCCTTGGCAGGGGGGCATTTCAGCGCATAAAACATGTTACAAAAAAAATTTCTCTCGCACTTTTTCCATTTCGTCAATCAATCGGAGGGGTTGTGATCAGTGTTTCTACTGTCGATGCATATCGACTTTTAAACCAATGCACGAACGCGCGATAATCCTAGACATTCCAATCCGGCTAATCTAATCATCAACAACAGGTCTGCTCAAAGAACCAACTTAGCAACATCGTAATTAGCACAATGATCTCATCTTAGATGTGTCAGTTCATCTCGGATGTGTCAAGTGACGAACGAAGAACGGACCCAAGGTGCTAAACAAGGACTAGGAAACTACACAGGCTAGGAGAATTCACAAGTTAGGGTATAAAGCATAACAGGTTAGGAGCTAAACATAACTGGGGTTAAACAAAAACATAAGAAACCCAAAACAGGACGAAACACAAACAACTTAAATAACAGAAACAGAAAAGGAACTAAACAGACCAGGAGTCAAGAGAGAAAGGGCTTGACACTGAGACATAAAGAATTCACAAAAGGTAACTTAACAGATGCACGACAAAGGGCCAACTAAAACACAGGACTATTTATAATGAAACTAATAAGCCACCTCGGTTCAGGTGAGCGCTCCAATCACCTGACCGAGGTGCACTCTGGGAAATGGAGTTTAACTTAGAAAGAAACAAAGGAAACAAAATTGAGTCTCTGCGGATGGCGCCTTCTGGCGGTATGCTGTGACACTGGCAGAGAAAAGAAAAGAACTGCAAGCACTATTTAAGAAGGTTGGGCAAGGTGGACACACTGTGTCACTGTTCATTCCACAATAAAAAATAAATAAATACATAAAAATAATTATTACAAAATATAAAGTGAAAAAACAAAACAAATTAACCTGCACCTTACGTTTAAAAAAAGTAAAAATAATCTCTCTAATGACACTCGAATGAGCGCACACTAACGGAATTACTGCTGTAAAGTAAAAATAAAACACGACAGAGCAGTGTTTCTGTGTAGAGCAGTGTGTGTGTGTGTGTGAGTCTGTGTGTGAAGGGGAGAGGAGGGCTATGTGTGTGTGAAGGGGCAATGAAGTGCAGGCTGATACAAAGAGAGAGAAAATGAACTGTACACACATGCATACAAACACAAAATAAAATATGTTTTACGCACACACGCAGTCACAGTGTTATAGTAAACAGGAGAGGCGTGTACGGATGTTAATTATCCGAGTTAGAGGTGCACTAAGACAGAGGAGGGAAGATGATTACCCACAATTTCGCAGTGCAAGAAAGAGAAAAAACATCGGCTTGATTGCTCGGCGTCGAAACGGAAACATGCTTGTTTTTTAAGTCAAAATTTATTTTAAATATTTGCTCATCTTGCGGACCACCCGCAAACCGCGCTACTAGAAATCCGAGGTTCCACTGTGCTTATATTAGTAAGCATGTGTGCATGCAAGAGTAAAAGAAAGAGAGAGAGAGACACACACACACAAACACACCTGAATTGAGGGTCAGGGTTCATACGGCAAAACCACTGTTTAGGGAGCTTCGTAGGGTCAACACAGTCTGGAAGTTTTTGCCACTTTAGACAATCATCATATTGAACCCAGTTTTAATTTGGTTCCTCCCTATAAGTGCAAACAAACACTAAAATCCTTCAAACAATCAACCACTGAACTCCACTAGCAAATAAAGCAAGGACATTATGACACATGAACCCATAACAGCTCTAATAACTTCGAAGAATAAAATAACTAAAAATAAATACTACTAGATTGCATGTCAAAGCAAATGATTATGCACATTTTATATTTAAATGCAGAACCTTTTTGGTAATTCTGTTTCCATCCACCCCCTTAGAGTTCTGTCTGCATAACTTGAATAAAAATAAAAATAAAAATAAAATAAGATATTTAAAAGAAAACCAGGCCAGGATAAAGCAGTTACTGGACAACCAGGAAATACCTTTTTTTGCAATATTGCATTTTTTAATGCACATATTCCACAAATCTTAGACTTAAGTATTTTTAATGGTGTTGTACTTATAGATTATTGAAGATTTTTTAAAGCCCTTTAAACTGCTAGAATTTTTCTTTAAAATGTATTTGCATATGACTATAATTTTTTTAATGCATTGATAGTAAAATTGGTGTACAGTAAGTTTCTAGAAGCAAAACATTGTTGTTTAAATTAAAGCATTTCATGAAAAAAGAAAACATTTTTACTCGCTAAAAATCTGTAGTGCCTGTAACCATGTCTAATTCATGTTGCAAAATTTTAACAGTTTTGCATTTTAGAATAATACATTTTTTTTTCAGGTTTGTCTTTTAACGTAAAATCAGCCAAGTTTCATCTGAATGACAAATAAGATTATTTAGATATTTTAATTTTTAAAAAGTTACGGACACTACACCTAAATAAAAAAAAATTAATCACCAATACCGTATTTTGGCAGATACTATTCTAAGAGTACTTTCTTAATAAATCAATCAATAAATAGCATATTTGTGACTCAAGTAAAGAAATTAAATACATGAGTCTTGCTTTTTGTGTGAGTGTGATTGTGTTTTTAAGAGAGCATTTTTAAGCTTATATAATATCTTCGAAATATTCAGTGTTGTTTTTCTGGTGTCTGTAACATACTTCCTTCCAGTAGTCCCCAAGCTTGTAACCTACTGCTACGAACCATGCTGTTACATTCAGCATTGTTTTGCTGCAAAGGGACAAACTAGCATGCTTAAACACACTCTACACATAACAAAACTGCTGCTAATCAGAGTGGGTATAAAAATCAGTCAAAAATGTCTGTGGTCTTGAGAAACATTATATTATTATATTATGAACAAAACATTATGGTCACTCACTGGCAAAGCAAAAAAATCATCTCTGTATCAAACTGTTTATTTTTTATTTCTTTTATATTGCTTTTGATTGATAACGACTAATTCCCCTTTAACATTTTTCTTCATATTTTGGCCTTTTCAGGTGCTGTATCTGCTGAATATGCTTCTTCATTTTCTTTTTCTTCCTTGTGGTATTTACACAACTTAAAGACTGAGAACTAAGGGCAATTTTCCTAGATGTTATTCTAAAAGTGTATATGTAAGTTGAGCTGAAACAATTTGTCCATGTCAGCTTTACATCACAAACTAAAATAAAGGATCTGCTGCTAACACACTGGTGCCAGATACCATGGAAAACCATGGGGCAACTTCAGACGGCTTATGAAGTCCATGTTTTGTGGCAGCTTATGAAGGACTAACATAATATGAGGCAGAAGATATAATATAATCTTATATATATATATAATTTTTGGCTCATCACTATACTCTGTATATCTCTGTAGAGTGCCCCAACTGTCCATGTTGTACATTGGGTTAAAGACATTTGCTTAAACGTGGTTTTATGCATTTCTGCTATGTTTTAAAGACTGTTTCTGGGACACTGTACTGTAGATATTAAAACATGTATTAATTGACAATTTCTCAAACACATCTGTACTCCTCTGTATCTTTAAAGTTCTGCTTGTTGTAAGTTGGGTTGAGGTAGTTGCACTCTAATATACTCCCACCCCTGTGCTTTTACCCTGGCAAGAGAACGCAGTAAGCACTATGTGTGTGTGTGTGTGTGTGTGTGTGTGTGAGGGACAGACATATCTGTTGACATGGAAGGAATCCCTGCAGACATTACAGTGGTGTCCTAGAAGGTTTATTTAAAGTTCTGATTCTGTTGTCCGTTTATACAGTACCTGCTTTATTAGTGCCGTTATTAGGATACGTTATTTAGATAAGTAAATATACAGTAACTTATGTGTGAATACTGTACTGTACATCATGCCCTTAACCAGAACCACTGTACGGAGGGGTTTTAAGGACTAAATAGATTTTTTTTCCTTATTCACACAATACACACACACCCTATACAGTACCTGCTAACACACCAGAATCATGATGTAGCTGAGTTCCTTCATTGTTGTAAATTTCTTTTGGGCATATTGCTCATTTGCATCTTGCACTATTGGCCATGGACAATCACACTACTGCTGACACACATCTTATATAATTTCATACACCCTATTTCAAATCATACTCCTCCTGTCATACCCATACTATATTTTTACATTTCTATCTATACTGTATAAATAAAAAAGGTCAAGTCTGTACATTGGTCAGAACCACACTTTTTAAATAATATATACATTTGTTAAATAAATATTTCCAAAAATTCTCACCCCAAGGGACTATTCACTTTTAGAAATGACATTTCACCGTAAGTTTGTCACTTGTTTAGCTCCCTGGTGTCCTCATACACATCAAGAGGAATCCGGGTGTCATAGATGTCATAAATGTCTTGAAGTCAAATTCTCATTTTCCTGTAGATGTTTTGCACCAGAATCTTTTTAAGTGAAATTAAAGGAAGAAATTCTGGAATTGTTGTACAAGCAGAACATGGTACATGGTCCAAATCCCGTTTTCTAATATTTCCTTTTCCAATATTTGCTCTATAAAAATTAACTGTCCTTTTTTTGCCAGATGTTTCAATCAGATGTGCCACCATACATATTATTATCTATTGTCTTAGAGCATAAGGGAAACCAGAAAACTGCACTGCAATTCTTCCACCATGTTAAACAGTGAATGTGTCAAGATAACACAAAGACATTCAGCATGACTGGATGTAGCAGTGATTGAGCCCCAGAATTAAGGAACAAACTGCACATGGGGAAGGTCAGAAATCATTTCCGTCCCCTTCTGTGTCACTTGCCCACAATTTTCCCATTTTTTCTAGCACTTTATGTGTTATAATATGTGTGTTATAATATGTTATGTGTTATAATTTGTGTGCTTACAAATTACCTGACTACAAAACACCTGACTGAGTGTCCAGTTCAGTTCATTGCTTGTCCTCCCATGGATCACTTTTTTGTTATCTACTATTCACTGCATTTTGGGAACACTCCACAATACCTGCTATATTGGATTATTCATCATAGCTCTTTAAGTTTAAATTTAATTCTAAGGTGGATTTGCTGGTGTGTTTTAGATCATTGTTCTGCTGCATAACCCAAGGGCACTTAAGCTTGAGGTCAATAACTGATGGCCGGACATTCTTCTTTAGGATTTTCTGGTAAAACACAGAGTTCTTGATTCTATAAATTATGGCAAGTCGTCCAGGTCCTGAAGCTGCAAAGACCATCGCACTACCATGTTTCACTGTTTATAATTTTCTTTTTCTGAAATGCCGTGTTTTTTGTTTGTTTTTTTTACGCCAGATGTAATGGGACATACACCTTCCAAAAAGTAAAACTTTTGTCTTATAAGTCCAAAAAACCTTTTTGGCCAGCAGTGGCTTTCGCCTTGAAACTCTCACATTTTTCATTAATCATGACCACTGACCTTAACAAAGCCAAGTGGGCCCACCAGTTCTTTAGATGTTGTTCTGGGTCCTTTTATGAGCTCCTAAATGAGCTGTCACTCCTAGGAAGGTTCACCACTGTTTCAATTTTTTGAGATCATTCCCAGCCCTAGAAATTTAACTCAGCCTTCAAAAATGAAAGTTAATTTATGATTTAGCAGGGGGGCAATTACTTTTTTACATGGGCCTGGTAAATTTGGAGAGTTTTTTTCAGTTAATCAATGAAATCACCACATAAAAACTGCATATTTTATTTATTAAAGTTATCTTTGTTTAATATTAAAATTCATTCATCTGAATCATTTAAGTATGAAAATATATATATATATATATATTTTAAATAATAATAATCAGACAGGGGCTAATATTTTTTCATGGCACTGTCAGGAAGATAACAGTTTAGGGCAGTATTTGTGTTGTGCACTTTAAGTAACAGAGCAGGCCTGAAACTTGTCAAATGTGCACTTTACTTTTACAGTAAATGTGTTTTGGCTATGTGTCACAAAAATATTTTTGTGATGCAAGTTTCATACATATATGTCCTGTACCAAGTTTATGGGTTTTACCTCCTTATGTCCTGAAGTTCTAAAAGTTCCTACTGTATAATAGAAATTAAGTTATTATGTGCACCTTTTCAAATAAACCTTCTAATCTATCTCTTTATTTCCAAATAAAGGATATCAGTCGGTTGTGTCTTAGTGAATATTACAATAGGCACTTTGACAGTCTTTGCTCCTATCTTTTCGAGGTAAGTCTGTGACAGGAGACCCACACACATGCTGCCGGCTTTCTTGGAGAACACAATGGCATCCCTTCCCAAGCGCATAGAGCCTGACTTAAAACTATTCCCATAAAGACCGACTGGGACATGGCCTCTTATTGTCCTCTTACCAATAAAGCCAAAACTGATAGCAAGAAAGAAAAAGAGAAGAAAAGTGAGACGAAGATTTCAAAAACAGGCAGGTTCAGGTGATGAACATTTTGAAAAGTCTAAATACATAAACAAACATAGAATATGCAAAATAAAATGCAGAATATTAAAGCAAACCAAACCCTAAGGCTTGGAAAATTCAGACAGGCTTGTGATAACTATTACTTCACACTGCTGTGAGGTTTAGAGTTTGCTTATTTTGTGTATGGTAAAACAGGTGAGCTCAATCAGAACTCCATGACTGTGACTTTGTGCAAGCATATTAGATGTTGTAGTCCTTGGTGACCACGTTTGTTGATCATGGTGCTTCCTAAGAAATGGAGTACTGACCTCATTCCACTGAAGTAAGTTATTCCCTGCGAAGTGGACTACACAGGGTATTCAGCCATGTTAAAGATGATTTTAAACCACAGGGAGCTGCTTGTTTCAAAGAGACTTTGAAATGTAGCAAACAAATGAAAAATGCTTCATCAATTAGCTGGAAGTGGCATTAGTGCTGAAGTCAATTTCTTAAGTTGAACTCTAGTAGGGAATTTCATATTAATTATTAATAATTTCCAAAATATATTTCCACAGCATATACTTTACAAACAGTTCTGCCATCAGAGAACTCTTCCTGTACAAACTTCTCCTGCCTAGGGCTCATCACAGAGTAAGGATACTAAAGAGATTAGTTGGATTTAGGCGATTGGTTAGTTTTCATACACTGTAAAAAGTCATTCTGTGGGTTTGTAGATTTCACTAAATTTAATATGTAAATTTTATTTAACAAAATTAATTCCTTGCTTTTTTTATTCTTTTTTAAATTAAAATGAATTAAAAATAACTGGAATAAAATCTACTCAAGTATGTTGTCAAGGATTTAGCTATTGTTTTTTAATAATTCCAAAAAGAGAAAATATTGAATGAATCCAACATGATGAAAATGAGCAGTTTTCAATTTACAAGCATTTCCTGTTTCAACGCGCGGGTTAATCAGCTCGGAAGCAGCACTAGGAGGAGGCACATGCGCTGGAGATTCCTGCTGACAACTTGCAGAACTGATCGCTGCTCTTTTTTATTTCGTTAAAAAAGGTAAGGAATGTTATTTGCATAGTAAATGAAAAAAAAAATCTGTTGTAAATTGTTCAAATTGTCTACTTTATGTAATATAGGTGTCATTAAAAAAAATACTAGTTAACGGTCGGCTATAAAGCTGCCAATCCTTTCATGTAACTTCACAATGGAAAACGAGCAATATTGTTTAATAATGGCTTTAGTCAGGATACATAATTTATATATCTAAAGCAACGAATTCTTATTTTTGTGGCATATATCCGCGTCACGGATTGGCTACGTGCGTTTGATCAAACTCGAACTAGGGTGTTGCTTATAAAGTATTGGAAATATAATATATATTCTCTGTCCCTGACATTGATGTTCAACGGCAGCTCTAAATAATTTTTAAATTAATCGTTTTTTTTTAACCGATTAATTTTAAAATTATTTAGAGCTGCCGTTGAACATCAATGCAGTTCTTCATTTCAATCCCTTACTTAAAACAATAATCCTTTAATATACATGCAATTTATTGCACAGCATGGTAGCGTTGGAAATCGAAAATTGATTCAAATTTTGGAATCAGATGCGTGTTCTAAAATTTAAAATTGTTTAAAAAAATATATATATTTTTTTTACACATCTGTGAGGACCTGACCTGGTGATCTGCCAGGACCTTTCGCGCTAATCTACAGTAATCACTGGCACACAAGCAACAGAGAAAGCGTGTATGTATTTTTTTTTATTATTGAAATAAAGTCTCTTTAACCTAGTCATTCGACTCATTCCTCATAGGTAACGTTACACATCCTGTTAGGAACTATGAGTAAGATTGTACGGAAGCTCTGAACTTTTACAGTTTACCATAATAGTAAGTAGTTATTGCCAAGACTGCATTTAAGACTGTAATTACATGAAAACTTTCAAGCTTTGTAATATTTACATTTTCAAAGTAGCACAATCTGCCATATCAACCACCAACATAGTTTCTATAAGTGTCAGTGACCTTTTATTTTTAATTTTTTTAGGTAACCAAACATGGATTCAGCAGCCCTCAGGGTAATCTTTGAGCACAGGATAGAGAAGCTAACACTGCCATCTGGAATACCAGAGTCCTTGGAGAAGTTGCACTCTGCTGTCAAGCAGGCTTTAAATATTACAGATGAAATAAGTCTTCAGTATATGGATTCAGATTTTGAGGACTTCTTCACTCTACACTCCACGACTCAAATTCAACACAGATCCACCATAAAGGTTGTAACAGTCGCATCAATAGTTCTTACATTGTGTTCACCCAACGAAAGTTTCACTGGCTGTGATATCACAGAGCAATCCCTTGATACTACCTCCTCCACACATGCTACCATACAGGACTCCTCTGACACATCAGATTCTTCTGCAAGCACAGTCATCCTGTCTCCAGATAACAGCTCAGAAAGAAAGCCATGGCCAAAAGAATTCATCGTTCCACACTTTTCCGTTGAGACTGAAATGGTTCTTGAAAGAGCCAATGAACTTTACAGAAAAGATGGGACAGTGCTAACTACCCCAAATGTCAGGTCAGACATACTCGAAAAGCTGGCTCAATCCATTTACACGTTCACTGCATATCCATCTAGTCTTCAGATTCTTTCCGTTGCTGAAGCACTTATAAAGGTGCACCCATGTCTGAAGGATCGAGGGAGCTTTTCAGGCCTTTATGCATGGCAGACAAGCATTAAATATAAAATGGCTAACTATCGAACGAAGCTCAGAGGTTTTGGCATTCCTGAGGTCACATGCAATGCTCTAAAACACAAACATCCTGATGATAGGAAATCTGCGAAAAATGTTAAAAAGCCACGAAGAGCTGAAGTCAACTATCTCCCAACTTACCCAGTGGGTGAAGATGAGAAGACTTTGGAAAAAGAACGAGAAGAGCTGGTGTCAGAATTTAAAAAGAAAAACAATGAAAGGATGATAAAGGAAAAGATGAACAAAACATTTGCACATCGTCGACATGAAATCATAAATCAATGTCCAAGTGTTCAAAACATAAAGGAACGATGGCCAGCCCTGTTTCAGCTTTCTCAAGTGAGTTACCAATCATGTTTAGAGACTAAAAGAACCAATGTATCTGAAAACCCTCTCAAAACATTATATAAAATATTTTTTTCTCTCATTCCATATTTCAGGTGTTTGCAGAATTCCAACGAATAACCACTTTGCAGCTGGAACCTAAGTTTATGTCCTCACTGGATCTTTACACTCCAAAGCTAATGACACTGTTTCGTGGCAAAGGAGGAGCACTTGGAGAAAGACTTAAAACTGAGATGGAACTACTGAAGGTACAGTTTATAATGATTCATACAAGTCAGTTGGTTACTTGTTGTTTGATGTAAGGGTGAGAGGAAATGTTTATTCCTCTATTTTTTCTCTATTTCCCCCCCCCCCCCACACACACACACACAGTAAATAAAATGTTAAACGTGATGATTATTAGGTACTCAAACACAAAAGCTGACAAATGCATTTGTGTGAAAACAGGAGGTTTTGTTTCCTTAAATTAATTTCTTGAACTTTCACCGAAAATATTTTATAAGTCATATTTATTTATATACAAGTCAATTTTAATTATAGTAACAACTTCTGTTTTAAATGTAAATCAGCTGTACAGAAAATAATACAGTGTTGTTAAGTTGTTATTCTACAACCTGTGTTGATAAAATTAATTGATAAAATGTACTTAATTTTTTGCCCATATGATCAAGCCAAATGGTGGAAGTAGCAAGGAACAAAGTATTGTGGAGGAACCTTGGAAGAGGCTCTAGGGAGGATGCATCATTAATTTTTTTTTTCTTTCTTTATCTTTCTTTAGGATGAGCAGTGTTCGGTTGTCATGACAAGAGAGGTGGTCATCCGCTGCATTATTGAATTCCTTGGGGAAGATGCAGGAGCCCTCATCAAAGAATTCAAAGTATGCAGTCTCTATTTCAATATACCAGAAGTGTGAATTTATACATTACCGGTCAAAAGTTTGGAATCAGTAAGACTTCTAATGTTGGAATCAGTAAGACTTCTAATGTTGTAAATGTTATTACAATATAATAATTATTTTTATTTTAATATACTTTATAATATAATTTATTTCTGTGATGCAAAGATTAATTTTCATTAGCTGTTACTCAAGTCTTAAGTGTCACGGGATCCTTCAGAAATCATTCTAATATACTGATTTATTATTATAATTATCAATGTTGAAAACATGTTGGCAGTTGTGCTGCCAAATATTTTTTTTGGAACCTGTGATTCGTTTTTTTCAGGATTCTTTGAGTAACAAGCTAAAGAGAACAGTGTGAATTTAAAATGTAAATATTTTTGAACAATGTGAATCTATGCTATCACTTTTTTATTAATTTAAAACATCCTTGGTGAATAAACGTTTTTCTTCTTTAAAAAAGAATATAAATTTACTGACCTCAGACTTTGAAACAGTAGTATATATTGTTAGAAAACCTTTCTATTTTAAATAAATGCTGTTCTTTTTAACCTTTTATTGTTTAAAGAATCCTGAGAAAAGTATCACAGGTTCCAAAAAAATATTAAGCAGCACAACTGTTTCCAACACTGATCATAAATCAGAATATTAAAGTGATTTCTGAAGGATCACTGAAGACTGGAGTAATGATTCTGGAAATCTTACTGATTCCAAACTTTTGACTGGTAGTGTATATTGATTGTATTTTCTGTTTAAACAAATTTGAGTTTCAGATTTTCTTGTGACCAATATTTCTTAGTTTTTGAGTGTCACTGCTATTTAATTGTACAGGACAATGAAGACCAGACAGGAATTGAACAGCTTGTGATGGCAGTAATTGTGACCAAGACAGGAGCTTCCAGTGACATTGAAATTGTTGTCGAGGGGGCGAAAGTTCTTACAGGCCTTGAAGATGTTCCCAGGGCTTGCTGTGTCCTCCTTGGTTTGACATATGCACTGAATCTCCATTATCCCAGGCATCTAAAGTATACTTTTGAGGTACTACAGAAACTTTTCTTGGAGCTGGATGCTTCAAAGCTGTCAAAAAGGGTTCAGTCACTCAGGTCTAAACTGCTGTGTTAAAACAAGGTGGTATCTGTTCGGTGGTTCCATGTTGCCAAACAATGACTTTACATATTTCAACATTTTGTACCAAGAAGGAGAGAAATGCTAAAAAAGTTGTTCTGCAAATTTTAACTGTTTTCACCCCATGTGAAAACATGAGTAACACGTTAATAAAGAGTAGTAATGTTCACTCTGTCATTGTGATTGTAACGCAGAAAAAGCAGCTTCTACAAGTGACTGTTCATTGGACATTAGACTCAAGTTGAGTAGGGGGTCTTACTGGCCTTGAATGTGTTTCCAGGGCTTTAAGTTAAGTTTAAGTCCAGTCGTTTAAATCTACAGTTTTAGAAGATTAAAGTGTAAAGTTTCTACAGTGGTTCAATGCTGTTGAAAAAATTTATTTTTATTTTATTTTTTGTATATGTGTAAAAAAAAAGGGGGTTATTTTAAACACATACCCAAAAAAGAAACTGTGTTTTTTAGACTTGAAATTATTTGTCTTAGAAAATATCGTGGATAAAAAAAAAACAGTTGGTTCTGTTGGGAGACTGAATGTTAATTACTAATAGATGCTATTGTGATTGTTGACAATAAAGCAAAAGTTTGTAATTAATCTTTAACGTCTGTGTCTTTTATTCATACCTTGAATCATATTTTAATAAAATGTTATTATTAAATTTAATTAAAAGTAATAATACTTTAATTAATTAAAAAGTAATAAAACTAAGTAATAAAACTTTAATTTAATTAAAAGTAAAACTATTCCTTTAAGTAGTATTTATTAATGAAAACAATATGTTTGTTTAAATTTTACTTAATTTTTTAATATTTGCTATTTGCATCTACTTAATTTGAATGGCTAGTTTTTAAGGAGCTCATTTGATTAAATCTAACTCAATTCTCAATTGTTGTTGAATTTAATTATTAATATTGCTTGTAATCTGTTGCCACAATTTTATTGAGTAGATGTAGGGTATTATTTTTTAGAGTGTAGTTTGCTTCAGTTTCCAGCCTATGCAATTTTTTTTCTGCACAGTAAATGGCAGCCTTTAGTCAGCTCTATGCCACATTTGTTTTATTTTTGACAAGAGGTTCCAACTGCCCTGTATGGAGAGACTGAAACTTTCATATCTAACCCTAAACCATCACGTCTGATAAAAATATTAATTAAATCTTTAACCATCTGGATTGGGGAATTAAATAAGAAACTTTAAATTATTTTTGGAGGAACAAAATCCAATTTATTCCAAAAAATATAAAATTAATAAATTGTATTTGTTTGTTTTTTTTGTAATAACTTACAAATATGGTGAGATCTGGAAATTAAACCCGGATCCTGGAGGTGCAAGGCGACAGTGCTAACCACTACACCACCGTGCCGCCAATGTTCAACACAATTACGTTTAAGTTCACTTTCTTAGTAGTGCATGAAGTGTTTTACAAAGGACAAAATGACAAACATTCTTCTCTAAACATCAGCAATATAAATTCAATGGCTGCACTCTCAAGGTTTCTTTCTTTGCCATACTGGGGAGTTCCTTGTCACTGTCGATATCAGCTTGCTCATCAGGGACAATCTGATCATTTTGGTTCATGCATATTTATTCACTCATTTCCATAATTATATTTTAATTCTGTTTAACTGCTTTGTGACAATGACCATTGTTTAAAAGCACTATAAAAATACAATTTAGTTTATTATTTTTTAGACATAAACACACATTTTTTACAAAATAAACACAGATGTGTAAATGTATTTTTTAGATGCTGTCTTCCTCACTCTCATTGATCACTCAGGTTTGTTGACAGTGAGGTGATTGTTTGCTTTACATCCCACGGAGCCCTCATGTCTGTGTTTTCTTCTGGCTCTCCCTTTTAGTAATACTGTAATAGTTAGTCCTGTAAAGCTGTCACCTAACACAGTATGAATGCAGATCAATTCCTGCTCCCTGAGGATAGGTTCCCTGTTGAGTCTGGTTCCTCTCAAGGTTTCTTCCTATTGCCATCTCAGGGAGTTTGTCCTTGCCACTGCCGCCCTCAGCTTGCTCATCAGGGACTATGTGACCATTTTGAATCATACACATTCACATTCCATACAAACCTAAATAATTCTTTTGATTGTGTAAAGGTGCTTTGCGACAATGACAATTGTTAAAAGTGCTATACAAATAAAATTGAATTGAATTGAATAGGTGGGCATGGAGTTTACATGTTCTTTCCGTGCTTGGTGAGTTTCCTCCGGGTACTCCGGTTTCTGCCCACAACTCCAAAGACATGTAGGTTAGGTTAATTGGCATTCCCAAATTGGCCGTAGTGTGTAAGTGCGTGTATATGTGTGTGCCCTGCAATGGATTGGCACCCTGTCCAGGGTGTACCCCGCCTTGTGACCTAAGTCTCCTGGGATAGGCTCCAGGCCCCCGTGACATTGAATACAGGATTAAGCGGTATAGACGATGAGTGAGTGAGTTGGTGAGTGAATTAAATATAAGTGGCAGTGATAACTAATTAATATCCAAGGCAATGATTTCTGCCCTCTGCAATCTTGTGAAATTTTGGTTTGGCACATGTTACACATTAAATTATATGTTTTACCACCATCACTGTGATGATACAGACAAGACCTCACATGCTGAGAAAACAGAGCATGCATTGATGATAGCTGTACACACCTCCAGGTCAAATACAAGGCATCTGTTAAATCTAGTGTTTCCTACTTACATTGCTTCTTTTACTGCAAAAAAACAAACAAACAAAAAAAAAAACAATTTGCAGTTTACCCCAAGGTATATGGTACAAGATGGGGTCAGCCCTGTAACTTTCCTCACATCATTCAGGGTCAGCTATTCCTCTTTTAAACTAATAAAAACCTGATGCAGCCTCTTACTGTATTGCTGCATGTTATTGCTATGCACTAATGTTGTCTAAATGGCAAACCACTCCATCACACCCCTCCAGTATTTTTTATGCACCTAAACATAATCATCTATAACTATGACTGTATCCACAGTGTTTACAATATTTACAATTATCTTTTTATCTGCCTTTAATGAGATGTGCAATATGCATAGATGACTATAATGTTTTTATAATGTACCAAATGTGCACTTGAACCTTTTGTCATTTGCTTTTTGTTAGATATAATGTTAACCTCAACTGAATATGAGAGAATACTGTAGACTGAAGTCTGCTTTAAGCTAATAAAATGGTTCATTAAAGTAATTTAATTATATTGACAGACACCATTGTGTATAAAATTTTTATTGAATATGCATCTTTATTGTAACATTGTTTTTATGTGAAATCATATCATGGTTGAATAAAATTATGGAAATAGTCAACAAAATGGCGAAATTGTAATATACTGCAGATATTTTATTTAGGTCCTACAGATATCTAGACATACTGTATGTAATCATGCATGATATCAATGCACTATTCATGCTCCAGGTCATACACTAAACGAGACTGCTTCTCCTTAAGGACAGCATAGAACTCTGCTTTTGCAGTTCTTCCTGCTGAATGAAGAAATATGTGCAATTTTCTCATTTTTTGCTTGTCAGTATTTTCTGCCTCAATCTCACTGTACATTTCGTCTGAGATGATTTTTTTGGTTTTTAGAGTGTCTGCTATTTCCATTACTGATGGAACTCTCTGTATGAGCTTATCACTGTGTTTATCTACAAATTCAGCACCTAAAAACAGATTAGCATGAAATTATAACAATGTTTACTGCTGGACTCTTTCAACAGTATTCTTCAAGTTCATAATAAATATATTTATTTTGTCGAATCAAATGAATTCCAAATAAAAAAGGTTTTGTAAATGCCTGTATTATGAAGTAGGACATTTCTGTTTCTGTTTGTAACAATAATTTACACAATATTTAAATAGTTTGTTAAAATATTTATAAGGGTTCCAAAGTGTATAATAAATAAGAAGACTACAGGCACGGAACTCTTTTCATCTTTTTTGATGTGATAATTAATTGTAAGAAAAAAATAAATTCCAACTGAAATGTTCTGATGCACATTTTACTTTCCTTGAAAAGAGCATATAAGTATTTAAAATACATAATGCAAAGTTCAGTGCAAAGTCCTACCTTCAAGAATTTCAGATACAATTGCTTCTCCATTATCAGCTGTGGTAATAAGACAGAAAATGTAAATGAGTTCTGGGTTTGCTGTGATAGGCTGAAAGATACACTAATGGTTTCTTTAAAATTAGAATACAAAAACGAACTCTTGGCTACCTGTAAGAATAACATGACGAGGCTCCCACACCTCCTGGTCAGTTTCATCCAAAAGACCCAATGTGAGGTCTTCAACCTCCGAATTAAGGATCATCTCAAATGTCGGGTGATAGTTAGGGCCAAAATTAGGAACAAATGTCTCAATCTAAGAAAACCAAATACACTGAATACACTGTTTTCATGTATCAAAAAATCTAATTTCTCCACAAATGAAACTGTGGTTTACCTTTGGCTGGGATACATGAGGCTCACAGAGTGGTTTGTATTTTTTACCAGAAATCAGTTGACATATGGAGCTGCACTGAAGATATGTGCTGCCTGGATTTTGTTTCTGTACCTTCATGGTCAAGTGAAAAATATTAAATAATTAAAATAATAATAAGATTATAAATTCCATAATTAATATTCTCAGTCAAAATATTTTAATACAATAAAAGACATTGCCTGAAACTGCATTATTTTTCATTAGGTTGCACATATGAACATCTGGAATAAAATATTAAAATACTAATTTAAATTAATTGATTCAAGTAGATTTGTAGATTACCTCTTTAACTGGAACATTTCCTGGCAGCAAATGAATGTGCAGTTTTCTCCTCCTTTGTGTTCCAATATTTTCTTTGTAGAAGAGAAGGACTTGGGCATTGTTGAGTTCTCCCCAAAAAATTTTTTTAAACAAGCCAAATAGGGAGAGACCCCGGACTTGTAAGATCACATGTGTGTTTGTTATTTTCAGGGGCTGAAGGATCTCCACATTTTCCTGACTAAAATGTGCCACAGCCAGTTCAATCCGGTTGTTATCTGGAATACATAAAGTGGTGCAAGAGCTAAGAAGGATGAGACAAATCCTAGCAGATATGCTCAAATATCCTTGTGTAAGTTGTTTTTGTAATTATTATGGTATACATCATCATTAAATATACAGTAGTACTTCCGCATATGAACCCCTCGCCAGAACTGGAATTTTGCAAGAAATTTGCCTCTGCATATGAAGCATTTCCATCATATGAGCGACTGAACTAAGTGCCAGCTAAGTTGTGTGTACGTCCAGGAGCCAAAACTTGTTTGCATTTCATTAAGCAAAGCGAGTCTACACACACACACACACACACACATATATATATATATATATATATATATATATATATATTTTTTTTTTTTTTTTATTATTTTTTTTTTGCATTTTGCATTTTGTGCAAGATTTAGTGAAGGCATAGCAGCATGGGTCCCAAGAATGTTAGCAAGCATGGCAGCAAAAAGAAAAGGGAGACACTTTCAGTTTGGTTTTTAAACCAGCTGGTTCAAAGAAGAATCATAAATTAATGTTAAGTAAGGTTTAATGTCTATTTATTTCTTATTTATTACTTCATCTACATGTCTTTTCTAAATGTTTTAAGGGTTTTTATATGTAAAACTATGATTTTAGTGTTGGAAATAATGGTGATGGTGATATTGGTAAAATTATTGGGTGGCTGGAACGGATTATCTGCATTTAAATTATTTTCTATGGGAAAATGCAAAGAGGTGAGAAGAATTCACCACTGGAACTGATAAAATTTGTATGCAAAAGTACCACTGCACTTTTAAGCAAAAACATTATGACCACTGGGGAAAAAAGCAAATAGCATTGATTAACTTATAACAACAGAACGTCAAGGTCTGTGATATATTAGATCATAAGCAAACATATCAGTTCTCATGGTCATCATGTTGAATGCAAGGGACTTTCCAAGGTGTAAAATGGCTTTGATAATGGTCAAACCATTATGGCCAGATGACTATGTCAGAGCATCTCTAACAACTATGCACAATTTATACAACATTCATAGATGGTTTGAAGAACATGATGAATAGTTCAGTGTGTTGCCCTCCAAATTCCTCAATTCTCAATCTGATTCAGGATTCGCCACTCATAGCTAACAAGATTTAAGGGATCTGTTGCTGACATCTTGGTCAGCATGCAAAGGACCAACAGCACATTAGGCACGTTATTTATCATTACTTGCCTAATGTTTTGGCTCACTGGCATATTTGCCAATATTTTTGTTAATGTTGTTAATATATCATAATATATCTAATATAATATGAATAATAAGAACAAAATATATTCTTATATAAATAATAAATAATAAAAATAATAACCCAAAATTACCTTACCAGTATGTATCTCACAGTGTGGGAGGTGCAGGTAAACAATTGAATCTTCAGAGCACTTGATGTTGTACAAGGGTCCTGCAGGTTGGAACTGGCCCATGCCCTGCAACTGACTGTTATCCCAAGGCACTACTGTGTATGAGACTTCCCCACTCCCTTTCATCTCAAAGACAAGGTTGGTCAGTTTACAGTGAAACTGGCCAGCATCAGAGCACTGAAACCTTTTGAGCAAACAACACAAAGGACAATAAAAACATAAAAATCTGCCTTGTTTTTATATAATTACAAAAACATGTCAGAATAACATCAACAATTGGCATCAGTTTGTGAAGGATAGAATGTGATACCTGTATGCCCCATTGTCAGCACAGTGTTTAACTGTGTCAGAAATGAATAGCTCCTGAGTGCCTCCTGAGTGCTGTTGAACAGAAATAAATGTACAAGAAAATTACTATTTATAAAAATATTGCACAGGCAGACATAATATGTGGGGACTTAACTTCCGTCAAGGCCAAAAGTTTACATACACCTAGAAGCTAAAGGCATTTAAACAAATGTTTTCTCAACTTCACACATTTTACTTTTAACATACATTTCATGTGTTAAATCACTGAGCATATCTCGGTTATTTACAAGGCAGCAAAGTGGCTTAGTTGAGTCCAGTTCTAGCCTCCAGTCTATGTCTAAGTTTGCCAGTTCTCCTCATTCTCAAAACCCACAGTGTTTGTGTTTCTATCCTGCAATGGATTGGCACCCGGTTCAAGGTCTAACATGCCTTAATTTATGCATTCTCTGGGATTCTTGGACCCTCTGTGACCCTACACAGTATAAGTGGTTAACCACTGGATAGATAAACATTATTTCCATAAAAGATCATTTAAAATATTAGCAAAGAGACAGATTTATTTTAACATTTATTTACTATATTGGATTTTCAGTTCAAACTTTACATTGGTTGTTATTAATTGGTTGCATTGTTTACAGTAAAACTGGTTGAACTTAAATCTAACTCTTTAGGTAGTCTTCCACAAACATCTCCAAAACTTGCTTATTTGTTTTACAGAACTGCCATAACTGGGTCAGGTTTATGGGCCACTTTGGTTAGACAAATGTTTTAGTTCAGTCCACTAATTGTCTTTGGGATTCAGGTCAGGACTTGGTGGCCGCCACTGGTCAGCATTTCATTACATTTGGACCTATGATAGTCTATGTTCTGAAATCTACCAGCCACTTTTGGAGCAAAATAATATTCCCACAACATGATGCTGCTGACCTCATGCTTATTGTTTAGGATGGTATTATTTATTGTAAAAGCCTCTTAGAGAGCCATCAATGCATTTCCAATTACAGTAACTCCCAACTATAACAAATGGTAAATGATATGTTACTAAAAATAATTAAATTACTTCCTGAAATCTTTAAACTATATGCAGCGAGTCAAACTCAGACTCTGAAACACTGAATTAAAGCTAAAATACTGTAGATCTCTAAACGAGTGTTTTAAAATTATGTCTAATGTGAAAAGGTTGACAGATTAAATCAATTAACAATATACACTACAGTATGACATGTTAACCTAAATTGAAGCTGTGAAAAATTGGGATTGAATACTGTAACTTTAACCTTACAGTATGTAAGAAGTCTCAACATGAACGTTAAGGTCTAAAAAAATGACCAAGCAATACTATTTAAATACTTATTTTTAATACTATTGAATTCCCATACTGTATATAACAACTATTGATGAATAAGATTTGTGTCCTCGGTGTCATCAGTAACAATTTTTACATATGTGGAGTGAGAGTGCTGTGTAGACATTGAGTGATTGTTTACTTCTTCTTCTTCTTCTACTTCACATTGCACAAAATCTATATGCAAAGAAAAACAAAGCACATAAGCATTTGCATAAACAAGCACAATTAATCCTAAGGTTGTGTTTTTCCTGCGTATACTTGGGTTTCCTCTGGATTTTCTTGTTACATTCAGTGCCTAAAAAGTCACGTATTTTTGGCAATGCATTGGCTACTCTATGACTGACTCTTTCAGACAGATTTGAGGTACAAGTTGAAATCTCTGCCATTTGAACTCTTAAATGTGGAATGTATCAGCTCTAAGGTTATTTAACAAAAACAAAAACAAACAAACAAACAAAATAATCGTCCCTGCTTTACAATAATTACATGGTAAGGAGAAAAACAAGCAAAATTAGCCATACTTT
This sequence comes from Clarias gariepinus, assembly GCF_024256425.1. NCBI lineage: Eukaryota > Metazoa > Chordata > Actinopteri > Siluriformes > Clariidae > Clarias > Clarias gariepinus. Next base: position 14,160,192 of record NC_071104.1, read on the forward strand.
TTAAAAGTGGGTATAAAGAGTTATTGTCTCTCCTTGTCAGTCAGAGCAACAGTAGTCATGAACATGTGAGCTTATGTTTACAGCAGAGGGTAGATACGGCTCCCCTCCTAGTTTGAGTGCTCTACACTTGAGCATAAGCAGCTTGGTAATTTTTGTAATGGCCACACACAAACCACAAACTATTTGCATGTTGTGGAGGAACTCGATCCCTGCAGGAAATATTTTGGTAAAATATTTGGTAGAAAATTGGAATATTGTTATTAAACCTGTTCTAGCTTTCTTTTTCACTGGGTTCACTTGATCCAGGCACAAGTCTTTTTCATTCCTGGAATAATGATAAAAATAAACAATAATTGAAATTATACTAATAATGCTATGCTATTGTGAAGGAGATTGAGACAGAAAGACAGACTGCATACCTTTTACAGGCAAGGGGAAGAAACATGTTCTGAGTTTGGGGTGTTATTTGAATAGATGAATTGTTGAAAGAACGAACTCGAACTGCCACCGGCTGTATTGGAGACTGTAAATACACAAGTGTACCAAGAATTAAGAAAAAAAGTAATATGAATGCTGAGCAATGGGGAAGTGGGGAGGGGAGACTAATTGTTCCTGGGCACAATATAAATGAACTATTCCTAGTGTGAAAACGCTTCCACCACCACCTCAAGGAAAAAATATTTGGGACTATGCATAAAATATTTGGGACTAAACCTAACAATGCCAGAGGTTGCATAGCTAATCAGATTGAATGATCAAATTGCAAGCATAATCATTCAATCATTCAAGTTTGTATATCAAAGCACTCATATATGAAAGCAAATTTTTGCATAAGTAATAATAGAAACTCTGATGAATCATTCCACAACCCAAAAATATTCATATAAAAATAATTAATACAAAATCATTAGTGTGTGTGTATGAAGCTGAAGTAAGATGAGAGGAGAGGAGGAGGAAGAGGGCTACTGGTGATACAAAAAGGGAAAAATTGTCTTTGCTTTAAATGATTTATGGCACAAATCCAATCTACACACTGACTGTCTACACTTTTCAGCAATGTTTTTTTTTTTTTTTCTAGACAAAAGATATAGAAAACAATCCTGTCCTGTTAACCCATAAATAAATCTTGTTTTACTAAAGCATGATATCACCTTATTTTTTTTCCAGTGCTGCATCTTCTTTTGCGGCTTACTGTTTTTAAACACAAACACAAGATTACAATATATAATGTCAGGTTCATAAATATTTCTACATTGAGAAAGTTGTTGATTAAGCCTTCAACTACAATATACATGATTTCTTACATGAACATAAACATAAAGATGAAGCTCAAAGTGCAGGTTTTCAAATTTAATTTAAGGACATTTACAGCCAAACTGGATGAACAGTGGAGGGATCACAGCATTTTTAGTATTAAAAAAGGTAATTGGCCAAACCTAGCAACATTAAAAACTATTGTTATTTTTATTAAATGATAGTAAATACCGTGCAGTAAATGACTGCCAAAAGTCTGACCACTGAACCCATCCACATTACCATATGCTGGGTTTCTTTACAGGTGATGCTCTGCCTGATCTATACACTATTTGGATTTGAATTGTCCTTGGGGCTATTTTGGCTTTAGTTTTACCTTCAGCCAATGGCAATGACTTCTAAGTTGTCAAATAAATCTACATTATAAACTTTAGAATTTATAAACTCCTGCTAATTTTATCAGTAGGCATAATATAAATAAAAAGAAATAGTCATGCCATCAAGCATGCTCACGCTGTCATTAAAAAATAGTCTTCCTGTGTTTGAGACTTAAATCTCTTCCATGAACCCTCTGTATATTACTCTAATAAAGTTCTTTGTTGTTAACACCTACATAACACCTACATTAGAATGCTTTTAATCTGGCTTTTCTTTTTAAAGAGTATATTTGATTTGGCCACATTTTTCCCACACCACTGGGTCAGGGGTCACTGGTTGGGGGTTCTAATCTTGCCTTCACTCTGTTTATATGGAGTTTGCATGTTTTCCTCATGCTTGATGGATTTTCCTCCAAGTACCCTGTTTTCCTCCAACATTACAAAGACATGATACAGGTTGAATGACAAGTATTTTTTAATTATCTTTTGGTTCCCTAAAAAGGGTGTTGAAAAAAAAAAGAAATGTTAAAATTCTTTTTATGCTTATCTAATTTAAGTGCAAACAACTAGTGGTGACACGAACAATGTAGATGTAATCTATTGCTGTACTAGAAAGTCCTTTTTGAGTATCTGTACTTATATATTTCCATTTGGGGGACTTTTACTTGACTTTAATACATTTCAAACAGAAGAAAAAGCCATTAATTTTTAAATGCCTTTGCTGCCTGCATCATTCCCATATCATTTCTTCTTACAATAATTTTTCCACAGATCTGAAAATACATGTAGAGGTAAGTATGTTTTTGTGCTACTGGTCATTTTCTTGAATTGGTAATTAAAACTTGCCTGGAGCAGCATCTTTCATTGTGCATGTGTTTGAAATAAATCCAACATTATTATGATTATGTTATCTGCATGTCTAGTTAGTTAAGCAATTGGTTAAATACATAATCATTTTTAAGATAAGTAGCTAATTGATTATTATTAAGCCTTGAATAGCAAAGAACTGTAATACATGATAAAATACAGGCTGGAGCTACTAATATCTTGAAGTTGTATCCATTTCCATTTGCTGCCTTGCTGATTCATCAAAGTTGGTAGTGTTCTAAACCTTTCACCTGAATGTTCACATATTTTGAATTAATAAAACCTCTTTTGACTAGTTTTGCATATAGTTGATGATGCTATAACAAATGGCAATTGAAGTTGAGTTTTACTTTAATCAGTTCACTATTTTAGATATTTGGTTAAATTGTTCTAAAAAATATATATATTTTTAAAAAATCCTATTAATCACTAAGTCACCAAGCTCTACCCAATGAAAATTGTCCACCTGCAAGTTGACTGCTTATGATAATGTTAACTGATGTATCAGACTGCTAATTAAATAACTTTTTAAAATTATTTAAACAGATTTGTGTGTCCAGAATGAAATTAAAGCTGTACTTTTTCTCAAAAAAAATAAAAATAAAAATTGTATACACCCCCTGCCCTGCAAATGCTCTTAAATTAAAGCTGGAAATCTAAAGAGTGAAGTTACACTAATTACCTAAAACCACTAACAGTACACTGTGGTGACAGATAAAATAACAATAACTTTGCAAAGTCTAAACATTATTGGAACAGACTATCACTCACTCACTCATCTTCTATACCGCTTTATCCTGTATTCAGGGTCGCGGACCTGGAGCCTATCCCAGGAAGCTAAGGGCACGAGGCATGGTACACCCTGGACAGGGTGCCAATCCATCGCAGGGCACACACACATAGAAACACTCATTTACACACTACGGTCAATTTTGGAATGCCAATTAGCCTAACCTGCATATCTTTGGACCGTGGGAGGAAACCCACCAAGCACGGGAGAACATGCAAACTCCATGCACACAGAGACGGGAATCATGCCTGGGCGGGAATTGAACCCGAACCCTGGAGGTGCAAGGCGACAGTGCTAACCACTGCACCACCATGCCGCCGGAACCGACTATATAACTTTAAAATATATGTATGTTAAAATAATTATTTATTTCAAATGACAGGATTCATTCCTTACTGTGTTTTTTTTTCCTTCTGGTTTCTGGGTTCTTCAACAGGATCCTCAGGTTCTTCTTCAGCTTCACAACTCCTAAGAGAATCAAGTAATTACATGAGTGTACTGTATGCACTCACACCCCCCCACAACCCCCCACACACCCCAAGACACACACACACACACACACAGAAGAAAAGAAACAAACACACCTGAATTGAGGGTCAGAGTACATGTAGCAGAACCATTACTTAGGGAGCTTGAATCGGTAATCAAAACTTGCCTGGAGCAGCATCTTTCATTTTGCATGTGTTTGAAATAAATCCCGCATTATTATGATTATGTTATCTGCATGTCTAGTTAGTTAAGTAATTGGTTAAATACGTAATCATTTTTAAGTCAAGTAATTATTATTATTAAGCCTTGAATAGCAAAGAACTGTAAAATATGATAAAATACAGGCTGGAGCTACTAATATCTTGAACTTGTATCTATTATCATTTGCTGCCTTGCTGTTTCATCAAAGTTGTTGGTGTTCTAACCTTTCACCAGAATGTTCACATATTTTGAATTAATAAAACCTCTTTTGACTAGTTTTGCATATAGTTAATGATGCTATAACAAAAGGCAATTGAAGTTGAGTTTTACTTTAATCAGTTCACTATTTTTGATATTTGGTTAAATTGTTATTTAAAAAACCCAAATCCTATTAATCACTAAGTCACCAAGCTCTACCTAATGAAAATTGTACACGTGCAAGTTGACTGCTTATGATAATTGTTAACTGGTTTAGTGTTAGACTAAATTAATTAAATTACTTTATTTAAACAAATTTGTGTGTCCAGGATGAAATTAAAGCATTCCTACCTAAAGTAAACAAATGAAGCATTTTAAAATATAAAGGTTTTGTACTTTTTTTCAAAAGGAAATTCATATACAACCCCCGCCACTGCAAATGATCTCAAATTAAAGCTGGAAATCTAAAGAGTGAAGTTACATTAATTACCTAAATCCACTTACACTGTGGTGACGGATTAAATACTAATAGCTCTACAAAGGTCTAAACATTATTGGAACAGCCTATATCACATTAAAATATATGAATGTTGGAATAATTTTTTATTTCTAATGACATGATTCATTCCTCACTGTGGTTTGTTTTTTCTCTGGTTTCTGGGTTCTTCAACAGGATTTTCAGGTTCTTCTTCAGCTTCACAACTCCTAAGAGAAACAAGTAATTACATGAGTGTATGCACTCACACACACACACACACACACCCGCACACACACACACACACAACCCCACAACCTCACATGCCAAAACACATTGACACACACACCCACACACACACACACAGAAGAAGAGAAACAAACACACCTGAATTGAGGGTCAGAGTTCATGTAGCAGAACCATGGATTTTTAGGATCAATGCCATCTGGAAGTTTTCGCCACTTCAGACAATCATTACACTGAACACGCTTTGGTTGCTTCCTGTAAGTCCACACAGTCATGTAATTTTTTTGTATGTGGATATGCACCTATTTTAATCAACTTGGCCTTTTACACTGGATTTGTGTCAGCACACATATGCAGAACATAAGACATACTGTATAACACTATGTTTAGTGTGTGTGTGTGTCTTTGTATGTGTGTGTGTGTGTGTGTGTGTGTGAGGGAGAGAGAGAGAGAGAGAAAGATATTTTTAAACTTACATCATAGGCTCCTCAAAAGGTTGAATGTAGTTTCTCTCATATGCATAGGTAAAGCCCCTCCAATAGTTCTCAAGCTTTTTACCCACATTTGCCATGGTTCTCCTGCACAAACACAAAATGGCATCCTTAACTGCATCAGTAATAAATTATATTCAATCCTATGTGGATTATTAACTCCTGCAAACCTGAAAGTCATAGATCATCTAAACATGTTACTGAAACACACCTGTACTCTTCAGAATAAACAAAGTCCTGCTTGTTGTGAGTTGTTTTGAGGTGGTTACACTCTATCACCCCAATAACTCCCACTCCTTTGCTGTCCGTGGCCTGGTAGCAGAACAGAGTAAACATTTTAACTATTATGAAGAATATATATATATTTTTTTTTAACTTTAATTTTAAATTTTCCCTTAATTGAATGTTATTATGTTTTACAGGTTCTTGGAATTTGTTTGGGTTTGTGGCAACTGGCTCATTGTATCATAACACAAAAGCCAAATAAGACTTAACACTTGGAGATAAGAATATCACATTTACTGTATGTCAGAATAAAACTGCAGTAGGAACTTAACATTTTTTTTCCAAAAGGCATTTTTGTAACGCAATGACACACTCTCATGTGTGTATGTGTGTGTGCTGGCATGTGTGTGTGTGTGTGTGTGTGTGTGTGTGTTTCTTGATTAGTTCTTCTCCCTGATGTTATACAGAATGTAAACAGATAATTGAAATAAAATAAAACACATTGCAAATTATTGAAAATCTTACCCTGCGCTGACAGGCAACGCGCTCGTAGGCTTTGATGAGGCGGTTTTTGTGGTACATCATCAATCCATAGTGCTCTTTGCTCTTTGCGTTGAAGCCAAATGTGATAATAATTTCTCTTTTCTGAGACAAGGACTTAAGGATTATGACATTTCGAATACTTTTAATCATTTAATAAATAACTTTTGCTTGTGTACAGTCATATATTTCTATGTTTATAATTGGCCAAAGGATACAAGGGGAGGATCACACACAGGTTTGTATGTTTCCTTATGGACCTCTTTTAGAGTTTCTGTGACAGACTGAGTTTTGACCTTCTGCCCTTGAAGTATAATCTGCATTCTTGGCTCTAGGTACAGGATACTGCAGTATGCCTGAATGAGGAGGAAAAAAAAAAAAACAAGCACTTGTCTTACTATGAAGTGCACAGTATATACATAGTATAAGTCTACATAGCCTTAAAAAATTTTTTTTTGCACAAACAAAAATAAATAGCAGATTTTTTGTTGTCTTTTTTCGATGTTGGAAACAACAAAATTTGGATAAAATAAAAGCAGAAATGTTCATCCCCTAACTACAGTAGCTAAGTGTCTTGGCTAAGTGTCTAGCAATTGGCGCGTCTTAACTTGTTAATTTTATTTCCCTCTTCCATTTAAAATGTTCCTCATTTATCAAATACAGTAGTAAATGGTTTTCTGTACACAGGCCTCTTCAAGACATTTCACAGGTTTTTGAAAAGATTTAGTCCTGGGATCTGACTAAACCCTTGTATATGTTCTAAAGAGATTTACTTAAGTTTTTGTTGACTAGAAGATAACTTTTTCATAAGTAGCCTTTGTTTTGCTTTGTTTTTTGTTTTTGCAACAGTTTCCATCTAACCATCTTACCCCACTACACAGACAAGTGAAGAATATAAGAGATGAGTTGTGGAACGCAGAAAGTGACCAGTATTTGCCGGATGTTTCTCTAACTCCTTTAATGTTGCTATAGGTCTGTTGGCAGCGCTATTCTTTTTTTCCTCTTCTTCTTCTTTTCTTTCCTCTTTTTTACTCAATATTTTTATTGTTTATGTGTGAAAACGACACATGCAGTGTGTGCCTCAAGCACATCAGACTTACAAGACACACCAATGCAGAGGCACACCTTTACAATCCCAGTTTGTCAAACTCTTACACACACACACACACACACACACACACACACACACACACACACACACACACACATACCTACACCCTACTTCCTTTTCCCAACTCCAAGCCAACCTTTCATGTCTAAGAAATTTCTAAGTAAATTAATTGTATTAATTGTAGTCTGTGTTTTGTATGCAAAGAAAAGGGAAATAAAATACAATATTGTATACAGGTAAAAACTAACATTTCAAATAAAAAGTAAGAATAAACTATAAAATTAATCTGAGATTTTGAAAAAGATGTTGGAAGGATTGAGTGCCATGTTTCATCTGACAATGTCAGATTTAGATTCTTTTCCCGAACAGTTTTAATTTGACTCAAAGTGGTGTGAATCTGATCCACTAATCTGATCTAAATATGCAATGCGGACCCTTATGCAATGGTTACAGACAACGGAGAGTATCCATAAAATTAGCATGAGGAGCCTCAGGGAAATTTGGTATTGAAAAGCTAATAAAGTGTCTTACTTGCAGATATTTGAAAAAGTAAGTTTTGGCTAAATTATACTTTCCAGACAGCTGCTCATACAATGTAAACCTATCATAAAAAAAATAAATAAAGATTTTTGCAAAGCTCGATAACCTTACTGTACCATTCTTGAAATCATGTAAAGAAGGTTGAAAGAGATGATTTGATATGATAGATCTGAAGAGAGAGCAAAGATGATAGATCTGAAGAGTAGCCCAAAGAACTACTATAAAGACGATAGATCTGAAGAGTAGCCTAAAGAATTACTGTACTTTCTGAACTAAACCTGAACTCTCAAAGTATGCCTAATAACGGAATTATTGATTGATTTAATTGAGGGGAGGGGAGGGCCGGATCTAAGACATGGAGAAATCAAGAGATTTTTGCCAGAGTTTATTTTATTTCCACCTAGGCTAGCCGACCATGTCGGTTATGGAAATATGCCCAACAGCAAAACAGCAAAAGTTTACTGCTCATTAATATAAACATTAATTGGGAGGAGCCATACAACTATCCCTTTTAAATCTTTAAAGGAGGGTCTTGTTCAATTGAGGATGCATACCTAATAATTTCATTGATTTGTCACCATGAATGTAAAATTGACTCCTACTCTTAAATAAATGACATTCAATTAAATGTGTTGAGAAGAGGTCATATTTAGTTTGGAATTTAACTTGTTTTTTATATATATTTAAAGTTTTAACTATAACATATTGTTGTCTATTTCTTTGATTTGATTGACCAGTATTGATACAGTATTTGCGGTGGAGGAAATTATGTCACCTAATGTAAGCCTTCAGAGCATCACAAACAGTTAACCATGACACTTCAGATGTTTCATTTGTGTTTACGTCTTTCATGAATTTCATAAAATCATAATCAACAAATAAGGATTAATTTTTATAAGTACCTTTTTATTTGAGGGCAATTAGGAAAAGTTATAGGCATAACTGAAGCATGATCTGATAACACAACGCTCGGAGAAAATCATTGGGATCAGTTGATCTTGATTATGTAAAAAGTATGATGAACATGTGAGGGAAAAGCATATTCTATCTTCTTGTAATTTAAGAGGTTTTGGAGAAAAATCCTATTTCTGGTAAGAAATAATTTTTGCCACTTGTTGATGGTGTCCTTCAAAGTGTTTTATGATACATCCAAAGTTTTTTTTTTAATTACACTATGTCAAAGGCTATTTTATGCTTCCGCTAGTCCATGTGGAGTCTATGCTGTAGGCTACGCAAGTGACCAGTGGCATTTTGAGCATTTATACGTACTTGTGCGCATAACTATTGATTGATTAACAAATTGATTATTTCATCATACTCAATATGGCTGAGTTCCCTGCATAGTTTACTTCACAGGGAACTACTTTTCAATCGGTACGCAACTAAACATAACAGTACAGAAGTACAGTATAAATCCTCACAATGCTGGAGACCACCTGCATAGGTTACGGTGTAGGCACAGCATGGATCTGACACAGAAGCAAAAACCAGGCTTAAGAGTCAATTAAAACTAAAAACTTGTAAAGATATAAATATGAATGTGATCAGTTAATTATGGGCACTGTCACATAACTTATAATTATATGCTGTGCACATATATGCTGTTATTTTTTTCCCTCCCTAAAAATGTACATTTGTTTTTCATTTAAAATTTTGTTGGTCACATTAATGGTCTGATACGTCACAAAAAACTACCATTTTAACTGGGTTTTATAGACCTTTTTTAAAAAAAAATAATTTTTATACATTCCTCACTCCTTGTGACATTTTGCTATGTCTAGTGCATATGAATTATCTCTAATTCCATTATTTTTTTCTCCTCTCACTTTGATATTGACATGTAATTGTCTGTATTGATTACATATTCTATTAGAATTTAGATTTATTTTAAACACTGTGCATGTAGATCCATGTTTTCAACCAAGGCAAAAGCATTTTAAATCAAACTTAGATATATGTATTACAACGTTAAAAAGTCTGACATCTTGCTTCTAAAATACCCCTCTTACCACAGTGAACTCAGCCAACAGCTCAATGTTCATATAATATTTTCTGGTAAAATTCTTACCCGCAGTGAATATTTACTATCAGGCACTGAGATGCTACCCTTTGCATTTCGCTTAAGTTTCTTCCTGGTGCCATCGTCAACATCATCATATTCATCATCATCAACAGGGACCCGGATGTCGTAGCGGTTCTTTATAACTTCAAATTCTAATTCTCCTGAAGATGTCCTGCAGCAGAATGATTGGCAGTGGAAGCATCATGAGAATTTATGGCATCATTTCTTACAACCACAATATTGCTCTTTGCTCTTGGCCATTAAGCTAAACAAAGTAGCCTATGTTGTCTAAAAACATTTGCAGCACATTTCAGGAGACCTTAGATTGCTAATAACAATAACAATTATACTACTGCATAATATTAACAGTTTAACCAAATAAGCATCCCCTCATACAACAAAATGTCATAACTAAACAGAGCTTTCATACAAAACTATAGGAGCACATATTAAACTCTATGTACTGTATGTATGTTCACCTGCGTAGGTTCCAGATGATGATGCGAGTTCCACATGAGTTGGTGCACAAGCTCTCAATCACACTAAACTCAGCAAGCAGTTCTTTCTCATTTTTACACAAAGAACTTGTCAAGATAGCATGAAGACTCTTTTTATGCTCCAGTTTAGGTGAACAGTGAGGTTAAGGACCTGACTGTACATAGGTACCTTCAAACTGTTGGGAAATATATATTTTGTTTTTTATCTTTATTCCCTTAAACTTACATCTCACTGGCAGGCCCAGTATCACCTTATCTCTTTCAAGTAATAATGCTTCTATACTATACATTTTACATTCAATAATTCAATCCAAGATTCCTATGAAATCAATCCATTTTCCTCTTTTTTCCAAGTAAAGGATATTAATCTGTCCAGTGTTGGTCAACTCCACAATAGGCACCATGACATACTGTTTCTTCTCGAGGTAAGTCTGTGACAGGAGACCCACACACATGATGTCATCTTTCTTTGAGAACACAAGGACATCCTTCCCCAAGCGCATGGAACCTGACTTAAAACCATTACCATATTGGCCCACGGGCTCATGACTTTCTGTTTGACTTTCTGTCTGCTTAAGTGAGAAACCAAAACTGAGAGAGAGAGAGAGAGAGAGAGCTGTCAGTAACAAAAACTTAGAGTTGGTAATCACTCATTTTAATTAAAGTGTATTTCTAAATGATCTTATTGCTAATCACTATGCAGGCTTTATAAAAAGAACCATACCTTAACATTTTGCGCATCTTGTCACAGTTCATGCCTTTTCCATTATCCATAAAGATGAGGCAGTCCTGGTCTTTGATCCTTGTTTTATCAATCCAGAATTGTTTTGCACTGACGTCTGGGTCATAAGCATTGTCTGTCATTGGGAAATAACAGGGAAAATAACCTACATTTCATGGACAAGTCACACACTTGGACCACCTTTTGGTTTGACTACAGCATGCATTCACTGTGGGATCATTACAATAAGCTTATGCCATGTCACAACATTTATTTATGTCCAGAGTTACATCAATTTCTCTTCAAGATCTTGCATTGAAAAGGGGACCACTGGGAAAGTCTTCTGCAGCAAATGCCAAGGATTCTCAATGTGGTTAAGGTCTGGTCTCTCTCTCTCTCTCTCTCTCTCTTTCTCACACACACACACACACACACACACACACACACACACACACTTGTACGTAAAACCTGTAGTGAGTTGGAAAGACTAGTTTAGAAAGTGAGCTAAAGTAATATCATTTTGGCTAAGCATTGGCATAATTTAATTGCTTGCGCTATGCAATGAGATATGCAGTGCATAAGCCAACAATTATGCACTGCATATGTAGACTTGTTCAGCTAAATAGTATAAAAGTATTCTTCACTATGTTTAAAAGTGAAAAAAAAAAACTGCACTAGTTGAGATTATACAAAGCATGTTGTTTTAGTATGTCTCTTGCTCTTAAATTTAATATGAATTGGCTATCTCTCTCCCCTAAATAAATGAAAAAAAAATGTCCTTCCATTCTAGAATAATGAGATAAACTAAATAAACTAGCACAATTTCCTCTCTAGCACAATTTGGTGCAGTCAGCTGACCAAACAACATGCTCAGCCTGCCTAAATTTCTTGTTGCTGTTTCCAAACTAGACAGTGATGTTTTCCATTAGGATGTTTCTTAGCGACTTGGATGGCAGTACTTTAATGACTAAGGTAGTAATGATGCTGACTCTCTTTTCCACTGTACTAATGTAAAAAAACAACTACAACAATGGGTATGAAAGAAGGTTTAGGTCCTGGGGGGACTAGTGCTGACAGTGAGAGAGAAAGAGATATTGGCTGAACTGCAGCCAACAAACAGTATTGTAGCGTTTTTTACGCCGGAAAGAATGCTGGAGAGATGAGTGAGCTTATTTGCTGCCCAATGCAATGGCTGGGAGTACTTTATTAGGCACACAGCATGTATGGCATGAGCAGCACATTCACTCAGGAGCCTACATCCAATTCAGCTTCAGCCTGAACCGGAGCACATTTCACACGTCACACACCCCCACACACACAAACAGGGCCGAAGCCACTAACCAAAACACCTTTCCCCAACATGGTGAACACACCGACATCCCCGCAAGGCATGCTGGTCGTCAGCCACCGCCCCGCCCACGCCACAGTATTTTCACATAATTCTTCCTGGAGATGTATCATTCATAAAGATTAATCTATTACTGTCCTTGTCAAGCAATGATTTCAGCTGTTTATGAAATGTGGTCCAGAATTATGGTGGATAAAACAAACAAAAAAATGAATGAAGAAGCAGATTTGACTCACCAATCAGTTCTGCTATAGCACTGAATACAGAGGTGTGGCTAGTGGAGTTTGAGTGCAGGTACCATGGACTGATCTTTAGGAATGAAAAAATATAAAATAATGTTCCTTGAATGAATATTTTTTCAAAATTTACTTAGTGCTCCAGATTTGGACTGCCATGAAAGAGTGATGAATAACACAAAATGTGGGAATCATAAGCTTCTGGAGGAATAATGTTTATACAAAGTTCCTTTATGAAGATATATCAGTATGTCTTTTGAAATGTCTTAGAATGCTGTCAGAGGAACATTAGTAAAAAAAAAAAAAAAGAAAAAGAAATTTTCTTTGTTCATTCTAATCTCTATTCTAAAAAACAAATGCTTGTAGGTGGAAAGAAAACAGGTTGCAAATGCCATCTAGGATACTGAAACCTAAGCTGTTCAAGTTATTGGATCCTGAATCTTTTTACGTAAGGCGATATCTGCTTTCAGATATTCATGATGAGCTAGTGTCACTGTGAGGATTTCTTTAGGAGTAAGGATTTGGACCAAGAGGACGAACACTTATTTAATGTTCCACTTGGAAGTGGAATCCTTAAATACATAACTTTTAAATAATAATAATAATATTAATAATAATAATAATAATAAATAAATAAAAGCAAACCACTAAAGCTGTTAAAAGCAACTTAACCTCAGAACAATCCCCAAAATCAAATACCTTTTTCCCTTTCATAGGTTAGAACAATATGCAGATATAAGCCAGGCATCTGTTTCACATCTACAACTTGTCGAATAGAGAATTCTGTAGCTTAGCTATGTTTAGAAGAAAAATCATATACTTAAGTTTTAGCTTTCATTCATTAGGTCCAGTTAATTCTAGGATTGAGTTAATGGTTTTGTTTGTTTAAAACTTAAATAGATTATGGATTTACTATATAGCAGATATGATTTCTTCACATACCGCCCCAAGACCCTACCACATACTGTAACTACTGCTGGTTGTTCCTGACTGAACAATATTGACACTACCTGAAGACAGTATTAATGAAATGAAAGTGAAAGTTAATCAACAGGAAGGTAATAAAATTCTGAGAAGTGTAACCTGACACACCCACACAGATCAGGTAAACAGCTCAAACTGAAAAACTTTATATAATTAACTTAGTTATTGCTAATTTACTCAATAATGTATCTTGCCATAAATAATTCACAAGATACACATATGAAAATTATTATGAGAATATTTTTACATTTATTGTTCCAGTATACAAAAAGATAATAATAATTATTATTATAATTATGTAAAATGATTATCATTAGTAGTAGTATTAGTAGTAGTAGTATTCTAGTCATAACTATAACTATAGTTGTAGTTTAATCTAAGTAAAGCCCATAAGTACTTACCAAGCCTAAAGGTATTCCTTCATTACTTATTGGTTCCATCCTTACTTAAAACTGCTGTCTACAATACTAAAGTAAGCTTCTTATAAACAAGTAGGAGGCTCCTCTACTGGTTTAAAATTCTGGAACAAGGCATTGACTTTTATACTGACTACGGAAAAAAAACTCCACCCACTGGCTTAACAAAATCTGTGTATCCTGTACCGCGGTGAAGTTGGTTTGACGTTGGACGTTAGATATTCGAGCTCCGGCGACCAGATTTGTAGCGGGGATTCGCTGTTTTGTAGCGGGGATTCGCTAACAGAGTCCGGCGAAAGCACGTCGCCTACTGCGCGAGTTAGGGACCGTCTGCAAATTACTGTCCGACTGAAATACGGATAATATTAATATTATAAACATTGATATTTAAAACAAATAAACGAATTATTGCTTCAAAATCAAATCTAAAATGTGTGTCCACTTGTCCTGCAGAGGGCACAACCTTTTTTTTTTTTTTGCAATATTATGACTTTTCATTTTGATTAATAATTAATATGTACTAATTCTGCATTTTACTTTAATACCGTTCAGGTCATAAGACCTATTGCCTCAAAATCTATTCTCAAATGTGTGTCCACCTGTCCTGCAGAGGGCACAACCTTTTTTTGTCAATATTATCACTTTGCATATTTATTAATAATTAATATGTAATAATTCTGCATTTTATTTCAATACCTTTCAGGTCATGTGACCTATTGACTCAAAATCTATTCTAAAATGTGTGTCCACCTGTCCTGCAGAGGGCACAAACTTTTTTTTCTCAATATTATCATTTTTTCATTTTTATTAATAATTAATATTCAATAATTCTGCCTTTTACTTCAATACCTTCCAGGTCATGTGACTTATTGCCTCAAAATCCATTCTCAAATGTGTCTGCAGAGGGCACAAACTTTTTTTGTCAATATTATTACTTTGTATATATATATATATAAATCTTTTTGTATAGAATTTTCATTGATTTTACTTTAATACTGTTAGGTTTTAAATGACGATGTAGTGTGTCCGAGCTAAGTTTTAAGCTAAGAGAAGAAGAGTTTTAGCTTGTTGTGTCCGCCGCACCTTGATACACTTACCGGTCCGGGCCCGATCGACCGGGAGAGACAAACACACACACACACACAGGCATGATGTCTGAAGATCTCTTTTATTCTCAGCAAAGAGAGCACATTTAAACGGTGCTACGTCCCGAACATCAAAAGAACCAGTCATTAACATGTCAGTCATAGAGGGACCCGCATACAGACAGGTGAGAGGAGAAATACATTTGCATTCTCCTGATTAAACAAAAGGATTCTAGCAGACAGGAGCCATTTGGATGTCTCCTCGTCTGGATACAGGATATAGAAGGTGTTACCACAGAAGGCATGAGGAAGCACAGTGAGGGGTCTGTTCTCAGAGCACAGGAACCTTATTATTAGATTACATTGTCTTACTACATTATAAAACCCTACAGTGCCCCCTTAAATTCTAACAGAATTTACTACAGTTTATGGCATAGAAGAGATTTACAAAATCAAATTAAAAAAAATTAATTAATCAAAACCCTGTGCCTGTGTAAAGAAATGAGAAGATATGCCCCCTTTTGTGGTGTCTTCATGACGCCTGTGGTTCTATTAAGCTACAGGAACTGATAATGAACTTCCTCTCTGTAAGTGTAATATTTACCTCTAGAGACAGAGCCCTGAACTTCAAACCTCCGTTTAAGAATTCAGCAGGCCATCTCCAGCCCTTCTGGTCTTTTATCAATAGACTCCCCAGACCATGAAGCCAAACATCTCTCTCCACAATTGACTAGGAGAGAGTAAAAGACTTCAAGTATGACTAATCTACCTGTACATCAGATATAACATGTGAAGGTGCCAATCATAACTTCATACATCAGATTTAACATGTCAAGGTGCCAATCATAACTTCATACAGTCCATAATGTGTTGTGTAACTTTTTGGTTTCAATTCCTGATCGAGTGTGTATCTATAGGACGCAGGTTAGATTGTGTCTTTCCCTTGCTCCCCATTTGTGAGAGTCCTTAGATTAAAAGCGTGATTATCCTGCCTACTCGTGTTCTTCCGCGTTTGGGTTTACCATTCACGCTACAAAGGGCTAACCGCTAAAGCTACGTCTTCTGGTCATCTCAGGTTAGTTCTTGACACTCTTCTTCGACCCAGATACTTTACGTATAGTAGAGAGTCAGTTGGAGCCCATAAGAGAGGTTACTAGCACTTCATTATGGGCCCGTGCCTTTAAGCCTTCACTACAGAAGACACGTATCAGCATATGAATTAGTAAAATCTCAGATTAGAGTTACATATGGATGATTTAGCGATATCTCTGATGAATTGTTCCCGAATTCCTCCTTGTCTGATGTTGCTATAAAAAAGCCTTTGGTTAGATAAAACAACATTCATAAATTTCATTGGACACAGTAAAGTCAACCATCAGCTGATCCAATGGAATTTCTGTATCTAAAATGAAAGAGAAGGTTGTTTTAATGGCATCACACATTGTCACGATTTGTTATGCGGCCTGATTCCTTCCAGTGTACTTTTGTTCTGTTGAGGAAATTATGAGTAAATCTTGCTGCTGCTGTTTTTCTGTAAAAGCAATATAGTTAGGTAAACAAGAGTACAGTCATATACAACATGGAAGACATGAATCTTTTTCACATACAATCTGTACTAATGTTTGTCATGTTAGGTGTGTTAGTTTGAATATTAGTTGAAGTCAGTCAGTCAGTTCTTTGTCTGTGTCAGGAGTGCACATCGCTCGGTCACGAGCTCCCAAGCCGAGGCTTGTGCTGAATTTGGAGCAGCGGAGCTCAACGCTGCATAATTTGGGATCCAACTTGTGCCAATAGTTGGTTATTTCTCAATCATGAATTAATCTATTTACTTACTTATTTTTGTTACTGCAGTTGTTACATTGTGTGCACACATGTAATAATTTCATAAGCATGCTTTGATTGTTGGTAAATTGTAGTGTATCAAAGTTAGGCGGACACCTCAAGATGGTCGGGTTTAATTACGGACACGTTAAGCTCGTTTCATTGAATTATTTCAGAATATATACCTTTTAAAATTTATTTATTCATTTTTCTTACGGGTAGTGTGACATTCGAACAAAGTGTATAAGTATATACTGTAATTTATAAGGGTATTATCAAAAATGTGCAATATCTCCGCGTTCCTGATAACACTACCAGGAATATGGATTCTATTTCAAATCTCACGTGCCTCTACACCTTTGAAGATGATTCACACATTTATCAAATAATAATATAGTGAATTAATAAGGCATTCGGCCAATCTACCCTGTTTCTGAGAACACTCCTGAATGAACCTCAGGTGCGCCGGGCTGAGTCCACACGCCTCTACGTCAGGGAGACAATAAAACTCATGCACCTCCCACGTGTATAACTGCAACTGCACGCCGCTCCCTATTCCAAAGAACACTCTAAGGAATATGGCCATAACCAATTAATTTATTCATTTTCTAGCCACGCGCCTCTACGCCAGGGCCAGCTTATACACCAAGTGCACGCTACAAATGCCTCACTAAATTACAAATATTGTAATGCATAAATTACGTGAACAACAGAAGTTAGCGAACGTATAACTTTTAAAACACCCCCAAAGGAGCGTGTCTCCTCTAACGGGACGTGGTTTGATGACGTAGTTACTCTGCGACGACAGCACTGTGTATGTTTTTAGCTTATTGCTAACAACACTGGTTCAGTTTTAGTTAAAAAAACAACAACTTAGTTTTACCTATTTATTTCAATTAACCACAATCGCTACAGTTGCTGTAATTTTATAATCAATAAATCAACGCGAGTAATGTCAAACACAACGCGAGACAAAAACTAATTAAAACGCATAAAGTTTCTTTTTTAATTTTTTTTTTTTTCTCCCAAAATATACCTCAAATAAACGGCAATTTACTATTGGACTAGCCCCCTTAAATTACCGAAGGGAATTTAAATTAGTTAGACTTCTATAAAAGGGAACGGAAACCAATAAATGCAACTTCTTTTAATTGCAGATATAACAGGTAAACAAAAATATTTATCTATTAGTAATAATCTTTTATTATTATTATGAATGTATTTTTACGTTTTCAAGGTTTTTTTTTTTTTTTTTTTTACATGGAATAATGCCGAAGCTAACCACAAGCAAGCCAACAGTTATCATGAATATCTTAATGAAGAGCCACATGAAAAACAATTAAACATCTAAATGTAAATTTGCCCATTTTGGCATTCTGACCACGTTACAGCACATACAGTTAAAGCACGCTGACTGCGGGTCAGCGCCCGCGTCTAGTAACCCATAGCAACCGTGGGCGCGGCTTGATGACGTAGTAAGTTAGCCACAGAAGCGTTGTAATGTTTCTATTTCACCAAGTGCAGAGCTGTTGTAAATGACAGTAGTTCGCACGCTTGTCATAAATACTTTCACAATAATTAATCAGTCATACCCATTTCAGTTGTTGTTGACCAGATGAATTAACAAGTTATTAAAAGCGCGACTTGAAACGCGGAACGAATTTAGTTAAAAAATAAACAACGGTTCTATAATACACGGCGGTACTGACACCACAACGAAGCTTTTTAATTTAAAACACTGCGGATATATATATATATTTTTTTTAAACATGACGTGACGAAAGTTATATAAAACTTGCTCCGGAAAACAAAACCTTTTAGACAAGACGAGTAAAATTAATTACGGTAAACAAAACTTATTTAGAAAACATAACGTATTTAAAATTTATTTTAACCAAATCTCACGAGTACAAAATCTTCCCTGACCGAGAAAGAAATCAGAAAGAGCAAAATAAACACTTACTTTTTTCCTCTGAGAGGGAAGACCGGACTGAGCCCCCAAATGTAGTGTGTCCGAGCTAAGTTTTAAGCTAAGAGAAGAAGAGTTTTAGCTTGTTGTGTCCGCCGCACCTTGATACACTTACCGGTCCGGGCCCGATCGACCGGGAGAGACAAACACACACACACACACACACACACGCGGGGCGGTCCGGGGGTGTGTGAAGGAGAGATGACAGCGTGGGAAAACAAACCAGCGTGGTGGAGAGCATGACAGCGTGAAAGGGAAAATGTCAGCAGACGAGGGCGGTCTTTGATCAGCGCGGCGCGCTGAGAGCGTGACAGATTGTTACGTTGTGCTCGGACCACTAAGCGTCTGTGGATTACAAAATTGACATTTTTACCGTTTTTTAATCACTGGAATGAAAGAGATAGAAAGTTAACTTATCATAACATGCGTTGTATTGTTTTTAATCGCTCGATACACAACCCATCATTTTTAATGCTTTTTTACAAAGGGAAAATACAAACGGAATATATTTCTTTGGTTTATTTCTTTATTTTTTTTAATAAAATCTAAAATTAAACTATTGTAGAGTAATTAAAAACAGTGTAGAGTGATTAATAGCATGCATGATAAGAAAAATCTCATTTCAGGGATTAAAAACGGTAACAATGTCAATTTTAGAATGTAGAATTTACACAAATTTAATAAGAGGCCTGAAGCAAGATCCAAGATCCTCCACTTTGCTGAAACCATGCACAATGGGGAGGGGTGCATTTTAGTTTCTCCGAGGGTAAAGTTGAGAACAGCCGATTCACACCTGGGGAGGGTGTATTATTTGCATTTTAATGTGTCTGACATTGCAAAGCGCACATTGCAAGAACAACGACCTAAAGTAAATAGAAATAAGAGGTCCTGATTATACTGGATAAATATTATTTAGTAAAACAAAATTCCAGCCGCGATATACTATACTATAACCATATTATACAAATGATAAAATTGTATATTTGAGTTATTTTAATGTTCTATTCTGTAGGTCTATTTTCCCAGTTTTTTTTATATTTAAATTTTTATGTCTTTAAATAAATTTTTTTTTATAACAACAATAAACCGATACAAACAGAAGCTATATAACAGTTCATTCCTTGTACAAATAAAATCGTTAGCTAGTGAACTTAATTAGCTAGACTAAATATATTATATTATTATTATAAATGCGTCGGGGAAAACAGCAAGGAAACTGACTGGCCAAACAAGCACTAACAACAGCTCAAGAGCTTGTTAGTGCTTGTTTGGCCAGTCAGTTTCCTTGCTATTTTCCCTGACGCATTTATAATCATTAGTCTAAATCTGCCGGTGCGGTGTTTCTTATCCCCACCCCCGTTAAAACGGCGTATTTAGAGGCTCGCCCGCGAGAGGTTGTGCGTGCGCGGTCTACTACACAGCTAAAACACATTTGTATATTATGACTGAGATAAGGCGTCTCACATCAGCGTGCGTTTCGCACAGCGCCACAAAGACAGCGCTTATTTAACACGTATAAATGTGTGTTTGTTATATTTCTGGGAAAAGGAGACTCTTATACATGAAAAATTTTACTTTTGATTATTATTATCATGTTATTGAATGATCATTTGAAACTGAAGCGTTCCGTGTAAACTCATGTCACGAGTCATTTTTTTTCATACAAAGATTATTACGTTGTGCTCAGACCACTAAGCGTCTGTGGATTCCAAAATTGACCTTTTTACCGTTTTTTAATCACTGGAATGGTAGAGATAGAAAGTGTCCTTATCATAACATGCGTTGTATTGTTTTTAATCGCTCGATACACAACCATCTGAAATAAAGCAGCTCACATCGGCATGCGTTTCGCACAGCGCCACAAAGACAGTGCTTATTTAACACGTATAAATGTGTGTTTGTTATATTTCACCAAAAGGCTTATACACAACCACATTTCAGCCATTCACAAACATGCAATGTGCTGTGTTGTTGTTACACACTTTCACTTTTCATCTCCACTCTGATCAAAATGCTCCCGATATGAGCCGACACGTACCTTCTCTGTACTTCTCCACCAGCATCCTCAAAGCAAATACTGCATCTGATGTACTCTTTTTAGGCATAAAACCATATTGCTGCTCACAAATGCTCACCTCTGCCCCTAACCTGGCTTCCAATACTCTTTCCCAAAGCCTGATTGAACGGCTCATTAGCTTTATACCTTTGTAATTGCCACAGCTTTGCACATCTCCCTTGTTCTTAAAAATCTGCACCAATACACTTCTCCTCCATTCCTTTGGAATCCTCTCATTTTCCAAGATCTTGTTAAACAAACTAGTCAGAAACTCTACTGCCACTTCTCCTAAGCACTTCCATACCTCCACAGGTATGTCATCAGGACCAACAGCCTTTTCACTCATCCTCTTTAACGCCCTTCTCACCTCACTTCTACTAATATTTGCTACTTCCTGTTCCACAATAGTCACCTCTTCTACTCTTTGTTTCTTTCGTTTTCCTCATTCATCAACTCCTCAAAGTAATCCTTCCATCTTCCCATCACCCTCCTGGCATCTGTCAGTACATTTCCATCTCTATCTTAAAACACTCTAAAGCGTAAGGTAAAGGTTGAGGTGGCCTTTGCCACCTCAACCTTTACCTTACGCTACATCTCTCTGTACTCCTGTCTACTCTCTTCAGTCCTTTCAGTGTCCTCTTAGCTAGCCTCTTTCCCTGTATACACTCCTGGACTTTCCTATTCCACCACCAAGTCTCCTTGTTCACTTTTACCTTACCTGATGATACACCAAGTACCCTCCTACCTGTCTCCCTAATATTGGCTGTAGTTGTCCAGTCAACTGAAAGCACCTCCTGTCTCAAAGCCTGTCTCAACTCCTCCCTGAAGAATACACAACATTCTTCCTTTCTCAGCTTCCACCACTTTGTCCTCTGCTCTGCCTTTGTCCTCTTCACCTTCCTCACCACCAGGGTTATTTTACATACCACTATTCTGTGTTGTCTGACTACACTCTCCCCTTCCAACACTTTGCAGTCACTGATCTCTTTCAGATTACAACGTCGACACAAGATGTAGTCTACCTGAGTGCTTCTGCCTCCACTCTTATATGTCACCCTATGATCCTGTATTTACTACTCCTCCTCTTTGCAAAGTCCACCACCCTCTACATTTCAGACTTGGGACTGGCACAAGAAGACACTGGATTGCACCCCCCCCCCCCCAGCTTATACTTATATTTATTAATAACTAAGGATGAAATACAGTTGCAAGCAATGATGAGCAGGTCCAAGCATCTTGCGCAGAAATACATTGGACACAGTGGACACATGCATTTAAAGGAGACATACCAATAACATAATTACATGATTTTAGAATAGGGGGAATTTTATGTCAAGACCTTCAAAAAGCCCTGGATGCTGGAGAAAAGCATCACACAATAATGTCACTCAATGTGATGTCACTCAATATAATGTCACACAGAAAGTTCTTAACCACTTTTCGGCATAGGTTTAAGGCATCATCATGACTGACCTGTTTGAGATGTCAAAAATCCTCTGTCTTGAGATCACATAGGCTCTGTTTGGTAGCGATCTTTAAATCCTCTAGGAGGAGTATATCAAATTAGAGAGTAGAGTAGAGCCTACGACATGCAATGCAAAAGTTGTTTAGCTCAACGAGATCTACAAACCCGATTCCAAAAAAGTTGGGACACTGTACAAATTGTAAATAAAAACAGAATGCAATAATGTGGAAGTTTCAAATTTCAATGCAACAATACAACATCATGGTTGCATAGGAAAAGGATTCAGGTTCTGAAATGGCCAGCCAGCAGGCCAGGTCTTTCACCCATAGAAAACATTTGGTGCATCATAAAGAGAAAGATGTGACAAAGAAGACCTAAGACAGTTGAACAAATAGAAACCTGTATTAGACAAGAATGGGACATCATTCCTATTCCTAAACTTGAGCAACTTGTCTCCTCAGTCCCCAGACGTTTGCAGACTGTTATAGAAGGAAGAGGAGATTCCACACAGTGGTAAACATGGCCTTATCCCAACTTTTTAAAGATGTGTTGATGCCATGAAATTTGTCAGGCTTCCGGCCTTGACCCTTACGCACAGAGATTGTTCCAAACTCCCTGAATCTTTGGATGATATTATGCACTGTAGATGATGATAACTTCAAACTCTTTGCAATTTTTCTCTGAGAAACTACTTTCCGATATTTTTCGATGCAGCATTGAGGGAATTGGTGATACTCTCCCCATCTTGTCTTCTGAGAGACACTGCCACTCTAAGAGGCTCTTTTTATACCCAATCATGTTTCCAATTAACCTAATAAGTTGCAAATTGGTCCTCCAGCTGATGCTTATATGTATATTTAACATTTCCGGCATCTTATTGCTACCTGTCACAACTTTTGGAATATGTAGCTCTCATAAAATCCAAAATAAGCCAATTTTTTAAAATGTCTCACTTTCAACATTTGAAATGTTATCTATATTCTATTATGAATTAAATACTGAAATTTTTAATACTTTAATTTAATACTTTAATTTTTGGAATCAAGTTTGTAAATGTGTACCAGGTTTTCCATGTATACATGCAAGTGTGCATAAGCTATGCAGCAAAATCTTGTGTGAGGGCCCTGGGAGTTGCATCCGAATGGCAGCAGTTTCTAACCTGTTACTAATGACTTTCAGGGTGTGCTAGAAAAGCAAAAAGACCTGGAGGCTGGAAAAAATCCTTAGAAAAACAATTTCATACACTATGATGTAATAGGGCTGATATCATAGTGCTCGGACTCTTAAAAAATGATAATCCTAGTAAAACCTGTGCCAAGTTGTAGTGCGGACTGCGTATTCCGCTGTGGCGACCCCTTGCCGGGAGCAGTCGAAAGACCAACAACAACAACAGAAGAACATGAGGCTCCTTCACACACTATGATGACATAGGGCTGATATCATAGTGCTTGGGCCCTAATTATAAAAACCCTTAGAAGAATAAGAGTGCCCTTCATACACTGTAATGTAATAGGGCAGATGTTCATAGTGCTTAGGCCCTATTAAAAAACAAATTCTTAGAAGAACAAGAGGGCCCTCACAAACTGTAACATACCAGGGCTGATGTTCATAGTGCTTGGGCCTTAATAAAAAAAAAAAACCTTAGAAGAACATAATGGCCATTCACACACTGTACAGACGACATATAGTGCTTGGGCCCTAATGAAAAAAAAAATCTTATAAGAAAAAAAAGGGGCCCTTCAAACACTAAGATGACAAACTGTAGGGCTGATGTTCATATGCTTGGTTCCTAATAACAATCTTTAGAAGAACAAGAGGGCCCTTTACACACTGTAATGTACTGTAATAGGGCTGATGTCATAGTGCTTGGGCCCTAATAATCTGTACATGGGTATCACATTGAGACACCCTAACTTAAGTTAAGCCTTTATTTGTCACATACAGTACATTACTGTGCACAAAAAATTTCAATTGAAGTATGGGAAACATATTTTCCTGGGCATCAGGAAAATCGGTTTCCCTCCTCCTACTGGCCGTAGAAGTATCATGGATGTCTGAAATTGCCTCAGAGACATGTGTACATGGGGCACAGGTAAGACAATGCACAAAATGTTTAAAAAAAAACACTGTCTTTTAATTGAAGTATGGGAAACGTCTCGGGTTACTTTGCTGTAACCCTGTTCCCTGAAAAGGCGGGAACGAGATGCTGCGTGAAAACGCTATGGGAAACATCTTGTCATGTTGCCGGTTGTAAAGCATGTGTGTATCAAACACGCCAAATTTTGGCTTATATAACCTCGGTCGGGTGACGTCATCTGATGAGACGCACCTGCAGGTTATAAATAGGAGTGAACCGGAAACATTCCTCAGATTGATTTGTCTGAACGGACGTCCGGTCACGTAGGCAGTGCGGCATTGGGACGAAGCATCTCGTTCCCGCCTTTTCAGGGAACAGGGTTACAGCAAAGTAACCCGAGATGTTCCCTTTCAAAGGCTACACTCGATGCTGCGTGAAAACGCTATGGGAACGAGAATACCAACGCTGCCGCACTGCAAGTGTCTGGACCCCAAGGTTGTGTAGCGTGTGCCCACAAGGCCAAGAAGGTCTCAGAACTATATCTGGGAAGCTGACTCAAGGACCTGTGAGCCTGGAGTGGCATGAATATCCGGATTATAAAATCTAACAAATGTGTGCGGAAAGGACCACGCCGCCGCGTCACACACTTGCTGCAGGGGAATACCTCCTGCTAGTGCAGTAGATGAGGCGATACCCCTGGTTAAATGAGCCCTGGTTCCTAGAGGCGAAGTGAGCCCAAGCGCCTCATAGGAGAGGGCAATAGCATCTCTCACCCAGTGTAGTGGCGGCCCCCCCCCCCCCGTTTGCGGCCCCAAAACATGTAAAAGCTGCTCTAACTTATGCCACTGGCTGATGGTGTGGACGTAAATCTGACGAGCACGTACTGGACACAGTAAGTCTCTCCTGCTCCGAAGCTGTAAAAGGCAGAGGACAGAAGGCTTCAAAAACAACAGGGTGCATGTTGAGAATGGAACTTTCGGAAGATAGTTCAGTGAGGATGCAAAATGGCCCTGACCAGCCCAGGGGCAAAGTCTAGGCAGGATGGGGAGATTGACAGATCTCCAATCCTCTCAGAGAGGTAACGGCCCTTAGAAAACCATCTTAAAGTTCAGAAACCTGAGGCGCTGACTCTAGTGGTTCAAAAAAGGGTGTCAATTGGCTCTTCAAGCACGATAGATAAAACCCACAAAAGGGACCGTGTCACAGTAACCCCACCAATCAGGACGTGGCAGGCTGAAATAGCATTTACGTACATCCTGAGGGTACTAGGGCACAAGCCCGAGGACAACTTTTCCTGCAGAGACTCCAGCACTGAAACATTTCGGCAGTGGACTGGGTCTACCTGCTTCGTCATGCACCAACTTTCGAATACATTTCATTTGAGCGCATAAGCTCTTCTAGGGGAGGGAGCCCTAGCACTTAGAATAGTCTTAATTACGCTGGCTGAAGACCAGCTTGACTTAGTTGGTCCTGTTCAGGGACTGAACGTGAAGGTTCCAAAATTCGGGCCGGGGATGAAATATTGTCCCCTGCGCCTGAGACAGAAGATCCCACCTCATTGGAATCACCCATGGTGAGCCGTTGAAGAGGGATACTTGAACCACACTCTGGTCGGCCAACAGGGCGCTATCAATAAGAGGCGCAAACACTGTTGATGGACCCTCCCCAAGTCTCCCGGGAGCAGAGCTATCAGGAAAATACGCATAAAGGCGTAACCAGGGCCATGTACGGGCCACGGCGTCCAGACCCGGGGTAGCTGGAAGAGTCAGAGAGTAGTAAAGGGGACATTTGCTGATCTTGCGAGGCAAAGTGGTAGACCCAAAGTCAGAAACCAGGGTCTGAACCACATAGGAAGGGTACGAAGCACCTGGCACGTAACCATTATTGGGGATTGGCCCTAGAGTGAAATCCCCAGGTTCTTAGCCACAACTAAAATGCTCTCATGTGCAGAAGGCCCAAAGGTGTCACCGTGGATACAGCTGCCATAAGAGCTAAAATCTATGAAAGTGATGGTCACTTTCCGGTCTAGCTTGATTTCCTTGAGGGTGTTGAGAATAGATTCGACACGAGCGGGAGACAGCTGTGCCCGCTTACGATCGAATCCCATGTGACACCCAATATGTTGTCCTCTGAACAGGAAAGAGCACGCTTTTCATGGCGTTGGGTCTCAATCCTAAGAAACAAAGATAAGCTAGGATGACATGCTGATGTCAAAGCGCTAGCTACAGTACTGAGACTGGGCCAGCCAGTCGTCTATGTAATTCAAGTACGGATGCCCTGGAGTCGTAAGCGCCAGAACTACATCCATGCATTTCATATGTGTGCGGGTGAGAGAGCTAGACCAATGGATACTGGTAAGCTTTGCCCCCGAAAGCGACCTTAGGAACCTCCTGTGTTGTGGCAATATTTCTATATAAAGTAAGCGTCCTTCAATCGATTGTCCCGAATCAATCGCTTGGTAGGATTTGAGAGCAATCACTTTGACAGTCAACATTTTGAAGCTGTATTTATTTATTTTAGATAGCGGAACAGCACGCGAAAATCTAAAAATTGGACGTAGCCCCCCTGTTCCTCTTGGGAACCAAGAAATACCGACTGTAGTAGCCTGACTCACTGTCTGGTAGGGGAACATGTTCCATGGCCCCATTCCCCAGCAACTTCTGTCAGCAGATGCGCACTTTCCGGTTTCACGGAAGTGGAGACCACGCCGTTGAAACACGGAGGGTGATGTGAGAACTGCATTCTGTAGTTTCTCTCTACAGTGCTTAGTACCCAAGGAAATATGCTTGGCAGTAGTTTCCACGCTGCCAGTTTCTCTGAAAGGGGAAAAAGTCTCTGCGGCTTGGTTAAACGGGGAGAGGGGGGGTTGCGGCAATGTTAGATGTTCGTCATCCTGAAACATGGCAGGAAAAAAAAAGGAAGAGCTAACACTTTATTGGAGACTGGTGTTGCCCGAAACACCAGTGGTGGCGGAGCAAAAAACACCGACCTCCTGGGGAGCCAGGGAGAACACTTCATTCTCGAAAGGAATCCGGCATGCCTCTCCCCATTGGGGGGCCACCCCCATGGTCCTGGGCACATGAACTTCAGGGCTTCTTTGTGAAGAAGACAATATGCCAGTCTGAGCTCTTTTGAGGCGGATTGTGAAGCGCAGGCACGACGCACCCCAATCTTTACGAGGGGTGCCTGGCTCAAAAACACTCTCCTCGTGTGTTTCACGCCTTGCAAGCGTCAGACCCGGTCGAGACTGGGTGGCCGACAGTCCCGACTCTTGAGCATGGCGGGGAAGGAATTTCCGAGGGCTTGTTCATATAACTTCGCCTCATGAACCTAGTGGCGAATGAGTTAACGACATCGCCAAACAGGCCAGAAGGCGAAATAGGGGCATCAAGGAGGAATGCGCGATCCTATGCTTGATGCTGCTGAGATTCAGCCATAAGTCTGTGGCCCGGCGTAATTCCGGAATGCCCTATCTTGAAGAGCCCCGCCAGTACTCAAGTCTCTTAGCAGGTCAGCCTGGTAGACCTGCAAAACCGTCATGGTGTGCAATGGAGCACCAACCAGACCTGCTGCCTGAAAAGCCTTTCCCTCCAGGGAAGATAAAAGTCTAGACAGCTTGAAAGGAAGTAATAGCTTTTCAGGGAGGATGATGTCCCAGGAGAGATAGCCTGGAAGCGTCTCTTCTATCTGGGCGTCATCATATAGCCCTGCGCTTCCACCTCAACTATATTTAAACAAATAAATAAAGTAGATGGCAGGAAAACACAGAATAGATACAGCTTACTCCATGAAAGGGTTAACTCATATGGAGATTGCTAAGAAAAAGGGAGAGAGCATTGTTGAGGCTCTGCCCCCCGGCCACCCGACAGAACCTGCCGTCTAATGCCGTCTAATGCCGTCTTTTTTTTTTGTGCTTGGGTGCTATTTCCATCTCCGCGGAGTGAGAGAGAATGTTTATCCTTGCCCATTCACAAGAAGCGCAGCGCGCACTTGCGAGCGGACAGAGGGATTTCCCGATCCAACGAGGAAGTGAGTGTCACGGTTCGTAGTTGCCGTGGTAGACCCAAGTGCAGATGAGGAGCAGGAAGTGGTGCTTTTAGACCTGTTATGGCAAGACAGGCTTAAATCCGTGCACAAGGCAGACGTGACAGTTAGATTGGGAACCTGCTTGCGCTGACGCGTGCACTTTGTACTGGATGCGAAAGCGGAGCGCCGCTGTGCGGTGAATGAGCTCCATGTAGAGAGCCGGCGTGTGTAACTTGATCTCGCATGGAATGCGGAAGCGGAGCGCCGGCGCAAGGTGAATGAGCTCTGTGTAGAGAGCCGGCGTGTGTGACTTGAGCTCGCATGGAATGCGGAAGCGGAGCGCCGGCGCGAGGTGAATGAGCTCCGTGTAGAGAGCCGGCGTGTGTGACTTGAGGTCGGGTTGGCTCGCAGATGACGCAGACGCATGGGAATTACTCGTGGTCGAGAAACAGACAGAGGTCGAAGCCGGAAATCAGGGGAAATGTCCCTAATCCAGGCTCGTGGTCGAGAAACAGTTCCAAAGGTCAGTACCGGGAGAATCCAAGATGGCGAATGATCCGTGACGTGAGGCGAAGACGTGGTCATTGAAACGAAGCGAGGTCGGAAACGAGAAGGTAAAACGAGACAGAACGCTGGAATACTGGACATGGTGAGTGCACAATAATCTGGCGAGGAAGTGTAGTTAGAGTACGAGTTAAGTAGGGAGGAGAGGTGATTATAGATTGAGTACAGGTGTGCAGAGTGGAGAATGAGGCGGTGAAAAGAAAGCAGTGGGATGGATCATGAAACTGGAGTGTGCAGGTGATTCATGACAGGGCTGTGACTTGGCGGGTCATGACAGTACCCCCCCCCTCTACGAACGCCTCCGGGCGTTCTAGCAGGCGCCTCGAGGTGAAGTCTGTGGAACTCAGTAATCAGAGATCGGTCTAGTATAAATCTGGCTGGTACCCAACTTCTTTCTTCAGGGCCATAGCCCTCCCAGTCCACCAAGTACTGAAGACCGCGTCCGCGTCGGCGAGACTTAAGAAGCCGGCGAACTGTAAAGGCCTCCCCCCCATCTATGAGTCTGGGTGGTGGAGGGGGACGGGGGGGTGGAGCCAACGGACACGCAACCAACCTACGGATCTGGGAGACGTGGAAGGTGGGATTAATTCGGCGCATGGACAATGGCAGGGCCAGTCTGACGGAGCATGGGTTGATGATGCGGGTGATGGTGAATGGGCCGATGAACCTTGGTGAGAGCTTCTTGGAAGTTGTCTTAAGTGGAAGATCGCGAGCAGAGAGCATGACCCTTTGGCCGATGTGGGACCTGGGAGCGGCTAGATGATGTCTGTTAGCTTTGTGCTGGAAGATGCTGACCGAATGTTGTAGTCGGGTACGAGCACGTTGCCATGTCCTTTTGCAGCGGCGAACAAAGGCTTGAGCTGAGGGGACCGCGGCTTCTTCCTCCTGGGAGGGGAACAGTGGTGGTTGGTAACCGAGACAACACTGGAAAGGGGACATTCCCGTGGAGGAGGTGGGGAGCGAGTTATGAGCATACTCGATCCATGGGAGAAATCGGCTCCAAGAAGAAGTGTCGTGAGACGTCATGCACCTCAATGATTTTTCGAGTTCCTGGTTCATCCGCTCAGTTTGGCCGTTGCTTTGAGGGTGAAAGCCAGACGAGAGACTAGGTGTGGCCCCGATAAGACCACAGAAGGCCCTCCAAAATTGTGCTGAGAACTGAGGGCCTCTGTCTGAGACAATGTCTGTAGGCAGTCCGTGAAGTCGAAAGACATGAGTAATTAGAAGCTCGGCTGTCTCCTTGGCAGAGGGAAGTTTGGGTAATGGAATGAAGTGGGCAGACTTTGAGAACCGGTCGACCACGGTTAAAATACAGGTGTTGTTGTCTGAAGGTGGTAATCCGGTCACAAAATCAATAGAGATGTGAGACCAGGGGCGGTGGGGAATCTGGAGGGGTCTTAGGAGACCCTCGGGGGCACGATTTGTAGTCTTATTTCTGGAACATGTGTCGCAGGATGCCACAAAGTCTCCGACATCTTCCTTGATAGTGGGCCACCAAAAGCGTTGTTGCGTCAAAAAACAGGTACGGGTCACCCCTGGGTGGCAGGCTAGTCTGGAGCAGTGTGCCCAATCCAAAACTTGGGGGCGTAGACGTGCTGGTACGAAAAGTAGCCCAGGTGGGACATTGCTTGGGCCCGGCTCTTGTTCAAGGGACTGAAGGACTGCGTTCCCCACTTCCAGCCGTGTAGTGGCCACAAGACAGTGAGGTGGAAGGATGGTCTCTATTGAGGGTGTATCCTGAGGAGTGGAGAACTGCCGGGAGAGGGCATCGGGCTTGACATTCTTGGAACCTGGGCGATAGGACAGCGTGAAGTGGAAGCGTGAGAAGAACAATGACCAGCGTGCTTGGCGTGAGTTGAGTCTTTTGGCTGATCTTAAGTATTCAAGGTTCTTGTGGTCAGTCCAGACTAAAAACGGGTGTTCTGCCCCCTCCAGCCAGTGTCTCCATTCCTGATAGGGGAGCTTGACTGCCAGTAACTCACGGTCTCCGATGTCATAGTTGCGCTCCGGGGCCGTGAGTCGACGGGAAAAGAAGGAGCAGGGGTGAAGCTTATTATCCTTTGGTGACCTCTGAGAAAGAACGGCCCCGACTCCCGTCTCAGAAGCGTCAACTTCGACAACGAATTGAAGGGAGGGGTCTGGGAAGGTAAGGATGGGTGCCGTGGTAAAACGGTGCTTAAGTTCAGCTAGAGCCTTCCTTGCCAGGGGATTCCATTTAACACTAGAAGCGCCGAGCAGCGGTCATTTGACCGCAAGGGGGTAAAAAAAAAATAATACTTCACACTCGTTCAATTTCCAGGACCCTCCTTCCATGACTTTTCCTAGATCTGTGAGCTTAATCACCCTGTATGCTTAAATTTTCAAAATCGCACCAGTAAAAGCCAGTATAAAGCTATTTTGCTCCTATTTACGTGAAATCGCTGACAGCTGCGCGCCGGTCATGCCGTTTCCTGCCTTTTCCAACCTGCGATTCTCATTTCTCTCAGCAGATGGCGCAAGGAATCGCGCATACTATCTATGCGTCATTCTGTGTGAAACTGTCTCAGGTTTCATTCCATATATGCAGTTTATTATATATATATATATATATATATATATATATATATATATATTTATCCGTGAAATATTGACAATTCGCCATTCATTCTGGCGTTGATAATCAGCGATATTTTATAAGGAGATTTAGAGGATTTAGCTTTACTTTATTTTATAACGTATCGAGAAAATTCATTAGTTTGTTCATTCTGTTTAAAAATTTCTGTTGCAATTATCTCTAAAAAATGCAATGACCCATCCTGAGGATATAAAGCTTTATTAATGTGTTTGAATAAATCAGATCTACCACAGCAGATAATAAACTATGCTACGTCATAACCGAATCAAACACCACGACTATGCCTCATTTCGTTCGTCGGGAACGTGGTTCACTTGGCCGCGGTGTATTATAAACCTGCGGAATGTTTCACTGTTTATGCCCACATAAGATTCATGTAATAAAAGCGAGTGAAATGTGAAAGTGGCCACTCAATGAGAACTAAATCAAAGATTTCGGTAACTACACTGAGTGTATAGTGACACTAAACAGCTGAACAACTTTATCGTTTACCTCTGAGAAAAAAAAGCTGTATTTTGTTTGTTTATATTTAGAATTTTTATAACAGTACAAGCAGACACACACACACACCCACACACCTCCCCTGAGCCCTCGGTAAACATCCAATCACCGTCGGTATGCAAATGAGTCAAGACGTAGCCTAACGTGGTGTCGTGTCTGATTTCAGCGGTCACGGAGAGGAAAGACTTTGAAACACGTTGTTTCACTGGTTATGACATAGTGACACTAAACAGCTGAACAACTTCACTTTTTTGGAAAAAATAGCTGTATTTTGTTTGTTTATATGTAGAATTGAATAAATAAATGAATAACACCTTCATATCCCCTCTCAAGAGAGTGCCATAGTCTATTGTTAGTTTTAATGATTTGGCTGAAACTAATTATCACTACATAAGTACCCCAACACCATTGATCATGAGTTTCAGCTGAAACTAATTCATATGTGTGTGTAATGTGTGTGTGTGTGTGAGTAATCGAGGCCGGCTCTACGCAGGGCATGAGGGGCAGCGCACCCTCAAATATATGTCTGCACATGTTAATATATTCCTAAAATTTATATATTAAATATATTGTTGATATAAAGTTGCTAAACTGATCTGCAGTAGCGGAAAAATCCGCTGAAAAAGGGACAGGCTGCAGCGCACGCACGCGCGCGCGCACACACACACACACACACCTCTCCTGAGCCCTTGGTAAACATCCAATTACCGTCTGTCGGATTTCAGCGGTCACGGAGTGGACCAGTGTATATATTAATCTAGGCTTGAACTTATCAGCATTGTTTCGTCCAGATTCCGCTTAAGTGTGCACACAAAAAACAGAAACGTTTCTTGTAAATCAACTGCATATGTGTTTTATTTACAGCAATTCTTTAAAAAATGAATATACATTGTACAGTACAAGGTAAACACGAGGAAGATTACAAAATGAAAAAACAAACAGTGTCTACTTTATACACAGCTTAGTATATTGTGCGTCGAGATGCTAAAATCCCTTGCATGTTGCCCCTATATTTTGTGCTTCCATTCCAAGTGAAGAGATATTTGACCGGCAGCCTAGAAACAAAAGAACTGTAGGTGTGATCACAACCCCCTCCGAACGACCGTGCCATCAATCACTGACCACCTCAGAAGTTCCCTCCAATGTATTCTGATGTTTTGCAAGTTTTTTTAGCACCATTCAAAGGCTTACAATTCATTTAACCTAAGTAAATGAATATAGTCAAATTTACCTCGTGTTTTCTACTATAAGATTATAAACCAATATAAACCAAATCTAAGCTAAACGTTACATTTTAAGTTACAAGTCCTTGGAATCCACTATAGTAAAAGCCTGAATTTGACTCTTTATATATATATATATATATATATATATATATATAAACATATGATCAGTTTTATGGCCCATCTGCTTAAAATGTAATGTATATGTAAACTGAAAATTTAGTTTTTTTTAGTATTCATAAGACAACCTTTGAGTTTTGTAAATATTCTAGTTACAGTGTGATAAGTCTTACTTTAGGTTCAACGTTTTTAAGAATTAGAACATCCAGCTAAGATAAATGTTATGTCGTTGCTTAATAAAATAGTATCTGAATTGAGGATATTTCATTTTATTTTGTTCTATTTATTTATGTTCTATCTATTTATCTTTTGGCGAATAAAACCACTATTGTTGGCACAATGAATAAAATCAGACGAGAATTGCCCCCTTGTACATAGGCACAGTCTGAACGATATTCGACCA
Source organism: Clarias gariepinus (assembly GCF_024256425.1). NCBI lineage: Eukaryota > Metazoa > Chordata > Actinopteri > Siluriformes > Clariidae > Clarias > Clarias gariepinus. Next base: position 14,194,184 of record NC_071104.1, read on the forward strand.
GGTTGTTGAAGGCTGGAAAGGCCACGCTCACGATTTATCAGGCAAAACAAAAAAAAATGTATGCGTTCTGAGCACAATGCATTAGGCAGTTTCAACTGATAATGGCGAAAAAAAACTGCCTGAAACAATTTCCTACTACAACAGCACTAAAGTTGGCGTTGATGTTATGGATCAAATGGCTCGGCTGTATTCAGTAAAGGCAGGCACCCGGCGCTGGCCCGTGGCTGTGTTTTACAACCTCCTAGACCTGGCGGCAATTAATGCACATATTCTATATAAACAGTGCATGAATGTGACCATAAGCAGGAGTAGATTTATTCTGGAGTTGGTAAAGGAGCTATGTGCGCAAAGCTATGCTTGGAATGTTAATAAAGCGATGCAAGCATCATGGGCAGAATTCACACTGTTGAAGGGAACTTGTGTTCGTAAGCAAATAAAAATCAAGCGGCAGATGTTCAGAAACAAATTTTATGTCATCTGCTAGTAATCTAAGCTCAATGAATTGTAAGCCTTTGAATGGTGCTAAAAAAACTTGCAAAACATCAGCATACGTTGGAGGGAACTTCTGAGGTGGTCAGTGATTGATGGCACGGTCGTTCGGAGGGGGTTGTGATCACACCTACAGTTCTTTTGTTTCTAGGCTGCCGGTCAAATATCTCTTCACTTGGAATTGAAGCACAAAATATAGGGGCAACATGCAAGGGATTTTAGCATCTCGACGCACAATATACTAAGCTGTTTATAAAGTAGACATACTGTTTGTTTTTTCATTTTGTAATCTTCCTCGTGTTTACCTTGTACTGTACAATGTATATTCATTTTTAAAGAATTGCTGTAAATAAAACACATATGCAGTTGATTTACCAGAAAGGACGTTTCTGTTTTTTTGTGTGCTAAACTAAACTTCAGGGTCAAGTAATACGGATTTTATTTGTTATATAATATATATAAATACACATATATATAATATGTGTATAATAGTTTGACACAAAAATGTGGGGAAAGATTAAGAAACACACTGAAGCGGAATCTGAACGAAACAATGATGATAAGTTCAAGCTTAGATTAATATATTAATATTAAGATTAATATATAAACTGGTCCACTCCGTGGACGCTTCTTTAATATATAAATTTTAGGAATATATTAACATGTGCAGACATATATTTGAGGGTGCGCTGCCCCTCTTGCCCTGCGTAGAGCCGGCCTCGATTACTCACACACACACACACACATATTACACACACATATGAATTAGTTTCAGCTGAAACTCAAGATCAATGGTGTTGGGGTACTTATGTAGTGATAATTAGTTTCAGCCAAATCATTAAAACTAACAATAGACTATGGCACTCTCTTGAGAGGGGATATGAAGGTGTTATTCATTTATTTATTCAATTCTACATATAAACAAACAAAATACAGCTATTTTTTCCAAAAAAGTGAAGTTGTTCAGCTGTTTAGTGTCACTATGTCATAACCAGTGAAACAACGTGTTTCAAAGTCTTTCCTCTCTGTGACCGCTGAAATCAGACACGACACCACGTTAGGCTACGTCTTGACTCATTAGCATACCGACGGTGATTGGATGTTTACCGAGGGCTCAGGGGAGGTGTGTGTGTGTGTCTGCTTGTACTGTCATAAAAATTCTAAATATAAACAAAATACAGCTTTTTTTCTCCGAGGTAAACGATAAAGTTGTTCAGCTGTTTAGTATCACTATACACTCAGTGTAGTTACCGAAATCTTTGATTTAGTTCTCATTGAGTGGCCACTTCCACATTTCACTCGCTTTTATTACATGAATCTTATGTGGGCATAAACAGTGAAACATTCCGCAGGTTTATAATACACCGCGGCCAAGTGAACCACGTTCCCGACGAACGAAATGAGGCATAGTCGTGGTGTTTGATTCGGTTATGACATAGCATAGTTTATTATCTGCTGTGGTAGATCTGATTTATTCAAACACATTTTTGTTTTAGCGATAATTTCACGGAAGCGAGTTCAGAACTAAATCGCTGCTCCTGCTCCATCCAAGACGTTCAGAAGTTTCAAATAGAATGAAAAAACGAATAAATGTTCTCCATACGATATAAAATTAAGTAGAGCTTTTCTCAGTTGAATATGAAAAAAGATACCGCTGATTATCAACGCGAGAATGAATGGCGCATTGTCCAAGTGCAAGTTGATCTTGGAGCTAAACTATTTGCTTTGTGTGAAAGCGCCATCTAGCGATCATTGTGTGTCAGCAACAGCTTCCCATTCAAAACAATAGGCGGTCAAAAGACCGCTGAACCGCGCTTTTAGTAGGTGACACTGGCGCGGCGCTTCTAGTGTTAAATGGCGTCTTAGTGGAGGTGAGTGTTGTGAGCGGGGCTGCCACCGTGCTGTAACTCCTAATGAAACGGCGATAAAAGTTGGCAAACCCCAAAAAGCGTTGAAGCTCTCGTCTACAAGATGGCACTGGCCAGTCTGTGACTGCCTTGACCTTGGTCGGGTCCATTTGAATGCCCGCAGGTGAGATAGAGAATCCCAGGAAGGAGGTGGAGTCAATGTGAAACTCACATTTTTCAGCCTTGACATAAATTTTGGGTAACACTTTATAATAACTACACCCTATGAATCATTAGTTAAGCATTGGTAAATAGTTAATCAATCATTTATAAAGCATTGTTCCTGCATTAATAGACATTAGTAAGCAGTTTATAAATACAGCTATACATGCTTTATTCTTGCTTTATAAGCATCTATATAATATGCTTAATAATTGTATTTTCATACTTTATTAAGGATCTGTTAATCATTTCTAAATTAATCATTACATTATTTAAAAACCGATTAGTTAGTAACTGTAAGTGGTTAATGAGATCACTTAGAACGTGTTAGTAAATGATTCATAAACCATTTGAATGCACATTTATACATCTTATTATTCAGACATATATTAACAGTTTGTCAGTGTGTTAATAAATGCTTTATTAACACACATTCCTACTGTAACCCATAATTAATTTAGGTAGTTATAAAACATTTACTAGCTGTCAGTTAATGGTTTTTGTGAGCTCATCTAAAGTGAGGACTATTTATGCCTTGTAAAGGGTTTACAAATGAGATTTAAAGGCACATTTATCTTCTAAACAGAAAAATGAAAACACAACACAGAGGGAAACATAAAAATATTTATTTCAAGATGCAAAATAAATGAAACCGTACAACTGTATCAACAATCAGTACCAACAATGGATTATAAAATACAACAAATAATATTTTTATAAAAAATAATGATAATATAAAATATTTCAAAACTTGAAAAAAACAGTGAACAGCAGTGCAGACCGTACATAATTTTGGTGAGTGCACTTAGTTTAACCTGACTGCTGTGGTTTTTAAGAAGATCCTTAAATTTGTCAGGTGCAGCAATGTATAGCTCTGCGATTGGAGCATTGACTGCTACTGTGTTCCGGTCCACGCCAACACGTTTGAAAGCAGCTGACATGGTCCCTCCTTTACTGAAGTGCCGAAAAATGTTTTTGTAACGGGACACCACCTGCTGTGGTGTTTGAGCTGTAATTCAGAGAACACAAAATTATTGTTAGTATTTGGTTTTGATATTCTTACACACCAATTGACACACTCACACACCTGACTCATAAATTGTTTCAATCTCCATTATGACACAAAGTTGTTTATTATACCGGCGTGCGGTAATAGTATTATTTTTTATTTGGTATAAAATGTTGATATGTGGATCTGATTTATTTTTTACACAGTGCTTTAGCTAACCAAAGAATACTTCTCTTAAAGGAATTAGTTTTATGTAGTTTACTGTATGTTCTTCCAGAGTGAAGTAACTGGTTCCTTATGAAATTATAATTTAATGCAGTAAATGCAGCTTATTAAGTCACCCTCTAATTTGTTTTAAGTCTTTTACAAGGATTTAACAAAACAAAAAGTGTTAAAGCTTATGTAGATGGTCTTCCAGGTTATTCCTCTAAATCCCCAATGCAATTTTTATTTTTTTTGGAACCAGCCAAGAGAAACAATTGTACAGCAAAAATACACTGCCATTAAAAAATTGGAAGCAGTAAGACTGTATTTTATTTTCTTAAATAAGTCTCTTATGCTCATTAAGGCTGCATTAATTTGATCAAAAATGCAGAAAAAAATATTATTACAATTTAACAATAACAGTTTTTAATTATAATACTCTTTAAAATATCCTTTGTTCCATTAATGCAAAGCTGAATTTTCAGCATCATTACTCCAGTCTTCAGTGCCACATGATCCTTCAGAAAGCGTTATAATATGCTGATTTATTTCAGTGTTGGAAACTGTTGTGCCTAATTTTTTTTTTTTTGGGGGGGAATCTGTGATCAAGATTCTTTGAAGAATAAAAAGTTCAATATTTATAAAAAAAATTCTTTACTATCATTTCTTATCCATTTAACACATCTTTGCTAAATAAAGGTATTATTTTTTTTTTAAAGAAAATGTATTGACCTTAATTCTTTCTATTTTTAATAAATGCTTTTCTTACTGTTTATTTATCAAATAATTTTGGGGGGAAAGTATCACAGTTTCCAAAAACAAACAAAAAAGCAACAATTTATTTAAAAAATCAATTTATTAGATTTATAATTTATAAGACTATAGATTTTATATTGCTTATTTTATAATAAAAATCGTTTCCTGTCATTTTTCACCACAAACAATATTTATTTAGTGTAAATTGTAATAAATAATTTGTTATTTGTACCTTGACAAACCCCTACAAAAGAAATGTGCCATAAAATAATCATTTTTGGGGATTTGTATTAATCGTCTCGACGGCTGTCACGTGCCTAGGGTTAATTATAATAGTAATAATATATTCGATAATATTAAACCTTTAAATGTATGTCCTAATATAATATTTGATAGAGATTATGTAGGGGGGGCAATCCGTGGCAGGGGGGCATTTTAGCGCATAACACCGGCATCTAGCCATAGCTTGCTAGCCATCAATAATGTGTGCCAGTAAACAGAGTAACATACTCACCACTAGTGCCACTGACGCACGTCTTCTTCAATGCATCCATCTCCACGTTGTCATTCTTTTTGCCCCGGGTCCGCACGCCTTTTCGACTTTTTGTCGGAGTTCTCCATGTTAGTTAAAACACTGCTGCTGCACAATTCCTTTGTCCCCCGTTGATGACGTGTGAACACGGAACTTTTCCCTTGTCCCGTATTGATTACGCATGAAAGCGGGAGCGCAATTTCTCCCGCTCCGTCAGATCAAAAACTAACTATTGCTCTACATTCACCACTTTCTAAAGTAATCGTTTAATTAATAATAATAATAATAATAATAATAATAATAAATGAGCAGATTCACCGGGCTGAAGAAGCTTATTAACAAACCCAGCTCTATAAAAAACACTCTGAAGCTTATTAAGTGGCTTCAGAGAAGGAAACTGCTAAAAACAAAAATTAAATGCAGAATATGCCATCAGAACATGAAAATGAAGAAAAGGGCAAACAGTGGAGATCAACATGCTTGGTAAGTAAAAAAAAAAAAAAAAAAAAAATATATATATATATATATATATATATATATATATATATATATATATCTCATGATAGCCCTAAAAAAGTGGGTTTTTGGATTATATATATATATATATATATATATATATATATATAGTTTATTGAATATTATATATTCATTATTATACAGTTTATATATATATACAGTTTATTAATTATGTCAATATTTATTTAATTGTTTACAATAGAATTTGTTAACAAGCAGTACATGAGGGAAGGGCAAAACAAATGTCTGTCAGCCACAAATCAATCTTCAGTGGATCAAAGATCTCCTTCAGCAAGTAGATGCAGTTCATGTACAGGTAGTAATATAAATATGTACAATGATGGCCAAAATTATTAGAACCATAGTGTTTTTACCAGCTAAAAAATGGTGTCAGTAGGAAATTTCAGTTTACATTTCCAAACATTAATTTTGCCATTGATTGTAATAATCCAGTGATCCATCCATTTTTGTTTTGTCTGACAGCAGCCAGTGCTCCACTCAGAGATCTTATCCCATCATCATCATCATTTTCCAGTTCTTCAGGAATGACATGAAGAAACAGAACAAACTGAGACAGACTAAACCCAGAAGAACTGTGACAATGTCGCCAAGATGCTTCAAGAAACCTACCTGCATACTGCAGTACTGTTAACAGTTTTATGCATTTTTTTTTCATTGATTCATTTAAAACAACTTTTGCCTTTGCAGGTAGGTCTCTTAAAGCATCTTGGAGACATTGCCACAGTTCTTCTGGATTTAGTCTGTCTTTTGTTCAGACTAAATACAGTTTGTTCTGTTCTGGATGATAATGAGAACAGATCCTGTGTGGCTGTTGTCAAACTCTTTGTGCAAACAAAAATCTTACAATTTATGGCAGAATAAATGTTTGGAAATGTAATCTGATATTTCCTACTGACACACTACAGCAAACAATACAAATAACTGACCTTAAACCATTTTAGCTGGTTAAAATGCTAGTGTTCAAATAATTTTGGCCACCACTGCATATTATAAACTTGCTTTGTTGCCATTCTCTTAATAGAATAATATTATCTATAATAATATAATAATATTCTGTAATAATAATAAGAAGAAACATTTGTATAATGCATATAATGTCAATTATTTTACATAAAGGCATTCATTTACCTTACATGTTCTATTTGCCCATAAAGGTTTTGTCAGGGTCTACGGTTACGCCAGATAGACATGATGGATGACAGAATTGCAAGTAGTTCAGCTACTCTTACTAAAATGGCAAAGAAAATAAGGGAGGTCTGTGTCACAGCAGTTGAAAGGATGAGAAGGCGTACAGGCCAGCAAATTGGTGGAAGAAGGGAGTTTGTTGTGATCGACGAAAGCCATTTTCATCACAAAAGAAAGGTATGTTATAGCAATAGTTCATGTAAATAAATGTGTAAAATGGCTATTTTTTTATGTCTGTATTTGTTGTGTTTTTTCTCCATTAGTATGGTAAAGAAAGAATGGCTGGAGGGTGGAAAAGAAAGAAGTGGGTTTTTGGGATGTTAGGTGTGAAATATCATCAGCAGCAAAAATCTAAAAAACCTATTCTATGTCTTCTGGAGAGAAGATCTCGAAGAGATCTAGTGCCCTTGGTTGCGCATCATGTGAGGCCTGGGTCATCAATTATCAGTGACGAGTGGCGTGCTTATCGCATACTCCCTGAACTAGGGTACAACCATCACACTGTCAACCACAGCAGGTGGTATGTAGATCCCCACACTGGTGCCCATACCCAACATATTGAGAGGGCCTGGAGATCCTACAAGGAGCAGATTGGAGGCTTAGAGGAAATCGCACAGAGAGTTTGCTTTCTGACCACCTTGCAGTGATTAAGTGGAATGAATGGCTGGCGAAGAAACACTCTGATGGTGCATTTGGCAGATTGATTCATGACATTTCAAGGAAGTACAAGTAGTGAAATGTAATAGTTTGAAATGTAGATTTTTTTTTGTTTTATTTTTATTTTTTGCTTTTATCAAAATTTTGTGTGGCTTTTTTGCCACTTCTTTGTGATTCACTGTTTGCACAATCACCCAGCCATGAAACAAACTTTTTTGTTGTTGTTGTTGTTAATTTAGTTACTTTTGTTGCTTATTTAGTAATTTTTTCTATTTTATATCTGACACTGCAGAAGTATATTTTAAATTTTATTTCATTCAAACATTCATCAAAAGCATATTTGTAGTTTCATTTTTACAGAGGTTTATTTTTCATATTAAATTATTTTATATTAATTTATATGTACAGTTGTATGTTTTTTTTTTTTTGCATCTTGAAATAAATATTTTTATGTTTCCCTCTGTGTTGTGTTTTCCTTTTTCTGTTTAGAAGATAAAAGTGGGTTTAAATCTCGTTTGTAAACCCTTTACAAGGCATAAATAGTCCTCACTTTAGATGAGCTCACAAAAACCATTACCTGACAGCTAGTAAATGTTTTATAACTACCTAAATTAATTATGAGTTACAGTAGGAATGTGTGTTAATAAAGCATTTATTAACACACTGACAAACTGTTAATATATGTCTGAATAATAAGATGTATAAATGTGCATTCAAATGGTTTATGAATCATTTACTAACACGTTCTAAATGATCTCATGAACCACTTACAGTTACTAACTAATCGGTTTTTAAATAATGTAATGCTTAATTTAGAAATGATTAACAGATCCTTAATAAAGTATGAAAATACAATTATTAAGCATATTATATAGATGCTTATAAAGCAAGAATAAAGCATGTATAGCTGTATTTATAAACTGCTTACTAATGTCTATTAATGCAGGAACAATGCTTTATAAATGATTGATTAACTATTTACCAATGCTTAACTAATGATTCATAGGGTGTAGTTATTATAAAGTGTTACCTGCACATTTTATATTTAAATGCAGAACCTTTTTGGTAATTCTGTTTCCATCCACCCCCTTAGAGTTCTGTCTGCATAACTTGAATAAAAATAAAAATAAAAATAAAATAAGATATTTAAAAGAAAACCAGGCCAGGATAAAGCAGTTACTGGACAACCAGGAAATACCTTTTTTTGCAATATTGCATTTTTTAATGCACATATTCCACAAATCTTAGACTTAAGTATTTTTAATGGTGTTGTACTTATAGATTATTGAAGATTTTTTAAAGCCCTTTAAACTGCTAGAATTTTTCTTTAAAATGTATTTGCATATGACTATAATTTTTTTAATGCATTGATAGTAAAATTGGTGTACAGTAAGTTTCTAGAAGCAAAACATTGTTGTTTAAATTAAAGCATTTCATGAAAAAAGAAAACATTTTTACTCGCTAAAAATCTGTAGTGCCTGTAACCATGTCTAATTCATGTTGCAAAATTTTAACAGTTTTGCATTTTAGAATAATACATTTTTTTTTCAGGTTTGTCTTTTAACGTAAAATCAGCCAAGTTTCATCTGAATGACAAATAAGATTATTTAGATATTTTAATTTTTAAAAAGTTACGGACACTACACCTAAATAAAAAAAAATTAATCACCAATACCGTATTTTGGCAGATACTGTTCTAAGAGTACTTTCTTAATAAATCAATCAATAAATAGCATATTTGTGACTCAAGTAAAGAAATTAAATACATGAGTCTTGCTTTTTGTGTGAGTGTGATTGTGTTTTTAAGAGAGCATTTTTAAGCTTATATAATATCTTCGAAATATTCAGTGTTGTTTTTCTGGTGTCTGTAACATACTTCCTTCCAGTAGTCCCCAAGCTTGTAACCTACTGCTACGAACCATGCTGTTACATTCAGCATTGTTTTGCTGCAAAGGGACAAACTAGCATGCTTAAACACACTCTACACATAACAAAACTGCTGCTAATCAGAGTGGGTATAAAAATCAGTCAAAAATGTCTGTGGTCTTGAGAAACATTATATTATTATATTATGAACAAAACATTATGGTCACTCACTGGCAAAGCAAAAAAATCATCTCTGTATCAAACTGTTTATTTTTTTATTTCTTTTATATTGCTTTTGATGGATAACGACTAATTCCCCTTTAACATTTTTCTTCATATTTTGGCCTTTTCAGGCGCTGTATCTGCTGGATATGCTTCTTCATTTTCTTTTTCTTCCTTGTGGTATTTACACAACTTAAAGACTGAGAACTAAGGGCAATTTTCCTAGATGTTATTCTAAAAGTGTATATGTAAGTTGAGCTGAAACAATTTGTCCATGTCAGCTTTACATCACAAACTAAAATAAAGGATCTGCTGCTAACACACTGGTGCCAGATACCATGGAAAACCATGGGGCAACTTCAGACGGCTTATGAAGTCCATGTTTTGTGGCAGCTTATGAAGGACTAACATAATATGAGGCAGAAGATATAATATAATCTTATATATATATATATAATTTTTGGCTCATCACTATACTCTGTATATCTCTGTAGAGTGCCCCAACTGTCCATGTTGTACATCGGGTTAAAGACATTTGCTTAAACGTGGTTTTATGCATTTCTGCTATGTTTTAAAGACTGTTTCTGGGACACTGTACTGTAGATATTAAAACATGTATTAATTGACAATTTCTCAAACACATCTGTACTCCTCTGTATCTTTAAAGTTCTGCTTGTTGTAAGTTGGGTTGAGGTAGTTGCACTCTAATATACTCCCACCCCTGTGCTTTTACCCTGGCAAGAGAACGCAGTAAGCACTATGTGTGTGTGTGTGTGTGTGTGTGTGTGTGAGGGACAGACATATCTGTTGACATAGAAGGAATCCCTGCAGACATTACAGTGGTGTCCTAGAAGGTTTATTTAAAGTTCTGATTCTGTTGTCCGTTTATACAGTACCTGCTTTATTAGTGCAGTTATTAGGATACGTTATTTAGATAAGTAAATATACAGTAACTTATGTGTGAATACTGTACTGTACATCATGCCCTTAACCAGAACCACTGTACGGAGGGGTTTTAAGGACTAAATAGATTTTTTTTCCTTATTCACACAATACACACACACCCTATACAGTACCTGCTAACACACCAGAATCATGATGTAGCTGAGTTCCTTCACGTTGTAAATTTCTTTTGGGCATATTGCTCATTTGCATCTTGCACTTTTGGCCATGGACAATCACACTACTGCTGACACACATCTTATATAATTTCATACACCCTATTTCAAATCATACTCCTCCTGTCATACCCATACTATATTTTTACATTTCTATCTATACTGTATAAATAAAAAAGGTCAAGTCTGTACATTGGTCAGAACCACACTTTTTAAATAATATATACATTTGTTAAATAAATATTTCCAAAAATTCTCACCCCAAGGGACTATTCACTCTTAGAAATGACATTTCACCGTAAGTTTGTCACTTGTTTAGCTCCCTGGTGTCCTCATACACATCAAGAGGAATCCGGGTGTCATAGATGTCATAAATGTCTTGAAGTCAAATTCTCATTTTCCTGTAGATGTTTTGCACCAGAATCTTTTTAAGTGAAATTAAAGGAAGAAATTCTGGAATTGTTGTACAAGCAGAACATGGTACATGGTCCAAATCCCGTTTTCTAATATTTCCTTTTCCAATATTTGCTCTATAAAAATTAACTGTCCTTTTTTTGCCAGATGTTTCAATCAGATGTGCCACCATACATATTATTATCTATTGTCTTAGAGCATAAGGGAAACCAGAAAACTGCACTGCAATTCTTCCACCATGTTAAACAGTGAATGTGTCAAGATAACACAAAGACATTCAGCATGACTGGATGTAGCAGTGATTGAGCCCCAGAATTAAGGAACAAACTGCACATGGGGAAGGTCAGAAATCATTTCCGTCCCTTTCTGTGTCACTTGCCCACAATTTTCCCATTTTTTCTAGCACTTTATGTGGTATAATATGTGTGTTATAATATGTTATGTGTTATAATTTGTGTGCTTACAAATTTTGGTAAACAAACACCTGACTGAGTGTCCAGTTCAGTTCATTGCTTGTCCTCCCATGGATCACTTTTTTGTTATCTACTATTCACTGCATTTTGGTAACACTCCACAATACCTGCTATATTGGATTATTCATCATAGCTCTTAAAGTTTAAATTTAATTCTAAGGTGGATTTGCTGGTGTGTTTTAGATCATTGTTCTGCTGCATAACCCAAGGGCGCTTAAGCTTGAGGTCAATGACTGATGGCCGGACATTCTTCTTTAGGATTTTCTGGTAAAACACAGAGTTCTTGATTCTATAAATTATGGCAAGTCGTCCAGGTCCTGAAGCTGCAAAGACCATCGCACTACCATGTTTCACTGTTTATAATTTTCTTTTTCTGAAATGCCGTGTTTTTTTTTTTTTTTTTTTTTTTTTTTTACGCCAGATGTAATGGGACATACACCTTCCAAAAAGTAAAACTTTTGTCTTATAAGTCCAAAAAACCTTTTTGGCCAGCAGTGGCTTTCGCCTTGAAACTCTCCCATTTTTCATTAATCATGACCACTGACCTTAACAAAGGCAAGTGGGCCCACCAGTTCTTTAGATGTTGTTCTGGGTCCTTTTATGAGCTCCTAAATGAGCTGTCACTCCTAGGAAGGTTCACCACTGTTTCAATTTTTTGAGATCATTCCCAGCCCTAGAAATTTAACTCAGCCTTCAAAAATGAAAGTTCATTTATGATTTAGCAGGGGGGCAATTACTTTTTTACATGGGCCTGGTAAATTTGAAGAGTTTTTTTTCAGTTAATCAATGAAATCACCACATAAAAACTGCATATTTTATTTATTAAAGTTATCTTTGTTTAATATTAAAATTCATTCATCTGAATCATTTAAGTATGAAAAATATTTTTTAAATAATAATAATCAGACAGGGGCTAATATTTTTTCATGGCACTGTCAGGAAGATAACAGTTTAGGGCAGTATTTGTGTTGTGCACTTTAAGTAACAGAGCAGGCCTGAAACTTGTCAAATGTGCACTTTACTTTTACAGTAAATGTGTTTTGGCTATGTGTCACAAAAATATTTTCATACATATATGTCCTGTACCAAGTTTATGGGTTTTACCTCCTCTAAAAGTTCCTACTGTATAATAGAAATTAAGTTATTATGTGCACCTTTTCAAATAAACCTTCTAATCTATCTCTCTATTTCCAAATAAAGGATATCAGTCGGTTGTGTCTTAGTGAATATTACAATAGGCACTTTGACAGTCTTTGCTCCTATCTTTTCGAGGTAAGTCTGTGAAAGGAGACCCACACACATGCTGTCGGCTTTCTTGGAGAACACAATGGCATCCCTTCCCAAGCGCATAGAGCCTGACTTAAAACTATTCCCATAAAGACCGACTGGGACATGGCCTCTTATTGTCCTCTTACCAATAAAGCCAAAACTGATAGCAAGAAAGAAAAAGAGAAGAAAAGTGAGACGAAGATTTCAAAAACAGGCAGGTTCAGGTGATGAACATTTTGAAAAGTCTAAATACATAAACAAACATAGAATATGCAAAATAAAATGCAGAATATTAAAGCAAACCAAACCCTAAGGCTTGGAAAATTCAGACAGGCTTGTGATAACTATTACTTCACACTGCTGTGAGGTTTAGAGTTTGCTTATTTTGTGTATGGTAAAACAGGTAAGCTCAATCAGAACTCCATGACTGTGACTTTGTGCAAGCATATCAGATGTTGTAGTCCTTGGTGACCACGTTTGTTGATCATAGTGCTTCCTAAGAAATGGAGTACTGACCTCATTCCACTGAAGTAAGTTATTCCCTGCGAAGTGGACTACACAGGGTATTCAGCCATGTTAAAGATGATTTTAAACCACAGGGAGCTGCTTGTTTCAAAGAGACTTTGAAATGTAGCAAACAAATAAAAAATGCTTCATCAATTAGCTGGAAGTGGCATTAGTGCTGAAGTCAATTTCTTAAGTTAAACTCTAGTAGGGAATTTCATATTAATTATTAATAATTTCCAAAATATATTTCCACAGCATATACTTTACAAACAGTTCTGCCATCAGAGAACTCTTCCTGTACAAACTTCTCCTGCCTAGGGCTCATCACAGAGTAAGGATACTAAAGAGATTAGTTGGATTTAGGCGATTGGTTAGTTTTCATAGTTTGCTTCAGTTTCCAGCCTATGCAATTTTTTTTCTGCACAGTAAATGGCAGCCTTTAGTCAGCTCTATGCCACATTTGTTTTATTTTTGACAAGAGGTTCCAACTGCCCTGTATGGAGAGACTGAAACTTTCATATCTAACCCTAAACCAACACGTCTGATAAAAATATTAATTAAATCTTTAACCATCTGGATTGGGGAATTAAATAAGAAACTTTAAATTATTTTTGGAGGAACAAAATCCAATTTATTCCAAAAAATAGAAAATTAACAAATTGTATTTGTTTGTTTTTTTTGTAATAACTTACAAATATGGTGAGATCTGGAAATTAAACCCGGATCCTGGAGGTGCAAGGCGACAGTGCTAACCACTACACCACCGTGCCGCCAATGTTCAACACAATTACGTTTAAGTTCACTTTCTTAGTAGTGCATGAAGTGTTTTACAAAGGACAAAATGACAAACATTCTTCTCTAAACATCAGCAATATAAATTCAATGGCTGCACTCTCAAGGTTTCTTTCTTTGCCATACTGGGGAGTTCCTTGTCACTGTCGATATCAGCTTGCTCATCAGGGACAATCTGATCATTTTGGTTCATGCATATTTATTCACTCATTTCCATAATTATATTTTAATTCTGTTTACCTGCTTTGTGACAATGACCATTGTTTAAAAGCACTATAAAAATACAATTTAGTTTATTATTTTTTAGACATAAACACACATTTTTTACAAAATGAACACAGATGTGTAAGTGTACAATATTTTTAGATGCTGTCTTCCTCACTCTCATTGATCACTCAGGTTTGTTGACAGTGAGGTGATTGTTCGCTTTACATCCCACGGAGCCCTCATGTCTGTGTTTTCTTCTGGCTCTCCCTTTTAGTTAGTCCTGTAAAGCTGTCACCTAACACAGTATGAATGCAGATCAATTCCTGCTCCCTGAGGATAGGTTCCCTGTTGAGTCTGGTTCCTCTCAAGGTTTCTTCCTATTGCCATCTCAGGGAGTTTGTCCTTGCCACTGCCACCCTCAGCTTGCTCATCAGGGACTATGTGACCATTTTGAATCATACACATTCACATTCCATACAAACCTAAATAATTCTTTTGATTGTGTAAAGGTGCTTTGCGACAATGACAATTGTTAAAAGTGCTATACAAATAAAATTGAATTGAATTGAATAGGTGGGCATGGAGTTTACATGTTCTTTCCGTGCTTGGTGAGTTTCCTCCGGGTACTCCGGTTTCTGCCCACAACTCCAAAGACATGTAGGTTAGGTTAATTGGCATTCCCAAATTGGCCGTAGTGTGTAAGTGTGTGCATATGTGTGTGCCCTGCAATGGATTGGCACCCTGTCCAGGGTGTACCCCGCCTTGTGACCTAAGTCTCCTGGGATAGGCTCCAGGCCCCCGTGACATTGAATACAGGATTAAGCGGTATAGACGATGAGTTAGTGAGTTGGTGAGTGAATTGAATAGAAGTGGCAGTGAAAACTAATTAATATCCAAGGCAATGATTTCTGCCCTCTGCAATCTTGTAAAATTTTGGTTTGGCACATGTTACACATTAAATTATATGTTTTAACACCATCACTGTGATGATACAGACAAGACCTCACATGCTGAGAAAACAGAGCATGCATTGATGATAGCTGTACACACCTCCAGGTCAAATACAAGGCATCTGTTAAATCTAGTGTTTCCTACTTACATTGCTTCTTTTGCTGCAAAAAAACAAAAACAAAAAAAAAAACAATTTGCAGTTTACCTCAAGGTATATGGTACAAGATGGGGTCAGCCCTGTAACTTTCCTCACGTCATTCAGGGTCAGCTATTCCTCTTTTAAACTAATAAAAACCTGATGCAGCCTCTCACTGTATTGCTGCATGTTATTGCTATGCACTAATGTTGTCTAAATGGCAAACCACTCCATCACACCCCTCCAGTATTTTTTATGCACCTAAACATAATCATCTATAACTATGACTGTATCCACAGTGTTTACAATATTTACAATTATCTTTTTATCTGCCTTTAATGAGATGTGCAATATGCATAGATGACTATAATGTTTTTATAATGTACCAAATATGCACTTGAACCTTATGTCATTTGCTTTTTGTTAGATATAATGTTAACCTCAACTGAATATGAGAGAATACTGTAGACTGAAGTCTGCTTTAAGCTAATAAAACAGTTCATTAAAGTAATTTAATTATATTGACAGACACCATTGTGTATAAAATTTTTATTGAATATGCATCTTTATTGTAACATTGTTTTTATGTGAAATCATATCATGGTTGAATAAAATTATGGAAATAGTCAACAAAATGGCGAAATTGAAATATACTGCTAATATTTTATTTAGGTCCTACAGATATCTAGACATACTGTATGTAATCATGTATGATATCAATGCACTATTCATGCTCCAGGTCATACACTAAACGAGACTGCTTCTCCTTAAGGACAGCATAGAACTCTGCTTTTGCAGTTCTTCCTGCTGAATGAAGAAATATGTGCAATTTTCTCATTTTTTGCTTGTCAGTATTTTCTGCCTCAATCTCACTGTACATTTCGTCTGAGATGATTTTTTTGGTTTTTAGAGTGTCTGCTATTTCCATTACTGATGGAACTCTCTGTATGAGCTTATCACTGTGTTTATCTACAAATTCAGCACCTAAAAACAGATTAGCATGAAATTATAACAATGTTTACTGCTGGACTCTTTCAACAGTATTCTTCAAGTTCATAATAAATATATTTATTTTGTCGAATCAAATGAATTCCAAATAAAAAAGGTTTTGTAAATGCCTGTATTATGAAGTAGGACATTTCTGTTTCTGTTTGTAATTTACACAATATTTAAATAGTTTGTTAAAATATTTATAAGGGTTCCAAAGTGTATAATAAATAAGAAGACTACAGGCACGGAACTCTTTTCATCTTTTTTGATTTGATAATTAATTGTAAGAAAAAAATAAATTCCAACTTAAATGTTCTGATGCACATTTTACTTTCCTTGAAAAGAGCATATAAGTATTTAAAATAAATAATGCAAAGTTCAGTGCAAAGTCCTACCTTCAAGAATTTCAGATACAATTGCTTCTCCATTATCAGCTGTGGTAATAAGACAGAAAATGTAAATGAGTTCTGGGTTTGCTGTGATAGGCTGAAAGTTACACTAATGGTTTTTGTAAAATTAGAATACCAAAATGACCTCTAGGCTACCTGTAAGAATAACATGACGAGGCTCCCACACCTCCTGGTCAGTTTCATCCAAAAGACCCAATGTGAGGTCTTCAACCTCCGAATTAAGGATCATCTCAAATGTCGGGTGATAGTTAGGGCCAAAATTAGGAACAAATGTCTCAATCTAAGAAAACCAAATACACTGAATACACTGTTTTCATGTATCAAAAAATCTAATTTCTCCACAAATGAAACTGGGGTTTACCTTTGGCTGGGATACATGAGGCTCACAGAGTGGTTTGTATTTTTTACCAGAAATCAGTTGACATATGGAGCTGCACTGAAGATATGTGCTGCCTGGATTTTGTTTCTGTACCTTCATGGTCAAGTGAAAAATATTAAATAATTAAAATAATAATAAGATTATAAATTCCATAATTAATATTCTCAGTCAAAATATTTTAATACAATAAAAGACATTGCCTGAAACTGCATTATTTTTCATTAGGTTGCACATATAAACATCTGGAATAAAATATTAAAATACTAATTTAAATTAATTGATTCAAGTAGATTTGTAGATTACCTCTTTAACTGGAACATTTCCTGGCAGCAAATGAATGTGCAGTTTTCTCCTCCTTTGTGTTCCAATATTTTCTTTGTAGAAGAGAAGGACTTGGGCATTGTTGAGTTCTCCCCAAAAAATTTTTTTAAACAAGCCAAATAGGGAGAGACCCCGGACTTGTAAGATCACATGTGTGTTTGTTATTTTCAGGGGCTGAAGGATCTCCACATTTTCCTGACTAAAATGTGCCACAGCCAGTTCAATCCGGTTGTTATCTGGAATACATAAAGTGGTGCAAGAGCTAAGAAGGATGAGACAAATCCTAGCAGATATGCTCAAATATCCTTGTGTAAGTTGTTTTTGTAATTATTATGGTATACATCATCATTAAATATATAGTAGTACTTCCGCATATGAACCCCTTGCCAGAACTGGAATTTTGCAAGAAATTTGCCTCTGCATATGAAGCATTTCCATCATATGAGCGACTGAACTAAGTGCCAGCTAAGTTGTGTGTACGTCCAGGAGCCAAAACTTGTTTGCATTTCATTAAGCAAAGCGAGTCTACACACACACACACACATATATATATATATATATATATATATATATATATATATATATATATATATATATATATATATATTTATTTTTATTTATTTATTTTTTTTTTTGCATTTTTTTTTTTTTGCATTTTGCATTTTGTGCAAGATTTAGTGAAGGCATAGCAGCATGGGTCCCAAGAATGTTAGCAAGCATGGCAGCAAAAAGAAAAGGGAGACACTTTCAGTTTGGTTTTTAAACCAGCTGGTTCAAAGAATAATCATAAATTAATGTTAAGTAAGGTTTAATGTCTATTTATTTCTTATTTATTACTTCATCTACATGTCTTTTTTAAATGTTTTAAGGGTTTTTATATGTAAAACTATAATTTTAGTGTTGGAAATAATGGTGATGGTGATATTGGTAAAATTATTGGGTGGCTGGAATGGATTATCTGCATTTAAATTATTTTCTATGGGAAAATGCAAAGAGGTGAGAAGAATTCACCACTGGAACTGATAAAATTTGTATGCAAAAGTACCACTGCACTTTTAAGCAAAAACATTATGACCACTGGGGAAAAAAGCAAATAGCATTGATTAACTTATAACAACAGAACGTCAAGGACTGTGATATATTAGATCATAAGCAAACATATCAGTTCTCATGGTCATCATGTTGAATGCAAGGGACTTTCCAAGGTGTAAAATGGCTTTGATAATGGTCAAACCATTATGGCCAGATGACCATGTCAGAGCATCTCTAACAACTATGCACAATTTATACAACATTCATAGATGGTTTGAAGAACATGATGAATAGTTCAGTGTGTTGCCCTCCAAATTCCTCAATTCTCAATCTGATTCAGGATTCGCCACTCATAGCTAACAAGATTTAAGGGATCTGTTGCTGACATCTTGGTCAGCATGCAAAGGACCAACAGCACATTAGGCACGTTATTTATCATTACTTGCCTAATGTTTTGGCTCACTGGCATATTTGCCAATATTTTTGTTAATGTTGTTAATATATCATAATATATCTAATATAATATGAATAATAAGAACAAAATATATTCTTATATAAATAATAAATAATAAAAATAATAACCCAAAATTACCTTACCAGTATGTATCTCACAGTGTGGGAGGTGCAGGTAAACAATTGAATCTTCAGAGCACTTGATGTTGTACAAGGGTCCTGCAGGTTGGAACTGGCCCATGCCCTGCAACTGACTGTTATCCCAAGGCACTACTGTGTATGAGACTTCCCCACTCCCTTTCATCTCAAAGACAAGGTTGGTCAGTTTACAGTGAAACTGGCCAGCATGAGAGCACAGAAATCTGCCATGCAGAAGACATGTTCAATATAAACTTAAATAATTCTTTTGATTGTGTAAAGATGCTTTGCGACAAAAATGACAATTGTTAAAAGCGCTATAAAAATAAAATTGAATTGAATTAACGACACAAAGGGAAGTGGCAACATGAAAATCTGACTTGATTTTGATTACCCCCCCCCCGCCCCCCACCAATCAACACCCCTTTCCTCTCTCTGACTCTGAAAAAAAACTTGTCTTGAAGTGCATTTGACTTGCATTTTTTCGAAGGACAGACTAAAATAAGCACATGTGATACCTGTATGCATCACTGTCATCCCTGCGTTGATCTGGTTCAGGAGGTAATACATCTGTGACTGCTGAGTGCTGTTGAACAGAAGAAACATGTAAAACAAAATGTGCACTGCAGCATCTATATACAAGTATATTACAGAAGCACGAAGAACACAAGTAAAAAATAATCTCTCTCTATTGCTGTTTCTTCTTAACAACTCCCTCCCCTACTCTCTTCTACTTTCACCTTCTCTATTGTTCACGTAATAAGCTTTTTTAGACAGGGGAGGATACTTTGGCCATGGAGGACACAAAAATGTTAGTATTATTACAGATAAGAGGGAAGTTTCAATTTGAGGGAAGTTAAAATTTTCCACTTTTTTGTATAAATAGCCAGTCCATTTTTTGTGTCGCTGGAACATGCTTTAAAGAAATTGGTGACCACTACAGATTTCAATCCAATTCTAAACCAAGAAATGTATATTTGTATTTACATTTTCCCACTAAAATTCCAGAAAAGTAAAAAAGTGATGGTCAAATTCCAAATAGAGGCCAATCTCCAAAAAAGCAATCTCCAAACTTTCGAACTATACACAAAAAAATTACAAAAAAATCTAGAGAATCCTGATCACACACACCTGCACCACATCATCCACATGCAAATATACAAATCACTTCCCTTAACTCATTTTCTGGACTCCAATACGGACAAGGACTCCATGCTGCCTACGTGTCACGCTAAAAAGCTCGCCTCAGTGCCTCTTTGTCTTCTAGTCTACGTATCTCCTCGTCTCATCGTCTCCGTTTTTCTCCAAGCTCCACATCCTGTCTACCCCATCTGCCATTCCTGCTGTGGTATGTGTTTTTTTTTTATCATGTTTATAGTTGAAAAGGCAGACTCACAGCAGTATGTTGAGGAAAACATTGTGAAAATTTGAGGAGCCTTCTTCTACAGGAGAGGAACACCTGCTGCAGGTGACGTGGTCACAGTGAGATTCCTGCAGTGCTAGATTTTCTTGTAGCTTAATTAGCTCTGTTTGCAGAAAAGCAGCACTGGCCCATTGGAAAACTTTTGCGGCTTCATTTGAGAATTCTGCAATATTTTTGACAAGGAATTAATTTTCAATGCACAGCAAGACTTGTTTTCCCAGAGGGAAACCTTCAAAGTTTGGACTTTTTAATCAGCTTGTCCAGGAATTCAGCATAATTGTGATGGTGATGTTTTCCTGCATTCTGGTCCAAAGGTCTTAGGAAGTGAAGCAGGTCCTCTCCCATGCTCAGTCTTAGTGCGTGTGCATCACGCGTACAGTCAACATCTGTTTACTATAACACTGTGATCACATGTGTGGGCGTAAAAGCATCTTTTAGCTGCAGTTGGGGTTAAAATATCCAATCAAGAGATAGTTCCACTAACAGACAGTCTTGTGGTCGATAGGCAAGTTGTTGGGGTCAGAGCTGTTAATCCGAAACATATGAGAGTCTGAACCGCGAAGACAAGATGAGTTTAAAGGTACAAAACAGGATCAAGATTGGTAGACAATGACAAAGAACAACGTGCAAGTACTGGGCAAGAACGACACAATAATCTGGCAAAGAGTAGCAGTTTTGAAGCATCCTATATAGAGAGAAGTGATGATAAAAAAGTGGCCATAGGTGATCTTAAGGAGGTGACTCTAAAGATGCTCTAAAGATTAGGTGCAGAACAGAGCATGGACAGAAGTGAACCAGTTTTTTTAAGGTGTAGTTTTTGGTGTAGGCGTGGTCTGACATGTCATGACACTGTGTCTATCAACTGTACATAGAAAATAGCATAAAACGTATCTTATGAATCAGATTAACAAGTGATATTATTTAAGAACTTTGTTTCTTCATAACTTATTATGTGTCCTCAGGGTCATCATGAGCAACTCTTACATGTCTGATGTGAGAGGGCGTAGTAGATGTTGAGCATTTGTCTTCTTCTTCACTCCCCATAAAAATCCACATACAAAGAAAAAAGAAACACAGAAACATAATTAATCCTGAGCTTGGGTTTCCACCCATCATCAGGGCACTCCCACATCAAGGCAACTACTAAACAAGGGAAGCGCGAAGTCTATCATGTGCTTCCTCTGAGTCACATGATGCCATGTACCGCTTCGTTTCGAACTGCTTAATCACACACCATTGGGAGCGCCGTAACAAATTCGGAGAACAGCGATATTCTTCTGATTGCATGAGCTCACAGACTTCTGATGTGAAGCTACAGCCTCAACTGGGATTTAACCTTGCGAGCACATTAGCATTGTGCCACTCAAGGCAAATTTAAAGTAAATGTTGGTATCGCTTCCATTGCCAGGAAGACCCTATGGTGGGAGAGATTGCTTATTGACTCTCCCTGTAAGTCAGAGCAACACTAGCCAACACTAGGAAATCTTTACATTGATCCCAAACATAATTTATGTATTATTTCCACTATATTATACACTTCCTGGCCAAAAAAGGGTAAAAAATTCTGAATTGTGAAAGCATCAAGCAAAGAAAACAACTAAGGAGATTTGAAATTACTGTAACTAGGGTATGAACCCCTTAACACATATTCAAAACCTAAAAAGATAGTGTTGAATTATCATCTTTGTGGAAGAAATGGAAACCATTCACGAATGAAGATCATGAAAACATTTCCTAAAGTTGCATGGTAAAAAAAAAAAAAAAAACACACATAAAAACCACAGCTATGTTTAACCGTGAAAGTAAGAGCATTTCCATATTAACACAATGATTAGCACTAAACTAGCAGGAATGGAACCAAACCGCTCTGTGGCCATAATAGACTTGATAGTGAGGCTAAACAGGTAAAGGCTTTATTATGCGATAAAGATCATGTGTAACTTTTTGTTTTGCTCAGGCAGTGTAATTTCCTGAGCTGTAGAAAGGTTTTTGCTGAAGAAAAAGAAAATATTATAAATATATAACATTTCTGAAATATACAAACCTATTGTGTTTTAATAACCAATAGAAAAATTATATTAACAGGATATATAAATATTTTAACGGGAAAATATTGGATAATTTTAAATGCTACTCTAAACAACAAGTCAGAAAAGAAAATGTCAACAAACCACAAACACACTAACTAATCAAATGTAAACATAGAAATTGTTTGATTTTCAATAAGAAAATAGCTGCCTTAATTGCACATTTTTGTACATTTTTATGTATAAATGCACTAAAACCCATCAAAGTTTCAATGTCTTAAAATCAAATATTTAAAAACAGTATAATAAATCAGCATATTAAGAGCTATGTTCTGCAGTTAACCAACCCGGTAATAAATGTGCCTCTTGAAACTTTGCTTCTTTTTCCAACATCACTTGCTCTTCAGGGATCATCATCACATTCATAATATCAGATAGAATCTCATCTGTGACTCTCGCACATTTTAGAGCTGGGACAAGGTTGGCCAAGCGATGTGCCACTCTTTTCTTTACTTCTATAAATTTGAGGCTGAAAAGGTAAGAAAAAAAAACAAGAGAGACACTCTATTAGAGTTATCAAGTTGCAAAGCAGGTCAGGACTATGGCTTTTATCTCTTGTGTTAGATAATGTACAGTATGTTATATTATAAACTGCACAAAATATTAAATATTATTTAAAATATTAAAGTGATCAAGACTGAATTTAATGACGCTAACTGAAATTCAATAGCATAGCACTTACTGTGATGGCAAGTTTTTATGTGTAGGTTCATTTTCACTCCCTGGTTTGGAGGCTTCTGTTGAAGGTGCTGCACAATCATTTAGACTGAGCTCTACATTTTCACTTTTTATTTTTATTTCTTCTAAATCTTTCTGCAGGCTCTCCAACCAGTTTAACAGCATGCACTCATATTGTAGACTGTCCATCTTTGTTTCCACTCCCTTCGTGAATAACGTAAAACATAATATAGAATTACAGAAATATGACATCAGCCATACTTATTGCATTATTATAAGTTAAATGTATTTAGACTAAGCATGAATATTTGTCAATTATTACCTTAACTTTGGCACATCACTAAATATAGACAATTTTGACTCACCTCTTTCTTTAACTCTTTTTTGAGCTCTATAAGCTTATCTTGGAGGGACCTTACTGCCTCTAGGACCTGCACATACAGCAGTTTGTACTTCTTCTTGTCGTCAAAGCCGAAATGGGGCATTTGATTGCCCTCCTCCTTCATGATCTTGTCGATCACCTTATCAGCCTCATTCTTCACTGCAGTTTTAATGTCTTTACATTCTGTTTTACTAGCATCATTATCATCAAAATATTTTAGTCTAGCTTTCTTCTTCTCCTCCGGCTTCTCATAACTGGAGTCCAAGGCTTTCTTCTTCCTGAATTAAAAGTGAAATGTAATTATTCAGATGATCTTAACACAATGACACTTATTTTAAAGCAACATGAGACAAAAGGAGTGATGGAGTGATAATAGTACCTTTTAGGAACAGCTAACAGGAGTGAGTGAAGAGTGTCAGCTGAAGTAGCACCAGAATGGTGAGGTATAGTTTGAATGGATGAACTGGATGTAAACATGCTCTGGGGAGAAAAAAAAATGAAGGAGGACTAAAAACATAGTGAGTATATACAGAACATATGTATCAAAGCTGATTAAGATCTGAAACCTTGTAAAAAAAATATCTGAGACACTGGAACTTTTAGCGTGCCCAAACATTTGACAGTGCCATAATAATGTTTTTATTTTTGTTAAATTTATGGCATAAGAAGCAACTATGCATCAATGTTTTCTGAAAATATTGTGTATTTTTCTATTTCCAAGAGAGACTCTGTTAACATCTTTTCGAATAAAAAAAATCACAAAAATCTGTTATTTATCAAGGGATGCCCAGACTTTTGCATAAGACTGTATATAAACACAATGACAGTCGGTATTAACTGTATTTACATATTTTATAGTCTAGCTAATATGGGGATAATGCTCAAAATTCTTATAAGTACAGTGTGTTTGTCCTGCTCTTTATTCAACACAGCATTCAGAGCTTGAGTTCACTGCAAATCTCCACTAATTTGATTACAATATTAATCAACTGACCTATTAAAGCTGACTTGATAAAGAAAAGTAATCATGGAGCTCATCTTATAAAAGCAATGCACACAACACCTGTTGTCTCTTTTTCTAATTAAACGTCTTGGTTTGCTCACTATTAAAAGAGCATACAGACGATTATATGCTGTCAGGTAAAAAATTTAGATGTTCAGATATATTTGAAAGTTGAGAAAGTTTTATTATTATTGTTATTATATTTTATATAGGATTTACAGTTTACAGTGAAGATTTTAGCTTTAACAAGCATATTACCATCCACTATAAGGTAAATAGTGTAGGAATCATTTTCTTTATTTTGTCCATCTGATGTTTTGCTATATAACAAACATCTTCACCTCAAGGCAAAAATATTCAGGACTAAAGCCTAACAATACCACTGGTCGCATTGCTAAGCAGATTGAACGGTAAGGGTAAAACATTAAAAAGATTTTAGAAAATAATTTAGCATTATTATTTTCATTGTCTTTATTAGTGTTTGGATTAAATTTAGGGACCCCTAAAAAGGGTCTAAAATCTGTTATGCTTATATATTAACATAACTGAAAGGCTGAGCAAAATATTTCTTTCTTTTTGCTTCTGACACAAAAACTAGGCTTTAAACACTTACTCTTGACATTTCTTAGCAGTGTCTTTTTTCTAGACTGGAGAAATAGAAAAATACACTGTTGTGTAAAACCTTAAATATAACCTTATTAAAACAGCGGGACATTACCTCGTGTCTAGTGTTCCCCTGCTGGTGTTTCTTACTGTTTTAAAACACATACATACAGCATGATCATATACTGTCAGTTTCATAAATATTTAGACAGAAATGAGAGAAAGTGATAGAGTGGAACCATGGCTTACGAACGCCCCACCTATGCCCCACCAAATTTTTGCCTTGAGAGCTGAAATTGTGCAAGAAATTAGATTTGACATGCGAGGCATCTTTGGCATCTGGGTGACCGAACTGAGCTGAACTGAATGCCCGCGTGTATGTCCAGGAGTCATTTATAACTTGTTTGTGTCAGTGGAAAACCAAGCAAAGCGAGTTTACATATTGTTTTTTTTTTTTTTTTTACATTTTGTGCAATATTTAGTGAAAACATAGCACCATGGGTCCCGAGAATCTTAGCATTATCTGCACTACACTTATTATCTTCATATACATTATTTCCAACCAGAAAAAGCTATCTGAAATTTCACCTTAGAAACTCGCCTCTGGAACGGATTAAATTTGAATGCCGTGGTACCACTGTACTTACTTTTATGTACAAGTCAAGTAATTGATTATTAATAAGGACTGCGCAGCAAAGCTCTGCTAGTTATCTCTTAAAGTTTTATCCATTTCCATTAGCTGTTTCATCTAAGTTCGTAGTGTTATAAACGTTTCATCTTAATGTGCCTATATTGTGAAATAATATAACCTCTTTTGATTAGTTTTGCATGTAGGTGATGATGCTATAACAATTGACAGTTGGAGAGTTTTACTTAAACCAACTGATTTTGCATTTCGCATTTGCAAATTCAGCTTCTACTGGCTGTGATCATAACTTTCACTGAAGTCTCAAAAAAACTTAGTAGATCTATTACACACCAAATAAACAAAACACTGATTATTTATTAAAGTGAGACTGATATCTTAAATATTTGGTTAAACTGTTTTATCTAAGATACAGATATGTTAAGTTAAAAATAAAAACTTAAATTGAATGGTTGCCTGTTCTCAAAAACGATTATTTCAAAGTAAAAAAGATCTGCCATCATTGTGAGACTGCTAATTGAGTAAAAGTATTTTAACAGATTTCTGTGCCCAGTGAAATTAGAGATTTTGTACCTAAAATTAACAAATTAGGCAATTTGATATTTAAGAAAATTTGTACCTGTACTAAAATAGAAAATTATAGTCTTTCCTCACCACTGCAAATACTGTACCTCTAATTAAAGCTGTAAGTCTACACAGTGAAGTCACATTAATTACCTAAGTCCTCTTAGAGTACACTGTAGCAACAGCTAAAATACCATGAACATCACCATGGTCTAAACATTTTAGACCAGACTGTATAATATCAAAAGAAATGCATGTTAGAAGAATTATTTATTGCAAATGACAGGATTTATTCCTCACTGCTGTTTTGGGATTTCTGTGTATATAGGTAGTTCATCAGCAGGATCCCCAGGCTCTTCTTCAGCTTCACAAGTCCTGAAAAAATCAAGCAGCTAATATGAATGTATATGCGCACACACATGTCCAAACACACATGTCCAGATACACATACACACACACACACACACAGGAAGAGAAACACACACCTGAATTGAGGGTCAGGGTTCATATGACAGAACCAGTCTTTAGGGAGCTTTTTAGGATCAATGCCATCTGGAAGTTTTCGCCACTTCCGGCAGTCATTACACTGAACACGGTTTTGATCTGGTTGCTTCCTGCAAGTCCACACAATCATTTATTAATGTTTATGTAAATATGCATCTGTGCCAGTCACCAGGATTTGTGTCAGCACACATGCAGAACACATAAAAAACATACTAAAAATGTGTTTTATATCTGACTGCAGCTTCTGCCTGTATGAAAGTAAAGAACACATACAAGTTTTTTTGGCTCTTGCAAAATCTAGTCATTTTGTAATAAAAAAAATATATAATAATAATAATAATAATAATAATAATAATTTGGCAAGCAAACTGAAATATGTGGGTGTTTGTGTGTGTGTGACAGAGAGGAACTTTGAAACTTACACAGTCACAGGTTTAGTGAAGTTTGTCTCATATGCATAATGATAATTCTTCCAATATTGCTCAAGCTTTTTACCGACATTCATTATGGTTTTTCTGCGCCAAAACAAAATAGCATCCTTAACTGTGTAAACAAATCAGTCTAAAATAAATCAGTCTAAAATTTGTAAACAAATCGGTCTAAAATATTGTATACTGTAGTATATTTAATATATTTTATATGATTTTATCTCTATATACATAAATCATCTGAACATGTTACTCAAACACACCTGTACTCTTCAGAATAAACAAAGTCCTGCTTGTTGTGAGTTGGTGTGAGGTGGTTACACTCTATTACCCCAATAACTCCCTCTCCTTTGATGTCGGCCTGGTAACAAAACATACAGTACAGAAATGAAGAGTAAGGCGGCAAGTACAGAATTGGGAAATTACTGTTGTTGGTGAACCTTTTTCCTTTCTTTTCAACTTCATTTATATAGTGTTTTTAACAATGGTCTTTCTTGCAAAGTAGCTTTACAAAATCAAAAGAAAATTATTAAAATGAGTATGAAAATTTGTGAGAAAATATGTAAAATGCATCAATTTGTCCCTTATGAGCACAAAAGTACAATAACATTATCGCTGATGGCAAAAAATTAGGGCTACCATAAGTAATAAAGTGTGTAGTTTTGTTTTGCTAACAAAGTGCAAAGAACAAAATGTGCTTGCATTTTTGCAGTCATAAAAAACAGTAACTTGCAGGATAAAATCCTGTTATATACTGTAAGTACAGTATATAAGTATATAAAAGTATATATAAGTATTTTTTTATCTTAATGGTAGGTTAACATCTAACCTCAGGTCCAGTTGACCACAAACCAGTTGCCACATTTACAACCACTGTTACCTGCACTAGTCACAAAAGTGCTTAAGTGGACATTAATGGGTGCGCACTTTAGCAAATGCACAATAACTACTTATATATGTTACCAGTCAAAAGTTTGGACACCTTCTAATTTCATGGTTATTCCTGATTTTATTTCTTTTTACATTGTAAAACAATACTGAAAGCATCCAAAATATGCAATATTCGCCTTTAAACAGTTGAAGTTGAGATGTGTCTGCTACTAATGCTGTAAAGCCGTCATAACGGCCCTAATCTGAGGTGGGGTTAATTGATAATTTTTAAGGCTGGTAACTCTAAATTAAGTTTTCCTTTGCAGCAGACGTAAGTTTTGGTCCTGCTTTCCTTGGGATGGTCTTCATGAGAGTCAGTTTCATCATGGTGCTTGATGGGTTTTTCAAATGCACTTACCAATACTGTTCTTTCAAGAACTATTCCAAAACAGCTGACCTTAATGTCTTAAAATGACAAATAACTGACTGACTTGTCGTTACCTTATTACCTAATGTCATATGTGTAAAACAAGAAATAATAAATAAATAATTTATTGAATTAAAATGTGTCCAAACTAGGTTTAGGTATATAGTGGAACCTTGGATTGCAAGTAACCTGGTTTGCGAGTGTTCCACAAGACAAAGTAAATTTTATAACTTTTGACTTAATAGAAGACTCCAAGTATCATCGAGTATCATGTGGCACACATGCGCTTCTTTTTTTGTCACATAATCACAACTAAGCCAATGGTATTCTCTCTCTTATGCTGCAAAATTGTACACTCTAAAAAACGCTGGGTTGTTTTTTCTACCCAAACGCTGGGTTGCCTCTGTTGGGTAATTTTTCTGGGTTATTTACAGAGAGTTGGGTAGTTTTTGTGTAACCCAGCTGCTGGGTTGAAGTTTGATTGGCTCCCCCCCAAAGTTCACCGGTGGATTCAGCGGCTGTCAGTCAGAGCTTCGTGTCTCTCTTCAGCTCCCACACCGCTGATGACGGTTCATTTAAGGGAAAATGACGTTAAATACAAGGTCTGTATTCACATGTTCACTCACCTAAGTCACATATGACTGAAAAATTATTACTATATGTAAGATTTATTACTGTTACCGTGTTAAGGTTACACTCAAACTTTCAGGCTGGTCTGAGGTAAGATAATTTAGCTGACAATAGCTGCTATAGTTAGCCAAAGAACCCCACCTGTGTGTAAAGGAAACGGATAAAATGTCTGAGCTTTTTATCTTTCTCTGTAGAATGTTTGCAGGGTGACGAAACTGTAACTGTAGTATTAGCATGACGCTAGCATTTAGTTAACATTAGAACTTTATTAATCTTACTGTTTGAGACAATAAAATGCTGGGGTGTTACAAAACACTGACCCTCTCACAAATATACACACCTGCTAACCTTCCGTTTTTCACTAGCTAGTAATTTACTCCGCGGTCAAAAGTCGCCCGCGTTTCTCCCGAGTTATAACAATATTTTACACTTTTCCCCCTTTGGCAAGTATTATGCAAATATGACTGCTGCATGTAAGCTAACCAGGTAGCTCTCTTTAACCAAAGTTGCTTGTGACTCAGACTAAATTAACTATCAGTCAGCTGTACAGATAACTACTAGATGGAAGTATTAATATCTGGGTGATTGTGACACCAGATATGACAATGCATTTCCTCGGTAATTAGCTGAAAATCAACACAGACCACAAGATCAACTGGTCTGACAAAAAAAAAAAAAAAAAAAAAAAAAAAATATATATATATATATATATATATATATACCCTATCTTTGTAATTTTTTTATTTAGTATAAATCCTATTACACATTAAATTGATAGTCTTATTCAGTTTAATCTTTGTTATTTAACCAATTTTAACTTTCTTTTATTTCTTTCTAAGGTTGGCACCAACATGGTGGAATACCTCAAGCAGGCTAAAGGTTCAAGGCCGTACCCCTACTGTACATCCTGACGTTGGGAGATGATGACCAGCGCTGCTCTCAGGCATTGGTCATTCTGGTGGGACAGGCTCTGGAGCAATGCACACTACTTGGGGCGGTTGATGTGTGCTTCAAGGCATTTTATATTTTTGACATTAACTATTTAAAGTAGTGTGCTATTGTATAGGACTTTTTGTAATGTTGCTATGAAATAGCAAGGCCTACTTGCTATTGCTAAAAGTCAAAGACAGTGTTTGTATGTTAAAATGGAACCAGGGTTGGATAGTTTTGTTTTGCAGAAAAGATCTCTAATGTCACATTGAGATCCTGCTCTGTAGAAGCTGCCTCAGCCTATTTGTGTTATTACTCCATTCTGCCCTTGTTAGTAATAGTATAGTAATGATGTCGCTGTTGATTATCTGTTCTTGTGCTTTTGAAAAATAAACGTTTTTTTTTTAATGAACATTAAATAGGATGTTGTTTATTGCATATATGTATGGTTAGCAAAACTTGGAAGTTTTTTTTTGTAATAGACCAGTATATCAAAGTGACTTAACTGTTTAATAGACATGGGTAGTTTTTTTTTTTTTACAGATTCACTATAATAACCTAATTTAATAACCTATTTGTGAGGTAGAATTAACTCAACATTCCAGTTAAAATGAACCAACATCTGGGTAGAACATTTGACCAATTTATGTGGTAGAATTAACCCAGCATTAGAGTTAAATATGACCTAGCATTTGGGTTGAATATGCAACCCATTTTGCTGGGTTAAAAAAATAACCCATTTTGCTGGGTTAAATTAACCCAGCATTTAGTTAGTCCAATAGTTACCCAGCAGCTGGGTTAAAAACAACCCAGATTGGGTTGTTTTTAACCCAGCATTTTTTAGGGTGTAAGTAATCGTCTGCCGTGCTCGGTCTTTAACTTGCTTCTCTCAGTTGCATGGTCAACATCTGTGCGTGCATGTACTGTTTACTTCAACACTGTGACCACGTGTGTGAGCGTTAAGCATCTTTTATTTTGTGTTTGTATGTTTGTGTGTAAAAGTTATCCTTTCAAAACAAGAAAGCAAAAGCAAGTGTCATTAGAGAGGTTGAAGATACATTTTCTTTCTCTGTCAGACTGTTTTGTGCACAAACACGCTAATCCTAAACACTTATCTGTCATTTATTTTTACTTTTTTCAAAGGTAAAGTTAAGATTGTAGGTTAACTTGTTTTATTTTTACTTTATGTTTTGTATTAATTATTTTTATATATTTTTTTTTTTTGGGGATGTGGAATGATTCATCATAGTTTCCATTTTTTCTTCTGGGTAAAAAATTGCATTGATGTACGAGTATTTTGTTATACAAACAGGCTTACATAATAAATTATGCTCTCAATCCAAGGTTCCACTGTATGTGTGTGTACGTGTGTGTATTCTTGATTTGTTCTCATTCTGATTCTGTTATATAGAATATATACAGGTAATTCAAATTAGATAAAACACTGACCATTAATGAAATTCTTACCCTGCGCTGACAGGCGACATGTTGATAAGCTTTGATGAGACGGTTTTTGTGGTACATCATCAAACCATAGTGCTCTTTGGTCTTTGTGTTGAAGCCGAATGTGATTTTTATTCCTCTTTCCTGATAAAAGGACTTAAGGATTATGGCATTTAAAATATTTTTTTCATTTCATTTAATACATAGCTCTTTATTTCATTTAATACATAGCTCCGACTTGTGCATCATCAGTCATATTTTTATGCTGGAGCTCTAATAAATGGCACAAGGATACAAGAGGAGGATCACACACAGGTTTGTATGTGTCAGTGTATAGATTTGTTAGAGTTTTTGTGACAGACTGAGTTTTGACCTTCTGCCCCTGAAGTATAATCTCCATTCTTGGCTTTAGGTACAGGATACTGCAGTATGCCTGAATCAAGAGAAAAATAAACAAATAAACAAACCTGACTACATTAATCGGTGGAAACTTAATCTTGACTCAGATCTGAGGACGGGATGCTGCCAACATAGGTTTCTGGTTATGTCTCTCACTATGAAGTGTATATAAAAAGTCTACACAGCCAAGTTCACACCTGGATTAAATTTCAAACTGTGTGTGCTTGTGTGTGTGTGTGTGTGTGTGTGTGTGTGAGAGAGAGAGAGAGAGAGAGAGAGAGAGCAAGAGAGAGAGAAAGAGAGACTTGACACAGAAGCATAAATTGGCCTTGACATGTGCCTCCCCAGAAATGTAAAGTTACACATCAGACTGCAACAACTGTGATTGCTTCACCAGATAGCATAGCATTTGCAGGTCTATCTTCTTATTTTTAATAAAATGAGTATTATTGAAAAGTGAATAACTGATCATCTTTTTATCACCATTTATGCTTCTGCATAAAGTCAAGTGAGTCATGTACCGTATGGGGAAGCCTAATGTGCACCTCCTCCAAAATAGAGCTATTATTAAATTGAGGTTACAATCATTTAATTCGTGCTCTCTGTATAATAAACTGTACACACCGATTGAAATGGTACATAACCTTTGTCTTCCTGACATACCTGGCGTAGGCTCCACACAGACTTGATGCAGAAGTATAAATCAGGCTTAATTATAAAAAAATATGAATGGATAAATGAATATAAATGTGATCAGTTCATTCTGATTATTATCTGCCCCCTACACCCCTTTAAAGATACTTTTAAAGCACTTTAATGCAGCCTCAATTCTTCTCGAAAGTTGGATAAAAAGGCGCAAATAAAACAAAAATCTTGAAAAACTGATATACGACTCCTCCTAATACAGCGCAAATCAAAGACATGCCTATTCACAAGGGACTAAAATTATCACAGGACCTCTGTATTTATTGTATTATATGGTAGGTAATTTGCAGAAAAATTTTTACTTTACAAATTACTTTACAAATTACCGATTCGCACAGAATTAAGATCACAGACAACATCCACAATTACTACAAATAACATGATGTCCCCAGGTAATACTAGTCCCATGCGAATAAGACTAAGACAAAAGTATTTCATACCTAATACAGACAAATGTACAATACTGTTAGCAAGTCTAAAATCTTTCTTCTGAAACTTCTCTATATTTATATAATATTTGCTGATTGAGTTCTCACCCGCAGTGAATATTCACTTTCAGGCACTGAGATGCTGCCCTTCGCATGTCGTTTGAGTTTCTCCCTGGTACTATTGTACACATCGTCATCAGGGATCCGGATGTCATAGCAGTCCTTCATAACATCAAATTCTAATTCTCGTGAAGATGTTCTGCAAGAGAATAATTGGCAGTGGAAACAATGTAAGAATTTATATAGCCATTTAGCTAAATAAGGTATAAGTTCCCTACTGTATAACATATTTAACTTATATACTTTACCATACTACAGTAAGATTTCATACCAGTATTCCCTTACATGCTTAACCTAAAGATCTCTAATATAAAACTATGTAACCGGTTGGGTGTTTATTACCTATGTAACCGGTTTTGCTATTTATATTGGTTTAAGAGCTTTGAATTTTTTTTTTGTTTCCAATACTTGTGTATGTCTTGTGGGAAGACATGCCTATTGGCATGAAGCGGTGCCAGGAAATTGAGCGCACCTGAGTGCAATTAGTGATTAAGACGCACTATGTGGCTTGATAAAAGTGTTTTAGTAGCGTACGGTCATGCTCCCTTTGCCTGTGTTGCTGTTTTATGGGCAGCAAAAATTGTTTGTTTTTTGTTTGCAGTGAGTCGCCTGATCTGTTCGCTTTTCATATAGTCGCATGTCACAATCTAAATAAAGTGTAGCCCTGGTTTGCGAGTAACGCGGTTTGCGAGTGTTCTGCAAGACGAGCAAATTGTTTTTTATAAATTTTTACTTGGAAAACTAACAAGTCTTGGTTTACAAGTACTGAGTATCATGTATCACGCATGCGCTTCTTGTTTTGACGCGTCACTTGATCACAACTGAACCAACATTTTTTCTCCCTATTGCCTGTGGAATTGTGAGTTGTCTCCCGTGCTCGGTCTTAGTGCTTTTCTCACTAATATAATAAACATCAGTGCACACGTGTACTGTTAATAACACTGTGACCACGTGTGTGGGCATAAAACATCTTTTATTTTGTGTTTGTGTGTGTGTGTACAGCGCGCGTGTACTGTTTATTATAACACACATGTGTGAGCATGTAAAGCAAAAGTCTTATTAGAGAGGTTAAGGATCTATTTTCTCTCTCAGCCTGCATGTTGGGTGGAAGCGCTTCAGTTTCAAATAAACATTGAACTCTAAACGCAAAAAAACATGATGATAATAACCATGAACGTGCGTGTTATTCTTCCCCAGAAATACAAAAAACAAAAAACAAATTTATACTAGCGAAATAAGCGCTGTGCGAAACGCACGCCGATGTGAGCTGCTTTATTTCAGTCATAATATACTAACAAATTTTTGCTGTGTAGTGGGCCACGCACATCCTTTTGCAAATTGTGGTTTACCTTATCATAACATATGTTGTATTTTTAATCACTCTACACACAACACCTTTCTTTGGTATTTTTATATAATGTTTTAATTTTAGATTTTAGAAAATAAATTAAAAAAAAACAAATAAAATGATTGCATCTGTATTTTCCATTTGTAAAATAGCATAAAAATCATGGGTTGTGTATCAAGCAATTAAAAACCCTTTTTATGATTGATGAATATTATGACTGAAACAAAGCTGCTCGTATCGGCTCATATCAGCAGCGAGATGAAAAGTGCAAAGTGCAAGCGTGTACCAAAAACAGTTACATTTGATTCATAAAATACTCTGATAACAAACAACAACACAGCACAATGCATGTCTTGAATGGCTGAAGTGTGGTTGTGAATAAGCATTTTAGCAAATGTAAAATGTTTGCATGAACCCGCGGCGCGCCCGTGCGCTCTTTCACTTTGCAAAGTTTTGATCAAAAGGCAGATGAACGTGCGTGCCATTTAACCCCAGAAATACAAAAAAACACGAATCAAATTCATACTAGCTTTATTTCAGTCATAATATACTAACATATTTTTGCTGTGTAGTGGAGCCTCTTGTTGGCAAGCCTTTTTCTAAATACGCCGGTTTAACGGGTGGGGCTAAGAAAGTGAAGTGAATTGACAGGGCTATGAAGGTGATAATGTTATCTCGTCATCTCCATAGTGTATGCGCCAATAATTCACGTTTTATATGAATTACATATTTTGCTATTTGTTTTCCATTAGTCTATATAAAAGCAGACATTTTGCTTTCTATAAGTACAGTGGAACCTTGGATTACGAGCATAATTCGTTCCAGCAGAAGCAGGCTCATATTCCAAAACACTCATAAACCAAATTTAATATTCCCATAGGAAATAATAGAAACTTAAATTAATCGTTTCACAGCCAAAAAAAATAAATACAGAAAAATAATTAACAAACAATATAAAGTAAAAATAAAACAAATTACCTGCACTTTACCTTTTATGAAAAAAAAAAAATAATAATTCAGACAGATAAGTGTTTCTGTTTATGCGCGCAGGCGCTCTGTGTGTGTGTGTGTGTGTGTAAAGCCCCTCATGTCCCGAGAGAGAGTGTGTGAACCGGCATTGTGTCAAATTACGTGCGCACACACATAAGAGAGGTTGAGAGAGAAAATGGATTTTTAAACTTCTAATGAGACTTTCTTACACAGTAAACCTTTCTCCTTTCTTATTTGAATTTTACATAAACACACATTAATGGCAAGACTGTTTTGTCTGAAAAAATTAGCAAGGGACTTGCTTACCAAGACTTTCTCATTTTTCAAGTCAAAATTTATTAAAAATCTCTGCTCGTCTTGCGGAACACTCGCAAACCGCGTTACTCGCAATCCGAGGTTTCACTGTACAGATGTCGCCATTAAGACTGCATGTGTTTTCCCGTGAGATGCCGCAATTGCAGCAAGCAACATTCGGGAATTTAAATAAATGTTTTGTGCTTCACTGAATATCCGTGAGATGGCGCATGGAAGGATTTTATCTAAAAGCCGGACCAAGTACAATGATGAATTGTGTATAAAGTTAACCTTAAACAATATTGTTTCTAATGTTGAAGCAAACATGATTTTTTTTTTGTTTTACAGTAGATCTTTTATGATGGATGTGTGTATATGTGCTTCATATAATTTTCATAAGGATGAGATGCCCAAATTCGTGCTTTGAAAATCATAGTAAGTTTCTTATACTGTATAGTTTTTGTAATGTCTTAAAAGGGACAAAACAATGAAAGACATGGCAATGCCCCGGTTAAATTTTATATTAAAATTAATTTAATTTCCTGATAGTATGCTATCTGATAGTGTTGACTATACGAATGTCCTGATTCGTGAATATGCCAACATATCTTATTTAAAATGTAAAGATGTGTTGCCATCATCAGAAGACATGAATAAACAAATATATAATTTATAAAAAGTATTTGTGGATATGTATGTAACGATGCAGCTTGTAAGGGTCCTCCACTAGAGGTCACTGTTTTTAGTTAGTAGTTTTTGTTGGCCGACTCAGTTTCCCAGCAGGCACCTCGGTCAGGTGATGCAGTGCACACCTGAACCGAGGTAGCCATCAACCAATCTATAAATAGCTGTTTAGACTGGGAAACTGGGTCGAGCATTTTTGGGTATTACCACTGTCACATGTGTGGGCTTTTGTTCTGTTTAGTTTTATGTTTAGTTTGTACTTTGATTTTAGTTGTGTTGACTTGGGCTCTCTTATTGGCAATGTCTCTGTGTATGTTTTGTGTGTCTGTGTTAGTGGAGCTGATTCAGTCCTGTCCTCCTGTGTTCTTGTGGTTAGCTAGAGCAGGTAAGCAGTTAGGTGTATGTGTGGCTAGGAGCATGATTAGCTAAATGCTATGTTGAGTTTATAGTACAGTTACAGTACTAGCATGCTTCTAGCCATAGTCCCTCTGTGTCTCTAGCTATCCTGTGTTTCCTCTCCCCCAAGTTGCCCAGTGAGCCTAGCCTTTAGGTGTCCCCTAGCCTAGCCTTTGATGTGTCCTCAGCCTAGCCTTTGATGTGTCCTCAGCCTAGCCTTTGATGTGTCCTCAGCCTAGCCTTTGATGTGTCCTCAGCCTAGCCTTTGATGTGTCCTCAGCCTAGCCTTTGATGTGTCCTCAGCCTAGCCTTTGATGTGTCCTCAGCCTAGCCTTTGATGTGTCCTGAGCCTAGCCTTTGATGTGTCCTGAGCCTAGCCTTTGATGTGTCCTGAGCCTAGCCTTTGATGGTCCCCTAGCCTAGCCTTTGAGGGTCCCCTAGCCTAGCCACTGGGTATCCCTTGTCTGTGTTTCCTCTCCCCCTAGCGTCCCAGTGTGCCTGGGTTTAGAGTGCGGTCCCTCCGGGCTTTGGAGTAACGACTAGCTTGTGAGTGCTGCCTCGCTTAGCCTTGGAGGGCTGCCTCGCCTAGCCACTGGGTAGTCTTTGTCTGTGTTTCTGTGCCCCTTCCCTAGTGTGTTTAAGCTATTAGGTAAGTATAGCTTAGTGCATGTTGGGGCTGAAGACATGCTTAGCTAGGTGTATGTGTAGCTAACTGCCATGGTTAAGCAATGCTTAGCTATGTTTAGCTAGAAGCCATGCCTAGCTGATTGCCATGTCTTTAGCCCTTGTCCTGTCCCTCTCTTGGTCTCTCGTCTCGTCTTTACGTGTCTCCTGTCCTCTCCCGTGTCTCTAGTGTCTCCCGTGTCTCTAGTGTCTCCCGTGTCTCTAGTGTCTCCCGTTCTCCTTAGTGTCTCGTTTCAGCTCCACACCTCGTTTGTGTCTTATGTGTTTGTCCCCCTGTTATGTGTCTCGCCGCAGGGCGTGTTATGTGTCTTGCCCTGTCTGTGTCTTACCAGAGAGCCCCTGTCAGCACAAAGTTAAGTATCGTTTAAGTTTGTTTGTTTCTTTGTTTGTATCTTTATTTATATTTTGTTTAATTATTAAAAAGACTCTTTTTTTGATTACACCACCCCTCTGCCTCTATGCCTGCTCCTTCCGCCCACGGCGTTCAACACCTGCCAATACACCCAGAACATGACACAGCTGAACACTGCTAAAGCAAACATGAATTTTATTTTGTTTTACAATAGATCTTTCATGATGAGTGAGTGTTTATGTGCTCCATATTATTTTTATAATGATGCCAAAATTCATAGTAAGTTTATTATAGTTTTTGTAATGTCTTAACAGGGACAAAACTATTAAAAAGATAGCATTACCTCGGTTTAAATGGTCTTAAATTAAATTAATTGACTGCTGATAGTAGGCTAACTACTGATAGTAGGCTAACTTATAATCTGATGCTGTTAATTATGTGAATGTCCTGATTCGTGAATATGCCAACATATCTTATAAATAAAGCTGTTCATCGTTGTGCGGAAACTCACGGCTCGTACTTCCACTTTACAAAAGGCAGCGTTTTGATCAAAAGGCTGCTAATCGCGCGAGATTTTTTGATAAAATGCAGACATTCTCGGCCAGTAATGCACCAAAGACAAATAAATGTACAGTACTGTATATAGGCTACTCGCGTTGTTTTCGCGCGGAGAGATTGTGTGTGCATGCACGGAGAGTTTGTGTTGATAAGTGTATGTGGATAAGTTAATAAGTGTATGTGGTTAAAGTATTTGTGGACATATAACTAGGAGAAAAATGTAAATTAAGGATGTCTTGAAACTTAATGAAGTAACTCTATAAGCCCGCATTAACGTTAATTATCGCCAGCCAGCACGAATAGGCGGCTCCGTCCCTTTGCCGCCTATTTAGGGAGCCTACAGAGTGAGCGAGTAGCGATAGTAGATTTGGGCGCACACCCATCACAGGCGCACACCGTGACAGAAAGTAAAGATGAGGATCACGATGCTCAACATCCTGGAGCCCAAACTCCATTTAAATTAAATAAACAAATATTGTAGATAAATAACAATAGCCCACTTGTGGGAAAGCATTTTTATTTAGATTATAAAAAATAATCCTGCATGTGTTTTAGGTGTTCCAGCTGCCACTGTTCTGATGGCTCTGTAAGAGTAAATCATTCTGTAACAATTTTCCATGTAAAACAGGAACATCTGTATGAATAAATTGATATGATGAGCTATTGATTAGTTACTTATGTAAACGACTCAGTTCAGATGTAAGTAAATGGAAAGAAAGTAAATGGCTGCGCTGTTTGGGGGAGGGACGTGCTAATGATGATTTGGTCTGCTGTGTGTGTGTGTGTGAGAGAGAGAGAGAGAGGGGTGTCAAGAGGTCTTACATACTCATGAGAAGTCGTGATTATTCAGTGAAACAGAGGCCCAGCTAAAAAATGTTAGGCACATCAGTCACTTAACCCCAAATAAAAGTTATTTCTGAGTGTTATGATATAGTTGTAAAATAACAGATGTACAAACAGTGTGCACTGAATACTAAACCTAAACTAGGCACAAGGATTAATAAACCAAGATAGCCCCATACCCGTTTTTTTTTTAAATAAAAATAAAAGAATATTATTGTGTATAGACTGATTAAAAACAATGCAATTTATGCTATCATACGGAAAATCTCAATTTATTCCATTTCAAGGGTTAAAAAAATGGTAACAATGTCAACTTTGAATCTAGAATCCAGAAGATTACACAAATTTAAATCACTGAAAGTCTCCAGAAGAGCCTTAGATTCAAGAGGTTTTTAAAGTGTGGAGAGGTGCATTTCAGATTCTCTGAATGTATAGGTGAGAACAGCTGGTTCACACCTGGGGAGAGTGAATAATTTGTATTTGAATGTTGTCTGGCATTGTAAAGCACACACAGTAACACTAAAAGAACAACAACCCAGGATTAATAGGAATAAGAGGCCCTGATTATACTGTATAAATATTATTTAGTACAACAAAATTCCTCAACGCTCAGGAAAACGTTTTGGTGCGGTTAAGCACTGATTAGACTGTAGGAAATTAAAGAGGATGATTTTTATTTAGACTATTAAAAAAATTAACCTGCGTCTATTTTTAGGCATGCCAGCTGCCACTTTTTAGTTAGAAGTTTTCAATACAAATCTTATAATGCCCACATGACATGACGGAATTAGGCAGAGCTGAT
Organism: Clarias gariepinus; assembly: GCF_024256425.1. NCBI lineage: Eukaryota > Metazoa > Chordata > Actinopteri > Siluriformes > Clariidae > Clarias > Clarias gariepinus. The sequence goes on from NC_071104.1 coordinate 14,234,521, forward strand.
TTTTAATCACTGGAATGGAAGAGATAGAAAGTTTCCTTATCATAACATGTATTGTTTTTAATCGCTTGATACACAACCCATCATTTTTAATGCTATTTTACAAGGGTAAATACAAATGAAATAATAATTTAATTTGGTTTATTTATTTATTTTTAAAACATTATAATATAATTAAAAGCATGCATACACTCTAAAAAATAAAACTGTGCTGTACTCAATTTTTTTGGTGAAACATTTTTACACTTAAAAATATTGAGTAAATATAAAAAAATGTAAAAATCATGTAAAATATACTTCATGAATTGAGTACAAGTCAGTAAAAAAATTAAGTAGACCTGAATAACTATATTTAGTACAATGATGTACAAAATTAAGTAAATGTAATGAAAATCTGAAGGTAATGCAAAGTGAAAATTAGTAAAATAATTGAGTAGATATAATTGAAATGGAAGGTAGAAGATACTGAAAATTATACTATTATTTAACAAACAAATGTGCTACATTTACTAAATATTTTAACTGAATGAAAGAAACAATACACACATTTTCATTTTAATTGAAAATTTATTTGCCAAATTTGACAAGACATGAAGTCTAAACTCAACCTGGTTTACTTTGCAAATGACATGAATTTATGTTATTAGTAAACAGTCTCAGGAACAATACTTCTGCCACAAGTATTATACAGTTAACATGTGGAAAGTAGACTTTTGTATTATAATCTAATGAGTCACATTTTACATCTGAAAGATTGCACACCTTCACACTTCAGTTTCCTGCAAACTGTAGGATCCATACAAATGTGTGTGCAGACCTTCTCAGGTCTTAAAGAAGCAATGACAGTCTAAATGACCACAGGACACTAAATATCCATGACTAACAGTACCATGCTTTACTCCATAATGATCGAAAATTCCTTTTGATGATGCAACAAATGTGCAGAGCTTACAGCGCCATCCTATAATGCTGGCACCTAAAAAAGGAACAATAGTATACAAGTAAGTACAAGTGTGACTGTTAATATAAAGTCTACCAGACTGGTAAAATAGTACTTCTGTTCAAATACATACTTTTTGGACTAATAGTCTTGTTGTCATTTCTATCTTTGATTCAATGGTTACACATTTAATACTTCTGTAACATTTAAAAGTTGACATTTACCTCCTGTTTTATCTCCATTCAACTTCTCTTCATTAGTGGTGTTGGTGCTGTGAAAGAGATATAGAAAATATATAACATGTTTCACACAAACACACACAAAATCAATCAGTTTTAGTTTCTTTTACTTACATATCAGAACATACATAATGTTTCACTTCAGTATTTTAATTTCATATTACTATCTCCCAATTCTAATTCTGAGAGAAATGTTGTATTTTCACTAAATCTTTATATTTCATAGCCTTAGCTACTAGTACAGTACTTAGCACATTTATTTTATAACATCTGCCGCTGCGTGCTCAATGTTATAAAGTTGATAAAATGATACAGTGATAAAACAGTGCCAGAACCCGGACACTGCACCTCATTTCAGCTGTTTAAACCGGATTTGGTCCGCGTTTCCTCCTTAAAGTGTCGGAGTGACCGAGCAGACTCGCGGTTCAGTGTGTGAGGTGGACCTGTACACACGTTAATTATTTAAACATGCTAGTTTTATATCCTCGCCACAGTGGCAGTTGGCTGCGCAAAATCACCGCATTTGGCGGGAGAAATTCAAATATTGCGGCACAACCGCGGCCGGTTACACCGAGAAACCCGGAGGAAACCGGGACATGCACGCGCCGCTGCTCGGTGTTAAATCTCTCCCTTTACACCAGAGTTTAAGTGTCTGTATTAACGCCGCTTTAGCTGAGCAGTTTGGTGGTTGGAACAAACAAGCTAAATCACACTGAACCCCAGGACTGGCCTGTTGCTAGCTATCGTTAGCTCTGGAGCTCGGCTGTGACAGGATTCAGAACAGTAACTCACACCCTATAAAGTTGTGTGTGCAGGCAGACAGAGTCATTATTACAGTAACTTGTGTTAGCTGTTTACTCACCAGGATTTGTAAGGAATGTTCCAGAATGTTCCAGGTGCTTCATGTCCATTCTCACATCCTCACAGCCTTCTTGTCTCTGATGTTACACCAGACTTCCCATGAGCACTTGCACAGGGCAATTTACTCAATTATTTAAGTTTTTGTTGTTAAACATAAAGAATATTGAGTTGGAATGAGTGATAATTGTAGTTCTTGAAACTAATCAGTACAATTACGTCATTACCAGATATTTTGATTGAAATGAATAAAAAAATATTATGTGCATGTTAAAAATATAATTAAGTTAGTCAAATGCTGATTTTTACTAGTGAAGTAAACTTAAATTATAGTGTAAATTTAAGGCAAAACTAATAGTTGTTTTTTTAGGCATTTATTTTGATTTGTCTAACTCAAACAATCATGTATGTGACTTTTAGAGATTTTATTAAGGTAACATAACCTTTTTATAACTGTGAAATTTACAAGGCCACAGAATCATTTTTTAGAGTGTATTATGATAAGAAAAATTGCAATTCATGGATTAAAAATGGTAACAATGTCAATTTTAGAATGTAGAATCCAGAAGATTTAAAATTTACACAAATTTAAGAAGAGGCCTAAAGCAAGATCCAAGATCCTCCCGTTTGCTGAAACTATGCAGTGTGGGGAGAGGTGAATTTTAGTTTCTTTGAGTGTAAAGGTAAGAAAAGCTTCACACCTGGGGAGGGTGTATTATTTGCATTTGAATGTGTCTGACATTGCAAAGCACACACAGTAACACTGCAAGAACAACAACCTAAAGTAAATAGAAATAAGAGATATATTATACTATAACCATATTATACAAAAATAGAAGTGTATTTTTTTGTTATTCTAATGTTCTATTTTGTAGGTCTTCTTTCCCAGGTATTTCTATATTTAAATTTTGATGTCTTTAAAGTTTTTTTTTATATAATACCAATAAACCGATACAAACAGAAGCTATATAACAGTTCATTCTTTGTACAAATAAGATCGTTAGCTAGTGAACTTAATTACCTAGTTAATTTTTTTATATATTTTTTTAAAGCCCTTGAGCTGTTGTTAGTGCTTGTTTGGCCAATCAGTTTCCTTGCTGTTTTTCCCGACTCATTTATAATCATTAGTCTACTTCTGCTTCCACGCGAACATTTTACGTTCACTAAAAGCCTTATTCACAGCCACATTTCAGCCATTCACACACATGCATTGTGCTATGTTGTTAGTACACACTTTCACTTTTCATCTTCCCTTTGATAAAAATGCTCCCGATATGAGCCATCATATCATATCAATCATAAAGAGGAGCGACATATACTTTTTTTTAACACTGATTTGATTAAACACTGATTTTTTTTTAAGTGAAAGCGTGCGCGATGTGAGCCGCTTCAATTATGAATAATTAAATATTAATTCAATGCTGGAAATAAACAGCTAAAATCATGATGATGATGATGATTATTATTATTATTATGTTCTTTTGCTGTTTGGGTTCAGCGTTGATCAAAAAGCCGCACGCGCAACTCACTTTCACTTCGCACAAGGCAGTGTTTATTGTTTAGTGTATATTTAAAGCGCATAAACACAATAAAACAATAATGTTTTGGGCAAACATATCATATATCTTTGTAATCTTTTTGCACACACGCGCGGGTGCTTTACAATAATAATAACAATAATAACAATAATAAATTCAGAGCACTACTACTACTAATAATAATAATAATAATACTGAATGGAGAAAGCGCAGTTAAATACGTATCATGATTGAAGGAGAGAAGAAAATGAAAAACAAATACAAATCAGTATTTACAGTTTGAGCTCGACACGTTTATGAGCTCTGTCGCTTGCTTTCAATGGGTGCCTAAGAGAGCGAACACATTTTTCGGCTTCAGTAGACACACAATACTTCAGAATGAAACACGACTGCCCCCTACAGGCATTTTCACAGCTTGCCGCACGCAGCCCCGATCCCTTTTCTCGAAACGTGCGTTTTTAATGGCGACATCTGTATATATTTTTCAGGTCTGTGAGCCAAGTATACACAGAGTTTCTGGTTCACTTTCTGAGGCGATCAAGTTCACCGATACAGAATAGCGCTGTATTCTTGCTTGCTTTCATTATTTTACAAAATCATAACGTTTTGTCGTCAATGTGAGTCCACTTCAATAAAAGTAGAGTATTATAAAGGCTATGTATCTTATATAGTATTATCATATTGTTTTTGCACATTAATCTGACAACACCTGTGGCTCACCCACTTTTTTTTGTTTGTTTTCTGGCTATGCGAGTGTTACACATGATAAAATATAAAGGCTCACTGCGTTAACAATAAAAAAAAAAAAGTTTTTTTAAAGTTTTGCACCACTGAATTAAAAGCGTGTTGCCCTATTGTGTTGTATATGTGTGATAGGTTACTGGGAATTTTGTTTATTTGCGCTATTATACACAATTTAACTGGCATGTATTCATGTTCATTAAGGCAGCATGAATGATTTTTGTGATCTGAATGTGTTCCCCCCTTTCCTTGTTGACTATTTAAGCATTTTTAACAGAGTATATCCACATGTAAATGTATGATATGATGTAATATTAAATATTAACGGAAGGGAGTGTATATAATTTTTTTTATTTGGTTAATTTGCCTAACAAGATTTTGTGTTGGTTTGCTGTGTTTTTTTTTTTGTGTCTTTTCTATTGCTATCAAAGTATTGTGGTTTCCATGGATATTTACATGCCCAATTTTAAATTTTAAAAAAAATTTTGTGTGAAATAATATTTGTGTCGAGCCAGCAGGGTCCTTCATGTTTTTGTAATTTCGCTTGGTTTATTTATTTTTACTTTATATTCCTGAGTAAACAAAAAACCTAGGTGGCGTAATCGGTCTTATCACTTTTAGCCAAGGGTTACATATAGTAGAACAATTCAAACTCTGCATGCTCACCTGCGTAGGTTCCAGATGATGATGCGGGTTCCACTTGAGTTGGTGCAAAACCTGTCAATAACACTGAACTCAGACAGCAGCTGTTCCTCAGTGTTAAACGGAGAATGTGTCAGGATACAATTGAGACTATCTGCATGCTTTGGCTCAGGCTGGAGTGAACAGTTAGGTTAAGGAACAAACTGCGAAGAGGTACCTTCACACTCTTGGAAAATATATTTTGGTTTCTACATTTATCTCCTTAAACTCCCATTTCGCTGGCAGGCACTCTTGCAGCTACTTATCTCTTGCAGTTATAAATGCACCTGTAATACAAATTTTATCTTCAATAAATTTTATCCAACATTCCTCTGAAATCAACACATCTTCCTCTTTGTTTTCAAGTAAAGGATATTGTTCTGTCCGGTGTGGGTGAACTCGACAATGGGCAGTACGACATACTCTTTCATCTCAAGGTAAGTCTGCGACAGGAGACCTACACACATGATGCCATCTTTCTTTGAGAACACAATGACATCTTTCCCCAAGCGCATAGAACCTGACTTAAAACCATTACCATACTGGCCCACTGGCTCATGGCTTTCTGTCTGGCTTTCTGCCTGCTTAATAGAGAAGCCAAAACTGAAAGAGAGAGAGAGAGAGTGTGTGAGCTGTCAGTAAAAAGAAAAATTGTGTACTGTTTATTGACTCTTTTCAGTTAAGGTGAATTGCTGGATGATTTAATTGATAATGCAGGCTTCATAAACGCATCCATACCTCAACATTTTGTGCATCTTTTCATAGTTCAAGCCGTTTCCATTATCCATGAAGATAAGGCAGTCCTGGCCTTTGACAGCTGTTTTATCAATCCACAATTGTTTTGCACTGACATCTGGGTCATAGGCATTGTCTATCAGTAGGGAAATAACAGGAAAAATCAAATACGCTGCCCAGCCAAAAAAGTCACAGACTCTGATTTTGTTGGACCAGCTTTTGCTTTCATTACTGCATGCATTTCCTGTGTGATAATTTCAATAAGCTAATGCAATGTTGCATTTATTTTGATCAAGAGTCACATCAATTCCTCTCCTACTGTAGATCTTGTGTTGATGATGGGAGAGTTGGACTGATTGCTGTGTAGTCTTCCACAGCACATCCAAAAAATTCTTAATGGGGTTAAAGGCAGGACACTATAGTGGCCAGTCAGTGAAAACTATGGTGGCCAGATAAAGAAAATTATCTCATGCTTTCTGAACCATTCTTTTACAATTTGTGCCTGATAAATCCTGGCATCTTTTTGAAATATGCATGTGCCAGCAGGGGGGAAAAAAGAAATGATGGAGAACCCTGGTCATTCAGTATATTCAGATAATCATTGTTTTGTTTTTGCCTTATTATTTTAATTATTGAATGAAGGGCTCTTACCTATTTGCTTAGTTAAATGTAGGTGATGGCTTTGTTTTGGCTAGACAGTGTATTATCCAATGTTACTTAAGCAAATGTTTGTCTTTCAAGTGTTTACATTCTTAGTCAGTTCTAAAAAAAATCCTTAGGTAACATTGAGCTCTTAAGTAATTTCTTTATTCAGGGTACTGGCCTAAATTAATTATGGTTGGGAGAAAAATCTCTTCCCTTTAGAAGGTTTATTTACTATTACTGAAACAACAGATTAATACAAATTGTGCTATTTTAACTACACTAGTTGGGTAATGCAGAGCATGTTCTTTTTGGTATTTCTCTTGCTTCGAATTCGGCTTCCCTCTCACCCAACTGACCCCCACCATCTCAAACATCATTGTTTCTTGGCACCAACCTTCTTGAAGTAGCTCTTCTAGTTATCAGAGATCAGGCCCACCACAACAGTATCATCACCTAACTTGACAATGGTGGTTAAATTAGAAATGGTCTTTTAGTCAAAAGTGAACAATGAGTATGGAAGGAGGCCCTCAACAATGAGCAAGGGAGGGACTGAACTGCATTCAACAAACAGTATTTTCACATAATTGGCTTTTCAGGTGTCCAGATCATTCATAAAGATAATTCTATTACTGTTATTGTCAACCAAAAAGTTAAGAATGTGAAAGATTTAAACTGTGTTTAAAATAGTCTAGAAATGTGTTGGATAAAAAATGAAGAGATTTGACTTACCAATCAGTTCTGCTATAGCACTGAATACAGAGGTGTGGCTAGTAGCATTTGAGTGCAGGAACCATGGATTGATCTTTAAGGAACAAAACAATGTAAAAAAAAAATCAAGTACTGACTGATATATAAAAGAAACGAGAATGATTCATAAAAAAGAAAAAAAAATGTGTTCCAAATTTAGACTGCCATGAAAGGGCAGTTAATAAAACAAAGCTATGGTAATCATAATCAACAGGATAAGTGATACTTGTACTTGAAACATAAGCTTGATTGCTTAAAGGACATGCTGAATTTATTATTTCCTAATAATTTCATCCGTTTATATATACACTCTACAAATTGCTGGGTTGAAAATCAACCCAACCCACCTAAACAACTCTTAAAACTACACTTTGTGATACACAATAACAGTAATATTTCGAACATTATGCAGGCTGGCATTTGAGAAACCAGAGAATAAATAATAAACCAGTTGTTGGGTTAAAATAACCCAACCAGATGTTCATTTGTAAATGACTCCCTACATCTTATTTAACCCAACATAAACCAACCCAACAATGTGTTTAAAGCCCAAAATAACCCAGAATTTTGACCCAGGATGAACAACCCAACAATGTGTTTACAAAAACAACACAGCATTTTTTTTTTTTTTTTTTTGAGTGTAGGATCCTGAAAACTAGGCTGTTCAAGTACAGGATCCCCTGAGGATTTTTTATTATATTTTTTTTTTTTACAGTAAAGTGCTTTGTCATTTTCTCACGGATGTCTCTGATTAGTTAGTGTCACTGAGATTGACAGGAAAGAGGATTTGAACCAACAGGACAAACACTTCTCTGTTGTGCCAATTGGGAGTTTGTCCAAAAAAGGAATCATACTGTATACCCAAGTTTTAGCTTCCATTTATTAGTTCTAGATAATTGTAGGATTGAGTGGATGGTTTTGTTTGTTGGCTCAGAAGTATTGGGTTCTTAAGGGCGATGATATGAGAAACGGAGTTCAACTGTAAGGAAGATGATGGCGATAAAGACCAGAAGGTGGCAGTAATGCAACGTAGTGGCCGCCAACCGTTAGAAAACACCAAACGGAGTCAAAACAAGACCAGGAAATAAATTTCTGAGAAATGAAACTGAAACCAGACATGTCCATGTCGGGTAAACAGCTCAAACAATATTACTTCATAAAATTAACTTGATTATTGCTAATTAACTCAATCGTGTATCTTGCCATAAATAATCATAACACATCTACATTTTCTGGCTTTTTTTTGCTACAGTATCCAAAAATGTTTTTCTATAACTGTAATTGTAGTTAAAGATGCCCAAGTGTACTTACCAATCCTAAAGGTATTCCTTTATTTGTTAGTGGTTCCATCTGTATATGAAACTGCTGTACAGTTCTAAAGTGGGTTGCTTATGAATGAGCAGGGGACTCTTTTACTGGTTTGAAATGCCGGTGTTCCGGGAAATTCAGTTTCCCTATGTTTCCCCGCAGTGCGCGCGCAGATTCGAATCATGACGTCACTCGCTACCATACGCTGAGAAGGCGAACGCGGATTTTAACAGTTTTTCTCTCGTTTTAAAGTGTTTTTACGAACTTTGTAAATTAAACAGATAACCTATGCAAAATAATCGGAATTTCGCTTTTTTTTGTATATTTGAAGATAATTCAGACGTTTTAAGCCGCTGCAAAAGGCTGGTTTGCTGGGCAGGTACTGACATCGCGACTACTTTTATTACATGTACATTAGCTGTGTGATGATAGATGTGATACTGATTTATTCTAAATATATTTAAGGTTATACTTTGTAATTTATTATACTCAAGGGTAGTGTGTCTACTCGTGATAACCACCATACTCTTTTTTTACCCACTCAAACATCCAGTTCTATGGTGTACAAACACACAGGTACAGGAATTATAGGACACCACACTCATAGTTATTCATATTATTCACATCTATCTATCTATCTATCTATCTATCTATCTGTCTATCTATCTATCTATCTATCTATCTCAGCACCTGCATATGATGGGGAAACATGATATCCTGATATCCATGATAAAACAGACATACATAATTGGCACAGCACTTATTATAATAGCATTTTTACATTAAATAATGTATCTGAATTGGTTATTTTTCTTTAGTTTCACAAAATATGAAAACTTGAAGTTTATTAAAAATGTTAACTGGGTGAACTGATTTCCAGGAGTCTCTTGTTAAAAATAGTGTTTTTAAAAAAAACATCATCTCACTGTATTACCTAAGCACACATGTCTCTGAGGCAATTTCAGACATCCATGATACTTCTACGGCCAGTAGGAGGAGGGAAACTGATTTTCCTGATGATCAGGAAAATATGTTTCCCATACCTAAATTGAAAGACAGTGTTTTTTAAACATTTTGTGCATATTGTGTTACCTGTGCCCCATGGACACATGTCTCTGAGGCAATTTCAGACATCCCTGATACTTCCACAGCTAGTAGGGAGGGGGAAACCGATTTTCCTGATGATCAGGAAAATATGTTTCCCATACTTCAATTGAAAGACAGGGTTTTTTTTTATTTAAATATTTTGTGCATTGTGTTTCCTTTGCCCCATGTACACATGTCTCTGAGGCAATTTCAGACATCCATGATTAGGCCTGTCACGATAACAAATTTTGCTGGATGATAAATTGTCCAAGAAATTATCGCGATAAACGATAATATTGTCGATCTGAGACCATTTTCATTTAGAATAATAATAATGGCATAATAATGCACATAAAACAAAATGCACGTAAAAAAAATTGCACTTCAAAAAATGCATTCCATATGCAAGGCTCAACATGCATTCCATAACAGAAAAAAAATGCCTGTTAGGACCTTTGTAAACAAACAAACAAAAAGCCTCAAGCCATATGCAAAAAACTTTTAAAAAATGGTAATATATATATATATATATATATATACAATCCAAGCTGTGGATTAAGGTCTGCTATTTTTATTTGATGAAAAAAATGCTTTTTTTTTTTTTTCAAAGCTTTAAATTGATTCAGTGTCTTCTATTTGTCATCATAATTTGTTAATTATTTAAGTTAATTAAATATATTTATTGTAGGCCTATCTTATGTTTTTTATTTATATTATTTTATTGTTTTTTTCTGTTGTCACTATCAGAAATGCTGCAGGTGCGTGAATTTTATATGAATCCAGGTTCTGTAACTTCTGTTGTTGATCTGTTCTGCATGTTTCGTTTGCTCGTTAAAATAAACCCGTGATTTTTTTTTTTTAACGGATCACAGACACGTGTCAATTTAATTTTTTACTTAATGACAATTTAATACTATAATCTTATAATATTAACGGATAAAAATCGGATAACAAGCGGCGGTTGTCGGTCGGGAAAATGAACCGAAATGAGCATATTATATAAATATTTTATCTGTGAATTAAACACCACTCACCAGTATTAGACTGTGTTGGGGGAGATTAGCCGGCTTTTTGACGACACTAAAGGGCAGCATCTCTTTAGCAATCAAGCGAACTACACTGTCGGTGAGTGCACACCATTTTGCACTGTCCTGTTTGTACTTTGTTTGTCGACTAAATGCCCCAGTTATGGTGCACTGTCGGGAAGACGAAGTCTGTTGTAGCTTTTTTTTTTTCCCATCTGGAAAAACTGCAACAGATGATTGCGTTTAAGGTGCATGTGCATGTTTGTTGTGTTACTGGTTTTAGTCGATACTGTTTTGAAACAAATGCGACATCCAGGCTCGCTCAGATTAAGTGGTTCACCACCAGTGGTCATTCGGTTTGAATCCGAAGTGCTCCAACACGGCAGCTGTCGCGTTTGGCTTTGAAACCAATTCCATGTCACAACTTGCGTCTCGTCTTTTTGCTCTTCTCTGCAGTCGCCTCAAGCACTCCCGCCTTCTCACACAAAGTCCATGTGACCGACAAGCGCCGCCTCCCCACACAAAAGACGATGCAACTAACAAGAGGGTTCGCTTCTCCTACGCTAAGGAAACGAGAGTTGTCATTCAGTCGTTTAGTCGCGGATAACAAAAAAGTATCCAAATGAAATTATCGCAGCCGGAAAAATTATCGAGGTCATTTTTTTTAATCGTGCGATTAATCGATTTATCGACTATCGCAACAGGCCAATCCATGATACTTCTACGGCCAGTAGGAGGATGCCCAGGAAAATACGTTTCCCATACCTAAATTGAAAGACAGTGTTTTTTAAACATTTTGTGCAAATTGTGTTTCCTTTGCCCCATGTATGCATGTCTCTGATGCAATTTCAGACATCCCTGATACTTCCACAGCCAGTAGGAATAGGGAACAGATTTTCCTGATGCCCAGACAAATTTGTTTCCTATACTTTAATTGAAAAGAAAGTGTTTTTTAAACCATTCTGATCACTATTTTATCTTTGCTACAGGCATACATGTCTTATATTCCAAAATAATATTTGCATGTCAGGTTCTACATGAAAATAGAAAAGCGACTGTGACAAAGTAACACAGAAGAACTGTGTGCGTGTGTATTTGTGTTTTGTTACACATCCGTATATATATATATATATATATATATATATATATATATATACACACACACACACAGTATGTATTTATGTACAGTACCAGTCAAAAGGATGGACACACCTTCTAATTCAGTGTTTTTTTATTTGTGATTTATTTTATACAATAAAGAACAATACTGGCTATTTGTTAATTGGATTTGGTACCATTTGTAAATGGTATTAGGCAATTAAGTGAGAACCACAACACTGCCAACAGTCAGCTGCTATTTTTAAATACAAAGGTCAGGTCTGTGTGCTAAACATAAATATACCTTTCAGATTGTGAAATTAAACATTATAAAAATGTAAAAAAAAATGAATTAAAAAAGAAAAAGGAAAACAAGCAAACTTTTAAATAAATAAACAAATTTTAAATGCAAATAATAAATCAATTACAAAGTAATTGGGGGGGGGGGTGTCTTAGAACTTTACACTGCGCACAAAAAAAGTCCACATCCGTTCGTGGGTTTCCATTGCAAAACATGTGAATCCACCTGTCGCAGGCACTGCAGGCAATCTGAAAGGTAAACAAAATCACATCAACTGTGCATTGTGTTAGCATTTCCACATGTACACATGTCTCTGAGGCAATTTCAGATATCTCTGATACTTTTACAGCCATTGGGGAGGGGGGAAACAGATTTTCCTGATGATGTATTATCATCTAGATAGTAGCAGTCCAGCCGGGACATTTGCCTTTCAATAGTGTTCTCAGTTTTCTAAACAATAGCATAAGTGTGGGTTTTCTCTGTACATTAATTATTTAGTTTTTTTCCTCACAGCTAAAACATAGTTAGCAGTTGATTAGTTATATCATAGTATATATATAGTTATGTTATAAAATTGAAAAAAAAAATTAACCAAATATTATTATGTATGTCTGGCATACCTTGCACACAAATACACCACATGACACTCCATCTCTTTGTAGTGAGTGTGGGAGAGTCATACACCTCCACCTTGACATATTGCACCCTTTACTTCTCATAAAGGCTCTATAATAAATTTTAAAAAAGATAAAAAAACAGGATTTGATTCAAAATGTTAAATTAACATTTGGTAGCTGTTCATAGGAACGCTCAACATGCAGTATATAGAGGTTCTGATGCAAGTAAGGGGAGCTATAATTGAAATCCATTAAAAAAATCTCATATCTTGCTATAAAAGACAAAATGCCAAGTCTTCAACAAAGGACAAAGGACATTCATCCACGTATACAAGTATTAAAAACAATCCTAATATTTAGAATGTTAATTTGTCCAACTACTTCATAACGTGAAATGTAATAAATATATATATATATATATATATATATATATATATAGAGAGAGAGAGAGAGAGAGAGAATGTGTAATTGATACCTTGTGCTGTCAAGGCATTTACGTATTTTTAGCTCAGATTCTCCCAGTGAATCCAGATAGACTGTCTTTTTTTCAAATGGATACATGGCCTGAAACAAATGCCACAATGCAATCTATCTATCTATCTATCTATCTATCTATCTATCTATCTATATATATATATATATATATATAAACAATGCATACTACATAATAGATGCAACAGCAAATTAATCTACAGAGAGGTTGCAGCTTTAAAATAGGAACAAAAACAATGACTCACAAAGAAGATAATAATTTGCCAGGGAATTTATGTAAGATCAATAAGTTAGAAATTTAAGCAGGTGATTGGAGAGAAGTAAAGAGAAAGAAGAAAATATGCATTCTTTGGAATACCATGCCATCTTACAAGATGAGGTGTAAGGAAATAGTTAGTTTCTATTTCATGAACTATAACTTTATGCATGTATGCCTACTTACAGCAATAGTCCAGTGTCCATGTTCACCAATGACACCAAGAATCATCTTTAACTCAGTTGGGTCCAGCTAAAACAAAAATATTTAAATAGTACTTATATATAATTATTTTAATACTCTTGATTACAGCTTTGCTCATTATAAGGTTTCTGTTCCTGTAATCCTGTACCTTTCTAAGGATGTTGTAGAATCCCTGCCACACCTTGGTCATAGCGAAGGAATCGATGAAAAATGCTTTTTCAGTTTTCTCTTCGTTATGCTGCTTTACCAAGGCAAATATGTAAGCATTTATAACCTTTAGAAAGACAAATGTTATTTTTTATTGATGCTGTTATATTGGAAGTTTATGTAGTGTTACCTTGTGCAAACCATGTAGGATGGTCCTACCTCACTCTCAAGTTCTCTTCCAGGTGCAAGTCGTGCTATCTCCCAGTTGAACAATTTATAAGCACCAATTCTAGACAGTAGAAATGTTTTTTTATCTCCAACGCTGCCTGACCAAGCTGCATCAACACCTGCCAATGTTTAGCAAAAATAAAAAATATATATATTTTGTGAGAACTCTCGAACTAAAGCAATTCACATTGTGGTGTATAAAAAATTAGATGTATACAATAAAAATGTCAGGTACTTTGCTCAAATTTGGAGAGTGATTTAAAAGCTGGGACGGGAGACAGTGGGCTCTGGGCAGCTGCGGCAGAAGACAGTGGGCACTGGGCAGTTGCGGCGGGAGACAGTGGGCTCTGGGCAGCTGCGGCGGGTGACAGTGGGCACTGGGCAGCTGCGGCGGGAGACAGTGGGCTCTGGGCAGCTGCGGCGGAAGACAGTGGGCACTGGGCAGCTGCGGCGGGAGACAGTGGGCTCTGGGCAGCTGCGGCGGGAGACAGTGGGCACTGGGCAGTTGCGGCGGGAGACAGTGGGCTCTGGGCAGCTGCGACGGAAGACAATGGGCCAGAACTGAAATTTTTTTGGAGTCTGTGAGGCACACGTGGTCTCTCTTGTAAGTATGGAACCAGATGATCCTGACTAATTTTTTTAAATGTTATCCCTTTTTCATTAATCAGATCTACATTCTTCCCATTAATGCACAGTACTGTGAAAGGACCCAGAAGTTCTTTGTCAAGCTTCCCTCCTTTTCTCTGCTGACTCCTTACATTCTTTCTGAGAACCTCCATCTCCAATTTTCAATTTGTGTTGTGTGGCCCCAAGACTCTCTTTCTTCTGCATTGTCTTGTCTCTTGCTGTTTGCATATTTTTCTTTACCGCGCTAAATACCTGGTCCTGGACTTTAAGAGCAGAGGTGACGATTTCTTCCTCCAGAACGTGCTCCACTGTTTCATTTATCTGTGCAATAAATATATAAATAAATAATGAATAACATTATTATCTCATTCTCTGAAATAATAACATTAAAATGATTTTATAATAACAGTAAGATCATTATTCTCTCCAAATTTTAGTATGAAATGAAAAAGACATTTTTTTTGGGGAAAATAAAAGTTATAACCACAGATATACTCACGTCTAGAAACTCTGGGACCTCTGAAAAATAACGAGCCTCCCTACCATACATAAGAAAGTATGGTGTAAACTTTGTAGTTAGTTGTTTTTTGGTCCTGATATTGAAGAGGACCGCATCAAGATAAGTGTCCCATTGTTCCGGTTTCTCATCGCAAAGCTTTGCCAGGGCTCTAAATAGAAGAGAAGGTGATCAAGTACTAAGCTTCTAACCTTACACAATATGCTATTGTTAGAATTATTTTATATAAAAAGAAGTTGTTTCTACTCTCTTGCTCTCTTCCTCATAGATCTGATATTAACGTGTTAAATCTTTCCTGTTGCTATCTTTCTGTCTCCTCTTGCATCTGCTCCTTAAGGTGTGAACGCTCCCACGCTCACCTTCCCATTCTCTCTTCATGTCTCTCTCCCCCTCTCTCTCTCTCCCCCTCTCTCTCTCTCCCCCTCTGTCTCCTTCCCCCTCCCCCCCTAACTCGAGCCAACATCTTGTGATCTGTCTCTGGATGGACACCTCTCTATCTTCCTCTCCTTTGAATCTTCAGGATCTCACCAGAACGTCTACAGTGGTTTATGTTCTTTGTAGTAACATATGTCGATGGCACAGACGTTTAGTCAAACATATAAAAACCCAATCTTTTGCTGTTAATTACCAGAGACCTTTCTGACAGACAACGTGTGTGTGTGTGTGTGTGTGTGTGTAACACCGAGTCTCTCCTGGCACCAGAAAAGCTTACCGAAGCACAGCAGACAGACAGAGCAACTCCCCTCGTTCTTTTTTACAACTATATAAAATCTTACTGTACATAGGTTATGTAAACAGGACCTTACCTTTGGATAGTACCATTCATCCGTTCCACCAGGCCATTAGTTTGTGGGTGGTAAGGAGAACAGAGACTTCTCTTAATGCCAAACAGAGAGCATACTTCTGTGTTTACCTAGAGAAAGAAAAGCAGGGAAAAAACTAAATGTAACTTGCAATTAATAAATATAATGCATTCCTTAACATTTTATTATGCAACTTCACATTACCAGTCTAAATTTGGGACAATTCATCTAATTCAGTGGCATTTTTGTGATTTATTTTTTACATTATGGAACAACACTGGAGAAAACTTTAAAATGACATATGGAATTAGGTAATTAAGTAACAATAACCAAAATCTGGAATAGTTTGCAAAAACAGTACTGTCAGGTTGATTTGCAAAAACAGTACTGTCAGCAGAGAAGTTCTCTTAGAGTAACCAGCCTCAAAAATCACCAATTATACAAAGCAATTACAAAAGTTTTAGAGCCGTTATGAAGGCTTTATAGAGCATAAGGAGCAAACAACTCTCAAAATCAATTGTTCAAATGAGATTGTTTTTCAATGTAGAAAGTAACTTTTTCTTCTTTCTCAAACAATACAAATAAAAATCAGAAAAGACCAGGGAGCAGGTACAAGCTATTGACTGCTAACAAACAAGCAGAGCAAAAATAAATAAATTAATAAATAAATAAAAAAGATTTAGTTTGACATCACAAAGTCTTCACTTGCTATTCCAAAAATAACTTAACCGAACTGATTGACAAATTCCCTGCCCTGATCGGTGAGTATCCTTTTTGGTGCTTCAAATCTATGAAAAAGATTCACAATGCACATTGTGACATCTTCTGCTGATTTGGATGGTAATGGGTATGCCTCTACCCACTTTGTGAAATAATCAATCAGTACACAAATGTACTGATTGCCTTTCTCTGTCTTTGTCAACTTCCCAACGAGGTCCATACCGACCAATTCCCACGGTTCATTTACCTTAAAAAACTAAATTTTATAAATATTAATACATTTTGCTTAAGTAATCACATAAGTAAAAATGATTCAATTACTTACAATTATGGGAATATGGGCTTCTTTATGTTTTAGGCCTCTTTTAGACTGGCATGCTGGGCACTGTTTAATCTGCATTTAGAGAAAGCAACAAATGTCAAAAGGTTTAATGTGAAGTTGCAAGTGGATGGACAAAAGTTTATCCACTTTACGCACGACTTTAGCTTAAATGTGTGCGCACATAAAAAAGCACTCCATCTGCTAAAAGATTCAGTAAATTAAGTATAACCTCAGTTGCATGTATTTACTCCCATTTTAAGCCATTTATCCTAGAGTAGGAAACCTTTCGATTAACAAAGGTGGAGGTCTCAGAGAAAATTGGATGATTGGGAGTTTTATCGAAACACAAGAGAAAGACTAATAGCATTTAATGATTTTTGTTTTAGTGTATAAATACATGGTATAGCCTTTTGTTTAGGAATAACTAGCCTTTTTTTGCTGAAACCCTACCCTAATTCTCTGGGGTTGTTAATAACAAAATAAGTTTAAGTTAAGTTAAGCCTTTATTTGTCACATATACATTACAGCACAGTGAAATTCCTTCTTCGCATATCCCAGCGTAACTGGAGTCAGAGCGCAGGGTCAGCCATGATACGGCACCCATGGAGCAGCTAGGGTTACAGGCCTTGCTTAAACGCCCAACAGTGGCAACCTGGTGGAGCTGGGGATCGAACCGCCGTTCTTTCGATCAATAACTCAGTGCCTTAGTGCCTCAGTGCCTTAGCCCTCTAAGCAACCACAATTATAATTATTATTATTAATAATAATAATATTATTGTCATAAATAATATTAATGACAATTTAAAAAATAATAATAATAATAACAAAAAGAAGAAGAAGAGTAGTACTATTAGTTATGATTATGATTTTTGTCTCTGTTGATTCATGACCACAGACCAGTTCTGATCAGTTTATAGGGTCCAACAATCCTATTAAAGGTCCTACACATTATATTTTTCATTAAATTTTAATATGATCTTTAGGGTCCTAATGAAAAGTTTGTATTATACGTTAATTAAAAATTCAAAAGGATTGTGTAAAAAAACACTACTTTTACCTGGTAAAAGCTAGCTCTGTTCTCAGCAACCTGTTTCAGTACATGCTAATTTAAATGCTCATGACCTCTGCTGAGCCCGCCCCCCCCCCGTTCTGTGGGGCGTGACACGTCGGGTATAGCGACGGAAGTGTAGTCACAATGCAGTGCTTTGTGGGTAATGCAGTCCAAACTGGAAAACTATGGATTATAGAGCCCGAGCCTGTTTTCTTCAGTCGTTTTTGGTTTGATTTAAGTACGGAACCTACGCGGAAGTTTGTAATATCGCCTGACAATGCAGAAATTAAAAGAATGGACATGCATCGACCCGTTTGTCTTTCTCATCACTGCATGTGCATGAATTAACGGGCTGTTGCGCTGCCGCGAGCAACAACAAGAAAAGCGGAGAAACTTACTGAGAGAGATACGGACGCGATGTGTTTACATGACTTCCTAATCTTCGACAGACATCGTTATAAACCATCTAACGTAACAAAGGTAAGCATAATATAGTTTTCCGACTACGTACACAGTTTGCAACTAGACAAACACCTTAATGCATTGTTTATTATAAACGGGCGATTAGGGATTATATAGAGATGGATGTACATAGAGAAGAAGCCATAACCATGTTCTATTAGAGTATAAGTTAACTTACACTCCGCATTCATCGTGATTATTAGAAAAGGCGATCTGCAAAGACTTATAGTAAAATAAATCACACTCACCGAGCCTGGTGAAGATAAAGCAGGAACACGAAGCGTTAGTACAGATCCATTTTTAGGAGCAGCTTCCTAGTAAAACCTGCTTTATATTGACCCGCGTTTATAAAGCAGTCTGGTGAAAAATGAGTAGCGCAAACATGAACACATTTAGGTAAATCGGCGGGGACGTTAGCTTTAAAAACTAAATTCAGCCACTGCGTCCTCAGTGGCTCAGATACCTAACCCTAGGTAGGTACCCTAGGTCACTAACCCTAGGTAGTGAATGACGACTGCTGTGTTCGCTATTACACCCAACAACTGTACACAACACTCGCTTAGGCGTCATTTTGCTCCAGCGGCGAAAAAACAATGGCCGACAGCTTCTTCTCACTCGGGGCGGGTCTTTGCTAAAAACATCAGTGTCAATCAACTTGTGTAGGAACGCCCCCTTGTGATGTGGCGTCACAAGGCAAGGCTTTTGCGATTGGCCTGATTTCAGAAGGGGGATGTTACTGTAATAAACGAAAAGAAAACCACTGCGCGGCTCTTTATCATCGTAAAGTGGTTGTGTACGCTCTCTCCTAACACACAGTTTAGTCCAAACAGCTTAAAATAGTGCATGTAGTGCTGTATGACCCCTTTAAACCTAATCTCAGTAGTCCATAGTGGGGGGGCCTAAAGTGACCTCCTGAATTTGAATTAACACCCTACAGTGTCCAATTACAGTACATCCAGTTGGACTCAAATTTACCAAGTAAAAATATTAAAACATTAGCGATTTTACTATGTACAGTGTGTGAATAATTGCATATGATCACATGATATCACTAAAACGAAACAGACGTGGTTTAGTCTTTCCTGAAAGTGTTAATACATACTTAAAAACACTGTTAAATATAAAAAGCCAGATAAACAAGCGAGAGATAAACAATGTTGGTTTGAGGTGTCTTTATGTCATAGTGGTTGAAAAAAAAACATGTTAATACATCGTCTGGCAGTATCAGTAGTAATATAGACATTAAGAAAAAAAAACGCTTAATGTCTTTTTTTTAATAGATGGTAAATAATTAGAAACTTACCCAGTTTTCAATATCGATGGTCATCCCGGGCCAGTAATAACGTCTGGAAACTGCGTCCTGGGTTTTTTCCTTTCCACTATGCCCACCTGTTGAACTGGCATGAAATTCTTTAAAAATATTGTCTGCCTCCTCAGCAGTATGCACGACTTTAACACAAATTTCTAGATTTGTGCCCTTGTGACGCACATAAAAAAGCACTCCATCTGTTAAAAAATTCAATAAATTAAGTATAACCTCAGTTGCACGTAAATGTGTGTCACAGGCCAAAGATAAATTTTAATATAGAAGCATTTACATTTATAACAAAAAACGAACTGTGCAATAATAACATATACAGGTAGGCCTGTTAGTTATTTGTAACCAACAGGGCCAACTAGCTAACAAAATTTTAGGACAGACTTTTACCTTTTACTACATATTGTTTTGCACGTCGTCGAATTACGTATTTTTCAGATTTTGTTCGGGAATCAGGATATTTTCTGGTTGTTAAATAATTCAAAATTTCGTTATATTGTGTCGCATCCATCCTGTCTCTATCCAAATTTATAAACAACTGAAAAACTTCTTTCGTCCACCATAACTTACTGGCGCAGTGACTCACAATAACAAAAACAACATAGTCTTCACTACTGAATGGCAAAATATGAAATTACAAAATGTATGAAACTAAATAGGTATTTTTGGAAAAGGTTTGGAAAGGGCCTGATTATATAGGAAATTTTTAATCCTAAAAAAAAAAAAAAATCTTTATGTCCATAGATTCTTAAATGTTTATACCCTTCTTATACCATTTAAAAGACATAGGCAAACTTATTTAATTAAAAAATACAAAATAAGTCGTATAATATATAGAGATAGTTAAGTATTACAATACATCTAAGTAATCAGATGTCTGAAGCATAAGATGAATGAATAGAGGATCAGAAACAAACAAAAAAATCAAGCATACATTAAGCCTGTAAACACTCAAGGTTCTGTAATCAGGTTTAGAAACTCAAAATTTAAAAAATCTGTTTCCCTTTCTCTACTGGATTTATGTTTTAAATTGAAGTATGGGAAACGTATTTTCCTAGGCATCAGGAAAATCGGTTTCCCTCTTCCTACTGGCTGTGGAAGTATCAGGGATGTCTGAAATTGCCTCAAAGACATGTGTCCATGGGGCACAGGTAACACAATATACACAAAATGTTTAAAAAACACTGTCTTTCAATTTAGGTATGGGAAACATATTTTCCTGATCATCAGGAAAATCAGTTTCCCTCCTCCTACTGGCCGTAGAAGTATCATGGATGTCTGAAATTGCCTCAGAGACATGTGTGCTTAGGTAATACAGTGAGATGATGTTTTTTTAAAAAACACTATTTTTAACAAGAGACTCCTGGAAATCAGTTCACCCAGTTAACATTTTTAATAAACTTCAAGTTTTCATATTTTGTGAAATTAAAGAAAAATAACCAATTCAGATACATTATTTAATGTAAAAATGCTATTATAATAAGTGCTGTGCCAATTATGTATGTCTGTTTTATCATGGATATCAGGATATCATGTTTCCCCATCATATGCAGGTGCTGAGATAGATAGATAGATAGATAGATAGATAGATAGATAGATAGATAGATAGATAGATAGATGTGAATAATATGAATAACTATGAGTGTGGTGTCCTATAATAACTGTACCTGTGTGTTTGTACACCATAGAACTGGATGTTTGAGTGGGTAAAAAAAGAGTATGGTGGTTATCACGAGTAGACACACTACCCTTGAGTATAATAAATTACAAAGTATAACCTTAAATATATTTAGAATAAATCAGTATCACATCTATCATCACACAGCTAATGTACGTGTAATAAAAGTAGTCGCGATGTCAGTACCTGCTCAGCAAACCAGGCTTTTGCAGCGGCTTAAAACGTCTGAATTATCTTCAAATATACAAAAAAAAGCAAAAAGACACTCGATTATTTTGCATAGGTTGTCTGTTTAATTTACACACCCCCGTGAAAACGGCACAGGATACGCGCATTTAGGAGAAGGCTCGCCCGTGAAGTCACTAAACATGTGATTTTGACAGCATTTTGACAGCTGTGGACACATCTGATAGTACGAACTCTAGGCATCAGGATGTGTTTCTGCTGCTATAAAGGACATGTTTAGAATGCTCAAACTTCACTAAATCTGCTGTTTCACTTTTGCTGTGTAAACAAGTGAGCAGTAACAGAACATGGAGTCATGGAGTAGAACGATGAAACTCAGAGAACTGCAGTCACAGTCTGATACATAAGAGAAGGTATTTATATAGAAAACGGAATCAGTCGAATCAGTATCTGACAGCGACAATGAACACATGTAGAAGGATAAAACTCAGCTTATTCACCTGTGGTGTGGGAACAAATCAGTAGCAACAGTCTGTTATGTATGATAAGGGAAACAGTATCTCACAGTGACAAAGCACAATGTACAGACTTTCCCTGTGGTCGGGAAACAAGTCAGCAGTAACACTGGTGATATTTTTTCTCAGCCATGTCTTTTCAGCAAAACCATAATGCCAGTATAGAGACCTGTCAAACAGGACAATAGTATAAACTGTGTAGGTGCCAATAATGGCAAACATTTATCTGTTAATTCTTTGACAATGCTGCTGGTTTTTGTTGGAAACTGGCAGACATAAAAAATGTGAAAAATAGTTTCTGATGCAATGATTTCAATCAATGTTGGAAACACAGTGTTAATGTGCCTGAGAGGCTGCGCTTTCAGAGAACCGAACTGTAGAACTGAACAGAGTACTGTAGATGGAAGGTTTTTCAAGTCACATGGGAGTAGGTCTCCAAATGAGCAGCAGGTAAGAATAGAACATCTTTTTTTATGTGACTTGAAAAAACTTCCATCTACAGTTAAATTTAATTATTAAAACTTTGATCATGTTATCTATTTTAATTTAGTGTTTTAGCTACATAAATAAGACAGTAGGTTCTCTATTCAACCCCTTAAAATTTTATAGCTACTAGGCTATTTATTCCAATTCATTATTATAGACAAACATTGTTATAATGTAATTACACAAAGCATCTTTTTAATATCATTCTTTTTTTTTGTTTCTATTCAATAAAAAAGTAGCTTTTTTAAAATCAAAGTGACGAAAAACCCTACTTTAAGACTAATAAATGTATTTTACGATTTGGGATATTATTTAATACAATACAATATTTATTATAAAAAAAAGGATTTTTCTATCTCTGTAAATCACACTGCTATGCAGTTAAAACGAGTGCACTAAATGCTGTCTGTCACTATTTTTAATCATTTATGTGCATAACTCTATGGTAGTTAATGCCATATGCACTGTGCAATATTTTACTGTATATAAACAGTTAGGTTTTCCAATTAAAACAGCAACGGCATGATTGTTTCATGAAGTTACCTATAGGTTTATAGAGTATGTATTAAGGGCTTCAGTTTCACTAGAAAAAACAGCTGGTGTGATGAGGGTGAACACAGCGAAGATTTAACTGATTATTCCCTCATGACATTTTGTAAACTGTAATTATAAGAAAGGACTGAACTGATGCAGATCAAACAATTTATCGCCTTGCCTTAATCCTCGCTCTGTGATGGCGTATTGAAGACCGTGCTGAAAGATGGGGAGGAGCCAAAGTCTGCCGCCGCTTTCATATCAAATTTAAAGGGGACGATGGGCGACCAGCAATTTGTGTGGAGTTCATGGAGAATTTTTAGGAGGGCTGAGTACAAATGTTAGGGGGGCTAAAGCCCCCCTACAAATGGCCTAACGACGCCCATGCCGTCAATTACAGTCTCAAGATATTATTATTTTTATTATTAATAATATTAATGATAATAATAGTTATTATTATGAGATAATTAGCATTTTATCTATGTGATGTCAAATCACTAGGTCACATCTATCTAAATAATAGGGATGCACCGAATGTTCGGCAACCAAAATTATAAGTAAAAAGGCAGAATAAATTTTGCCGAAAAATGACGTTTTTTAATGACGCGATCAAATAGTAACCCGCGTAGAGTGAGAGGCGCGCGCTTTATGCAGCAAACATGTCGGCAGTGTGGAAGCACTTTAAAGTGTCAGAGAAAGAGGCAAAAACGGCTGTTTGCAGACACTGTTCTGCTGAATTGTCCAGAGGGGGTGCATCTGCAAAAATGTACAGCACTTCAAGTTTAATTTATTAATTAAAATCAAGACACCCCGAACATCATGCAGAGTACGAGAAAGACACTGCGGCGGCTACGGCAACAGCAGCAGTGAATCCACATTTTTTGCACTATTCAATGCACATTTGTTGTTGTAGACATACAGAGTTACATTCTGTCAGTTATAGGCCTAACATAGGCTATTCAAGAAGGAGGGCCTGGAATAAAAAAAAAAAAATATATATATATATATATATATATATATATATATATTTTTTTTTTTTTTTTTTTTTTTTTTTTAGTTATATTGTGCTTTGTTTTATATCTGCTGGAATGTTCAGTGTTAAATATTTTGAAATTGTATTTTTGTTATTTGATTTATTTCTCTGAAAAGCAACACAAAATAGTAAAAAGCTAATTTTTACTATTTAATAAATAATGAATATAAATTGGCGAAATAAATGAAAAAAAATGCAAAACACTGCGTTCGGTATTCGGCCTTCGGACAAGCATTTCATTATTATTCAGCTTCGGCCTGTAAGGGTTAACCCCTAGAGGGCGCCAAAGCGCCCAAAGACTGGGTTTTGTTATGTTTTGTTTGTAGTTTGTTTTAGTTGGACTTCAAGTCCCAGACTGCACCTCGGTCAGGTGACGTAGGCATTCACCTGAACCGAGGGAAGTAATTAAGTTTATTATAAATAGCCTGACTGAAGTTCAGTCAGGCGTCTAGCTTTTGTTACCATTTATATGATTTCTGTCGGTGTTTATTTTATGTGTTGCTTCAATAAAAACCTGATCCTGAAACGCCAGCTCGTCTCCTGCGATTATGTCACCCAAACACAGACACCGAGGTGAGAAACGTGACGGAAAGCTAGACCGTATAAGTGGCATAGCGGAGGTCGCTTCCCCAGATGTTTTTTGGGGGGGCGCTATTACCATCTCGTCCGAGCTGGCGGAATGGGTACAGGACAGCGAGGAGCAAGGACAGAGGGAGCTGTTGCAGAGCTGGGAGGGCTGCAAGCTCGCCGAACCGGCGGACTGGCTGGGAGACAGCGAGGAGCAGCGAGAGACAGACGCGCGGCAAAGCTGGGAAGGCTGCAGGCTCGCCATCCGGCGGACGCCGTTTAGAGGTGAGGCAGCTGAGGGAAACAAGTTCCCACGCTCCGACGAGGAAGTACGGGCCAGGGAGGTCGGGTACATCGGAGGCGGACGGGAACAAGAGCCCGAGCAGGAGCGAGGTAAAAAGGAGGATGGGACCCGGGAACTGCTCAAGTTCTGGGCAGAGGTGAATGGGGAGCGCATTCGGGGCCTGCAGGAGCAGGTGGAACAGCTCCAACACCTGCTCATCCGACTCCACGAGAGCCAAGCAACAGGCTCTGAGCCTCCTCCTTCTCAGCCTCTGCCCAAAACAGAGGACGACGTGCTTCCGCCACCTCCGCCTCTCTTCCTCGTTGAGGACGCGTTTCCTCCACCTCCGCCACCTCAGCACGACGCGGAGGACTACGCGCCGCTACAGTACGGCGACGAGGACGCGTTTCCTCCACCTCCACCGCCGCTGCTCGGCGTAGAGGATGACGCAGCGCTGCTGAACAGCGACGACGACGCGTTTCCTCCTCCACCGCAGCGTGAAAGTGGGGAGACAAGGAGCAGCCTGGAGAGCATCGTCCCTCCTCCGCCTCCCGGCTTTGAGGACGTCGCCCCCGCTCCACAGCCGCCCTGTGTAGCGCACGTCGCTCCGGCTCCTCAGCCCGGCGGCGAGGACGTCGCGCTTCTTCCTCCGCCTCCCGGCTTTGAGGACGTCGCGCTTCTTCCTCCGCCTCCCGGCTTTGAGGACGTCGCGCTTCTTCCTCCGCCTCCCGGCTTTGAGGACGTCGCGCTTCTTCCTCCGCCTCCCGGCTTTGAGGACGCCGCTCCAGCTCCGCCGCCGCCGCCCAGCTCAGCGCACGCCGCTCCAGCTCCGCCGCCGCCGCCCAGCTCAGCGCACGCCGCTCCAGCTCCGCCGCCGCCGCCCAGCTCAGCGCACGCCGCTCCAGCTCCGCCGCCGCCGCCCAGCTCAGCGCATGCCGCTCCAGCTCCGCCGCCGCCGCTCAGCTCAGCGCACGCCGCTCCAGCTCCGCCGCCGCCGCTCAGCTCAGCGCACGCCGCTCCAGCTCCGCCGCCGCCGCTCAGCTCAGCGCACGCCGCTTCAGTGTGTGAATGGCTGAAATGTGGTTGTGAATAAGCCTTTTAATGAATGTAAAATGTTAGCGTGAACCCGTGGCGCGCGTGTGCGCTCTTTCACTTCGCCAAGTTTTGATCTAAAGTCAGATAAATGCGCGCGCCGATATGAGAGATTTATTAGAGATTTCTCTTTTTCAGAAATACAACAAACACACATTTATATGTGTTAAATAAGTGCTATCTATTCGGCGCTGTGCGAAACGCATGCCGATTTGAGCCGCTTTATTTTAGTCATTATATACTAACATATGACTGGCCAAACAAGCACTAACAACAGCTCTTTAATTTTTTTTTTTTTTAGTCTAGCTAATTAAGTTTACTAGCTAGTGATTTTATTTGTACAAAGAATGAACTGTTTTATAGCTTCTGTTTGTGTCATTTTTTGTTATTATAAAATAAATTACATTTAAAGACATCAAAATTTAAATATAAAAATAATTGGGAAAATAGACCTTCAGCATAGAACATTAAAATAACAAAAAAAAATGCACTTCTATCATTGGTATAATATGGTTATAGTATAGTATATCACGGCTGTGTGACGCACCCTGTGCTCTGCGTTCCAGACTGTTTGGTGGAAGTTTTTTCTTTGATGTTAACTACACAAAGCAGTGTCTTCCCACCTGGGAGTTTCTCCAGCATACTGTATATCAGATTGATGGACATGAGTCCACATCGGTTACATTTTTGGTAACATTTTTTCACCACACTTTAATAATGGCTGACTCTGCTCTATTCGCAGATGGCCGGACCGGCCCCTCCCATCTCTCCCTCCTTTGAAGTCCCTGGGACACTATCTTTAATAACCGATGGAAATTTTGTATACACACACATTCCTGCCTAAACAACTCTTAAAGGGGTCATACAGCACTACATGCACTATTTTAAGCTGTTTGGACTGAACTGTGAGTTAGGAGAATGCGTACACAACCACTCTACGATGATAAAGAGCCGCCCAGTGGTTTTCTTTTCGTTTATTACAGTAACATCCCCCTTCTGAAATCAGGCCAATCACAAATGCCTGTCGATGTGACGCCAAACCGACAGAAGCCGCTCCTACACAAGTTGATTGACACTGGTGTTTTAGCAAAGACCCGCCCCGAGTGAGAAGAAGCTGTCGGCCATTGTTTTTCGCCGCTGGAGCAAAATGGCGCCTAAGCGAGTGTTGTGTACAGTTGTTGGGTTTAATAGCGAACACAGCAGTCATCATTCACTACCTAGGGTTAGTGACCTAGGGTACCTACCTAGGGTTAGGTATCTGAGCCACTGAGGACGCAGTGGCTGAATTTAGTTTTTGAAGCTAACGTCCCCGCTGAATTACCTAAATGCGTTCATGTTTGCGATAATCATTTTTCACCAGACTGCTTTATAAACGTGGGTCAATATAAAGCAGGTTTTACTAGGAAGCTGCTCCTAAAAAATGGATCTGTACTAACGCTTCGTGTTCCTGCTTCATCTTCACCAGGCTCGGTGAGTGTGATTTATTTTACTATGACTCTTTGCAGATCGCCTTTTCTAATAATCACGATGAATGCGGAGTGTAAGTTAACTTATACTCTCATAGAACATGGTTATGGCTTCTTCTCTGTGTATATCCGTCTCTATATAATCCATAATCGCCCGTTTGTAATAAACAATGCATTGAGGTGATTGTCTAGTTGCAAACTGTGTGGGTAGTCGGAAAACTATATTATGCCTACCTTTGTTACGTTAGATGGTTTATAACGATGTCTGTCGAAGATTAAGAAGTCATGTAAACACATCAGTAAACACATCGCGTCCGTATCTCTCTCGGTAAGTTTCTCCGCTTTTGTTGTTGTTGCTCGCGGCAGCGCAACAGCCCGTGAATTCATGCCCATGCAGTGATGAGAGACAAATCGAGTCGATGCATGTCCATTCTTTTAATTTCTGCGTTGTCAGGCGATATTACAAACTTCCGCGTAGGTTCCGTACTTAAATCAAACCAAAAACGACTGAAGAAAACAGGCTCAGGCTCTATATTCCATAGTTTTCCAGTTTGGACTGCATTACCCACAAAGCATTGCCCGCACTGGACTACACTTCCGTGGCTATACCCCACGTGTCACGCCCCACAGAACTGGGGGGGGGGGGGGGGGTTAGCAGAGGTCATGAGCATTTAAATTAGCATGTACTGAAACAGGTTGCTGAGAACAGAGCTAGTTTTTACCAGGTAAAAGTAGTGTTTTTTTACACAATCCTTTTGAATTTTTAATTAACGTATAATACAAACTTTTTATTAGGACCCTAAAGATCATATTAACATTTAATGAAAAATATGATGTGTAGGACCTTTAAAACTACACCTGTGACACAAGAACAGTAATATTTTTAACTTTCTGCAAGCTAATATTT
Source organism: Clarias gariepinus (assembly GCF_024256425.1). Classification (NCBI taxonomy): domain Eukaryota; kingdom Metazoa; phylum Chordata; class Actinopteri; order Siluriformes; family Clariidae; genus Clarias; species Clarias gariepinus. The sequence continues at coordinate 14,262,971 of NC_071104.1, forward strand.
GGAGAAACAAAAGAATAATGAATAAACCAGTTGTTTGGTCAAAATAACCCAACCAGGTGTTCATTTGTAAACTACATCTCATATGACCCAACATGAGCAACCCAACAATGTGTTTAAAATACCTGAAATTAATACTAATAACCATTCCGATTGGGTAACTACTGTAGTAGGCCGCAAGTGAACAGTCAGTTCTCAAAGTTGATCTGCTTGAAGCAGGAAAAATTGGCAAGTCTAAGCATGCAAGGCTAACCAATTTACATTAGAAACAAAGGATAGCTGGTTTGGGAAAATTTGCTTAACCATTTCCTCAACAAATTATTTCTTGCTATTATAGGAAGGTATTAGAACACAGTGCATCACAGGTTGTTGTGTATGGGGCTGCGTACCACAAACCCCTGTCACCTGTTAAAAGTTCTAACAATTGGCAAGTGAACATCAGAACTGTTGTTTTTGTGACACAAGAGTTACCTACACAATATTAGACAGGTGATTTTACTGTTATAGCTGATCAGTATAAAACATCCACAGTCTCTCTTTTTGTTTCAAACGATTGATGGAAAAGGGAATAAAACATTACAATCTGATAGAGCTTGTTAGAACAGCATGACATCACCTGCTGGCTGTTCTCCTGTTTCAGTGTTGCTCACTTTTTAAAAACATCAATCACATTTATCACATTACATTTAAAACATCAATCATAATTATATATAGACAGGTCTATAAAAATAATCACAGTCTATACGATTTAAAATTGAAGATTAAGATTAAAGTGCAGATTTTTAGGGTAAATTTGAGAATGTTTACATCCGAATCTGGTGAATAGTGTAGAAACTGTGTTAAACTGTCTGTATTCATTCATTGATTCCTTTTTTTATTGTATATCTTGACACAAACATTGCTACCTCCTGGAAAGTGTTCTGGCAGTCTGTTGTAAAGGAATGTTTTTATTCTCCAGGAAGCAAACTCTTCTGCCATACACTAGGTTCTTCAGGTGCTCCTAAGCTTACCAGTGCATTGCTTCTGTACCATATTCTTAATTTGGTAATGTTTTTAATGTTTTTGGCAATTGCCCAATTACTTTTGCTTACCTAAAAATTGCATAGGTTGTATTAGTTTATTTTTAATAGAGACTTTTATTTTTATTAGTTTGCTTTTATCTGACTGACTCTTTTTCCTTTATAAAATACAGACAATGAAACTAAAACACTAGCCAATTTAGTGTTGGAGGTTTCATGGCTAAATTTGACCAGACTGGTGGCCAATCTTCACTGATTGCACATTCCACCAGTAAGAGCAGAGGAGAGTACAAAAGAGGACAAATTGTTGGTGCGCATCAGACAGCAAGTCATTGTGATGTATCAAGAGCCACAGTATCCAGGATAAAGTTAGTATATCACCAGGAAGGACGAACCACATCCAACAAGAGTAACTGTGGATGCAAGAGGAGGCTGTCTGAAAGGGATGTCCGGGTGTAAACCCGGATTGTATCCAAAAATCATAAAATCACAGCTGCCCAACCCACCGTAGAATTAAATGTTCCCGTCAACTCTCCCGTTTCCACCAAAACTGTTCGTCAGGAGCTCCACATTAAACTGTACATGGCCGGGCTGCTATAGCCAAACCTTTGGTCATTCATTCTAATGCCAAACATTGGTTAAAGGTGCCAGCAGTGAAAATCTTGGGCTGTGGACAATGTGAAACTGATGAGTCCACCTTCACTGTCTTTCCCACATCCAGGAGAGTTATGGTGTGGAGAAGCACCAAAGAAGCATACCACCCAGACTGTTGCATGCCCAGAGTGAAGCATAGAGTGGATCATTGATAGTTTGGGCTGCAATATCATGGCATTCCCTAGGCCAAAAATTCTGAAGGCGGTGCTGTGTATCAGGATGATAATGCACACCAATACACACAGCAAGACTGGTAACAGAGTGGTTTGATGAACATGAAAGTGAAGCTGAACATCTCATATGGTCTGCACAATCACCAGATCTAAATATTATTGAGCTACTTTGGGGTGTTTTGGAGGAGCGAGTCAGGAAATGTTTTCCTCCACCAGCATAGTGACCTGGCCACTATTCTGCAAGAAGAATGGCTCAAAATCCCTCTGGCCATTGTGCAGAACTTGTATCTGTCATTCCCAAGACAACTTGATGCTGTATTGGCTGCAAAAAAAGGCCCCACACCATACTAATGAATTATTGTGGCTTTTAAAGGATCCTACACCTTGAGGTTTGCGGGATTCCAGAGGCACCAGCAGCTTCAAATACCTGTTTGCTGCTTTGTAATGGCATTTCTCTTAATCCGATGAATTTGCCTTGCAGAAACCTTTCTCATTCTGCCTCTATCTACACGAACCTGTCTGTGCTCTGAATCAGCCACAAATGTCTTCACAGTACGATGATCACACTTAAGGTTTAATAAAATATCTAATGTTTTTATACCTTGTCCAAGGCATTGCAATATTTGATGCTTTTCGGCAGCAGAGAGATCCTTTTTCTTTCCCACACTGCTTGAAACCTGTGGCCTGCTTAATAATGTGGAACAACCTTCTTCAGTACTTTTCCTTTAATTGGGCTTATCTGGCAAACTAATTATCACACATGTCTGAGATTGATTTCAGTGATCCAAAGTGCCCTGAGACACAATACCATCCATGAGTTTAATTTAAAAACTAAACATTTAATGTTTATGACACTTAAATACAATTTGCATAATAATTTGGAACGCGGTGTGTATATATGCGCGGTGTGTATTATATATATATATATACTACCGTTTAAAAGTTTGGTGTCCCTTTCTAACTCCATGATCGTTCCTGATTTTTATTTCTTTCTACATTGTAAAGCAATGATGAAGGCGTCCAAAAAATGCTCCTTTGAACAGTTAATGGTGAGATGTGTGTAGTACTTATGCTCTGTAAAGACTTCATAACACCTCTAATCTGAGGTGCTGTTAATTGGTCATTTTTCAGGCTGATAACTCCAAATGAACTTCTCGTCTGCAGCAGAAGTAGGTTTTGGTCTCGCCCTCTTGGGATGGCCTTCATGAGAACCAGTTTTATTATGGTGCTTGACGGCTTCAGGGAGACTCGGGTTGAGGCGAGCATTGTGTGGCCTCCTGGGGCGGGACATAGCAGGTCCTGCTTCTAACTAGAAGCCATCTGTTTTCTTGGAAAGTAACAGTGTTGCTAATGCACATTAAAGTGCTCTGACCATGGAGGATGGCACCATTTTTCTGTGTTCCTTCAGTAGATAGTGTAACACACTGTCCATTGTAAAAAGACCTACTCACTGAATTGGAATCCAGTGTCCTTTTTATAGGCTGCGGATGACATTAGGATGGTACCTGATAATCTGTTACCGGGCCTGGTGAAGTAGGATGCCCCGCCCCTTGCTTGTACACAGTAGAGCTGCTCTTGGCGCTTAATACATGTTGTGTGTGCTGCTTTTCAAGCATGGAGCTGTTTATTAATACCAGACAGGCTTTATAGATCTACTGTCTGTGCTAAAAATAAACGAGCTCAAGTCTCACTTTTTCTGTGTAATATTCTTATGACTATTAATGGTGTTGCACTGGGCCTCACAAAGGTCCAGAATAATTTATCTTTATATATAAGAATAATAATAAGAAGAAAAATTAAAGATAGATATAAAAATTTTAATCTTTTCTGTCTTAAAAGACAAGCTTGGCTTATCACTGCTAGCCCATATATTTATTCTACAGTATGCATATTTTATTTTGTATTTGCTTTTTATACAAACAACTTTGCATGTTTGCCCATGTTTGGTAGCCCATATGTTTACTATATTTTTATGTTATATTTAATTTGCTCTGAAATTATTGCATAATTTTTGTGTTATATTCAATTTGCTCTGAAATTATTGCATAATTCATGCAATAATTACTTTAGATATATCTTTAATCTATCTATCTATCTATCTATCTATCTATCTATCTATCTATCTATCTCTTTCTCTCTTTCAAATTTAGATGATATATTAATCATGCTTTTGTTTATACTTTTTAATTACAGATATCAAGATTTTACAATAGTTTAATCTTCTGGGATTCTCTTTGGCCAAACTCTCCATGGCTTCTGAGGACATAGAGTACATGCAAAATATTTCTTTACATGCATGTTTGCTCACCTTACTTTGCATGTGATGTCATTAATCATCATCAACATAGAAAAGAATTAAATTTAGAGGCCAAAATGTAACCTTTTTTATTGACTTTTCACCTCTGAAAGGCAGGCTATGCCTAGTCCTGGTTGCCCATATATTTATTATATTTTTATATTTAATATTCGCTTTTATATGTGCGTCAAGTTTCACTTTCAATTGACTCTGAAATTGAAACTCACCATGGCTTCATGCAAAAGCCTTATTTACATTTTTTCTTTACTTTGCACATGATGTTATTCACCTCTTTTCATGTTTGCAAAGTACAGGTGCATTGTATACTGCTACAGCATTTTTTTTTTTATTCTTCTTGAGGGCTGTTATTGCAGTACAGTTTCTAAAGAATAGTCACCACACTCAAACACAGAAATAATAATAAAAAAAGCTTTAACTGTTCATGGCTCAGTTGTAATTATGTGATGCTCGGTAGACAAAGCGCATGTGCACTACCAAAATGGATTTCAGGATGACATCACTACCAAAAGGATGTCTAATGATCAACAGTAAAAAACAACCACAGCAATGTCTAATACTACTACACACATTATTCCATACTGTAAATGTAGAAAATCTTATATATATATATATATATATATATATATATATATTTGTTACATTGAAATATTTATTGCCAAGTCACCCTGCAATAACCCATCACACACACACACACAGTAATTTTTGAAAAACATATTGACAGCAAAACCTCAACCTGAAAAAAAAGAGCATGTAGTATAATAATGTAATTGTAATTATTAATATCTAATATTAGAAAGTAACAGTAGTAATTACAGTAAGAATGTTGTATTGTTAATAATTAAATGATAGTATAATAATATCATATTGTTTCATAGTTAATTGCAAGTGTAATAACTTGCTGACACCACAAATGTGACTGATTTTCCATTTGTCCATCCAGGAATCTGTGTAGTCCTGGAGACTCTGTAGGGACCGGGGAGACCAATCGCGATAACCAATGTTTTTGTTCCCATTTTACAACTGTGGTAGGACCTACAGTAAACATTCACAATGTGAGAATGCAAATTAATCTTATCTGCATATTTTTGAGAAGTACCAGAGGAAACTCACCAGCCACTGTCACCACACTGATTTTCTAACAGAAGCAAATGTTTCGGTGTTATTGTGAACACACAAAAGCTTCACCTACATGATGCTTCTTCTCTATAATTTTGTATGCAATACCATATATAGTTTTGTACAGTTTATGTAAATGACATACAACACATCCACATCCTGCATGCACATAAATAAAATGATGTTCTTTATTCACAATCTTAGTAAACCTGGGCCTGAATACACACCATATATTAGTGCATCTTAGCTGCAAGTAACTACACCCACTTCCTTTTTTCTACTCATATACACCGACATATATATAGAGGTGGAAAGAGTAATAAATGTTTGCACTCAAGTAAAAGTACTAGTAAAAATTTACTCAGAGTAAAAGTTATTAAGCCACATTTTTAATAGCAGGGGTGGGATGGGGGATTCTAGTGGAGTTCAAAAAAGAAAAGCGGATATAAATCTTAAACTAGTTGTTTTTAATTGAAGGAATACCTTTGCATAATGAAGCTGTTGTCTTTCTTGTGCTTAAAATCAAAGCGGTTGCTTAAATATGATGTAATGCTTTGTGCCGGATAGGGGCAAAAAGAGCTCAGAGCCCAGAATAAAGTCCAGCACAAAATCTTTATCATAGTATTTCAGTGTCATAAAATTATAATACAAAACATAAGGTAAAAGTAAATAAAAGGGTAAAGGAATAGAGCGTTTCGGGGGTGAGCAGCACACCTGAGCTCCTACTCGTTCTCTCCTTCTCACACATATACATATATATATATATATATATATATATATATATATATATATATATACACAGTACAGGCCAAAAGTTTGGACACACCTTCACTTATTCAATGTGTTTTGTTAATTTTCATGACCATTTACATTGGTAGATTCTCACTGAAGGCATCAAAACTATAAATGAACACATGTGGAGTTTTGTACTTAACAAAAAAAGGTGAAATAACTGAAAACATGTTTTATATTCTAGTTTCTTTAAAATAGCCACCCTTTGCTCTGATTACTGCTTTGCACACTCTTTAAATCAAATCAAATTCAAATTTTAGTTGTCACATACACAGTCATACACAGTACGATATGCAGTGAAATGCTTTGACAACTGCTCGTGACCTTAAAATAAAAGACCGTAAAATAAAAGACTAAAGAATAGGAAATCAATATAAAAAAATAAAAGAAGAAGGGAAATTTAACTAAGAAGAATGAAATAAAATATAAAATAAAATAAAATAAAATAACATAACTGTACAGAATAAATATACAATATAGAAAAAATATGGGGAAAAAATAGAAAAATATGGCATTCTCTTGATGAGCTTCAAGAGATAGTCACCTGAAACGGTTTTCCAACAGTCTTGAAGGAGTTCCCAGAGATGTTTAGCACTTGCTGGACCCTTTCACTCTGCGGTCCAACTCACCCCAAACCATCTCGACTGGGTTCAGGTCCGGTGACTGTGAAGACCTTTTTTTGTTAAGTACATAACTCCACATGTGTGTGTTCATTCATAGTTTTAAAGCCTTCAGTGAGAATCTACCAATGTAAATGGTCATGAAAATAAAGAAAACACATTGACAGATAGATGAGAAGGTGTGTCCAAACTTTTGGCCTGTACTGTATATAGTGAAACCTCGGATTGCGAGTAACGCGGTTTGCAAGCATTCCGCAAAACGATTTTTTAAAATAAATTTTAACTTGAAAAAGTAGCAAGTCTTGGTTTACAAATATCGAGTATCGTGTATCACGCATGCGCTTCTTGTTTTGACACCGAGCATCACGTGATTACAACTGAGCCAATGTTTTTTCTCTCTCTTGCGCTTCAAAATTATGGGTAATCATCTCCCCTGCTGGGTCTTAATGCTCGTCTCTCTCTGGTATAATCAACATCCGTGCACGATTGTACTGTTCACTATAACACTGCGACCATGTGTGTATGTGTAAAACAAATTTTATTTTTCTGTACTGTGTACTGTTCATGTGTACTGTTTTACCCCCTCTCTGCTTCACACACACACACACAAAACACACACACACTCTGCTCTACACAAAAACACTGCTCTGTCGCGATTCTTTTTTAAAGGTGAAGTGCAGGTTCATTTGTTTGTTTGTTTTACTTTACAGCAGTGATTTCGTTTGTATGCGCTCACACGAGTGTCATTAGCGATGATCCTTGCTAATTTTTCAGACAAAACAGTCTTTCCATACACAAACACACACGCACACAGCGCCTGCGCGCATAAACAAAAACACATCTGTTGGGATTTATTTTTACTTTTTTTTAAAGGTAAAGTGCAGGTTAATTTGTTTTATTTTTACTTTATATTTTTTATTAATTATTTTTAATAATTTGAGTTTCATTATTTCTTATGATTCTTCTAATTTGCTTTGATTTACGAGTGTTTTGGAATACGAGCCCACTTCCGGAATGAATTATGTTCGTAATCCAAGGTTCCACTGTATATATATCAATTTATGACAGGCATATTAAGTACTTTTTTATAATGACTTTCCAATCGTAATTCACCTGCTGCAGGTCCAGTAAAGGAATAAAGGTGACCAGGAGACAGGCCACACTTTGTCTGAGTTCTCTTAGTCTAAGACTAAAATTTAGCTTGAGTTATTGTGTTACATCTTAGTGCTATGGCGACTATCTAAAACTGCAAATAATCTACTGTTTTATCTTTTTGAAAAACACAAACTATCATTGTACAAATAAATAATACCGATTTTACTCTAATACTACTGTCTTTTATATTTCTAGAATTTCTAAAGATCTTACCTGCATAATTGTGTGTTATTGTTTTATTGTCCATATTATGGTCTGTCCTGTGTCTCATGCTCCTGTGAGTCTCTTCCTCTTCCTGAATTTGAGGCTTCTGCTGAAGTTACTGTACTTTCCTCATGGAAGGAGGGAAAATCTGTCTGGACCTGTTGATCTGCCACATTCACCTTCACTTTTTCAATTTCTTTTTTTATCCCCTCTAAATCGTTCTGCAGGCTGGTCAAGAAAGTGTGGTTCTCATTTTTTAGCCTGTCCACCTGTGTGTGTGTGTGTGTGTGTGTGTGTGTGTGTGTGTGTGCGTGCGCGTAAGGGAAGCATAGGTTAAAAATTACAGTAAGTCATAAAGTTACTGTATATCACATCACTGGTAATGCTTTTTATTTTAATGTTAACTTAATTAGATTAAGAATGTGTATAATGACAACATTTTCAATTTGTTCTTTTTTTTTATCTCTTACCTTATTTTGGAGCTCCTTGATCTTCTCCATGGCCTGCAGATACTGACCATAGTTTTGCTGGTCCTCAGTGCTGATGTTTTTGAATTCATTGCTCTGTTCCTTCTTCACTGTGCTCTTGTTAATCCCATAATCTTCAAATTGTGCTTCCTTACCATCTCTAGCCTTTAGAAAACTATCTGGTGTGGTACTAAAACCTTTTCCTCTAGCTTTCGTTTTAGGAGGGCTGTCTTGATTTGGGACCAGGGCTGTCTTCTTCCTAAAATACAACTTAAATGTAATTTACTGAAATTAAATTATTCAAGATATGCCATGTTCTACTAAAGGTGAATACAACAGAGTAAGTGGCAGAGTACCTAGTGGGAGCAGAAGGTTGAGCAGTGCCCTGAGTGTCAGCAAAAGTGTTATCAAGAGATCTGGAGCCTCAAGGGTTAAAACACAGGTTACCACAATATTGTAAACAATAAATGCAGAGGGATGAATACAGTACCTAAATAAAATATGTATTTACGAGTTTCTGTGTCAGAAGAGGAAATGAGCTCAGAGCCGGATGGTGTTTGGCAGGATGTCTTGGGGCTAGGGCTCTGCTGATAGCGAAAAAACATATAAATGAAGCATACAGAACCGTTGAAACTGTGAATATTTAATTAATCAAGCAATTACAGTTCTACAAATGTGATCAATATGTGCATTTATTTCAGCCCTAGTTAATATAAGGATTATGCACGACTTCAGACAATCTTTGTGTGATGAAACAGTGTTACAGCTTTAGGTTTAGGTTTCCTTCCCCCTTTAAAAACACTCTGATAGAGGAATTAGTGGCTTTAAACTGTCTGTTAATGGGTATATGTGTATGCATGGTGCCCTGCAATGAATGTGCTGCAGTAGATCAATTTTACATGAAATTACTGATGCTGTATCAGAGCAGATGCCTGCACCTTCCTCAATAGAAGACGATAAACTAAATATCAAAAGGTGACTCAATAAATAAAAACCCAGACGGTTACCTTCCTAAAGCAATATAGAACAACTCATCACATACATTTAAATAGCTGCACTAAGGGCAATCACTTAACATAAAAATGAGCTGTCCCAAGATTAATACACAGAAAGAAAAAAAAAAAAAACAATCCATCTACTACTAGGGATAACTGATTCACTATAACGATGAACCATCATGACATTACCTGCTTACTGCTCTTCTTTTCTTGTATTTTTTTATTTTTCTCACTGTTTAAAAACACATACATCAAATTAGTACCAGTCAAATGTGTACAAACCCCTACTCATTCATGTGTTTTTTTTTGTTTGTTTGTTTTTTTGTTCCTTGCAGTTCCAGCATTATGGATTTGACATCTGGAAAACAAATTGTTGAACAAAAAAAGCCTCAAAACATGAACAAGCATAGTATAAGTAAATTAATGTGCATAGTTTTAAATGCACCCTCTTCAGCTAAAATCAAACAAATCTTCAGAATTGACAGATTTACAGTATATTTTTTCAGAATCATTTCCATCCCAAAAATATTTCATTTTAATATTGTTTATTGCTATTGGCAAAAAATTGACCCTTTCAACCTCCTTACTATTTATGTAGGCCTATTTATAGGCATACTTTTTTTCTGGCTCTCCTGTAGACCATAAACAAGTCTCCTTTGTTTTAGCAGTGTTTAAAACTAAGCCACTATTCGAAGACCACTCCACCAGATGTTGAACCTCCTCTTTGTAGTGTGTCTTGCCATTTCCTAATATCAGTTCTACTATGTTGGTGTCATAAGCAAACTTTACTATAGTGTTAAAGGAGTAGCTGGGTGTGCAGTCACGGGTGAATATGGTAAAAAGGTCTGGACTGAGGACACAACCTTGTGGTGCTCCTGTTTTAGAGTGAGAGTAGATGATGTGTCTTTGCCCACTCTAATATTTTGTAGTCTGTTAGTGAGACTACAAATTCCGAATTCCATGGGCAGAGTGTGCTGATTAATCCTAAAGTTTATGGGGGCCTATTGTATTAAATGCAAAACTATAGTCAACAAATAATGTCCTGAAATATGTATTGGGATGCTCCAGATGTAAAAAGCTTGTGTAAAGTCTTATTGAGAATGCATCCTCTGTTGATCTGTTTCCATGGTAGGCAGACTGGTAGCTGTCCAGTTCAGTGGGGATGTTGGTTTAGATGTGAGATAGAAAAGGGCTCTCAAAGAACCTCATAATAATTGGTGCCTGTGTAACTGGGCAATAGTCCTTGTAAGACCTGACTGCTTGACAATGTTCTGCTGTTTTGGAGATGTCAATCTTTCTCACAGTGGATATCACCTGTGGCACTCAAAGACAAGTACAGGACCATCCCTGTGTGGTGGTGATGTTTGAGTTTTCACTCTGCTGGTGTGGTTGTTAAAGTGCACAAATAACTGATTTAGGGCATCAGTAAGTATGGTGTCATGGCTGGTCAGTGATGTGCTGCTCTTGAAGTCTGTTATGGCTTTAATACTTCTCTACATGGAGATTATTTTTAAAGTAGCACTTGACTTCTTTAATGCCCTTCTCAGTTTACTTTGGGCATTACTGTAAGTCAGCATGTCCCCTGATCTGTAGACAGTGTCTCTTGCCCTGAACAAAGCCCACATAACACCATGATGGTCTTTGTGGGTAACACAGTGTCAGTACAAAAGGCTATATTGGCCAAAATGGATTTAGGCCAAAGTATAAGTCTATACTCTGTGCAAACAACTCCCAGTATGTATTTTCAAAACAGTGAAAAGTGAAGTAGACTGTTAGTACTGCTGGTGGTGTTCTGCAGATAAGAAGCCTGTAGGATGGAAGTTTCCTCATTGCTCTGATAGCTCTGCCCTGTGTCCTCAGAGCTATACTCTGTTTTTGTAATAGCTCTGAAAACTCTTTTCTGTTTTGTAGAGCCCTGACTACTTTCTATTTTCAGATAACCCTGTGACCCTTGCCAAACATGCAGGCATCACCTGGCAATGAGGAAGTCAAGCTTGCTCCTCTGCCTGGATTTGAGGATCTTCTTTCTGAACTACACAGCAGTTTTACTGATGTAGCATTGATGTCACTGCCAGGCTACAGGAATACATTACTGAGGTCACTGTTAGTCTCCAGAGATCCAGTGCTTTTTTTCTGCTCTTTGAATAGTACCGTGATCCTAACTAGATTGATCTGTGATGCCTGGGACTTAAATTTGGCACTTTGAGCTGCTTTTCTGTTCACCACAGTTGTAAAGATGCATAATTATTCTGCTTTAATCTCTTTCATCAACATGGTGTTTTAACCTCATTACCCTCCGCTCACCAGATATTGTTTTTCAAACCAGTGTAATTTCTAGAAATTGTTGTAAATCTCAGGGCATCAGCACTATCTGAAACACTTAAATCATCTCTTCTGGCACCAACAACCATGTTAATGCTTAAAATCTCAGAGATTCCATTTTTCCCATTTTCATTTGTTTATGTTATCCTGATTCCACACAAATTGCTAATTAGATAAAAGTATAAACCAAAAGAAAGCAATTAAGATGAACGATAACTCACTCCTGTTTGTAGGTTTTCTGGTATCCCTGTTGTTCATCGTCTGAATCCTCAGATTCTTCTTCAGCTGCACAACTGAAGCACAATGTTTAAACACAATCTTTAAAATCTCAGATATTTAATTTTCCCCATTTTCATTTTAAATGGGAAATTAACTGAAGCTCTTGACCTTTATCTGCATAATTTTTTTAGGTTATTCTGCTGCCACACAAATTGCTTATAAGATAATTGTATAAACCAAAAGAAAGCAATTAGATTATCCATGACTCACTCCTGTTTGTAGTTTCCTGAACTTTCTGTTTCCTGGTATCCCTGTTGTTCATCGATTGAATCAGGCTCTTCTTCAGCTTCACAACTCCTGAAAATAATAGGTACTCCTGTTATTTAACACACACACGCACACACAGATAGAGAGAGAGAGAGAGAGAGAGAGAGACGCACCTGTATTGGGGGTCAGAGTTCATTTTGCAGAACCACGCTTTAGGGAGCCGCTTAATATCAACACAGTCTGGAAGTTTTCGCCACTTCAAGCACTGATCACACTGAACCCAGTTTTGATCTGGCAGATACCTATCCACATACAGTAAAGATACGAATCTCTTTAACTAGTCAACAGTTGAACAAGACATGCACATGTGACTTGGTTTTTAGGTAAAAAAAAAAGGAAAAAAAGACTAGTTAAATATAGCATAGGACATACAAGATACAAGAGAAAAATATACAACTCTATTAACCTATAATAACTTAAAATAACTTGAAGTACTATAAATTGCACAACAAAGCAACTTATTCTGCATGTTTTTTACAGTAGGTGTGTGCCGAAATGACTTTATTTGTTTATTTAATTCACAACCTTAGTCCTTTTGTTTTTGTTCTGTTTGTGATCATTCCTTAATTAGATTTTTTGTTCCCTTAGCTATGTCCATGAACTTTATTGGATCATTCATTTTCAGACCTTTATCAACACAGAGTTATTCATATCTTAGTTATGATTTATAAAATACTAATAAGCAATTTAAACAACAGAAGCAAAAATGAGGATGAAGGTATTAAACTTACACAATATCTTCCAGAACATCAGGGCAGTCCTTAAAACTGTGGCGTACTTCTTTCCAATATTCCTCAAGCTTGCTACCTACACTTAGCAAGGTTCTCCTACACAGACACAAAATAGCATCTTTAAGTTCACTGTATTCATATGTACATAAATGGTGCTTATTAGAACCATACTCAAAATACTGCCTAATACTTTGTAGGTCCCCTGTGCCATCAATTGAAGCTTGAATTTTACAAAAATCCTGGAAGTGTGCCATGGTATCTAATTGGATAATTTTAAATTATAAAGGGTACAAGGTAGGGCCTTTAGTGAGCTTGTTATTATATACAGTAGCACATCCCACTGATGTCTGGGGAATTTGGGAACAAAGTCAACACCTTGAACATTTATCATATTTCCAAACCACATCTTGACTGTTTTTGCAGTGTTGTAGGGTGCATCATTCTTTGTAGTGAATGAATGGTGTTACCATGAAGGGGTGTATTTGGTCTAATTATTTGATTCCTTCTCTCTGGAGAATTCTCTGGAGCTTATGTAGCAGGTGTTGATTTATAATGTGTTTTTATTTCTATAAATGTGTTATGCATTATTAATTCACACAAAATCCGTACATTTCTCCGTTTGTAATTGATATGTTCATCTATGTATGTATGTGAGGAAAGTAAAGGGGAGAAAGTGTTTTCTTTTCTTTGATGAGTTTCGCGCACGTTGCTATCGTGACGTCATCGGCGTGCTGCGCACTCTTGCTTCAGTCCGCGGGAGGTCTGAGCAGAGCGAGGTGCGTATTATGTTCATTCCTGTTCAAAACCGCGAATAAACGGAAATAATCACTTAATGCTTGATTTGTGTATTATGATATATACACATATGCGTTACGTGAATACATTGTTTTTGTTTATAACCGAGTTTAAAGTCGTTTTACCTGCAAAGCGTAGTCTTAATCGAGGGAATGCAATGTGACGTTGGTTGTAAAGGTTGGCCTGCGAAGCGTGACTTCTGATTTCTTTTTGGTGTGAATGTTTAGCAGGAGCAGGCAAGATTGTACAACGGATAAATAACTGCATGTTTTCTACCTTATGCAGGTATAGTTTTTCATGTGTTCTCATTATGTTTTTATATGTGTTTAAACTTAAATTGGTTTTATGTTTATATAAAATGCTGGAAATTTTGCATTGAGGAAAGTGCTGTATACAAGATTCATTTTGCAGATACAGTCGTGTTGTATTTGAAGCGATTATTATTTATTATTTTCTTTATTATTACTGCTTTCTGTATATGTATATGAAGTTTTCGGTATTGTGTAACTCTTGCTTCAGTCCGCGGGAGGTCTGAGCAGAGCGAGCAGGAGCAGGCAAGATTGTACAACGGATAAATAACTGCATGTTTTCTATCTAATGCAGCATAAAAATACGGCAGAACCAGCACACTGACTCCGGTGTTTATTTCATCCACACACACATGACACAACGTAGAGGGGTGCCCGAACCGGCTACACTTATTCCAGAGGACTTGGGTCATAAGTCAGGGTACACTGTGGACAGGGTGCCAATCCATCAGAGTGCGCACATTTACTGTACATACATTCATTCACACAGTACAGGCAATTTGGGAGCGCCAATTAGCCTAATCTGTATGTCTTTGGACTATGGGAGGAAACCGGAGGATGGGAGGAAGTACGGGGAGAATATGCAAACTCCATGCACAAGGAGGCAAGAATCGAACCTGGCAGGTAATCGAACCCAGAACCTGGAGATGCCAGGCGACAGTGTTAACCACTAAGCTATTGCGCTGCCTGGTAAACACTAAATAAAGATAATAATAAGAACTGGCTTATTGAAAGTGACTTTGAATGTGCTAATTGATATGTTTGGCCCTGCCTGTTTTGGTCTTTTCATCAAGGTAATTTGTGTTTCTCAGAAGACCTTGATAAATATGGATTTTTGTGTTCCCTTGTTACAGTCATATATTTGAAACTCCAGGCAAGCGAGACGTCATCTGGAAATATTGACTCAAACGCACCTATACTCATCTGTACTGTCAAAGTCCTGCTTGTTGTGAGTTGGTGTAAGGTAATTACACTCGATCACTCCGATAACTCCTGCTCCTGTACTGTTGGCCTGTTGACAGAACATTATGAACACTAAATGAATTTTAAAAATCTTTTCATATTCTTGCTTGGTTTTTCCATCTCATTCTGTGCCTGTATGCAGATTATTACAGGTAAAGATAAAACTTATATAAACTGTACAGTCCTTACCCTGCGCTGACAGGCAACACGCTCATAGGCTTTGATGAGGCGGTTTTTGTGGTACATCATCAATCCATAGTGCTCTTTGTTCCTTGTGTTGAAGCCAAATGAGATTGTTATTCCCTTTTTCTGAGACAAAGACTTAAGGAACATTATTGTTAAAATGTAAAATTATTTAATGCTTTTTTTTTCTCACACATTCTGCTGCTTTAATATTTGGCATAAGGATACAAGGGTAGGATTACACACAGGTTTGTACGAGTCTTTTACGACATTTGCTAGAGTTTTAGTCACATACTGAGCCTTAACCTTCAGCCCTTGAAGGATGATCTGCATTCTTGGCTTCAGGTAAAGGATACTACAGTATGCCTGAATCAAATAAACACAAACTTGATTACATATAGACCAGAGGTTATAAAATACAGTGATGTTCATAAATATTGTAACAATGCTAAGCCGTTTGAAACTTGGCCTCTTTACACCATTAAATTTGAAATGAAACCCTAAAGATGTGAGCTGAATCAAGAACTTAAGCTTTGATTTATCATTTCACAAAAGTGTGGCATTAACCATTTAAGAAATACAGCCATTGCCATCTACAATTGTCATCTTACAATCTCTCATCCCACCCTCCCCACCATTTTGTATATACCGTACATGCTTGACCTCTATCACTCATTGTAAGGTGTAGCCATTTTTGTTTTATCTATGAATATTGTTTTCCCTGTAAATGCTTTGATTTAGATTTTCTATTTCTCCTCCTACCTGATGGGAATTGATTAGATTTTTATCTGAAATAATAAATAATAATGAAGTTTATTATGATGAATAATCAATTAATAATACAGATTAGGTTAATTCCTATATCTTGTTCCTGGAAGACCGCTTTTATCTTAGCAAACTAAACTAGTGACCTCTAACAATAAATTATTTCCAAATTAACTTCTCACCCGCAATGAATATTCACTCTCTGGCACTGACATGATAGTCCCTGCCTGCTGCTTTTTTGTCTCCCTGGTGCTTTCGTACACATCAGCAGGAATTTGCAAGTCATAGCGGTCCCTTTCAAAGTCAAATTCCAAGTTTCCTGTAAATGTTCTGCAACAGAATATAGTGTAACCATTAGTTAGATATTATGATATCATTGTAGAAGCTGAGGGCGGCACAGTAGTGTAGTCGTTTGGACAGTTTCCTTCCACAGTCCAAAGACCTGCAGATTAGGCTAATTTGCATTCCCAAGTTGCCCGTAGTGTGTGTGCCCTGCGATGGATTGGCACCCTGTCCAGGGTGTCCCATGCCTTATGCCCTAAGTCTCCTGGAATAGGCTCCAGGCCCCCCGCGAACCTGAATACAGGATAAAGCAGTATAGGCGATGAGTGAGTGTAGAAGCTGACCCACAATATTGCTCTTGTCTCACAGTAACTTATCAAAGTATAAAAGTCTATTTTCTCAGCTATGCAAGTGGTGCTTATCTGTAATGCTCGACACTGGAAGCACGGTAACGCTTGCACACTTAATGCGTCCCCGTGCAACCACATTTCTGTCACCTGTGTTCACAGCAATGGGCGGGAAGTGCCTACACTGCATAGCATGGTCGAAGATCACCGGGGTAAATACATTCTTAAAGCTGGCATGATTCCTGGGCTACCTGTGGCTCTATTTCTAGGTCGCAATTGGCCTGGTCTGTTGCCTGAACGAGCTAAAGAAACGGAGGATGCAATGCTCGAGCTGGAGAAACCCCGCCGCGACACAGCTGGCATGGTTGGTGCATCTGTCTACTGACGGTGGTGTCACTGAAACTGAAGGTGAAGCTAATCCCTTTAATCTGTATGTTTCCCTGTCTCAGCAGGTAAAACATTGTGGCACCTTCGCACAATTACAACGTGACAACCCGTGACTGAAACACTGCTGGGAGCAGGTGGTATCAATAGAGGGAGGATTGGCATGGGTCTGGTTGGGCCGCTGAAAATTGGGACCAGATGCTGCCGCATATACTGTCCTGGTCTGCTTGATGTAGCCAAAAACGCCTGGGACAAGCAGCCCTCTCTATTCTGGTCATTTATCGAGTATGTTCAAGACCAACAATCGAACATTAATAAAACTTGTCTCTGGTACAACAGCACATGGCAAAGGCGCAAGGAGAGCAAAAGCGCACCTACAGTATGACCGGCTGAGCCACACGAGTTCAAGGTTAGGGCCCACAATCTGCTGCTCCTGCCTAGTGCTACTGTACTGTACATACAAGTTCCTGGCCCGGTGGCAATGGTTATACAGGCTACAGCTCTGGGGAAGAAAGCTGTTCCTCAGTTCCTCTGTTAGTGTGTGTCCTGATTGTCCTGTATATGAGGCACAAACAGTCTGTGTCCTGGATGGGTTGGATCCTTGATGATGTTGGTAGCTCTCTTGTGTAGACGGCTAGCATAAACTGTGTCAAGGTTGGGGAGCTTGGTTTCCACAATCCTCTGTGCAGTCCTAACTATTTAAGCAAGGTCTCTCAAGTTTTCTGCATCACAGCTGGTGTACCACACTGTGATGCAGTGACAGAGAATGCTCTCCAACATGCTCCTGTAGAAATTTATGAAGAGCTGAGAAGGTACATTGTCCTTTATGAGCTTTCTTAGAAAGAAAAGCCTCTGCTGAGCTTTCTTCACTAAGTGGGAAGTGTTAATGGTCCATGTATAATTCTTTGTTATGTGCAGACCTACAGTAGGAAGTTGACATTATTAGCCCTCTTAACCTCCTCAAGATTTATGTGGAGGGGTGGTGTCATTTTTCTTCCTCTCTTGTAGTCCACAACAATCTCCTTTGTTTTAGTGGTGATCAGAACTTGGTCACTATCCACACACCACTCAACCAGACTTTGAAACTCCTCTCTGTAGTGTGTCTTGCAAAGGTGGAAAGAGTAATATTAGTACTGTTACTTTAGTGAACCTTTACTGAAGTACAAGTAAAGTTACCCTTATAAAAATCTACTCAAGTAAAAGTAAAAAGTAGCTCATTAAAAATTTACTCAGAGTAAAAGTTACTGAGTTACTTTTTTTTTTTTTTACAGCGGGGGTGGGATGGGGGACGGAACACCCCTGCATAATAAATCTGTTCCCTTTGTTGTGCTTGAAATCAAAGTGGTCGCTTAAATATGACCAGGGGTTTGCTTCATAAGAATTTGTTGCCATTTCACTTTCAGCTGCGTCTGCATCACTGCATCATCTGTTTTGTCCGTCTCCATCGGTCTTGTGAATTTAGCGTGTTTTTTCTCCACGCTCATCAATCAATCAGTGCAGTGTTTTCCGGAGTAAAATTTTTTTCCTTCCCCGTTGTATTATTCATTTTTATTCATTTTTTTTTCCTCAGTAGCAAATATGATTTAAAATGTAGTGAAGTACAATACTTTAAACAAAACATACTTAAGTAAAAGTAAAATTAAAGATTTTAAAAACTACTTTAAAAAGTAGAAATACACAAAAAAATCTACTCAATTACAGTAATGCGAGTAAATGTAATTCATTACTTTTCACCTCTGGTGTCTTGTCATTTCCTGAGATCAGTCCCACTATTATATTTCAAAAAGAAGACACCTGAAGATATAATACATACGCACAAATCCTTTCAGCAGAGACGCAATAAAAACGAAGGACCTTCAGTACATGCTTGGGTACAAAAGGGTAAAAAATAGATTTTTAAATGCCATGATAGTAATTTGATGATTTGTGTGTGTGTGTCTGTGTGTGTGTGTGTGTGTGTGTGTGAGAGAGAGAGAAAGAGAGAGAGAGAGAGAGAGAGAGACTGATGTGTACAATACTGTTAAATTAAATTATTTAATTTCTAATGTTTATGTAGATTTTTTTATTCTACTTTTATAATCCTGCCCAGATGTAAGTATGGAAAGAATCAAATGAAAGTTTTGACAATTGCATGTGTTTTGATGGCTCCAAGTAATTAAGCTTACATTTTGTTAATAAAACTGTCGTTTGACATATTTCACAATATTTTTTTATGGATAGTTGTAAAACAAAAAAAAAATTAAAATTAAATACTTGACCATACCATCCCCCTTGAATTCTTTTTACAAATTCGACCACTGGAAAGGACTGCTGAAGAAGGTCTGCTGGACAGCCAAGGAAGAGCAGGCGTTAAATATGTTAAAGACCAAACTTACCAGCTCCTCTTATTTAAACTAGTCTCTGGTAAAGTGTTAGCCGCTAAGGACAAGAAAAGAGTCACAGCCAATGTAAACATTAACCCAAAGTGTATTAAACATAAATAAAGAAAAAGAGGTGCACCAAAGCCAACAAAACTAATAAAAATAATATTTACAAAATATATACAAAAAGCGATGGTGTGTAAGTGAGTGGAATGGTTGTTCAAAGTCCAGGGCCCGGTTTCTCGATAACGCACATTATTCACAAGCTAAGAAGACTCTTAAGATATATCTTACGTAAAGTGATAATGTCCCTTAGGAGTCTTCTTAAGTCGCTGCCTCTTACGTCCGACGTTACAAGGCGCTGTCTACAGTAAAGGTCCTGAATTAGCTGACATCGGTTGCTCAGGAATCGATTTTTGACTCCTTTTGCATGACAGCGTTAAGAAAGACTGCACTTTCTGTGCAAATTAAACATGGCACTAAATTCTTTTAATAACGTTTATTTCAACATGGGTTAACTTATCAATAGCATGCCATAATAGACAAATATATAAATGATTACGTTTATATAAATGCCGTGATTACGTTTCCATTTTACAACGCAAAAAATTAAACATGTTTAACATGCGGAAGGTCCCGGACCTTGCAGATCTTCACGGAACGTCAGGCTGGCACTCGAGGCGGCTCTATGCGCGTTGACTCAAGGTGGGATGCAGTGTTAGGCACCGTGAGCTGTCGCGAATGCCCGCCAACGTGTATTTTTTCACGCAGAAAGATGGAAACGTAATCACTTAACGTGAATCATGATGAACCGTACTTACGGCCACTGCGCGAAACCGCATAGGTGAGATAGGTGTATTACGCATTACAATCATTCAGAAAAATTAATAGATGCGGGGTTTGAAACTCCCAAGTTTATTTTCTCATTTAACTAAATAAAAATTTAAAAAATAAAACGTGTCAAAAGAAAAGTCCATCCAGTTATGGATAATGGCTAATGATCAATGAAACATATTTGAAACAAAAAGCAACAATCAGATGGACATCGGGACGTGGAGCGTAAGTCTGGCGCGTTGGCCTGGCAAGTGCAGGTCTAAACAGGTCAAGAAGCTAAATAATCTGTTGCCTTGGAAGGCGAAACCTTTTTTTTTTTTTTTAAATGGCGACCCTACGGAAAATATGAAAAGGGTTTTGTCTAAAGGAAAAAGGAAAAATGTACATGAGCCACACGGCTCCGCGGACGGCGCCGTCTTCAGTTTAGCACAACAACACGCTGTATCGCTGCCAAATTGTTTGCCACCTGTTTAATTTTAAAAGTGATCGCCAATTTTAATGCATTAGTCACATTATGAAATAGGCTAATTAAAAGTCACTCTATTAGTTCTGATATCAAATCAAATAAAATTCTACAAGCCTACAGTATATTCAATCATTAATACGACTTTGATACCCTGCCAAAATGTGCTTCCATACACCGCTGATTTATAAAGACTGCTGCTCAGTAGCGGCGACTAGCGTCTTGAGCTGAAACTACGCTAAGAATGAGTTAAGGTTGGTCCAAACGAACGTTTCGGGAAATGCGCCATAACGTTAAGAGAGAGGTTAAGGTACAACTTAAGAACTACTTAGCGATAAGAAGCTTACAAGAAACCGGGCCCAGATTATTTGTGAAGGTTGTGTGTAGTGGGAGAGCTGGATCAACCTCATTGGAGGTGTTGTTAATAATCCAGGAGCACGATTTTGAAGCAATAGTGAAGTGGTGAAGCAGACCTGGGGTGATAATCCAACTTCAAAATTTCTTTTGACTCCAAATTTATGAACACAAAACAACAGCGCACTGTAACTCCTCATGCTCTCCTCTTAGAACTTCCCTCACTTAGAACCTCACGACGTGGCTGCGCACTCTTACGAGACTTCATCCCCAAATCAATACACAGTTATTGGGACGCATAAACCATGACGGGTTCGATTTAAAAGGCACAGCAGTTTCCTTTTCTTATCTTGCTTATCAAAAGCCTATATAAAAAACCCTTCTATGTGGCTGCACTACAGGGTTACCTGCGCAGGTTCCAGATGATGATGCGGGTTCCACTTTTTGATTTGTTGCACAACACATCAATGACACTGAACTCAGACAGCAGGTCTTCTTTTGTGTTAAACAGAGAATGTGTCAGGATATCATGAAGGCACTCCTCATACTCTGGTGCAACACTGAGTGAACAGTGAAGTTAAGGATTAAACTGCACATAAGATTTTTTAAACTATCAAAAAGTATTCTTTTAACCTTTTATGTCTTAGTTTGCGAGTACCGAGTATCATGTATCACGCATGCGCTTCTTGTTTTGACACCGAGCGTCACGTGATCACAACTGAGCCAACGGTTTTTCTCTCCTGCGCTGCGGAATTGTAGGTAATCGTCTCCCCTGCTGGGTGAATACACACACACACACACGCACACGCACACTCTCTGCCTTACACAGAAACTCTGCAAGCAATAAGACCCAGCAGGGGAGACGATCGTGAGACGATTGCAGAGTTTCTGTGTAAGGCAAAGAGTGTGGGTGTGTGTTTGTGTGGGAAGCCGAGAGAAAGAGGGGATGGGAGGCGGCTGTAAAGGAGAGAGAGAGTGTGTGTGTGTGTGTGTGCGCACGAATTTGACACCGTGCACTTTGCTTTGTCATGATTCTTTTCAAAGGTAAAGTGTGCAGGTTCATTTAAAAAAAAAAAAAATTACTTTACAGCAGTGATTCAGTTAGTATATGCGAGAGTGACTAGTGATGTTCCTTGCAAATTTTTCTGTCTGGATTTATTTTTACTTTTTTTTAAAGGTAAAGTGCAGGTTAATTTGTTATATTTTTACCTTATATTTTGTATTAATTATTTTTATGTATTTATTCTTTTGGGCTATAGAACGAATAATTAGAGTTTCCATTATATTTCTATGGGAAAATTTGGTTTACGGGTGTTTTGGAATACGAGCCCGCTTCCAGATTCAATTATGCTTGTAATCCGAGGTTCCACTGTACGTATTTGGCTACACCTAGATAAACTTTTATTTGATTTTGTCCTGCAAATATAAACTTCATATGATATAAATTTCCTGTTTAGTGCTGCTGTTCACCATTCCTATTAAATCTAGCCATCTCTCTATCTGTGTCCAGGTAAAGGATATCATCTGTGTGTCCAGTGCTGGTGAACTCGACAATAGGTACTATGACATTCTCTGCTTTTATCTTCTCAAGATAAGTCTGTGACAATAGACCCACACACATGGTGCCAGCTTTCTTTGAGAAGATGATGGCATCCTTCCCCAAACGCATGGAGCCTGACTTAAAACCATTACCATACTGGCCCACTGGGGTATGGCCTTTTACTGTCTTCTTATCACTGAAACCAAAACTGAGAGAGAGAAAGAGAGAGAGAGAAAGAGAGAGAGAGATTGTATATTGCTTACACATAAACAAATCTGTAGTTGCAAGATGATTTATTTGCCCTCTGAAGGATAATGCCAGCATGATCACAGTCCTACCTGAGCATTTTGTGCATCTTATCATAATCCATGCCTTTTCCATTATCCGTTAACATAAGGCAGGCCTGGTCTTTGATCAAAGTTTTATCTATCCAAAATTGTTTTGCATTGACGTCTGGGTCATAAGCGTTGTCTGTCAGTAGGAAAAAACAGGTAAAATATAAATAAATAAATAAATACTGTCTAGTGTTGCTAAGTCACAAATTTACATGTGAGAAAATATACATATATATTTAAAGCATGCACTAAAGTGTAGAATGGCAGAACACAGTTATGAGAGTAAAGCTACTTTTATTCCTTTATACAGTATAATCCCCAGCTACTACAATATGCACTTATCCCTGCAATTTAATTAGTGCTTGACTACCGTCAATGTACTGTAGGTGTCACGGTTCGCCACCAGAGGGCGCCATGCTCCCGGACTCCATTTTGTTTTCTTTTGTGTTTCCTTTGTTTGTCATTAAAACTTCAGTTCCCAGAGTGCACCTTGGTCAGGTGATGGGAGCACACCTGAACCGAGGTTAGCTAATTACGTTTGTGTTAAATAGTCTCTCAGTTTAGTTTTCCTTTGTCTGGCATCTGTTGTATTAACTTCAGTTGAGTTAAATGGGTGTCATGCCTTAATGTTCTTGGTGTCATGCCACTTCCCTAGCTCCTGGTTTGTGTAGCTCTTGTTTTAGTTTTGGTTAGTCATCCTAGTTTGTCATGTTATCTCCTAGCCTGTGTTTAGTCCATGTTTAGCCTGTTACGTTTAGTTCATGTTTAGCTCATGTTTAGCCTGTTAGGTTTAGCTCATGTTTAGCCTGTTAGGTTTAGCTCATGTTTAGCCTGTTAGGTTTAGCTCATGTTTAGCCTGTTAGGTTTAGCTCCCTGTCTTGGCGTAGCTCCCTGTCTTGGCATAGGTTAGTTAGTGTGTTGCTTATGTCCTGTGTTCCTGTTCCTTAGTTTCCCTGATGTAGATGTCTGTTTATGTTTGGTTTGCCTTATTAAAAGACTTTTCCCCATGATCACCTCTGCCTACACAACACCCTTAAAACCCATGCACAGCACCCGTTACAGAATGCCAGACCTAAAAAGTAGTATAGCGGAGGGGCCTCCCCTGGATATTTTTTTTTTGGGGGGGGGGCTATGATCATGACGTCGGGGCAAGCGGACCTCGTGGGTAGTCGGCTTGCCATCCGACGGAACAATGTGGAGCACGCAGGAGCGAGGGGAGCGACGCTCAGCAGCGAAGGACTGGAGAGGGCGAGCGAGCAACGCAGCAGGACTGGAGAGGCTCGAGGCTGGCTATACGACATGTGCCCCCACAGACACAGGACGACGGAACCAGGGGTAGGGGAAAAACCCCAGTCGGTGTGTCGGCAAAAGGGGCACAGCAGGGAGCACCAAC
This sequence comes from Clarias gariepinus, assembly GCF_024256425.1. Classification (NCBI taxonomy): domain Eukaryota; kingdom Metazoa; phylum Chordata; class Actinopteri; order Siluriformes; family Clariidae; genus Clarias; species Clarias gariepinus. The sequence goes on from NC_071104.1 coordinate 14,287,388, forward strand.
AGCAGAGGCGAGTGCTCCAACAGCAGGAAAATGCGTGCAGGGCAAGCAACGATAATGAGCACATGTAAACCCTGCTGGAGTTGGGTGCACGGCTCCAGGACCAGCTCGTTCAGCTTAACCGTACAGGTCCAGAATCTGGCTCCGAGAACCCCGACAGGCATGAGCCAGAGCCGCCTCTGTCCAGCTTCGGCAAGCTTCCCCCCCTGCCCTACTTCGTCTACCTCGACGACGGCGAACCTCAGCCCTACGCTGATGGTGAGCTTCCGCCTCTGCCCTGCTTCGTCGGCCTGGACGACGGCGAACCTCAGCCCTACGATGATGGTGAGCTGCCGCCTCTGCCCTGCTTCGACGGCCTCGACAGCGGCAAACCTTTGTCATGCAATCCAGCTGTTCCTCCTCCGCCTTGCGTCGACGTCGAGTCACCTGCCTGTTTCGCTGACGACGACGTCGTGCTCCTCGCACCGCCACCCGCCTTCGGCGACGACCCAGCGCCAGTGCTCCTCGCTCCGTCTCCGACCGCCTTCGGCGACGACCCAGTGCTCCTCGCTCCGTCTCCGACCGGCTTCGGCAACGACCCAGTGCTCCTCGCTCCGTCTCCGACCGGCTTCGGCGACGACCCAGCGCTCCTCGCTCTGTCTCCGACCTGCCACGACACAGCATCACTGCCCCCCCTGCTACCCTCCCCAGGGAACTCGGGCTGCAGTCTATCTGGCGGGAGGACCATACACGGATTTTGGGGAGGGTGCCCTGAACCACCATTTGGCGCTCCGGTGTAGCGCCTTTGGAGGGGGAGTAATGTCAAGGTTCGCCACCAGAGGGCGCCATGCTCCCGGACTCCATTTTGTTTTCTTTTGTGTTTCCGGTGTTTCCTTTGTTTGTCATTAAAACTTTAGTTCCCAGAGTGTTACGTTTGTGTTAAATAGTCTCTCAGTTTAGTTTCCTTCGTCTGGCACCTGTTGTATTAACTTCAGTTGAGTTAAATGGGTGTTATGTTTCAATGTTCTTGGTGTCATGCCACTTCCCTAGCTCCTGGTTTGTGTAGCTCTTGTTTTAGTTTTGGTTAGTCATCCTAGTTTGTCATGTTATCTCCTAGCCTGTTGTTAGTTCATGTTTAGCCTGTTACGTTTAGTTCATGTTTAGCTCATGTTTAGCCTGTTACGTTTAGCTCATGTTTAGCCTGTTACGTTTAGCCTGTTACGTTTAGCCTGTTACGTTTAGCCTGTTACGTTTAGCCTGTTACGTTTAGCCTGTTACGTTTAGCCTGTTACGTTTAGCCTGTTGAGTGTAACTCCCTGTCTTGGTGTAACTCCCTATCTTGGCATAGGTTAGTTAGTGTGTTGCTTATGTCCTGTGTTGCTGTTCCTTAGTTTCCCCGATGTAGATGTCTGTTTATGTTTGGTTTGCCTTATTAAAAGACTTTTCCCCATGATCACCTCTGCCTACACACCTCCCTTAAAACCCACGCACAGCACCCGTTACAGTAGGAAGTTTTCTCTGTATGCCAGAGACATGATCAAACTGCATGTTTCAAATCATTGTCACTGCTGAAACAGCAGTGGGATTGTCAATTTCTGTTTTATGACCATTTTTAAACATTTGTATCATTCAAATGTTTTACTCTGGCAAAGTGTCTTATCACCATCCTGTGCTTGAAGTCTTCTGTAAATGTCAATCAGTTTTACATCTTTCATGAGCAATTTCAACACAACATGCTGTTCCTGATGCTTGCACTAACATGGCTACACTTCATTTTGCTTAACATGCTGTGGCCTGACATGTACCACCATGCAGTAAGACAAGACACATGTCAACACAATTAAGATGTGCTTGAATTTCTTCCTCTGCTCATGAGACAACAAGTAGTGGTTTGTCTTGAACTCCCCTTGTAGTATGTTAAAAGTATTAAATGCAAAATAGAGTTTGCCCTGAACTAAGGTTAACCTTTTATTACATTACACCTTGATGGATGTAGTTTACTGCTTTAACAAATTTTAACATTTGACAATAAAAAGATATATAGAGAAAGAAAGTGTGTGAGAGAGAAAGAAAAAAACAACTGAACTTAAACCCACTATAGCAACTAATGTTATGCATATACACACTCACATACAAGCATGTATGCACATGTACAAAAGAATGTCTGAAAAAAAACTTCTCTGTTTAGATTTAGATACATACATATTTAATTTCCTTGTTGTCTACAAATTGTACATTCTGTTTAGGAGTTAATCTTAGACTTGCCCTTTTTAAGCAACCAGAATATTTTCTATAGTTCAGAATGTTAAAGATTTAAACTCTCTATAAAACCCATCGATTGTATGCAATAGGAAAAAAAAAAAAAGTGACTGTATTGACTTACCAATGAGTGCTGCTATAGCACTGAAGGGCCAGGTGTGGCTAGTGGAGTTTGAGTGCAGATATCGTGGATTAATCTTAAAGAGGAAAAACACATACGAACATCAAGTCTCAACGCATAAGGCTGTTAAAAGCAACATATACAGTAATAATCTATAGATAGATAGATAGATGGATTGATTGATTGATTGATTTCCCCAAGATGCAGTGTGAATAAACAAAAAACAAGCTGCATTCATGCACATCCATTCATGGCACATACTGTACATTAAAATAATTTTGGCGAGCACTGATGAGGAGGCTTATTAACATTAGCACACTATCAACTGTATTAATTTACGTTGTTTATTTATATCGATTTATTACTAAGTACACTGCTGGTACCTTTATACACAAATCTTGATTTTATTGCAGTGACTTATTTTTTATACAAATTTTGTGTTGAATTGAATATGTATACCATATGACCATATATATATATATATATATATATATATATATATATGGAGTTATGTACTTAACAAAAAAAGGTCTTCACAGTCACCGGACCTGAACCCAATCGAGATGGTTTGGGGTGAGTTAGACTGCAGAGTGAAGGCAAAGGGGCCAGCAAGTGCTAAACACCTCTAGGAACTCTTGGAGACTGTTGGAAAACCATTTCAGGTGACTATCTCTTGAAGCTCATCGAGAGAATGCCAAGAGTGTGCAAAGCAGTAATCAGAGCAAAGGGTGGCTATTTTGAAGAAACTAGAATATAAAACATGTTTTCAGTTATTTCATCTTTTTTGTTAAGTACATAACTGTGTTCATTCATAGTTTTGATGCCTTCAGTGAGAATCTACAAATGTAAATGGTCATGAAAATAAAGAACACACATTGAATAATGATGGTGTGTCCAAACTTTTGGCCTGTACTGTATATATTTATATATTTACTTTTAAGGTCTAAAAACCCCACTAATGTAATAGCTTGGTTATTTAGTACATTCAGGTCATCAGACTACTTTATTTTTAGAACCTGTCTAGACCTGACCACCTGAAGCAACCCTTTCTTATGGCAACACAAATTTTTATACCCAATCATGTTAGTTCTCATCATACTGAGTATGTAGGAAAATGCTCTTAATTTCAGTTAACAAACATGAATGTGGTTTTTACAGTTTTTAACATGCAACTTCATCAAGTGTTTATGTGATCTTTAGTTAGAAGTGCTGAAGTCAGATCAGAAAGTAGTTCCTGAGAACTTCCTGAAAGTAGACTGCACAGGGAGCACTTTACACTTTAAAGTACACTGTGGAACAGACCACAGCAATCTGTAATCCATTGCTCTTTCTGTGATATCCCAAATGTAAAAAATATTAAAGTTAGTTAAAAAATAAGGTTAAAAAATAAGGTTACAAAATAGTAAAGATAGTAATTTTTGTTTAGTAGGGTTAATATTTTTCATTGATGATTTTTAAATGCTTGAATTACATTGTCTTTTAAAATATACAATCACAATAAATCGCAGTGCTAAAAATGTCTAGCAGTGTAGATGCTGTAAGGATTTTTTCCATACAGATCAAATTGCAATGCAGAAAAAATCAATACTTTTTATTGCAAATGTTATTAAAAGTTTTTGTTTAGTTTATGTAATTCAACATGTTATTTTGCTTTAGGGAATTTTGGCACTGTTATCGACAATATGACAACATTTATCATATTACTCTCATTATGACATAGGACTCATTGTGACTGACAGGAAGAGGCTTCCAGTTACAGATGACTAGAAATTTTTTTTCACAGGACAAACACATTGCCACTTGAGTGTCAGCCTTAGGGTATTTTTTTTTAAATATTAATTTCCCCATGTTAACTAGGAAAAAAAAATCCTGATAGCAGCCTGTCACCTGTTGCACAATAGCAACTACTGTATTGTAGTTCAAAATTCTGTAGGTTCTAGTATTATATTGGTGACTTTTAAAGTCTAAATGGAATAGATTACAGACATGATTTGCACACACACTGCTTCTAGACATTAAAAACCTATTACACAGCCTCTGCTGGTTGTTCCTGACTGAAGAACAGCCACACTGCCTGAGTAAAGCTCTGATGAAATGAAAGTGAAAGTTATTCTACCAACAAAAAGGCAATAATGTTACCAGAAATGAAACTGTACCCTGACAGATGTACTTTAGTTTATCAGTTTCAACTGTTTTTTTTTTTTACACAACACACACTTATTCAGTCCACATGTGAAATCTATTTGTAATTTAGAACAACAAAAAAACAAAAACAAAAGAACAATTCTCAATGATTATTGCTACAGTGGTTATGATTTAGTCTAGGTAAAGCTCATAAGTACTTACTGAACTTAAAGGTATTCCTTTATTTGTTTGAGCTGTCATCTTAATTTAAACTTCTGTCTACAGTTCCAAAGTGAGCTTCTTATTAAGGAAATGTTTCTGCTGTTTTGAAATACAGTGCATTGACTTTTATACAGACGTTGGAGAAACTCCACCCCATGTGACACAGTAGAGAGGGTGGACATTAATTTTACATTCAGTGACTCATTAGTTGTGTGTAGGTACTGTCTGTGTGTGTGGGGGGGGGTGCGTGTGTGTGCGTGTGTGCATGTTTGTGTGTTTTAATGGGTCCAGTACCAGTTTGTTTCAGATTCTGCCAGCCTTTAATCAGATCTATCACTATTGTATATTTCATTTCTGGAAATGGTTCTTAACTGTATACAGGTATTTAACACAACTAATTATTTTACTATACTATTACTAATTCAATTTTAAACATCTGAACTGGATATATTATATGTATGTAGCAATTAAATAAAATTAAAATAGCAGTTCTCATGGAAGAATAGCAGAAGAATTTGTGAGATCTGAAGTTAAAGAGAAGCAAACCACATTCATTCATATGTATCTTGTTCCATGTGGCAGGATCTCTACTACACTGAAATACCAAGAAAAACTCATTCTGTGATGTAATGCCTTTCATAGGCCAGTGCACCTCAGTACTTTATAGGCTGCACTATGTGCAATAGATCAGGTATACACCAGTTTACCTAACTTAAGGTTTCTAAGGTTAGAAAATGGGTATCTCCAATATTAGGTTAATATATCTAATATTAAGTTAATTTTGATATTAATGCTTTGATTAAATGTAAGAGTAACCCATTCTTTCGTGTATTATTAGCTGTTGGACCTATAAAATCCTATTAACTCAATAAAAAAGACCTATTAAATCAATAAAATTGATTTACGCTCCATTATCACAAATACATATTTGTTACCAAAATGAAACTGACTGATGTAATTATGGAAGTGAAATCTGTGTGGAAAGAGATCCAAAATGCCTATGTTGCCATCTGAAATCTGTTTAAAATTCCAGACTGTACACTGTCTTCTTTTTGTGCCAAACAATTACAACTGTGCGGGGGAAAAATGATAATAAATGATGATAGGAGACCAGCCAGTCATCTGCCTATAACTCAGCTGCTTTCACATGAAAAGGAGAGGAATCATATACCCCTAATTAAGATTCATTACTTATTTCTATTTAGTTTTACATTGCTGATACACTTTGTATACTGCTGATAACTTCTTGCTCTTAACTGACACAGAAAGGTGATCCTGCCTTTGCGGATGTTGTTTTGGTAGACATTAACCATGTTCATTTTCTAAGCGTATGTCAACATACTGTTTGTTGCTGTCTATTAAATTTTCATCTCTTAAATTAGCAACATTTTAAATTCTGCATGGCAATGCACTCAAGTTCAAAAACGTTTTAAATTAGTCATAAAAAGAACACAGGTGTGCTTTTCAGCAGCTAGGCACTTACCCACCCACACAACCACATGTGGGGTTCTATGGATCAACACTTTTTTTTTCTACAGGCTTCTCTCTGCCAACAACAAACCCACCAGTAAATAAATTTCTTTTTAAAACCACAAGAGGAAAGCATAACATGTTATCACCCTTACAAACGCCCTTACATCTCCTCTTTGGTCTTCCTTTAAACCTCCTGCCTGGCAGTTCCAACCTTAGCATCCTTCAACCGATATATTCACAAACTCTCCTCATGTCCAAACCACCTCAATCTGGCCTCTCTGACTTTATCTCCAAAACATCTAACATGGTTGTTAAAGTCCTTCACCTTTTTTTACCTCCCTGTAGCCTCACTGTTCCTCTTAGGTCCCTCTCATTTAAACACATGTATTCCATCTTTCTGCGGCTAACCTTCATTCCTCTGCTTTCCAGAGCGTACCTCCACCCCTCCAAATTTTCCTTCACCTGTTCCCTGCTCTCGCTACAAAGCACAATGTCAAAAATATATCCTAACAACCTTTCATCAAAACGAATCTTGACAGTTTTATTGCTCCCTTAAGTGTTTTTTATGACTGTTAGGAATGTGTGTATTATTATTACTATTATTATTATTGGTAAAAAAAAGAATGCTTATGAGAGTATAATTTCTGAGTTGCCTTTGACGGCTGTGTATGAGTCGTCTTTAACTAGAGCTCCGAAGAACCGCAATATGTATCTGCGTCAAACTCAATGACCACCGTGTGAATCGCTTTGAGTCTGGACCAGGGACGCAAGTGGGGCTTCGTGTTTAAATACTTAGACGGGGAGATGTTTTTTTAATCAACTGGAGAACAGTGAAACATTTAACCCGTGTGTTAAAAAAAACAACGATCACATCAAACGACTGGAGTGTGTTGAGCTTGCTGATTATTAGTCTACTTAAAGAAATGAAGGAGATTAAAGGATCCTTACCAGAGAGTGAGAACCTAAATCTCTGGGACGAAATTAAAGAAGAAGAAATTCCTGTTGATGAAACAACAACAGCAACAAAGACTGCGGTGCAAAACGAATCTAAGAAAAGACTGATGAGAATAATATAGGAGACAAAAGCAGCAGCTACGGGAAAATGGTTCTACCGCGTGAGTTGGGGTTTGACCAGCAAGAGCGAGCCAGAGGATTCTGTGACACTTTAACACCGAGTGTGGTGTTTTTCATGCAACTCTGAGCATCCCTGTCAACGCTTGGATGCGAATGCATGAAGTTTTCGGTGTGCGAATCACAGGACCTTTCCACAAGAGTCGTGATTGGAGGGATCAGCTTGTGACGAGACGCGCTCTCTCCTTCTAACTCTGCCTCTTCTTCAGGTGGTTAGTTTAAATCCCTCTAGTTCACAGCTTCGAGACATCCATAACGCTATCCGAATTTATGTCATTAGCATCATGACGAGCGACTCAACACAAGTCTCTGTGCCGGCAACAGTGTTTTAAGTTAGCCGTGCAATTGGGAGGGCTGCGAGTGTGCGACGGTTACGCTGCGTCACAATGATGAGACAGACGGATGGCTTACCCGTTTTTATTTGGACGCGATAAAATCTGTAGTGACAAGGCTGTTGACTATAGTCTTGTATCGCTACCAAAAGGGAACCTGCTACGGTTTTAATGTTGACCATCCTAGTCAGAAACACCACGAGTATCTACACGAGTTGAGAACCACAGAGGGCATCGAAGAGACGCTTATAGAAATACAGAGAGCGTTAACTGGACAGGACGATACTACGCCTAAGAACTGAAGCTTAAAAAAAGGAGCGGGAACGGCGTCTGAAAAAAGAAGAAGATGGGTAACTGCCTGAGAAAATGGAGCTCGTATGTGCACGAGTATCTGGTGATTAGCGAGATGCAGAGACTGGTGGTTAAAGTAATCGAAAACAGAGTCGCCGATGCTTTAAAGTTTAAATCCAATTTTAACTGTGTACCTGATGAGCTAAAGAGATTCAAAGAGATTCTATTTATTATTAAATCTGTAACCGGTTCTATATACTGGGACGAGCTTGTGCAGGCAGTAATACACATGAACGAGAATTCCCCAGTTATGTAAGGGACCACCACTAGAGGTCACTGTTTTGTTTTTTTGTAGTTTTTGTTTGCAGACTCAGTTTCCCAGAAGGCACCTCGGTCAGGTGATGCGGGTGCACACCTAAGCCGAGGTAGCTCATTAGATAATCTATAAATAGCTGTTTAGTCTGGGAAACTGAGTCGAGCATTGTTTAAAGTTACTGTCATTACGCCGCAGCACTTTCGTGTTGTGTAACATGTATTAGTTTGTGTGTGATGTCATCAAGCCTGTGTTGCGCCATACGCTTTTGAGTATTGTTTGAGTTTGTTTGTTCTTTTGTTTTTGTTTCTTTATATTTATTTCGTTATTGATATGATTAAAAGGCTTTTTGCTTACAATACCCCTCTGCTTTTATGCCTGCTCTTTGCGCCCATGGCAATAATATCCGCCTGTAACACCCTGATCCTGACAAGTTATTATTTTTTGTAAGATTATTGATGTTTTGATTGAAAAAGAAATGAACATGCATAATATGTTTACACTTTATGTCATGTTTATTCATGGACAATTCATGATATTTTATATAGAAATAGCAATGTAATCCTTACACAAGCTTTGAAAGTAATCAAACGCGGTTAATATTACTTTGTGATTCTTCTTGTATTATGTTTTAAAGAAAAAAATGATGCTGTTTTTTATAAAACACTTTTCAGGGTTAAGCCTAACAGATCTTAAATAACAAGAGTAGCGGAAGATACATCACAGACACAGGGAGTGAGTCTTAACCATAAACACTCATTCTGATCAAAAATAAAGGTAATCGGATAGAGGGATATCTCGAAACCCCGATAGGCTGATGAAAAAAATATATTATGATCCTTCACACCACGCTAGTTTCGGAGGGGTGCAGAGGCTGCATAAGGCCTTACAAAATGAATCAGGTCAAAAAATAAATATCAAGAGGGTTAAGGATTTTCAAGCTGAACAAGACGCGTACACACTGCATAAACCTGCCAGAATGCGATTTCAACTCTCAATCAGTTTCAGGCAGATCTCTGCAATATGCAAAAACTGGCGTCATACAACAACCGGTTTAAGTATTTACTGTAAGAGCCATATTTCATTTTTATGAATTTGTTGTTGTGTTTATTTTTATTTCATTAGTTAAGTTGTTCTGTGACATCATTTTATCTGTGACGTCATTTCATAGTTGCATGACTATTGCGCATGGTAGAAATCAGTTAAGAGACGGAAGCCGTGGAGAACACAAGTTTTTGACCGTAAACTAAAAGATACAGCAAATAAGTTATAACTATAATTTAAGACCGTAAGCTACGAGATGCAGCAAATAAGTTGTGTAACCACAGTGGATTTATGCAATTCAACGACGAAGTTTCGCCCCTGGACAGTGCATCAATGGTGTCGTCTAAGACGCTTGATTCTAACAAGCACGGAAGCGTAGCGACGGCGACTTTCGAAAGGTCGTCAACATCTACAGCATCCTCAGCTCGGCTAAAAAGGGCAAAAGCTAACAGAGCAGTCCTGTTGGCTGAAGCAGCAACCTTAGACCAACGGCAGGCGTTAGAAGTGGAGAAAGCACAATTAAAGGCACAATTAAAGGCAAAAAAAAAAGGCTGAAAATCGAAACAGCTTGCAAAGGTTGATGCCAAAATAAAAGTGTATCAGGGTTGTGAAGAACGACAAAGTTCCGCAAGACAGAGTGTGGTCATCGAACCGAGTGGTGCACATGAATATAATGAATATAATGAATATTACGAGCACAGTGCGTCAACGAAATATGCCAGACTGCCATCACGTCGCCAGGCAGCCCGTTCAAGTGTGCTCGTAAGTGTCAGACCTAAAATGACTAGTACTTTAAAGGAATGGCCTACCCAGGGCAACGAATATTCACTCCATAATACTGATACAGTAGAGCTTTAGAATGTGATGCAATGTCAGCCAGATATTACAGAAATGCTTGTGAAGAGTCAAAGGCAATTTTCCTTACCTCAGCTCAATGTTCCTTTGTTTTATGGAGACCCACTTGAGTTTAAGTCCCTTATGAAGGCATTTAAACATGTTGTTGAATCCAGAGCTGATAGTAATATCGATAAGCTATACTTTCTTGAGAATTATACTAGGGGAGAGCCTAGAGACTTAGTGGAGAGCTGCCACCATATGCCAGATCATCTTGGTTATGCAGAAGCAATGAGAATGCTACATGACAGGTTTGGAAATGAGATAAAAATTGCAACAAAGCTGATGCAAAAGGCATTTAAATGGCCGGAAATAAAGCCAGAGGACAGAAAGTCATTAAGTGCTTTCTCCCTGTTCCTGGTAACTTGCCGCAATGTTATGGCAAATGTTAAACACATGGACGAGTTAGATATTCCTACCAACATGAGGATTATTGTCTTAAAACTGCCCTACAAATTGCGTGATAGATGGAGGGCCCATGTGTACGAGTACCAAGAGTGCAGTCAGAGAAGAGCCAAGTTCGCGCAGCTGGTGGAATTCGTCGATCAAGCAAAAGTAATGTCAAACCCACTCTTTGGACACCTGAACATCTTGACTAGTGATGAGAAACACTGTAACAAACCTCTTCAAGGACCTAAGCCGAAAAAAGAAAAAAAAAAAGGTATCAGCCTGCAACTGGTGTAAAACAGGTTGGTGAAAATCATAAAGATTTGATTACAGCAAAGAGTAGTGGTGCATCAGTTATCAGTGCTTTCACTAAACCTTGTGCATTCTGCGAGAAAAGTCATACCTTAGATGAATGCTACCAGTTCAACGCTAAGACATAAAGACAAATTGGACTTTTTGAGAAAGAATAGATTTTGCTTCGGATGTTTAGTAAAAAGACATTTAAGCAAAGACTGCACAAGAAGAATCACATGTAAGTCGTGCTCAAAGAAACATCCTTGCATGCTACACCCTAAAAAATGCTGAGTTAAAAACATCCAATCTGGGTTGTTTTTAACCCAGCTGCTGGGTAAATATTGGACTAACTACATGCTGGGTAAATTTAACCCAGCAAAATGGGTTATTTTTTTAACCCAGCAAAATAAGTTAAATATTTAACTATGATGCTGGGTTAATTCTACCACATAAATTGGTCAAATGTTCTATCCAGATGTTGGTTCATTTAAACTGGAATGTTGGGTTAATTATACCACACAAATAGGTTATTATTATTTTTATGTTTTACAGTGAATCTGTAGAGGGAAAAAAAACTACCTATGTCTATTAAACAGTTAAATAACTTTGATATACTGGTTTATTACAAAATTAAATGTTCATAAAAAACATTTATTTTTTAAAAGCACAAGAGCAGATAATCAACAGCGACATCATTACTATACTATTACTCACAAGGGCAGAATGGAGTAATAACACAAATAGGCTGAGGCAGCTTCTACAGAGCAGGATCTATTTGTGACATTAGATATCTTTTCTGCAGAACAAAACTATCCAGCCCTGGTCTCATTTTAACATACAAACACTGTCTATGACTTTTCAAGGACACAAAAAGTCCTATACAGGAGCACACTGCTTTGAATAGTTAATGTCAAAAATATAAAATGCCTTGAAGCACACATCAACCGCCCCAGGTAGTGTGCATTGCTCCAGAGCCTGTCCCACCAGAATGACAAATGCCTGACTCTCCCAACATCAGGATGTAGGGGTACAGCCTTGACACTTCAGCCTGCTGGCGGTATTCCACCATGTTGGTGCCAACCTTAGAAAGAAATAAAAGAAAGTTAAACATTTGTTAAATAACAAAGAAGAACTAAATAAGACTATCAATTTAATGTGTAATAGGATTTATACTAAATAAAAAAAATGACAAAGCTAGGGTATAGATATCCTGAAACAAAAACATGGAGACAGCTACTACCAAAAATAAAATATGCAAAATAAGCATGGCTTTTGGGATAAAGCTCATATATATATACTTTAGTCAGACTAGTTGATCTTGTGGTCTGCGTTGATTTTAAGCTAATTACCAAGGAGATGCATTGTCATAGCTGGGGTCATACTGGCACATTACAATCACCCAAATATTAATGGATGGATGGGTGGGTCCATCTAGTAGTTATCTGTACAGCTGACTTAATTTAGTCACAAGCAACTTTGGTTAAAGAGGGCTACCTGGTTAGCTTACATGCAGCAGTCATATTTGCATACTACTTGCCAAAGGGGGAAAGGTGTAAAATATTGTTATAACTCGGGAGAAACGCGGACGAATTTTGACCGCGGAGTAAATTACTAGCTAGTGAAAAACGGGAGGGTTAGCAGGTGTGTATATTTGTGAGAGGGTAGTTAGTGTTTTGTTACACCCCAGCATTTTATTGTCTCAATCAGTGAGATTAATAAAGTTCTAATGTTAATGTGGTTGCTAACGCTAGCAACCTAACTAAATGCTAGCGTCATGATAATACTACAGTTACAGTTTCGTCACCCTGCAAACATTCTACAGAGAAAAATAAAAAGCTCCGACATTTATCCATTTCTTTCATACACAGGTGGGGCCTTATCCGTTTCTTTCATACACAGGTTGGCTAACTAGCAGCTATCGTCAGCTAAATTAACTTACCTCAGACCAGCCTGAAAGTTTAAGTGTAACCTTAACACGGTAACAGTAATAAATCTTACATATAGTAATATTTTTTTAGTCATATGTGACTTAGGTGAGTGAACATGTGTATACAGACCTTGTATTTAACGCCATTTTCAACATCCCTTAAATGAACCGTCATCAGCGGTGTGGGAGCTCAAGAGACACACAAAGCTCTGACTGACAGCCGCTGAATACACCGCTGAACTTTGGGGAAGGGGCCACCAAACGTAAACAAAAACTACCCAACTCTCTATAAATAACCCAGAAAAATGACCCAACGCTTGAGTAGAAAAAACAACCCAGCGTTTTTTAGTGTGTACACATTGCCGCACAAGACACAGCTCAGGTGATGGTAAAAGTTGATGAAACTGAAACAGTTAATACCTTGCCGGCCACAGTGAGTCATGAAACAAGTGCCTATACTGGGGCTGGAGACAATTGCATACTCTCCATATTACCTGTTAAAATAAAGTTAAAAAAAACTGACAAGACTGTAAAAGTGTATGCCTTTATGGACCCACGTTCTGCTACTTTCTGCACAGAGTCATTAGCAAGGCGGTTAAATGTTCAAGGCAGAAAGGTTGACATGATGTTAAGCACCATGAACTCAAAGAAACAAGTATAAAGCTATGTGATCACGGACTTGGAGGTTAGTGGCCTGGAAGAAAACTCCTTTGTTGAACTTTCCAAAGTGTTTACACAAAAGAGCAGCCCAGTCTCAGTGAAAAACTTTCCACAACAGTTAAACATTGATAAGTGGCCATACCTCAGTGAAGTAAAATAGCCTCAGATTGATGCTAGAGTTAAAATGCTCATAGGCAACAAAGAGTATAAGCTTCTAGAACCATGGCAAGTAATTAACAGCAGGTGAATCAGTTGAGGAAAGTACAGTATGTATGACAACCCGCAGACAAGCGTTACAGTCAACATAGTTTTCATCGAAAGTGTAGAACAAATAATAATACAACAGTACAACCATAACTTTCCTGAACGGAATTGTGATAATAAAGTCGAGTTGTCACAAGAGGACTATCAGTTTTTAGACTCTGTATCTAACTCTCTGCAGTTTACCAATAATCACTTCTACATCGGTCTTTCATTTAAGAAAGCAACTATTCAAATGTCAAACAATCGAAGTGCAGCCATGCTGCACTAAAGGCGCACTAAACCTCAAAAGGAAATTCGAAAATAACCGCTCCCTTCACGAGGAGTATGCAAACTTCATGAACGACATGCTTAAAAAGGGCCATGCAGTTAAGGTCCCTACACCTCACCTAAGTCGACAAGATGGTCAAGTGTGGTATATACCTCACCATGGTGTATATCATCCTCAAAAGAAAAAGCTAAGAGTGGTTTTCAACTGTGCTGCCAGCTATCAGGGAGTATCATTAAATAGCGAGTTCCTACAAGGGCCGGACCTGACAAATTCACTCATTGTAGTGCTTACACGCTTCAGACAATGATGTGACTTATTATGACAACCAGGTGGGCGGTTTACCGGATTTCAGCGGCGCCCTAGTTATGTACGGACAAGGAGTTGGATCGTTTTTGTAGGGAATATTTGATTTTTAGTATGTTTCATTGTATTCTGTGTGCATGAGAACAGAGTGATTTTCTTCCTGTTCTCACGACAGAAGCTGTACTTTCAATAAACACATCCTATGGAAGTTTATGTTAAAGGTCGTAAAACTGTTAAACGCGCGTAAATTGAGAGCTACTCCTAAATTTATGGTCTTCCTTACCTTATCTGTTAAAAGCATTCCAGACTGGATGTAAACACTTCTGCATCCACCTTTTCTTTGGTTCTTTGTGTGTGTGCGTATATATACTCCTGTCTCCCACAATAAACTTTGAACGTCTCACTGAGCACTAACTTGTGTGTATCATTGAGGGGTTCCCTGGTACCAGGCGGGACAAGCAGAATACAGGCTGAGCACTGAGTAGACAAAAGGAGGTCTACCAAAATTCAAGAAATCCCTACAATTTGGGGGCTCTGTCCGGGATACCTCTAATCAGGTGAGTGCTGCTTTTAAATTTTTTTCTCTATAAGCATAGAGCAAGCACGCTCCCTGGTTTTTGGTATCTGGACCATATACAGTACGGGGGAGGATTGTCTTGGGGCTTTTACGCCTGTTTAGCGCGCGCTCGCTTCTGAAAGGTTCCTTGAACTGAAGCATAGTGTGGAAGCTGTATTCTGTTGCCCGCTCTTTGTTATTGTCTTTGTTGAGCTCTTTGTTGTTGTCTTTGTTAAAGTATTGTGTGTTGTTTGTTGAAGATATTGTTTTTTTCTGTCGTGGGTTTATTCACATTTATAAAATGGGTAATAAGAACACAACTACTTATCCAAAGCCGGACCCAGAAGAGGTTCCGCGTGACTGGATGAATAGGTGTGGACTTACTTACTTTACCACACCTTGGCTTGATAATTTATCAGGGTGGACTGAACCACAATCTCAATTTTTAACCTATCCACGAGAAGGTACTTTTAAGCCTGAATATCTAGCCTCTGCTTACTCTCAGATATATGAGGGTATGGGTGATCCAGGTTGGGATTATCCTTATATGGGTTCATGTTATCAACAATGGGTAGAAATGAAAGCTCTTTGGGATAAATATTTAGACATAAAAGAAACTAAAATACAGAAGAAAAAGATTCCAAAGGTTACATCTGAAACTAAATTCAAGCCGCCTGTTCACTCAACCTTTCCGATCCCTCCTCCATATCATGCTGACATAGTAAGGTCAGCATCTAACCAACTAATTATTGAGAAAATCTATCCTAATTTGAATCCCACTAATCCTTTTGTGAGCTGCCCATCTGTGCCTGTCTCCCCTGTACCCACAAAACCGTGCTCACCTTCGTCGGAAGTGTGTGCCTCAGGAAAGGGAAAGACTCCCAAGAAGGTGTCAGGACGAACCTCTGACAGCCCTCTATCGGATGATCCCGAGGATACTGATGGTGAGGATGATAATAATTCGGACGATGAAGGTCCGGATGAGAGGTCTCGCCCCAAACCTCGACAAGAAAACACTGCGTTTGTTTTCTCTATGTGACCAAAGGGTCCAAAAATCCTTCCACCATCCGTAAGCACGCTGAAGGACATTATTAAGATGCTCCCTTCTCCCAACAAACCTTTGCATTTTGTTGATATGCTGATAAAGGCTTCTAGGCACTGTCAGCTCGTGGGTGCGGATTACCGCTTTATTTTGCAATCGGTTTTGGGAGATGGGTACGATGAGGCTGATTTAATAAAAACAGTAAAATGCTTAGACCCTGAAAAAGACACATGGACTGTAGTGGTGAAACAGGAAGATGTAGAGGGTGGGGAAAGACGGAAAAAGAAGGAATATGACTTTCATTGGGGTAATTCTAATGAGGCTATGAAACTTTTAAAAGATGAGCTAACTACTTATCTTCTTGCATGTCAACAAGCTAGTCAAGATCTGTCACAGGTAACTAATTGTAGACAAGAAAAGAGTGAGACTACATCCAGGTTTCTGGAGCGGTTTCGAGAGACCTGGACCCTTTTGGGTGGTATGCCCCTCCCTGAAGAAAACCCTAACCCACTTTTCCTTACAACCTTCTTGAATAATTGTCGACCAGAAATCGTGAAAATTTTAAAGTTTCAATTGTCAGATCGTTCTACAATGACTATCAAAAAAATTAGGTGAGCGTGTGAGAACACTAGAAGGAGATGGTATTTTAGAAAATAAACAAGTGGCATGTTTGTTTGTGGAAAGTGAAAGATACAGAGGTGGAAAAAAGGGAGGTAGAGGAGGCCGAAGAGGCCGTGGAAGAGGTAGAGGAGGTCTGCAGGGTCAGAGTGTACCCCGTAGATCTGGTTATTGTTATTATTGTTATAAAGAAGGTCATTGGGCTCGTGAATGTCACACGAAGGCCCGAGATGAGGGACGTAGTGGACAAAATGTGTATAATCAATTGAATGATGCTAATGAGGTGTTTTCTCCTAATCCTTCCCAGCAGCCACCACAGCGAGTACAACAACAACAACAGCAATATAGACCCAATCCCTTCTCAGGGATGCAGGTAGGAGCATATGATGCATAGGGATGCCCGCAGAGTTCCAGCCCCGCAATGTTACTTTGTACTTTCGAGTCACCTCAGGTTAATGAGTTGCCCTTTATAGAATTATGTATAGATGGTTCCGTATTCTCTTTTTTGGTTGATACGGGAGCCACAATGTCGTCTTTGGGTCGTGATTACGAGGGGCCGCTCTCAAATAAAAGTATCAGCTCTGTGGGAATTGAAGGGGTTGCTCAACGGAATTATTTTACTCCCCAGTTAACTGTAACATGTCCTTTAGATAAGGGAATTCATCTTTCTCATCGTTTAGTTTGCATGCCTGATTGTCCTTTTAATCTGTTAGGTCGTGATTTAATGAGTAGGCTACACATGTCCCTGACTTTTTCTGGAGCGAAACTCACTGTTGAAGTGCCTGATTCAGTTTCTTTCTCCCACCTTACAAATATGCGTGTAAATAATTGTTTCCTTTCTTCACAGAACAGCTCTCTTCCTGCTGCCCTTGAATGTGTGCCAAGCAGTCTGTGGGCTGAACATAAGGATGAGGTGGGGTTAGTTCACTGTGTGCCTTATAAAGCTAAATTAAAACACTTGCAACCTGTGTACATCAAACAATATCCACTCTCCGAGGCCAAGGCTTCAGGAATAGATGAGATTTTAAGCTCACTGCTCAAGCAGGGTGTTGTTAAACGATGTGCTTTCTTATCTAAAACTTTAGATGCTGTGGCACAAGGTTTGCCTGCCTGTCTCAGGGCTGTGGCCGCCTGTGCGGTGATGGTACAAGATGCTGAGAAGATTGTTCTCTCTCATCCTTTAATTTTGTATTCTCCACATCAAGTTAAACAAGTGCTACAGAACCTTCAAACACAACATATGACGGCTCAGAGAAGGTCTGGGTATGAGATTATCCTTTGTTCTACAAGTAACTTAGAGATAAAATCCACCTCTTCTTTTGACACCCTTGAATATGCTCTGGCACGCTTGATCAACGCACAGGACGACACGTTAGTAGATACAGATCATGACTGCTGTTCAGAGATCATTCACTCCACTAGTATACGCCCTGATCTGTCTTCTACTCCATTAGCAACTGGTGACACTCTGTTTGTAGATGGTTCTTGTTCAAAACCGTATGATGGGAAATTTCTTTGTGGTTATGCTGTGTGTGCATTGCCAGATATAACCATTGAAGCTTACTCTCTCCCTTTCTCCTCTGCTCAGGCAGCTGAACTTTTTGCTCTAACTCGTGCGTGTGTTCTTTCTGAGGAAAAAAGATGTCACTATATACACTGATTCTCGTTACGCTTTTGGTATCGCTCATGACTTTGGCCGCATCTGGCAATCCAGGGGTTTTCGTTCTGCTGAGGGTAAGCCAATTTCTCATTCTTCTCTAGTTCAGGATTTGATAGATGCATGCCATCTACCTAGTACTCTCGCTATTGTAAAAACTAAGGGTCATTCTTCTGGGGACTCTATGGAAGTGCGAGATAATTCTCTAGCTGATTGTATTGCAAAAAAAGCAGCTCAAAAACAGATTTTCTTTCCTGACTCTGGTTCTGATTTGATCAATACATCCTTTCTTGCTAGCTCTTTGATTCCTGATGTAGATTTATGGTCTTTGCAAGCTTCAGCCACGCCGAATGACTTCCTCTTTTTGGCAAGCTCAAGGTGCCTATGTTGCTTCTGATGGTTTATGGTATTGTGCTGATGGTCGTTTGTGCCTGCCATCTCATTGTCTTCCGTTCCTCGTGCGCGAGTTCCACGGTGTTACACATCGCGCGCGAATGGGGGTTAAGGAAGATATGAAAAAACTCTTTTGCATAGCCAACATGCTTGGAACAATTGATTTATTAATATCTAGATGTTTGGTGTGTGCTCAGAATAATGTGACAAAGGGTTTAGGTAAACACGAAAGTCTTCCATTACCTACTGCCCCGTTTGCAGAGTGGCAAATTGATTTTACGCATATGCCTGCATGTGGCACATTCAAATATATTCTGGTTTTGGTAGACAAGTTTTCTAGGTGGGTGGAAGCTTTCCCGTGTGCTCGTGAGAATGTAAAGGTGGTGACCCGAGTTTTAGCGAAAGAAATAATACCTCGTTATGGCGTGCCTCATGCTATTGACTCAAATAAAGGAACACCTTTTACATCTCAGGTAACACAGAATTTGTGTAAATATCTTTCACTGTCCTGGTATTTTCACATTCCTTATCATACACAGTCATCAGGTATAGTAGAAAGAACAAATAGGACACTGAAAGAAAAATTGACTAAAGCAATGCAAACCATGGGAAGTAAAAACTGGGTTGATCTGTTACCTGCTGTTCTAGCCGAAATGAGAATGACACCAAGAAAAGACGTGCACATGTCCCCACATGAAATTATATTTGGCAGACCCTTTCCCGTGCCATGGAGGAAAGGTAAACCCGCGATAGGAACAACTGATCTTGATGTACATATTGCTGAATATTCTGCTGCTCTGATAGATACTCTAACTAAACATTATGAACAAATTGCTAATGTGACTCCAATACCCTCAACAAAACCCACACATCCTTTTAATGTGGGAGATATTGTTCTGGTAAAATCTTTGACCCCCAGAAAACTGGGAGATTGTAAATATGATGGACCAGCAGAAATAATCGCAATTACTCGTACTGCTGTCTTAACTGATCTTTTTCCACAGTGGATCCATGCTACTAGGCTGAAGAGATGTCCTGTCGGCGTGAGACCAAAGGATGAATAAATGCGTGTGTATTATTATCTTTCTGTCTCTGTGATTTTTGTTTCCTAGACTAAAGACGTGCTGCAGTGATGTCCAACCCGTGATGTGACATAGAGAGAGTGACGTGACACAGAGGGATCGTCTGGGGTTGCCACTGAACGACTTTACTTCTGCTATTAGTGTAGCATTTCTGGTGGTGTCTTAGCGCCTCGTAAGGTGGGATGAGTGCAGATTGGGCGTGCCCGCACTCTGAGCACTGTATCGTCAAGAAAGGCCATAGTTCACCACTAGTAGTTATTTATGAGTTTGCACTCAACCTGTTATATTTCTGTGTATTCTTTTGGTCACACTTCATCCTGTAGAGTTTGTAAAACAGCACTAGGAGTGGAAACCTCTCCTGCCTTGAGATGAAGTTTCTTTTTGTCCTCCTAATCTTGAACAAGGGATTGTTGTACATAGTGCAACCTCATCCACATGATAATGTTTTTTGGAGATTCGCTAATTGGACCGCTAAGCAATATACCAATGAGTCTTGTTATGTGTGCCAACATTTCCCTTCCGCTGTAGGACAGACGTCACTGAGACCCCTACCTGGTAATGAATCAGCTCTCTTAGTAGCTGCACGAGTTTGTATTAGTTCCTACTGTCGAAATGGTACTCAGTATATTAACTCTAACCTGACACATAGCTTATTTTTGAATCAAACAGGGTCTGACTGGTGGTGCAGACTGATGCACTACGATCATAATTTCTCAAACCCTTGTGACTATTCACTTACTGCTTTAGATATTAGCCTCCTCCGCTTCAGCACGAGGAAAAGAGCTCTCGTCACTGCTTTCCAGGTCTTCACTTTGCCCAATTTTAAATATCCTTACTGCTTTATAGGAAATGGCTCTGTATTTCTTGGAAACATGCATCTAGATATGTGTAGTGAAGCATATTTTCCCTATTCTCCAGATCGTTCTTGTCCTGAAGGTAATTGCTCAGTAATCCACCCTGGCCCCCGTGGGACCATTAATCACTATTCAGATTGGTATTGGGTTTGTGATAAGGCTGTTTACATTTTCCTCCCTGCTAACTGGGCTGGAATTTGTGCCCCTTCTCAATTTAGAGGCTCTTTTACACTGGTCACACGAAACCCACGTGGAACCCAACATCATACTCGCCTTAAGCGGGATAATGATCCATTCCCTCCCCCTGATCATCAGTTACAGATTAAGGCAGTTAAATTTTGGCATGCTTTTTTTCCTCAATATGGTGTGACTCAGTTATGGAATCAGATTGAGGTAACACATTACAGGTTAGCTACTTTTGTTAATGCCACTAATATTGCTGTAGAAGGTATTAAAGGGGAATTAACTGCTCTTCGACTGACCACGGTACAGAATAGAATGGCCCTTGATTTAATCCTCGCAGAGAAGGGGGGTGTTTGTGCTATGGTAGGTGATAGTTGTTGTACATACATTCCAGCTAATGATGATGAACATGGAAAAATTTCTACTGCTTTGGAAAAGATGCGCGAGGTTGCTTCTCAGTTAAAAGATGATGAAAAGGGTCAAGTAGGTTGGGGAGTTTGGTATACTTTGTTTGGTCAATGGGCTCCTTATCTCTCCCTTGTCGTACCGGTTTTGTTTATTTTATTGTTGTTATGTCTTTTAGGTCCATGTATTTTTCGCTGTGTGCAAAATCTTTTGTACAAGTATGTTTCAGGTTATGTTCCTGCGCCGCGTCCGATGACCTATTATCCGCCAGCGACTTCTTGAAAGCTCTGAGTTTTATTCAACGATATTTCTTATGAATAAAAGGGGGGAATTGTAGGGAATATTTGATTTTTAGTATGTTTCATTGTATTCTGTGTGCATGAGAACAGAGTGATTTTCTTCCTGTTCTCACGACAGAAGCTGTACTTTCAATAAACACATCCTATGGAAGTTTATGTTAAAGGTCGTAAAACTGTTAAACGTGCGTAAATTGAGAGCTACTCCTAAATTTATGTTCTTCCTTACCTTATCTGTTAAAAGCATTCCAGACTGGATGTAAACACTTCTGCATCCACCTTTTCTTTGGTTCTTTGTGTGTGTGCGTATATATACTCCTGTCTCTCACAATAAACTTTGAACGTCTCACTGAGCACTGACTTGTGTGTATCATTGAGGGGTTCCCTGGTACCAGGCGGGACAAGCAGAATACAGGCTGAGCACTGAGTAGACAAAAGGAGGTCTACCAAAATTCAAGAAATCCTTACAGTTTTTTTCAAGACTGTTTCGTTTTATAGTACCTTTGGTAAAAAAGGGTTTCAGCGTTGCTAAGCCTCATATAACAACTGCTGCTAAGGCCCTCGCTTCAGACGTGATTAGCCCGGTCAGCGTGTATCGAAGTCTAAAAAAAGAAGAGTATCTAAAAAGAGAAAATCAGCTTTTTTCTCAGAGGTAAACGGAAAAGTGAAGTTGTTCAGCAGTTTAGTGTCACTATGGCATAAACAGTGAAACAACGTGGACTCATCGCTGTGCTTGTTGTAACTGAAAAAACGCTGCAACTGCTTCAAAGTCTTACCACTCCGTGACCGCTGAAATCCAACACGACACTACGTTAGGCTATGTCTTGACTCATTTGCATACAGGCGTTGATTGGATGTTTACCGAGTATAAAGGTAAAACAGTAGCAAAACCCGAGAGCTTGCAAATTCGAATGTGAGAACTTGTAAAATGAATATTTGTATTTGTAAGTTGAAATTTGTACTCACAGCCCTGATGTGAAAAGCTGCATCTATCGATTTGCACACCTGTGTTTTGAATTCGAAGTTGCAGATTAACAGGCACAATTGTGTACTACACATTTATCTTTGCGCTTTACTTCAGTTTCGCTGTACAACCACAAGTTGGCACTCACAACCCCTCAGATCTGGCAGTACAACCTCAAATCCCGGCGTACTGACTTTTGCTACTCATTTTGCGATATTCCTGTAGCAAAACTGACTTGTGCACTTGTAAACGCGGGGGCGGGGCTGGGGTGGAAATGAAGTAATTTTATTGGTCAATGCCTCACCAATGAACATTTAATTGGTTGGAGCCATCCAATAAAGTGGGAAGTTTTGTGCGCGATGACGTCACAGACTACACAGAGCAGCTTGCGCCGTTTCGGTGGTGGTGGTTGTCTATGCCAACCAATTAAACAACATTGCTGAGCTTTTACTGGTATATAAGATCCAGTAAAACTAATGATAGTTAATAAAATTTCCAAGCGTTTAGATACATATGCATACAAATGTTTGCATTGTGGCTGGCGTTGTTCATTAGTGAGGCATTGACCAATAAAATGACTTCATTTCCACCCCAGCCCCGCCCCCGCGTTTACAAGTGCACAAGTCAGTTTTGCTACAGGAATATCGCAAAATGAGTAGCAAAAGTCAGAGCGCTGGGATTTGAGGTTGTACTGCCAGATCTGAGAGGTTGTGAGCGCCGACTTGTGGTTGTACAGCGAAACTGAAGTAAAGCGCAAAGATAAATGTGTAGTACACAATTGTGCCTGTTAATCTGCAACTTCGAATTCAAAACACAGGTGTGCAAATCGATAGATGCAGCTTTTCACATCAGAGCTGTGAGTACAAATTTCAACTTACAAATACAAATATTCATTTTACAAGTTCTCACATTTGAATTTGCAAGCTCTCGGGTTTTACTACTGTTTTACCTTCATAACCGAGGGCTCAGGGGAGGTGTGTGTGTGTGTGTGTGTGTGTGTGTGAATTTTTTTTCAGAGGTAAACGGAAAAGTGAAGTTGTTCAGCTGTTTAGTGTCACTATGCAGATGTTAGACTCAGTGTAGTTACCGAAATCTTTGGTTTAGTTTTCATTGAGTGTCCACTTCCACATTTCCCTCGCTTTTATTACATGATTCTTATGTGAGCATAAACAGTGAAACACTCCGCAGGTTTATAATACACCGCGGCCAAGTGAACCACGTTCCTGTCAATTAGGCGCGTGGTCTGTTGCCTAGCAACACTTAACGAAATGAGGCATAATCGTAGTGTTTGCTTCGATTATGACATAGCATAGTTTATTATCTGCTGTGGTAGATCTGATATATTCAAATTCAATATTGTTTTAGCGATAATTTCACGGAAGCGAGTTTAGAACTAAATTGCTGTTCCTGCTCCAACTGAGACGTTCAGAAGCTTCAAATAGAATGAACAAACTAATAAATTTTTTCCATACAATATAAAATTCTGTAAAGCTTTCCTTTTTGTTATAGTACGAAGCCCCTAAATGGACAAAGGAGGAGAAAAAACGGCAGAAAAAAAGTAATGCCAAAAACTTTAGGTTATAATGCAAAACATGACTTGTTTTTTTTTTCTTCTGCGTTTTTTTTCCCTCTTCCTTTGTCCCCTTAGAGACTCTGTAGTAGGTTTTCTCAGTTGAATATGAAAAAAAAAATACTGCTGATTATCAACGCGGGAATGAATGGCGCATTGTCCGAGTGCAAGTTGATCTTGGAGCAAAAATATTTGCTTTGGGTGAAAACACCATCTAGCGATCATTGTGTGTCAGCAACAGCTTCCCATTCAAAACAATAGGCGGTCAAATGACCGCTGAACCGTAATAAGTAGGTGACACTGACGCGGCGCTTCTAGTGTTAACCTCTCTTGTTCACCTCAAGCATGAAGAGGAAGCACACCCGGTCACTCGGGTTGTTCCGGCAAGGAGCTTGGAGGCTTCCGCTCCTCCTGCTGTAGGCCCTTTCAGAGTTTGCTCGGAGGCTGCCGTTCCGCCTGATGTTGGCACCTCTAAGGGTTCAGGGTTGAGGACGCTCAACAGTTCAGCGTCTTCTACTAACAATGAAAGAAAGAGTATTCATTTTTTTTTCATTGCACCAACATAAAAAGAATAAATGAGTAAATACAGACAATAACCCACCGTAAATAGGATCAGACTGTTGTCTCTGAAGCTGGTGTGGACCGGACATGTAATCCGATATACCGTCAGCACTTTCTGAAACAACATATAGGTGTTATTTAAAAAAATTTTTTTGGTTAATATGTTTTTTTTTTTCCATCTAAAAATCTCGATAAACTCACTAATAACCCTAGGCGTAGACCGTGACGGCTCAGTTGTTTTAAAAATCAACATTTCTAAATTTAAAAATAATGAAACTTAGTTTAGCTACAACAATTTCTGTAGAAGGTAAAAATAAATCAGACTACATATATACAATTACAAAAGAGAAAAAACTCACCGTCTTGCCAGCCGGCTTCTAATACCACGTCACGAGGATCAATAGTCAGGTTGTTTACTGCGGAATTTAAAACGAAATCTTTTTTTTTTTTTTTTTTTTTAAAAAGGACAACTCATGTAGATATAACATCTAAATCTAGTGTAGCCTAGATGGCACTGTCATTTGGGGGGGGCACATTTGGGGATACTGAGCGTTAACGGTAAATAAGAGAAAACACAGGAAGTCAGACTGTCGGCTGCAGCAATTGAAGCACGTTATGTTTCGGGTGCATCTGATTGTTTTATCAGATACGTCGAGAAATGTTTAAAGTATGACTCGTAAGAAGTCTGCCAACAGATAACCTGTGCATAAGTGGATGCACTGAACAGTCAGTATTTTGGAAAGATTTATGCATTCATTGTTATAAAGTACATTTTATACAAACACTGTGATATGTAAGATTGTTGACAGTGGAATGTGTCATTTCTGTTGTTTTATCAGGAAGAGCCACCACAGTTATTTTTGTATGTGTTCAATAAACAGAATTATGTTTTCTTTTATTTTAAAGGTTGCTGTTTGGTACTAGCAATTTTGGTTAGTTTCCGATTTGAAATGTATTTGTACTAGGAACTGAGGCTCAGCCTCTCAGGTTGAACTAATTAAAGAACACGGAATGTGTTGTGATTGTGCTTATAGGGAAGGATTCCCAGGGACTATCATTTTATTTTTATGGAACCCCAATTTTTATTTTCAGAATAAAAAACCCCAAAAGGCATTACTGTGTCCTGTGCTGGTTTACTTTCGCCAGGCTACGCAATCTGGTACCAGGAGTGGGGTTCTGCAAAATTGGTGATTCATAAGATTTAGATTTTTGTTTATAAATCTAAGCTAAGTAAACCTAATTAGAGTGCTAGGGTAAATAAAATAACTGTGGTGGCAGGGACATGCGTCGTCTGGTGTTGAAGAAGTTCTACAGCGCTGGGGCTTTATTGGGGGTGCCGCTGGAGCTCAGTGACCACGACGCTGTACATCCAACGACGGCCACGAGGAGAGAGATCTTCTGAGAAGGAGTGGAGGACATCAGGACTAACAGCTGACCAAGTTTGAAAGAGACTTTTTATATCTTGCCCCTGGTCAAAGTTTAAAAAACAGCTCTAAGTAGTAGCACTAATAAATCTTATGTGTACTTGCCCAGAGAACGCCTGATCCAGCCTTTCAGTGGTGATGCTGCAGTCGATGGTCATTCCGTTTAAGAGTTTCTTGATGAGGCACACAGGGCTATATCAGGTCTAAGGGCTTGGGTGACAGTGACCAGGTTGACTTCATTCTCTTTCTCCTCAGGGGTTCGGCACTGGAAGAGGTTAGATTGGGCATGGATAAGGAGCTAAGTGATCCTGATGAAATTTTCAGTTTTCTCAGAGAAGCATATGGTGAAAAGCGCAGCGTAGCACAGCTTTTACCGACATTCTAGAGCCGTCACCAACTAGAAGGCGAAGACTTCTTTGAATACTCACACGCACTATCCCAGATCCTTTGCTCAGCTTTTAAACAAAAGCCAGATGCCGTGTCTGATGCAAAGGTGGCAGTTAGAGACTAGTTTGTGGAGGGAGTCAAGGTTTCTGCACTCAAAAGGGAGCTTCGGAAAATGGTCAGGGATAAACCAGAGTCCACAGTTTTAGATGTGCGTCAGGAAGCTATTGCATGGTCTCTTGAGGAGAGACCAAGTAACACCAGAGTTGCCAAGAGCAGGAGTGTAGTGTGACAGTGTAGTGGAGAAAGGTCAGTGTACAGGTAGCACACAAGATAAAGCATCTACACTGGATGAAATCCCTAAAGTTGTTACTGAGCAAGGCAAGGCTATTGGAGAGTTAGTAAATGTGGTAAGGCAGAGTGTTGCTCCTCGGGACAAGCCAGACAAAGGTGGGAGGCCTGGCTGAAGGTGTAAGTTCAAAGAGGAAGGGAAGCCTGAAAGAGATTTTTTGAATGAGCAGTTGGTAGGTGTCCAGACGTGGAAGTTAAGGTGCGTGGAGCTAAGGCTAAAGCCCTGTTGGATACAGGAAGCCAGGTAAGCACCATCTCTGAGTCATTTTTCTGACAAAACTTGCTTGGTGAGAATGAGGACATATCCCCTACAGCCAAATGGTTAAAGCTAACTGCCGCTAACTCCTTGCTAATCCTTTTATAGGCTATATTGAGTTGGGTGTGCGAGTTATGGGGTTAACTGTACCAGTGTGTGGGTTTTTGGTAGTCCGGGATTCAGCCCCAGGAGACTTAGTTTTAGGAGATTCTAGGGCAGAAAGGACGGGTGCAGACCAGCAGAGGATGAAAGAATCGTCCAAGCCTGAAAAATCACCCCCAGTACTTATAGGAATGAATGTGATTAAGCGATGTAGAAAGTTGGCTATTGTCAGTTTCGACTCTGTCTTTGGTGGTGGTCTAAACTCTGTTGGGAGAGAAGTGTTTCAGGGAGTACAAACACGGGACCTAGTGGGAAAGACATCAGCAGACAGGATAGCTGGTAAAAACACTGTACATGTACCTGCAGCTTCAGTTGCTACGGTGTATGCAAAGGTGCTCAAGAGGGGTCTGAATGACCAGACTTTGATGCTATTAGAGATTAATAATGCACCGTTACCCAATGGTCTTGTGGTGGTCCCCACTCTGGTAGAGGCTAACAAACAGGTAACAAACTCTCTTACAGGAAGATTTGTGGTTACCGTCCTGAATGAGATTTGGTGTTCTCAGTGTGGTTGAGTGTGTTGAGGAAGCAGTGGAGGTACACTTCAATTGCATATCTGCTGACCATTAGCAAGTGTCTATAGGCACAAAGAAGATGAAAACAGATGGTAAGCTGCAATCATTAATAGGTCAGCTGAATATGGGTGATTCACCAGATCAACAAGCTGAGTTAGCAGCCCTGTTGGCCCAGTGTGCCGATGTTTTCGTATTTAAAGATGAGGACTTGGGTTACACCGACAAGGTCAAGCATGAGATAAATCTAATGGATGATGTCCCAGTCACTCAGCCTTATAGACGAATACCACCAACTCAGTACAAAGAGGTTAGAGAGGTTAGAACTGCTAAAAAAGGGTGCCAGTAAAGAGAGCACTAGTGCTTATGCTTCAACTATTGTACTTGTGAGAAAGGCAGATAACAACTAAAGGTTGTGTGTGGATTACAGGCGACTAAACTCAAAGACCAGACGTGACGCTTTTCCTCTGCCACGCATCGATGAGTGCTTTGATGCGTTGCATGGGGCAAAGTATTTCTCGACCATAGACCTTGCTAGTGGTTATCACCAGATGTCTGTGCATGAGAGGGACCGACACAAGACTGCCTTTACGACCCCTTTTGGACTATTTGAGTACACCCGACTTCCATTTGGCAATGGGCCGGCAACCTTCCAAAGGCTCATGCAGGCCACCATGAGTGACTTGGTCTTCCAGGTAATGCTTGCATACTTGGATGGTATATTAGTCTATTCACCAACCTTTGAGGACCACCTAGTCCGACTACAGACAGTTTTGCAGAGACTCAAAGAAACAGGTTTGAAGGTCAAGGTAGAGAAATGCAATTTTCTTCAGCCCAGTGTATGTTTTCTTGGTATCCAGATCTCAGCTGACGGCATTGGCACAGACCCCGACAAGGTAGCAGCAGTGAAGCAGTGGCCAATACCTACAGGACTGAGGCCCTGCTACAGTCAAAGACTTAAGATCATTCTTGGGATTTTGCAGCTACTACCGGAGGTTTATGCAGGGGTTTTTCCAACTGGCAGCCCTGGTAGGTCCAAGAGCCTGTTTAAATGCCTTTGGACACCAACATGTGAAGAGTCATTCAACCAACTGAAGGAGAGACTCACCAGTGCTCCTCTACTTGCTTATGCAGACTTTTCCCTCCCATTCAATTCAATTCCATTTTATTTGTATAGCACTTTTAACAATTGTCATTGTCGCGAATCAGCTTTACACAATTAAAAGAATTATTTAAGTCTGTATGGAATGTAAGTGTGCATGAATCAAGATGAGCAGATTGTCCCTGGTGAGCAAGCCGCAAGCGACAGTGGCAAGGAAAATCTCCCTGAGCTGGTAATAGGAAGAAACCTTAAGAGGAACCAGACTTAACAGGGAACCCATCCTCATTTGGGTGAAACAGAAAGCAGGAATTGATCTGCATTTATACAGTGTGTAAGGTGGCAGGTAGTTCAGCTATAACAGTTGATGTTAATTGATGTAAATATGGACTTCAGGTAGTTATTGGAGACAATTGCAATCTTGAACTATCAAGCAACCGCAGCCAAGTCAAGTCCTCAGAGAAACAGCTGTCAACACCAGTCGAGGCCAGATCCGTCTTTATGGTAAAGTGAAACCATCCCCAGACACATGGGGCATCCATGTGACCATCCGTTGTTGAGACTGATGCCAGCAGTTTGGTGCGGTTCTCTACCAGTACCAGGGAGGCAAAAAATGTGTTATAGCTTATGCGAGTAGGAGGTTGAGAAATGCTGAGAAAAATGACAGGAATTACAGCAGCATGAAACTGGAGCTACTTGCACTCAAGTGGGCTGTATCAGAGAAATTTCAGGGTTACTTGTTAGGGTCTAAGTTTACTGTAATAATGGACAATAACCCTTTGTGTCACCTCAACTCAGCAAAACTCGGGGCAATTGAACAACGCTGGGTTGCTCAGTTAGCTCCTTTTGACTTTGAAGTTCAGTATCGGCCTGGCCGATGTAACACTGCAGCTGACACCCTCTCTAGGCAGCCATTAGCAGGGGAGCAGCTACAGGCTAGAGATGATGAAGAGTTTGGTGGGTGTATATCCATTTGTAATGTGGTCAGAAAGGGAACAGCTCTGGAGCCAGATCTAGTTAGTGCAGGTGTGAAGTGTTGTCAAGTTAGGTTCGTGCTGGTGTAGTTAAGCAGAGTACTGAGGTCACTGACTCCCAAGGTAATACACCAACTCTGCCGGGTTACTAAAATCTACAAAGACACAATGCAACTCTTTACTACCTTCCCTGTACTTCTCCATCAGCATCCTCAAAGCAAATACTGCATTTGATGTATTCTTTCTAGGCATAAAACCATATTGCTGCTCAAAAATGCTGACCTCTGTCAGTACATTTCCATCTCTATCTTTAATCACTCTAACCTGCTGCACATCCTTCCCATCTCTATCTTTCTGCTTCGCCAACCTGTACAGATCCACCTCACCCTCCTTACTATCCAATCTAGCATACGAGTCCTCATATGCTCTTTGTTTCGCCTTTGCCACATCTACCTTCACCTTACACCTTTTCACCTTGCATTATCCCTGTACTCCTGTCTACTCTCTTCAGTCCTTTCAGTGTCCCACTTCTTAGCTAGCCTCTTTCCCTGTACACACTCCTGGGCTTACTCGTTCCACCACCAAGTCTCCCTCTCTACTTTTCTCTTACCTGATGATACATCAAGTACCCTCCTACCTGTCTCTCTGATCACCTTAGCTGTAGTTGTCCAGTCAACTGGAAGCACCTCCTGACCACCCAGAGCCTGTCTTAACTCCTCCCTGAAGACTACACAACATTCTTCCTTTCTCAGCTTCCACCACTTTGTCCTAGTGGCTGGTCCTCTTCCCTGACCTCTTCACCTTCCTCAGTACCAGGGTTATTTTACACACCACCATTCTGTGTTGTCTGGCAACACTCTCCCCTACCAACACTTTTAGGCACTGATCTCTTTCAGATTACAACATCGACACAAGATGTAGTCCACCTGAGTGCTTCTGCCTTCACTCTTAAATGTCATCCTATGTTCCTGCCTCTTCTGGAAGAAAGTATTTACTACTGCCATTTCCATCCTTTTTGCAAAGTCCACCACCATCTGTCCTTCTACATTCCTGTCCTGAAGACCAAACCCGCCCATTACATTTCCATCACCTTTGTTCCCTTCCCCAACATGTCCATTGAAGTCTGCACCAATCACCACTCTCTCACCTCTGGGGATGCTTTGCATCACTTCTTCTAACTCACTCCAGAATTTCTCCTTCTTTTCTAACTGACATCCTACCTCTGGGGCATAACCACTTACAACATTGAACATCACCCGTTCAATTTCCAGCTTTAGACTCATCACTCTGGTTGATACTCTTTTCACCTCTAAAACATTCCTTACAAACTCCTCTTTTAAAATAAATCCTACTCCATTTCTTTTTCTACCCACACCATGGTTAAACAATTTGAACCCTGCTCAATAGCTTTTAGCCACCTCTCCACCTGGTCTCCTGAACACACAGTCTATCAACCTTCTTTCTCTGCATCATATCAACCAACTCTCTTGCCTTCCCTATCATAGTCCCAACATTTGAAGTCACTATTATCACTCCTAAACTCTTGCCTTTCCTTTTTTCTCTCTGCTTTTGAACACGCCTTTCTCCTCTCCTTTTTCGACCTACAGTAGACCAATTTCCACCGGCACCCTGTACAGTAGATCAACAGCACCGGTGGCGGTCGTTGTTAACCCGGGCCACAACCGATCCGATATGGAAGTGAGATTTGTGATTCAGATCATTGATTTGGCACATGTTTTACGTCGGATGCCCTTCCTGACACAACCCTCTGCATTTATTCAGACTTGGGACTGGCACAAGAAGACACTGGATTGCACCCCCCATCCTCCTCTTTCCATTACACACACACACACACACACACACACACACACACTCCTCCTTCTCTCGCCTTCACACACACAAACACACACACACACTCTCTTTCTTTCTCTAATGGAAGCACTGCTCTGTCACGATTCTTTTCAAAGGTAAAGTACAGGTTAATTTGTTTTATTTTTACTTTACTTCAGTATGTGCTCACGTGAGTGTCATTAGCAATGTTCCTTGTTAATTGTTCCGATAAAACAGTCTTTCCATTAGTGTGTGTGTGTGTGTGCGTGTGTGTATTTGTGCAGAGGCATACATTTTATTTGACAGGGATACAAATAATACAGTCAAATTGTACTTATAAAGATATGTCCCCACAGTGAAAAACTTTGCTTCTATCATTATTATTGTGTATTATTATGTCCATTTTTCTTTTCTCTGTCATTTTATTTATGACACTGCAAGGCAAGGCAAGTTTATTTATACTGTAGCATAATGGTAATTCAAATTGCTTTACATAAAGAAAGTAAAAATATATATATAATAAATAAAATAATATAATAAAATATATAATAAAAAATAATCACAACAATAAAAACAAGGAATTAAAAAAAGGTTTAAAATTGTATTTAAAATTAATTAAGACACTTAGAACAGAATGGATATGGATTATACAAAAAAATACAGTGGTGTCAGTTTGGACATAGTACAGTGCTCATTTAGTTAATGCACAGCTAAACAATATGTTAATTGTGGCCATTAATGTTAAGTTAACATTATGCCAAGTCCTCACAAATAAAACAATGCATGGGAAACGGCGTTTGTCGTGTTAGTTGCAGTGCACTATGCAACAAGCTATTGTAAACAAGCTAAAGTGAACTAGATAAGTAATAATTTAATCGCCAATATAGCAGATTCATGGAAAATTACATCAGTAATCAGCATTTTTGCCACAACTAATTTATGAATGAGTCTGCATCAACTACATTAAAGAGAATCGCTTTATTTAAAGTAAATAAAATACCCTACTTACTGGAGTTCAACATTAATTGAGCCGCAGCCACACACCTGACTTGCACTGGGAAAGCAGGCAGTGGGCCAAACCACTGTGAGGAAGGGAAGGGGGAACTGAACTGTTTCTAACTGCAAGAAAATTTTTTGCGGGTTTTTTTTTCTATGTACACAATTATCTTAGGTATACATACATATATGTTTTACAATAGAGAGTGCGATTAAAAAAAAAATTTGGATTGGGTGGGACATGTCCCCTTCGTCCCCCCCAGGATTTACGCCCGTGTGTGTGTGTGTGTGTGTGAAACTCAAATAAGAGAGGAGGGGGGGGGGGGGGTTTCCTGTGTAAGATGAGAAGAGGGAGGAGGGGAGGGGCTGGATCCCTCTCTTCTTACTTTAGCTTCACACACATACACAAACACACAACTTTATATTTTGTATTAATTATTTTTATGTACACATTTTTTTGGGCTGTGGAATGAATAATTTAAGTTTCTATCATTTCTTATGGGGAAATTCGATTTACGATTGTTTTAAAATACGAGCCCGCTTCCGGAATGAATTGCAGTATGCTCGTAATCCAAGGGTTCACTGTGGATGAACAATTTCATTAACAGATCTATGACTTCTGTTTTCTTCTCTGATATCAAGTCCTAACTGTCTTAATGTAAAAGTACTACAAAGAGATGTACTTTACAGAGCAGATAGAGCAGAAGCAGACATCATACATTTAATTATCAAATTGATAAGGTTTTAAGGTTTTAAAAAGCAAACTACATTTACCTCTATGTTTGTCTTACTGCATTTGGCTGGAATTTTGCTAAAATAAAGAGAAACCTAAAGGAAATACTGTTACGACTTTGACTTCCTGGAGATAGTGGATGGAGATAGTGTGAAACCACTAACTGACTTTTTAAGTCTTTGCAAGGAGGAATCACACTTTTACGTTTTAGGCCATTTTCTCTTATTCTTTCTTCAGACTTCAGAATAAACAATGTACTCTACAGTAAACTGGACACAGTAACACTTTAAGAATTTACCAGCTGTTGGATGCATTAATCAACAGGCAAGAAAAAAATAATAATAATAATAACAGGGAAGAGTAATGATGAGACAGGATGAAGTGGTATAGAATTTGAGTGAGTGAGTGAGTGAGAGTGAGAGTAATGATGAGAAAACACAATACAGTGAGGATAAGTGTACAAAGTAAGTTGATACTGGCAACCCCAAGAATTTTTTTCCATTTTTATTTCATTTCAAATATGACCAAAATAATAAATAAGATTTATTAAAATAGAAGCCTAAGAGTCAACATTAAGCTACATTTGTTGCTACGATCTAAAGAAGTCATCAAATAATATATTGTGTATGTGTGTATATAATTATTTTATAACATGCTTCATACAAAATTGTTAAATTTTTATACCATAAATGTGTAATAAGAAAAATGTGACAATGTGAAAAGCACTGCATTAGGTGCCTAAAACCTTACTTAGTTGTTTTGGCTCCCCAAACACACTGGAAACGATAGATACATTTTATGTCTTGTCATGAAGAAAAATAAAAACAAGATTTGAAAGACTCCGGCATATCGAGCAATTACTTCCTAGTTCTCTTTTTGTCACCACTGTTTCTATGTAGAAGCTGCTGTTGTAGAGGAGATCTCATTGACAACCTGAGTAAGAATCTCATCAATGACTGCAGAATTGTAGTTAATTTGCTGAAGATCCAGATCAGGGACAATGGTGACCAGGAGACATGCCACTTTTTGTCTGAGTTCTGTTAATCTGAGGCTAAAAGAGGAGAAACTGCTTACAACTTATTGTGTTACAGCGATTAGCTTCTGTTTCAAATGACAGATAATTTACAGTGTTTTCATATACAGTAAACTGTACAAACTGCATCAGGTAGAAATAACCTCATTTTCCAATACTAATTGTACATTCACCTGTATAACCTTGCCACTTATATCATGCTTGACTACTACCTTCTGGCACTTCTTCACTGCTTTTTTTTTGGTGCATCACCTTACAAATGTTCTTCCATGTCATCGCTATACCTTAAACCTTTAAACATATTTTTGTCAATAACACCTTTTCCAGTCATCATCTGTCCAGTGTTTTGTCTTATATGGGTACTATTTATTAAAATTGCTAGCTAAGGACATGTGAACCCCTGTTTCATCTGTGCTAAAGATCACTGCACAAGGGTTTTGCCAAATATAAACATACCTTTTAACATAATAAAATTTGCTAACATCATGTGCCATTGAATAGGTGCTGAAAGTGTGCCTTTGTATATGCCGATATTCATTAAAAAAATATTGTAGTGTCATTTACTGTACATCAACAGTGTCTAGACGGTACAGTATATCAAATTAATTAAAAGCTATTTTTATTTTAGAAATAGTGATATTCTTTCAAAAACAATGCACTTGCTTCAATGATTCTAAAACTTGAGATCTTACCTGTAAAACTCCAGATTTTCCTGTTTCGCCTGGTCACCTGGATTTTTATTTACCTTCCTTTTTTTACTTTCTCTTTTTATCTCCTCCAAATCTTTCTTCAGGCTCTCACAGCATAATAACAAACTATATTTCTCAGATTCTAGACCATCCACCTGTGCATGAGGAGTATGTACAGAGATGGAACCATAGGATGAGAATCGTACTAACAAGATTTGAAACAAACTGTCTTTCAATCAATATGATTTTGAACCAGTTAGTTCATTGAGGTTGCATTTTTCTTTTTAACATTTATAGTGTAAGTTGTAACCCTTATCTCTATTCAACAGACACTTACTTTTCTTTTAAGCTCTTCTTCTGTTTTTTCTTGCTTGCTGAGCTTATGTTGGAGCTGCTTTATCTCCTCCATGGCATGGAGGTACACCCCTTTGTAGTTCCCCTTTTTCATCTCCTCCATGGCATTAAGGTACACCCCTTTGTAGTTCTGCTGGTTCTCAGGGATGTTATTGCTTTGCACCGCGTTCTTTTGAATCACATCACCATTGTCTTTTGATGCTTTTTTGGTGGCTACTCTTTGTGCTTTATTTGCATCTTTAACAGCCATGTGCATGCCAGGTGAGGTGCTGTTAGGTAAGGCTGTGGATGTTGATGGACTATTTAGTACACTGTTATCATAATCTTTTAGTCTAGATTTCTTCATCTGTGTGATCTCTTGACCCTGGCACAGGACTCTCTTGTTCCTGAAATAAAGGTGAACTTGAATCATTCCAGTGCTCTTAATATCATTCCATTGTTAATGTCTATGAAACAAAGGGAGGGCGAGAATGATGACAGCACATTGTACGAGTAATATGAAGAGGAGTGTCCTGGGAGTCAGCTGAAGACCTGGAATCTGAAGTTAAAACACAGGTTACAAAAACTTATAAATAATAAATGCAGATGTATGTGCACCGATATAATTGGTACTTACAAGCACTGTGTATTGTTTGGGAGGATGTCCTGGTTGTAGATAGGTTCTGCTGAGAGGGAAACAGATGTGAATGATGGCTAAAGACACTAAAAACTAAAAATGTTGATTATACAAGCAGTTCTTATACTGTATTGCATAGAGTCTATATTTATGAATCACTAAATCTTTGTCCTTAACACATTAATATACACTTTATTCATAAGCGCCTTTCAAGAACCCAACGACCCATTACATTTGACATAAAAGGGGTGAACCTGAAGTAATTACTAAGGAAATGATATTAGAATCATTATAAGAAGAAGAAAAAGAAGAAGAAAATAGTAATCAATTAGGCAGCATGGTGGTGTAGTGGTTAGCACTGTTGCCTTGCACCTCCAGGGTCCGGGCTTGATTCCCGGCCAGGTTCGATTCCCATCTCTGTGTGCATGGAGTTTGCATGTTCTTCCCGTGCTTGGTGGGTTTCCTCCGGGTACTCCGGTTTCCTCCCACAGTCCAAAGACATGTAGGTTAGGTTAACTGACATTCCCAAATTACCTGTAGTGTGTTAATAAGTGTGAGAGTGTGGATTCACACCCTGCCCATAGTGTATCCCGACTTCTGCCCTACAGTAAGTCTCCTGGGATAGGCTCCAGGCCCCCTGCAACCCTGAATACAGGATTAAGTGCTATAGATGATGAGTGAGAGTGAGTGAGTTTTGATAGCTGCCTTAAACTCAGAAAAAGATTTACAGTGTTGAATGTCAAGGGAAGGTCATTACAGTGCTTTTGCACCATCAAAGAGAATGCTCCAGTACGCATTGTTTTAAGATTATTGTCTGGTACTTAAGGGCAGCTGAGGCAGTTAATAATGACGATCAGTAACATATTTTGTAATCAGTTCAGTCAGATACACTGAAGCAAAGTTATATAAAGCTTTAAATGTAAATGAAAGAATTTGAAACCGAGCATGATTAGATACTGGAAGCCAATGGTTCTAGGTTCTTTTAGATTGCATAATAATTATTGCTGCAGAATTCTAAATAATCTGAAACTGCTGTAAATGCTGGTTGGGAAAATACAGTTACAGTAGTTGATGTGAGATGTAATGAGACCAATGACAAGGACCTAAAGTAAGTCCTCACCCAAGAGAGACAATGACGCAACCTTGCAATGTTTCGCATACTGTTAATGTGTGCATTAAAAAACAAAGTGCAATCTAAAATAATGCCAAGAATCTTCTTTTTTTTTAACATGGAAAAACTATGCTAAGTGAATAATTACAATCAGCATCTCTACCTTTTAAGCATTTAATTTACTGTAAGATAGTTATTCGACATCCAGGTGCTGATGTCCAGAATACAGGTCACTGCGGGATAGGATCTGAGGGCTTAAGATTCATATAAAGCTAGGTATCGTCAGCATAGCAGTGGAATTGGACATTGTAATATGGGAAAATAGTTTGTAAGGGTAAAATATAAGTAATAAACATGTGGTCTCACTACAGAACCCTGAGACACTCCTTTAGTGAGATCTTAAACTGATAACCACATATCTGAACAGATTAAGTCATGCCGGTAGGATAAGAAGTGAACTGTTGATGGACTGTCTCTTGTAAGAAATTAAAAGAACTGAATGGGATATTCATGTCAAAAGCAGCAGTTAAGTCCTTTACATTAGTTGTTTTGGAATGCTTCTGTGCTATGTCCTGTCCGGAATCTATATTGGAAAGGCTCATAGAGATCCTTTTTTTTCTTAGATAACTCTGCAGTTAAAAAGCAACTTCCATTTTCTTAGCCAGAAATGGTAAATTAAGCTTTTACCTGCTTCTCTCAATGACCATCGCCCTGTAGCCCTCACCTCAGTAGTGATAAAGTGCTTTAAACGCCTTTGAACAGACAATGCAATCTTTCATCTCCTCCACACATCACTTACTCACCTGGACATTTGGAAGGGGAATTATGTTAAAATGCTCTTCATCGACTGCAGCTCTGCATTTATACAATTATTCCCTCCACACTCACCACCAAGCTGGAGAACCTGGAACTCAGCTCATCTATGTGTCAGTGGATCTCCAAATTCTTAACTGGCAGACCACAGGCAGTAAGGATGGGCGGACATGTCTCAGCCTCCACCGCCGTCATCAAGTTTGCTGACGACACTGACGTGGTGGGCCTGATCACGAACAATGATGAGACCGCCTACCTAGAGGAGATTGGAAATCTGGAGAAATGGTGCCAGAGGAACAATCTCCTCCTGAACGTCAGCAAGACAAAGAAGCTGATAGTGGACTTTTGTACAAAGCAGAAGAGGAACTACCGGACCCCAGTCATCAACAGGAGCCCAGTGGAGAAAGTGGATAGCTTTCGATACCTCGGTGTTCACATCACGCAGGACTTGCCATGGTCCTGTCACATCAACACCGTGGTGAATAAGGCCCGGCAGCGTCTCTCAGACGCTTGAGAGACTTCAGACTCCCCTTCAAGATGCTCAGGAACATTTACTACTGCATCATAGAGAGCATCCTGACGGGAAACATCACGACCTGGTTTAGAAACAGCACCATGCAGGACAGGGGAGCTCTACAGAGGGTGGTGCGTTCAGTTAAGCGCATCATCCGCACTTAGCTCCCTGACCTGCACTCGATCTACAGCAAGCGGTGCTGAACCGAGACCAGGAAGATAGTGAAGGACTTTAGCCATTCCAACAATGGACTGTTT
The DNA here is from genome assembly GCF_024256425.1 of Clarias gariepinus. Classification (NCBI taxonomy): domain Eukaryota; kingdom Metazoa; phylum Chordata; class Actinopteri; order Siluriformes; family Clariidae; genus Clarias; species Clarias gariepinus. The sequence goes on from NC_071104.1 coordinate 14,325,960, forward strand.
TCTCTGTTGCGGTCTCGGAAGCGATTCCGCTTCCTGAAGGCCAACACAGAGAGACTGAGGAGGAGCTTCTTCCCGCAGGCGATAAGGTCTCTTAACCACACCACAACACAGGGCTAATGCCATCTTTTTAACATCCAACACTGACTGGGCATTCATGGCCACTTTGGACACATTCATGCACTACATATTTATATTTTCATCTACACTGCACAAATCACTATAATAAGACACTTTAAGAAGTCACTTTTTATGCATATTTGCACACCCCAGCCATTTCTAAATTTCTGTTTTTGACAAATTTGTATTTTCTTTTTCTATATATTTGCTATATTAATATTTTGTTCTTATTTTTAAAGTATATTTTACTTTGTACAGTATATTTCACAAGTTAATTTTATTTTCTAACATATTTCTTTTATTACAGTATATTTTACTTTGTACAGTATATTTTACTAGTTAATTTTATTTCTAACGTATATCTTTTATTCATATTTATTTCTTATGTATAAGTTTTTATTTTTTAAGGTCACTTGCAGTCATATTAGCTTTTTACTGCATTTCGTACTGTGTATGACTGTGTATGTGACAAATAAAATTTGAATCTGAAATTAGAAACGGCCAATTTCAGTGACTGTGGAGCTATACCTAAACCGAAAGAAGCATTAACTACGGAAGTAAGGATAAAAGACAAGACTTTAAAAAGTTTGTTGTGGCAGGGTCAAGCTGACAAATAGTGGGATTAGCTTTTATAATAATTTCATGGATTTCTTGGATTATTGGATTTAGAAGTTTAAATAACCTATTTACAGTGAAAAACAGAGATCTGATATTGTCTTTTCCTTCACTGAATGTGGGCATAGTATGATGTTTTAGCAGCAGACATAGCTTTCTTTATACTGATTTATGTGTTCAGAAAACATTTCTTTATGAACTGTGAGACCAGTCTTTTTTTACAATCGCTCCAAACGCCGACCTGGGGTTAAGTTTGCAGAGTTCAGGTATAAACCAGGAAGCGTAATGAATAAAAGAAACTGTTCTGTAACAGAGGTTTTGTAAGTATCAGTGGGATGGAAAATAGCACCATCTTGTGATTTTAAAATAGGCAATTTAGTTATATTGATCGAGTCTGAACAGCAAACTAGGGCCAGGATGTGATTTTTAGAATGAGTTAAAAAAATCCACATACTGAGTAAGAGAAAAGCAGTCCAACATTGCACTGAAGAAAATGTTGTGTACATTTAAATCACCCAACAGTACAAGATTACTTGACATTGTGCACAAAGTTTATAAGTACAACAAGGTTTGGACATGTAAAAATAACCTAGTGGAGCAGCTTGGTTCAGGTGGAAAAACGTCATTGGAGTGTCGTCATGTCTCTGTGAGACAGGAAATGTCCCCGTGATCAACCGGGAAATCGCTGATCAATGGGCTCTTATCAGTAAAAGAGCACAAGTCCAAACCCCTGATGATGGTATTCAGCTGTCCTCATAGGTCTGTTCCCAGGTCCAGGTCCATTGAAATGGAAACCACGATGAGATTCACAGTCTTCATAGGATTTCAGCATCCTGCAGTAGCTATGCAGGATGCTCGTAGTTAACTCTTATTTGATATATTCAAAGTTCTTCAGGTGAGTCAGAACAGTAAACAGCAAAATGAGCAAAGTAAACCAAGATATAAGTTTAGAAGTGCCCAGGAATTAAACCAAACCAGCACCAAACATTTTGACAATGTAACATCCAAACACAACATTAATGTAAGGGTCCGCCACTAGAGGTCACTGTTTTTATTTTGTACGTTTTGTTGGCCGACTCAGTTTCCCAGCAGGCACCTCGGTCAGGTGATGCGAGTGCACACCTTTACCGAGGTAGCCATCAATCAATCTATAAATAAGATTAGATAAGAAATATATTGTCACTAAACGATGCAGAAAAACTAGTTCATGCTTTTATCACATCTAGGTTGGATTATTGTAACGCCTTACTGTCTGGTTGTTCAATTAGGTGCTTAAACAAGCTTCAATTAGTCCAGAATGCAGCAGCGAGAGTCCTCATTTGAACCAGAAGATATTAGCACATAACCCCTATCTTATCTAGATTGCATTGGCTTCCTGTGAAATTTCGCATCGATTTTAAAATACTACTCTTGACGTATAAAGCATTAAATGGTCTCGCGCCGCAGTATCTGAGTGAACTGCTAGTGTCTTACAATCCGCCACGCCTACTTCGATCAAAGGATGCAGGCTGCTTGTCAGTACCGCGTATTATTAAAACTACAGCAGGGGGCAGAGCTTTTTCTTACAAAGCCCCAAAGTTATGGAATAGTCTTCCAAATAGTGTTCGGGACTCAGACACAGTCTCAGTGTTTAAGTCCAGGCTAAAAACCTATTTATTTAGCCAAGCATTTTTATAAAAAGAATATCCTTAGGTAAAGGAGCAGATCTGGGGGACTCATGGACGTAGAGTATTAGGTGAACTGGTATGTTTGGATGCTGTCTTCCCCACTCTCATTGATCACTCAGGTTTGTTGACGGTGAGGTGATTGGTTGCCTTACATCTCTGGAAGCCCTCATGTTTGTGTTTCCTTCTGGCTCTCCCTTTTTAGTTATGCTGTCATAGTTAGTCCTGCCAGAGTCTCTGCTTTCTGCACTAAATATACATTCACATTTTACATTGTTCAACTGTGACCATACCTAACTGTTATTTCTACCTCTCTTTGCTCTCTCCTTTTCTGCTCTCTCCTCTCTCTTTCTCTCTCTCCCTCTCTCCTATTTCCTCTACCTATCTCTCTGTCGAGCTATACATGTCGCTCCTGAGCTGCCAGTGATCCAGACCCCCTCTGCCCGCTGGACCTCTCTAACTCATCCTGGAGTCCTGCTTCTGGTTGGAGATCTTATCACATGGATGCCCCCGTGTGGTCTGCCTGGAATGCGTGTGGTGACTGGGGTTGGTTCCACTTTTCCATGAAGGTGGTCCTGTCCTCGACTGATGCAGACTGCTGTTCTCTGAGGACCTGTGACTTCAGTCGCTCAATAGTTCAGGACTGAAATTTTTCACAGTCTACCTGAGCCTCCAGGAACAAACTGGACTTTAATCTTACACATCTCCTCTTATATTGAACTTCCAGTCTCGCATATTATTATGCACATCAATCCCTGCTATCTGTTTTCACCCAGATGAGGATGGGTTCCCTGTTGAGTCTGGTTCCTCTTAAGGTTTCTTCCTATTACCATCTCAGGGAGTTTTTCCTTGCCACTGTCGCCGTCGTCCTAGGCTTGCTCATCAGGGACAATCAGGGACAATGATATCATTTTGATTCATACACATTCACATTTCATACAAACTTAGTTCTTTTGATTGTGTAAAGCTGCTTTGTAATGATGTAAATCGTTAAAAGCGCTATACAAATAAAATTGAATTGAATTGAATTGAATCAAATAGCTGTTTAGACTGGGAAACTGGGTCGAGCATTTTTGGTAACACCACTGTCATTTGTGTGGGCATTTTGTTCTGTTCTGTTCTGTTCTGTTCTGTTCTGTTATTTGTTTAGTTTGTACTTTGATTTTAGTTGTGTTGACTTGGGCTCTCTTATTGGCAATGTTTCTGTGTATCTTGTGTGTCTGTGTTAGTGGAGCTGATTCAGTCCTGTCCTCCTGTGTTCTTGTGTTTAGCTAGAGCAGGTAAGTAGTTAGGTGTGTGTTTGGCTAGGAGCGTGTTTAGCTAAGATCTATGTGGAGTTACAGTAACTAGCATGCTTCTAGCCATAGCCCCTTTGTGTCTCTAGCTGTCGTGTTACCTCTCCCCCTAGTGTCCCAGTGCGCCTAGCTTTAGAGTGCCGCCCCTCCTAGCTTTGGAGTACCGACTAGCTTGTTAGTGCCGCCTCGCTTAGTCTTGGAGGGCTGCCTCGCCTAGCCACTGGGTATCCTCTGTCTGTTTCTGTGCCCCCATTCCCTAGTGTGTGTTAAGCTATTAGGTAAGTGTAGCTTAGTGCATGTTGGGGCTAAAGACATGCTTAGCTGGGTGTATGTGTAGCTAACTGCCATGGTTAAGCACTGCTTAACCATGTTTAGCTAAAAGCCATGCCTAGCTGATTGACATGTCTTTAGCCCTCGTCCCGTCCCTCTCTTGGTCTCTCATCTCTAGTCTCTACGTGTCTTCCTTCTCTCTAGTGTTTCCCTCTAGTGTCTCCCTTCTCTCTAGTGTTTCCCTCTAGTGTCTCCCTTCTCTCTAGTGTTTCCCTCTAGTGTCTCCCTTCTCTCTAGTGTTTCCCTCTAGTGTCTCCCTTCCCTCTAGTGTTTCCCTCTAGTGTCTCCCTTCCCTCTAGTGTTTCCCTCTAGTGTTTCCCTCTAGTGTCTCCCTTCCCTCTAGTGTTTCCCTCTAGTGTTTCCCTCTAGTGTCTCCCTTCCCTCTAGTGTTTCCCTCTAGTGTCTCCCTTCCCTCTAGTGTTTCCCTCCTCTCTAGTGTTTCCCTCTAGTGTCTCCCTCCTCTCTAGTGTTTCCCACTAGTGTCTCCCTCCCCTCTAGTGTCTCCCTCCCCTCTAGTGTCTCCCTCCCAGCTCAACGCATCGTTTGTGTCCTGTTATGTGTTTGTCCCCCTGCCTGTGTCTCGTCACTGGGCGTGTTATGCGTCTCTTTTGCCTGTGTCTTGCCAGAGAGCCCCTGTTAGCACAGAGTTAAGTATTGTTTGAGTTTGTTTGTTCCTTTGTTTGTGTCTTTATTTATACTTTGTGTTTAACTATTATTAAAAGACTCTTTTTGATTACCTAACCCCTCTGCCTCTATGCCTGCTCCTTCACGGCGTTCAACACCTGCCACAACACCCCGTTCGTGACAATTAAGGTAAATTCACAGATTCACCCAGTCCAATAATGGACACACTATACAAACAGTGTTCCACCGTAGGTTATTAATACTGAGACTAGTACCACAGACTCAGTATCTAAAAATCTAGGTAACTAATAAATAATTATGTAGTAGTTTACTACATAAACTAAAATACATAAAAAAATCAGACTGCAAAGAATACAAGCAAAGCAATACACAACTAGACGCACCAGTGTTTGCAGAGAGTCAGGAATCATGAATATATATTTAATCACAGTCATTGACTGAAACACATCTCTTCCCTTAGAGGGTTATTTCAAAAATACTTCCCAAACAACAGTGCTCAGTACAACTAGGTTATGGAGCCATTCAGTGCAGCAGTTTGGTGTATTTTGGTACAGTGGGCAAAAAAGTATTTAGTCAGCCACCAATTGTGCAAGTTCTTCCACTTAAAAAGGTAAGAGAGGCCTGTAATTTTCATTATAGGTATATACAGTATGTCACGTTTGGGTAGTCTGGATTTGGGTGGCATAATTGCAGAGGCAAAAGTGATGGTTTTAATGTTCTTTTAATAAGAATTAACACAAGAAAAACACAAATAAACTTGAGCACTACAGAAGATTTTACTTTTATAAGACAAAAAAACAACTATATTAATAACAACCATAACAACAAATGCTAGATAAAATGCTGAACTTAAACAGGGTATTTATAAGGATCCAACTAATGAGTCACCTCGGTTCAGAAGAGCACTTCCATCACCTGACCGAGGTGCATTCTGGGACATGTGGTTCCCCAACTTAACTAACGCATAAAACCACACAAGTCTCTGGGCACTAAGCGCCTTTTAGAGGTTATCCCTGACACAGTACTGTGAGAGACAAGATAAGAAAAAAAATACAGAAAATCACAATGTAGGATTTGCAAATTATTCTGGGAAATAAGTATTTTGTCAATTACAAAATTTCATCTCGTATACCCTTTGTTGGCAATTACAGAGTTAAAACCTTTTCTGTAAGTTTTCACATTGTTTTCACTCACTGTTGCTGGTATTTTGGCCTATTCCTGTTTATGTTTTAGGGCTGTTGCTGGGCAACACGGACTTGCAGTGCAGGATTTGAGTCCCTGGCGGCGCAGTTTATTACTGATGGTAGCCTTTGTTACTTTGGTCCCAGCTCGCTGCAGGTCATTCACTTGGTCCCCTCGTGTGGTTCTGAGATTTTTGCTCAGTTCTTGTGATCTGGTGGAGACCCAGATTGAGGGAGATTATCAGTGGTCTTGAGTGTCTTTCATTTTCTAATAATGGAGAACAAAGTCCTCTGCTGGTGGTCCTCCGATTACCTGATAAGGTGAGGAGGCCGTATCGTGGCTGCAAAGCGGGGCGCTATGCTAAAGGCTAAGCAGCTAGCAAGAAAGTGGTGATATGAGCTGTGCCTTCTGTGATCATGAGAAACGTAAACTCACTACCTAACAAGATCGATGAACTGGCCGGGCTGGTGAAAAACATCAATATCTACAGAGAGGGCAGTTATCGAGTGACGTCATCCACTCCGCAGCTGCAAAGCTACAAACTCAACACCCTGAAGCGCTTGTGTTAATCTCTGGAGATTTTAACCATGTAACTCTAGACACAACGTTACCTTCTTTCACCCAGTATGTGGACTGTAACACTAGGGGAAATAAAACTATAGACTTACTGTATGCAAATGTTAAGGATGCATACAGTGCCACTCCACTTCCTCCACTGGGGAAATCAGATCACAGCCTCATTCTGCTTAAGCCTCACTACAAACCAAAAGTTATGAGGCTACCCACAACCGTCTGTTCATTCAGGAAGTGGTCTCCTGAGTCAGAACACGCTCAGAGACTGCTTTGAAACTACAGACTGGGATGTGCTAGAAGGGTCACACAGTGAGAATATTAAGGACATTGTACACTGCACAACGGATTACATAATTTTTTGCATGGATGTTGCTGTTTCTGTAAGAACAGTATGCTGCTTTGTAAACAACAAGCTGTGGATCACAAGTGACACCAAAGCTCTCCTGAATAAAAAAAAGAAAGCTTTCCAAAGTGGTGATCAGCAGGAGATTAAGCATGTGCAGAAGGAACTTAAGGTTCAGCTCAGGGGGACAAAATATCAGTACAAGAAGCTGGAGCAGAAACTACAGAACAACAGTATGAAGGAGGTGTGAATTAGGAAATGGGTGCCGTTCCAAACGGCGTGAAACCATTAAGGGAGATGTGGGGAGAGCAAACCAGTTTAACAACTTTTTCAATAGGTTTGACCACTCAAACTCATTGACACCTCAGAGCACTGTACCTCCAACCCCCTCCTGCGTGCACCCCTCCCTCTCTCCCAATACCAACTAATTCGCAATTCAGTATCTATGTATGTATGTATCTATCTACCTATCTATCTATTGTACCCACAGTTGATTTCTTCACACTAAGCTGCTTACCTATCTCAGATTCAGTCTTTCCAGCCTGGTGCAGGTCTACAATTTTGTTTCTGGTGTCCTTTAACAGCTCTTTGATCTTGGCCATAGTGGAGTTTGGAGTTTGAGGTTGTGGACAGGTGTCTTTTATACTGATAACAAATAATTAATGCAAGTAACAAGTGGAGAACAGACGAGGCTCTTAAAGCAAATGTTACAGGTCTGTAAGATCCAGAAATCTTGCTTGTTTGTAGGTGACCAAATACTTTTTTTTTCACCATAATTTGCAAATAAATTATTTAAAAATCCTACTATGTGATTTTCTGGATTTTTTTCTTATTTTGTCTCTCATATGAGGTATACCTATGATGAAAATTACAGGCCTCTCTCATCTTTTTAAGTGGAAGAATTTTTACAATTGGTGGTTGACTAAATACTTTTTTGCCCCACTTTATTTTATTTTATTGACTGACTATGACTATAACATTTATTATGCTCATATATTTTACATATATTTTATTTGTTTTGTATGATACCTACTGTACTAACTGGAGTTCTTTGTCTTTAATATGCAATTTTAAAGTATTTACTTCTATTTTATGTGCAGCACTTGCTGATTTCAGCTCTATGAACAGGAACAATTCATTGAGATGAAATCTGATTCCAACCTGAGACTAAATTCTAAGTGAATTTTGGTTGGGAGTGGAAAGAGCGCATCCACTCATCGACCAGAGGGCTGTGAGCATTCTTCTGCCCTTCGCCACATCTTATCTCTGTGCAATGTTGTTTTCAGCATAAATTTTAAATCAATTTCATTATCATTTTGTTGATAAGTGGGGCCTGAAAATTATTTTTCAGTGTCTTACATTAAAAGCATTCTACACACCTGCTAATGTTTCCTCAGTCATTGTATTATTCATGTTAAATGTGCAATTATGGCACATACCCAGGTAATGGTGCTGCAATTATGGGTCATTTTTGATAATTTGCTTAATTTGCGTTAAAGAAATATTACCCCATAAAAATTTCTAGATTAGTCACATGCGTTAATATGACAGTTTTACATATATACACATTACACATTATAGTTTTTATTCATATTTCAGATGGCAAAACTCCAGACTTCTGTTAGATCCCAGAATATCAAAATCTACAAAAGGGGTACAGCGTTCTCTTATTTAGCTCCTAAGCTTTGGAATGGCCTTCCAGACAGTGTTTGGGGCTCAGTCTTTCAGTTTAAATGAAGACTCAAGACACATCTCTTTAATCTGGCAGACGCATAATTTATCACATAAACCTTGTACTCCAGTACATCTAAATGCACACCTCTATCTAGTGCTGCTACTGTAATATCCTGAACGGCATCTACGCTAATCCTTTTCCACCTGTTCTTCCTTTCTCTTCCTATTCCGAGGCATCTGGAGATTGTGCCAGCTCCAGTAGGCAGAGGCCAACCCTGCGGAGATCTTGAGACATCCAGAGAAAAACACCTCCAGCTGGATTCTGCTTCATGATGGTTTGGAGCTACACATGCTGCTCCTGAGCTTCTAGTGATCCAGAGCCCACTCTGTCCTCTGCACCTGCTGACTCATCCCTGTTCTGAACTGGACTCCATGATAAATTGGACAACTTTTGATATACTGAACTTCCAGCAGTCTAACACATGATGTCATTATATAATTTCTGATATCTGTTATCCCCCAAATGAGGATGGGTTACCTGTTGAGTCTGGTTCCTCTCAAGGTTTCTTTCTATTGCCATCTCGGAAAGTTTTTTTCTTGTCACCGTTGCCCTCGGCTTGCTCATCAGGTACAATCTCACAACCTTATTATTATTTAAACACATTTTGTTTCTCACTCATACATATATTTTTTTTCCATTTTGTGGAGCTGCTTTGAGACAATGACCATTGTTAAAAGCGTTATATAAATAAAACTGAACTGCATATTTCTATCTCCCTTTATGCTTAAATCATGCCACATTCTAGATCTACATGGTATGTCTTTAAAGAAAAAGATGCTAATCTTTGATCCTATCCAATCTAGGTTCAATCCTGAGTCCCTGATATGAGGACTCTAAATTACTAATAGGTGTGAATTTCAGACATCTCATCCATTGTATACACACTGACCAGTATAAAGTGGTTACAAAAGCTAAATTAATAATATTATTGATGAACTACCTAAGGCAATGTGCAGCAAACCCGCATAATTCTATATTATATAAATAGTTCTATATTTAGACATCAATAGTGGATTGTATGGATCAATTGGATGTTTTACTTTAAAAAAAAATCCGGAACAATATAACATGCTAATAAATACTGTGTAATGCTATTTATCAAAAACAATGAAAAAACACATGTGATTTTTCTTCTTTAACTCATGAAATTCCTTTTCTTTGTTACATGGTGCAGTGCCTAGTTCCAGTAGCTTATATACAAAATGCATCTCTAAATGACTGAGCAGTGTTTTTTCTAAATCTGGCCTTAAAAGAATCGAAAAATATACCATTTGTTTAAACCATTTTAAAATAGCATGATTACCTGCAGTCTGTTCTTCTTATCCTGCCACTGATTTCTCTCACTGTTTTAAAACACACACAATATTAAGTATTTCATCAAAAAAAATCTTATTATATTCGATTTTATTATTATTATATTAATATATTATTTATTTAATTACATGATTAACATGATTTAGTGCTTACTGCTCCTTGTAGGTTTTCTGATATCCCGGTTTTTCATCCTCAGGATCTTCAGGCTCTTCTTCAACTTTACAACTCCTGAGGGTATCAGATACTTATATTAGTAAGCATGTGTGCATGCAAGAAAGAAAGAAAGAGAGAGACACACACTTAAACACACCTGAATTGAGGGTCAGGGTTCATATGACAAAACCACTCTTTAGGGAGATTTTTAGGGTCAACACAGTCTGGAAGTTTTCGCCACTTCAGACAATCATCACATTGAACCCAGTTTTGATCTGGTCGATTCCTATAAGTGCACACAAACACTAAAATCCTTTAAGCAATCAACCACTAAACTTCACCAGCAAATAAAGCAAGAACATTAAACAAAGTAGGCCATGGGACACATGAATCCATACGTAACAGCTCTATTGGTTTAAAATTTCGAAAATGTTTAAACGTTTTTTTTTGAGGGGGGGTGCTGTAGAGCCGTGATTAATGTGGGAGCGCAAGTACCTCTCATCCCTCCCCTCTGAGAGTGCTCGGCCAATCAGCTCTCTTTGTGCCTCCGGCTGTGAGAGGAAAACAGCATCACCTGGGGTTCGAACCAGCGATCTCCGGATGATAGGGCGAGCGCTTTACCATTGCGCCACTCGGAGGCCAAAATTTTAAATGGGGCTTAAAAATTCTTTTTCAGTGTCTTATATTGAAAGCATTCTACTCTAGTAGGTTTTTATAATAAAACTTGCCATTCAGCACACCTGCTGATGTTTCCTCAGTCATTGGATTATTTGTGTTAAACATGCAATTATCCCACATCGCCGTGTAACTTGCTAATTTGCGTTAAAGAAATATTACCCCATTAAAATTTCTAGATTAATCACATGCATTTATGTGTTAATATTGACAGTTTTACATATATACACATTACACATTATAGTTTTTATGCATATTTAAGATTGCAAAAATCCGGGCTTCTGGTAATTCCCAAAATATCGAAATATACAAAACATGAACACATGAACCCAAAACAGTTCTAATAACTTCCAAGAAGTTACCCTAGAGTTCTGTCTGCATAAACTGAAAATAAATCAATAAAATAAAAAAAATAAACACATGCAATGTTGCATTTTTTTAATACACATATCCCACAAACCTGATTTGTATAGATTTAAGTATTTTTAATGGTGTTGTACTTATAGATTATTAAAAATTTCTTAAAGATTTGGATTAGGTGAAGCTCATCTTAAAATTTTTTTTTGCATATGACTATTATGACACAATATTAGTGGTGATTTAATTTTTTTATGTTATACATATTGTGGCGTGGGCGGGGCGACGGCTGACGACCAGCATGCCTTGCGACCAGCATGTCGGTGTGTTCACCATGTTGGAGAAGGGTGTTGCCAAGCGTGCTGAGGGGGACAGGGTTACCCATCACGCCTAGGCAAAGAGCAAGTCTCCGAGGCCAAAGCATGCGTGTTTGCAGACAGCCTGACCCCGCCTTCAACATCCGCACCGTTCCTGGGGGCTACGTCATGGTACGGGCATGTCGCACGGTGCGAATTCTGGTGGGTGGTCGAGCTTATGCACACGAATTCTTAGTGGGGAGTGTCAAGGAGGACTGCATTTTGGGGTTGGACATTTTGGAGAGATGGGGTGTGGTGCTGAACTTGGCTAACGGAACTCTGTGTGGTAACTTCAGGGTAGCCAGGTTGCTAGGACCCAGACCACAGCTAGGACCCAAACTACAGGTTAGTAGCACACACCCGGGGGGCGGAACTTCCGGTAGCAGACCGAGGGGGAAACCTACTCGGTACTGGTGGTCGGTACTGCGAGCGAGTGGAGTGCCGTGGTGACAAAGAACCCTCGACGACGAACATTCTCCCTGTGCAGTTCTCCAGGCTCTCCGGCGGTGATCAGCCGTCTGAGCCAGCGTGCAGCCGAGTTACTGCATCACCCAGAGCGTCACCCGCAGTCGCTTCGCCGGTGTCACAGCTAAACCGTGATCCGCTCATCGCCAAGCAGAAGGGCCCCACCCAGCGCTCGCGGGCACCACTGCAAGACTTTCGGGTGGGAGCACCTATGGGGCGTATGGGCATGGACACTCACAGCCAGGGGCGAGATTTTGCTGCTGGAGAGCAAGTATGGGTGTGTTCCTCCGGAAGGAAGAGGGGGCTCTCGGCCAAGCTTATGTCTCACTGGGTGGGCCCCTGTACGGTAATTGCTCGGCTCTCCGATGTCTTTTACCGGGTGCGGTTGGTGGGGCGGGCACGAGTTCACCAATCAGCCATTTTGGAGAGATGAAACAGTATGTGCCCCAAAATGGCCATTATAGTTTTATATTATGGTGTTATAGTGTCTTCTCCAAACAATAATAATTTAAAACATATTATTCATATACTTTAATGTATTAATACAAAAATTGGTGTAAGCTTCTAAAAGCATATGACCTGTAAAAATTGTTGCAAAGCATTTTTACTCCCAAAAAACCTGTAGTGTCCGTAACCTTGTGTAATTTTATTGCAACATCTTAATAATTTTGCATTTCAGAATAATAATCTTTTTCAGGTTTGTCTTTTAATGTAAAATCTAAATCTGTCACGTTTTATTTGAATGACAATTAAGATAAATTCAACAAAGTTTTTGGACACTACACTTAAGTGAAACACTTTTTATTACTAATGCCATATTTTGGCCGATGCTATTCTAAAAGTACTTTCTTATTAAACCAATCAATAGCATATTTGTGACTCAAAAAAATAAATGTCAAGAAAGTCAAGAAATAAAATACATGAGGCTTGCTTTTTGTGTGAGTGTGATTGTGTGTTTGAGGGAGCATTTTTAGGCTTACACAATATCTTCAAAACATTCAGTGTTGTTTTTCTGGTGTCTGTAACGCACTTCCTTCCAGTAGTCCTCAAGCTTGTAACCTACATTCAGCATGGTTTTCCTGCAAAGGGACAAACTTTGCTTAAACACACTCTACACATAACAAAACTGCTGTTAATCAGAGTGGTTATAAAAATCAGTGTAAAATGTCAGCGGTCTTGAGAAACTAAACATACTGTATACATTCATTCTTATACCCAATGATCCAAACCATTATGGTCACTCACAGGCGACGCAAAAATCATCCCTGTACCCAACTGTTTTTTTTTTTTTTTTTTTACTTCTTTTATATTGCTCTTGTATGACAACTAATTCCCCTGTCATTTTTCTCCAATTTTCTTTTTTTTCTTCGTCTTTCTGGAGGTATCTCCACAATTTAAAGACTGAGAACTAAGGGCGATTTCCTTAGATCTCATTCCAAAAGTGTGTTTGATGAGCTGAAACAATTTGTCCATGTCAGCTTTACATCACTAATTAAAAAAAAAAAAGCATCTGCTGCTAACACACAGATGCCAGATACCATGGGGCAACTTCAGATGGCTTATAAAGTCCAGGTTTTGTGGCAGATCATGAAGGACTAACAGAATATGAGGCAGAAGTATAAAATTTTTGGCTCATCAGTATACTCTGTATATTGCCATAGAGTTCCCTAAAACGGTCCATACACAGGGGTGAAGACATTTGCCTTAAAAGTGGTTTAATGCATTTTTGCTAAGTTTGAAACACTGTTTCCGGGACATTATACTGTAGATATTAAAACATGTATTAATTTACAGTAACTCAAACACACCTGTACTCTTCTGTATCTTCAAAGTTCTGCTTGTTGTGAGTTGGATTGAGGTAGTTGCACTCTATCACCCCAATAACTCCAACCCCTGTGCTTTTAGCCTGGCAAGAGAACACAGTAAGCACTAAGACAAGGCTTCAAAATAGCACACAAAGCATCCCAGAAACTGCTTGTGTGGACATCAATAAGAATCTTAATGGAGGGACAGTGATATTAGTTGACATAGAAGGACATTGCAGTGGTGTCCTAGAAGGTTTATCCAGAGTTCTAAATGACTAAATTGGTTGGATATTTTTTTCTTAAAACAATACACACACAGCCTATAAAGTACCTGCTAACACACCAGAATCATGAAGTCGCACATTTCTCTTACGCTGTACATTTGTTGTGGTCATACTGCTTATTTACGTCTTACACTTTTGGCCATGGACAATCATGCTACTGCTGACACACATCTTATATAATTTCATACCCCCTATTTCAAATCATCCTTCTCTTGTCATACCCATACTATATTTACATTTCTATCAGAGGGGGGAAATAATAAATTACATTTACTCGCATTACTTTAATTGAGTATATTTTTTGTGTACTTCTACTTTTTAAAGTAGTTTTTAAAATCTGTAATTTTACTTACTTAAGTATGTTTTGTTTAAAGTATTGTACTTCACTACATTTGAAATCATATTCACTATTGATTAAAAAATAAATGCATGAAAATGAAAAATAATACAAATAATACAACGGGGAAGGGAAAAAATGCACCCCAGAAACTACTGCACTCATTGATTGATGGACGTGGAAAAAAAACGTGCTAAATTCACAAGAACGATGGAGACGGACAAATCAGATGCCAGTGATGCAGACACAGCTACTGTAAAAGTGAAATGCCAACAAATTCTTATGAAGCAAACCCCTGGTCATATTTAAGCGACCACTTTGATTTCAAGCACAACAAAGGGAACAGATTTATTATACAAGGGTGTTTCATCCCCCATCCCACCCCCGCTGTAAAAAAAAAAAAAAAAACTCAGTAACTTTTACTCTAAATAAATTTTTAATGAGCTACTTTTTACTTTTACTTGAGTAGATTTTTATAAGGGTAACTTTAATCTTTTTTTTACTTTTTCAGTAAAAGTTCACTGAAGTAACAGTACTTTTACTTAAGTACAAAATGTTATTACTCTTTCCTTCTCTGATTTCTATCTATATAAATAAAAGAGGTTTAATTTGTATATTCTTCAGAACTCACTTTCTAAATGATATGCTGTATTTGTTTCATACATTTGGAGGGCCCAAAACAGAATTTTTTCTTTTTTCTGTCTGTCTGTTGGTCTGTCTGTATGTATGTATGTCTGTCTGTCCATCCAGATTTGTCACACCTTTATATTAAACTGGCTAGTTTACACTTTACCATACACTTTGCCAGTCCTTCTGTATTTGCATGAAGTTAAACCTGCACCATAAACGAAATCAAAATGTTTAGTAGAATTAAAGTTTTGTACCAGATTGTAAACTGCAACTTTTAAAAGCGTACTGTGCATGTGTCAAAGTGTGGGTGTGTCTTAACTTGACCGCTGGACAGAATTAAATTACATTTTGTAATACTTAGATATCTGCCTAGAGTTTAACCCGCACCATAAGTGAAATCAAAATGTTGAGTAAAAGCGATGTTGCGAACAGTTACGTGGCAGATTTAATAATCTACTTTAAAAAAAAGCAACTTATAAGCTACTTGCTCACTGTAAACAATAAGATAATAATTAGAAAAGCTAAACTGAATATTTAGCTTTTCTAATTATTAGTTAGTTAATTAGTTAATAGTTGGGATTAGTTAATAGTTTGAAGTGGATTTTAACACCCTGGAGTCGCTTTAAGACAAAATGTTTCTTATCTGTGATTCACTCTCCGATTACTGAATTGGGAGTGAATGTGGCTGACGATGAAAGTAGTACAGTTTAATGTAAACAATACGTAAGAAACTCAACCTTACAAAATTTTATTCCTTTTCATTAATAAGTTAGGCACATTCTGCTGTACAGAAAGATTTTGCAGAAATTGCAAACCATATGTTTGAGCAGAGGGCATAACTCCAATAAAGTTAAATCTTAATTTTACAGCAGACAAAGATGTTATAGAAAATTGTGTGCTTTTAGGCTTCCTAATTCACCATATATAAAATTATTTTAATGTTTTAGTATCATGGTCTCTCTACTTATTTATGTTTGGTTCTTCCATAGTTTTTTTCCTGTATGCTAATACAAAGAAAGTTGAACGCATACAAACTGTATGATTCTTACCTTGCGCTGACAAGCAACACGCTCATAGGCTTTGATAAGTCGGTTTTTGTTGTACATCATGATGCCATAGTGCTCTTTGCTCTTTGTGTTGTAGCCAAAAGTGATTGTCATTCCTTTTTTCTAGGAGAAAATTTTAAGGATAACAGATTTTGAATAATTGAACATCGATATTTTACATTTTCCCTTATTTTAGTATTTGCACAAGGATACTAGACAGGCAGGCTTGTATGTGTCCTTGAAGACTTTTGCTAGACTTTTGGTGACAAACTGAGCTTCCACCTTCTGTCCTTGAATGATAATCTGCATTCTTGGCTTCAAGTATAGGATACTGCAGTATGCCTGACTCAAAAAAAATGGACATGTACAGTAAATTAAAGAAACCAACTTTAATTCATTTCTAAATTAGAGATAAATGAACCAAATCCTGCAGCTAGAATAGTTTTTTTTTAAAACCCAGATTACGGTTAGCTGTCTCAGGTTGACTAAATGTGCTCGTTCATGCTGAGTCTAATTTGTACTTTTGAAATCCACGAAACCAAAATGTCTCCTGACAAATCCGACTTTGATAAGAACTGATTTATTAATTTACATTTTTTTTTAAGTCTCACCCGCAGGGAATATTCACTCTCAGGAAGTGACATGTCACCCTCAGGTTGTTGCTTGTTTAGCTTCCTGGTGTCCTCATACACATCAAGAGGAACTCTGATGTCATAAATGTCTGTCTTGAAGTCAAATTCTAATTTGCCTGAAGATGTTCTGCAGCAGAATCATTTTAAGTAGAATTAAAGAAAGAAATTCTAAAATAACTGTACAAGCAAAACATATGTGGCACAAATCCAGTTTTCTAATATTCTCTTTTCCAATATTTGATCTATAAAAAGTTGACTGTCCATCTTTTTGTAACATATTTTAATGAGATACACTATCAGAGGTGGAAAGTAGAATACATTTACTTGTGTTACTGTAATTGAGTAGTTTTTTGTGTACTTCTACTTTTTAAATTAGTTTTTAAAGTCTGTAATTTTACTTTTACTTATGTTTTGTTTAAAGTATTGTACTTTGCTACATTTGAAATCATATGCGCTACTGAGTAAAACAATAAATGAATGAAAATGAAAAATCATAAAAATAATGCAATGGGGAAGTAAAAAAATAGCACTCCGGACAAAACAGATGCCAGTGATGCAGACCCAGCTAAAAGCAAAATGTTATCAAGTTCTAATGAAGAAAACCATTATAACGGCCACTACTAGGTTGTAGACCACATTACAGTATGTATGTTGCTGTTTAAGAGTTGCCGCCCCTCTCCCTGTGTGTGTGTGTGTGAGAAGGAGAGAACGAGTAGGAGCTCAGGTGTGCTGTCCCCCCCTTACCCCCCCCCAAGAAACGCTCTATTCCTTTACCCTTTTCTTTACGATTTGTATTATAATTTTGTGACGCCGAAAGAGACTGATAAAGGTTTTGTGCTGAACGTTATTCTCGGCTATAAACTCTTTTTTTCCTTCGGATATCCAACGCAAAGTGTAACATCATATTTTCACCTCTGTACACTATGCATATTATTATCTATTGTCTTAGAGCATAAGAGAAACCAGAAAACTGGACTGCCAAGACAAAAAAGTCACACACATTTATATTTCGCTTGCGGTCTTTAGCTTTTATTACAGCACACGATGTGCTGACAAGTTGTGACAATGATTTAGCCCTGATCGTAACACTGGGTGCATGAGGGATGCATTGCTTTATCAGCTTCTTTTCTTACCCTGATGTGCTTATTTGTTAATGATTTATTGCTCCAAAGTTTAACCGTAACATTATGACCACTGACAGGTGAATAGAGAAAGGAAGGTTTGTGTGTTTTACCTGCGTAGGTTCCAGATGATGATACGGGTTCCACATAAACTGTCAATGACACTGAACTCAGCAAGTAATTCTTCCACCGTGTTAAACAGTGAATGTGTCAAGATATCACGCAGACAAATAGCATGACTGGGTAAAGCACAGAATTAAGGAACAAACTGCACATGGGGAGGGTCAGAAATCATTTGCTTCTCCTTCTGTGTCACTTGCAAGCCCACAATTTTTAAAAAATTTTTAGCGCATTATGTGTTATAATATGTGTGTTATAATATGTTGTAATATGTGTTATATATTTGTGTGCTAACAAACCTTGGTGAATAAACACCTGACAGAGGATTCAGTTCATTAATTGCCCTTATATGGACCACTTTTTTGTTAGTTATTATCTACTGCATTTTGGGAACACTGCACAATACCTGCTATATTGGATTATTCATCCATAGCTCTTAAAGTTGCTTGTCCATTTCTTTATAATTAATATAAGAAAACTGGCAATTAGTTTTTTAGATCATAAAGCAATTTTGGCAGACTCTTCTTTGCAGAATTGTTTTAATTTAGGGACATTGAGCATTTTTGAGCATGAACAGCTTGTTTAAGGATTTTATTCTGATTTAGTTCTGAACTTTGACTAAGCTTAGTCTAGTCATTTTGTAATGCACCTGCTGGTGTGTTTTGGATCATTGTCCTGCTGCATAACCCAAGTCAGTAACCGATGGGCAGACATTCTCCTTTAGGAGTTTCTGGTAAAACACAGGTCCTGAAGCTGCAAAGACAATCACAGATGATGTTCTTTTTATGAAATCCTGTTTTAGTTTTAGGCCAGATGTAACCTGTAGATGTAGCATTTTTGGTCAGCAGGGGCTTTCGCCTTGGGACTTTCCCATGGATGCCATTTTTCATGAATCATGAACGGAGTTTAAAAAGAGGCAAGTGGCCCGCAGTTCTTTAATGTTGTTCTGGGTCCTTTCATGAGCTCCTGGGCGAGCTGGAACTTCTAGGAAGATTCACCACTGTACCAATTTGTTTTGCATGTGTAGATAATCCAAGTCCTAGAAACCTAACTCAGTCTTCAAACATAAAAGTTCATAGTGCTATCAGGAAGACTGGTTTAGGGCAGTATTTGTTTTGTTTGCACTTTAAGTAACAGAGCAGGCCTGAAATGTACACTTTACTTTTACAGTAAAGTTACTTTTTGGCTATGTGTCACATAAATATTTTTGTGATACGAGCTTCTTACATATACAGTACCAAGTTAATGTTTTTTACCTCATCTCCTGAAGTTCTAAAAGTTTCCCTAATAGAAATTTAGATATTCTGTGCACCTTTTCAATTAAACCTAGCAACCTTTCTCTCCGTTTCTAAATATAAAAGGATATAAGTCCGTCCAGTCTTAGTGAACGTGACAATAGGCACTTTGACAGTCTTTGCTCCTATCTTCTCGAGGTAAGTCTGTGACAGGAGACCCACGCACATGGTTCCTGCTTTCTTTGAGAATACGATGGCATCCTTCCCCAAGCGCATGGAACCTGACTTAAAACCATTCCCATAAAGACCAACTGGGACATGGCCTTTTACTGTCTGCTTATCACTGAAGCCAAAACTGAGAGCAAGAGAGGAAGAGAGAAGGAAAGTGAGACAGAGATTTGGAAAACAGGCTGGTTCAGGCGATGTATAAACACAAGCAACATTTGACAAAAGTCCAAATACATAAACAAGCATAGAATATGCAGAATAAAAGGCAGAATTTCAATAAATGCCTCTAAGTCTTGGTAAATTCAGACAGGCGTGTGCTATATATTACTTTACACTGCTGTGAGGTTTAGAGTTTGCTTTTGTATATATAAGCAAATACATTTGTATATATTTTGTATATTTTGTGTATATTTTGTATATATATATATATATATATATATATATATATATATATAAAGAATGTGATGTCTGCATTTTTGACATTGCAATGTGTTCTGGATGCTTGAATTTTGTCAAGGGAAATTCCCCTTAACTGACATTCTATACACAGGGAGCAGGGAGTACAATGTGTAATGGAACACAGCCTGTACCACAAATAGTAAAATGACTTCAGTATTAACACAGCCGTACCTAAGCATTCTGAACATTTTGTCATAATCCATGCCTTCTCCATTATCCATAAAGATGAGGCAGTCCTGTTTTTTGACAGATGTTTTATTGATCCACAATTGTTTTGCATTGACATCTGGGTCATAAGCATTATCTGTGAATAAAGAAAACTTTAAAAAATATTTTTAAAGAAAACTATCTTTCATAATATCATGCAGAATGTTGCTCTAAAAAGCAAAAAAAAAAAAAAAATTAAAAAGCCCTCTCTCTCTCTCTCTCTCTTTTACACACACAGACAAATCAGTTGGATGACAGAAGGAAAAAAAAAGATAAAAAAATAAATTTTAACTCACCGATTAGTTCTGCTATAGCACTAAAGGGCCAAGTGTGGCTAGTGGAGTTTGAGTGCAGATATTGTGGACTAACCTTTAGGAGAAAACCAATATGATGTTCAAGTACAGTATGATGACGCATAAGCCTGCTATAAAAATAAATAAATATTGCTTGTTTAACACTTAAAACCATTTACCCCCCAATAAAAGGAAAGCTTTTAACACAAATCTATGGAAATGTTCACTTCCTGATGGATGAATATTTTTTCGAAATTTAAATAAAAACAAAACATGAAAATCATGCTATGAAAATTTACTTTTTAAAAGTTGGGGTCTTATGCACTTTATGCCAATGCCATGCAGATAAAGTTGGGTTATATTCTTCTATTATTTTTTCTAAAAGTTGTTGAAGTCATCTAAAAATGATCACTTTACAAATCCCACCCATGACACAACAACTACCAACCTAGATGGAGGAGGCTACCACGTGCTTTCTTCAAGACACATGAAGTTTAAAAAAAAAAAAAACATATTCTTTGAACTATGTTGCACCATAGGACAAAAAAACACACTGTTTGAAAATTAATGCTTCCCTCTTTTGCTCTTTTGCTACACAGCTCACATCCACACATGTCCATAATTAGTTAGCATCAGTGTGGTTGAAAGAAAAAAAGGTTTAGGACTGTAGCATCTTTACAATTTAAAGTCTTCTGAGGATTTCTACATAACAGGACAAACATGGTTTTGTTATGCCATTCAGGAGTAAGGTTTAGAATCATTTTTATTTAAGAAAAATCATTTAAAAAACAAATCATATCACTGCAATTGTTGAAGTCAGCTTCGACTCAGGACAATAACCAGAAGCAAAGTTTTTATAACACACACACACACACACACACACACACACACACACACACACACACACACACACACACACATATATATATAATTCTAAATTTAAGATTCCATTCATTAGCTTCAGTTAATTATAGTAGACAGTTTTGTTGGCTTTGAAAGCTTTAAATTGATTAGGATACAGATATGCTTTGCACATATACTGCTTCTAGGCGTTAGACACCTATAACATAGCTTCTGATGATTGCTCATGACTGAACGACAGCCACACTGCCTGAGTAAAGTCCTGATGAAATGAAAGTAAAAGTTACCTGCAACCTGACAGTGACACTTCGGTTAATTAGTTCTATTAATCTACAGTCTACTGTCAATCTTCAGAAAATGCATTCATTTATCATTAATTTACTCAATTCTTTAACTTGATGCCATAGTGCTTAAGTTTTCAAAATCTCAAATTTGTAAAGTCAAAGGTACACCTGTGACATCTAATTACATTACATTGTTCCATTGGAATTATACGTTTCTATCTGACGTTTTTGTAAAAACTGAGTTATTCACATTTATAGTCTGTGACGATTTAGTAACATAATATTGGGTGTTTAAGTGATATACATTTTTGTACTCTTCATTTGGAAAAAGCCACAGCACATTTTTGCTTTATAAAGTGCAAAAATATTTAATTATTTAAAAAACCCTCACACTGCAGATGGAACCTTATAATTCCAAGGGAACCATATATAATTTTATATTAAATATTTTTTACATTCATTGCTACTGTATACAAAACAGTGGCTAGTTATGACTTAGCCGAGATAGAGCCCATGAGTACTTACGGAGCTTGAAGGTATTCCTCTACTTGTTAGAGCTGCCATATTTATTTAAAACTGCTGTTCCAAAGTGAGTGTCTTAGGAATGAGCAGGAGTGTCTTCTACTGTTTAGAAATTCAGGAACATTACATTTTATACTGACTTTAAACTCCACCCTTTGTGACTCACCACAGAGTGCATACTGGTTCTACAATCACATAACCTAGATTTACCTGCATTTAATTATCGCCAGTTAATTTTATGTCTCAGCTATATTTTGTATACTTCTTGTTTCTTGGTTTGATTTAGTGATTGGTTGGTTTTCATATTTTGCTTTAGTTTTCAGGCTATGTAGGATTTTTTTCCCTGTACAGCATATGGCAGCCTTTAATCAGATCTATGCCACATTTATTTGATTTCTGAAAAGAGGTTCCAACTCCCCTGTATAGAGATACTGAAAATTTCATATCTAACCCTAAGCCAACACATCTGATGAAAATATGAATTAAATCTTTAACCATCTGAATTGGGAAAATTAAATACGAAACTTTAAATAATTTCTCTAGAAACAAAAGCAAACAAATAACAAATTAATAAATCGTAGTTGTATTTTTGTAATAACTTAGAAATATGGTGAGATCTAAAGTTAAAAAGAAGCAAACCATTAATTTATGGGTGTCTCAGCAACAACTCCACCACAGTAAAAGGAAGAGCCTGAGGGGGAAAATGTTCTGTTACTGTAGGTAGTATTGAATGTTCATGTTGTTTAGACCTCTTCAAGCCTGTACATGCAGTAGACAGCGAGTGAATACCAAATCTTAGCAAGTGTTCACCACTTACTCACTCATTCATCGTCTATACCGCATTATCCTGTACTCAGGATCACAGGTTGCCTGGAGCCTATTCCAGGAGTCTTAGGGCATCAGACCCTGCAAGGGTCTGCAGTTGGTAATTGTAGAACCTGCTGAAAAGTTTAACTTAGATTTTCACTTCTGTCCCGCCTTTAACGTCAGATAGAAACGTATAATTCCAAGGGAACAATGTACTGTAAATAGATGTCACAGGTGTACGTTTTATAGCCATGTATTGGTTATTTAGTTATTTCACATTAGACTTTACAAATTTGAGATTTTTAAAACTTAAGCACTATGGCATGAAGATAAATTATTGAGTAAATTAATGATGAATAAATGCATTTTCTGTAGATTGACAGTAGACTGTAGATTAATAGTTTGAACTAATTAACCGAAGTGTCACTGTCAGGTTGCAGGTAACTTTTACTTTCATTTCATCAGAACTTTACTTAGGCAGTGTGGCTGTCGTTCAGTCATGAGCAATCATCAGAAGCTATGATATAGGTGTCTAACGCCTAGAAGCAGTATATGTGCAAAGCATATCCGTATCCTAATCCATTTAAAGCTTATTTATTCTTTTCACAGAGCAGTCAGCAGGTATATGGTACAAAATTAGGTAAAAAATGACCCATAAAACTGGTCACCCTGTAACTCTCCTCACATCATTCAGGGTCAGCTGTTTCTCTTTCAACCTAATAAAAACCTGATGCAGCCTCTCACTGTATTGCTGCATGTTCTTGCTATACACTAATGTTGTCTCTCCCCATCACACCACTCCAGCAGCAGAAAAGACCACTGGAAGTGCTTAGGTACCAATTACACTCAAGGGCAGGCGATAAAACATGTACCTTGTAAATTGGGTGATCAGGAATATGCTTAAACTTTGCTTAAACTATGCTTTAACTTTATAAACAACTAAACCTGCAAGCATCACAAGGCTCTGGTCTACTGACCACAAATTAATATAATCTTTGCATGCTTTGAGACAAATGAGACATGAAGAAAGGCAACTTTATTTTCTAAGAACATTTTAAAAAGCTGCTTGTGTCTTCCTATTACTATTCCATAGAAAGAGTACCAAGAGCTTGCATTACAGACTCAAATACTAAAACTTCAGCAGCTAATAAGACACTGGTGTTGTTGGTCTTTCGGCTGCTCTCGGCAATGGGTTGGCATAGCGAAATACCCAGTCCGCACTACAACTTGGCACAGGTTTTACGCCGGATGCTCTTCCTGACGCAACCCTCCCATTTTTTATCCGGGCTTGGGACAGCAGCTGGGACAAGACACTGCTCCAGGCATATTCAGACATTTCATAGGAGAATATTATTAGATTACACTGGATATAAAGAACCAGAACCTTTTTGATGGACAAAATATACCCTGCAAACCATTTCTTTGCTCTGTTGCTTTCTGGTAGAATCTATTCTACACTACATTATTAATTTCTTTGATTTCCGTAGAGCACTGCACCCTTTCATACAAACATTCCGCCTATATCCTCAGCTCAAGAACAAAGTATTGTTCATGGACCTCTACATAATCTTCTATAACTGTGTGTTTACAATATTCATAATTATCTTTTTATCTGTCTTAAACGAGATGTACAATATGCATAGACTATATTTTTGGTTCTGCTTTGTCAGCGCTGCCTTTAAATAAATGATTTCAGAACTATTTTATAATGTACCAAATATGCACTTATGTCAGTGATATTCTGACTTTTTGTGGATTATCTTGTGTTTGTTTGCTGTATAGGGTTAACCTCAACTGAATATGAGAGAGGATAGACTGAAGTCTGCTAATAAAATGATTTATTAAAGTAATGTAATTATGTAATAATTAAGTAATTATTAAGTAATGTAAAAAAACACAGACACCATTGTGTATAAAAAATTTATTGAATTATGCATTTTCATTGTAACATTGTTTTTATGTGAAATCATAGCATGGTTGAATAAAATATTACATAAATAATAAACAAAATGCTGAAATTGTAATATACTGCAGATAGTTTATTTAGGTCCTACAGATACCTAGGCATATTCTATGTCATTCATTATTCATTCTCCAGGTCATGCACTAAACACGACTGCTTCTCCTTAAGGACAGCATAGAACTCTGCTTTTGCAGTTTTTCCTGCTGAATGGAGAAATTCGTACAATTTTCTCATTTTGTGCTGGTTTGTATTTTCTGCCCCGATTTCGCTGTACATTTCGTCTGAGATGATTTCTTTGGTTTTTAGAGTGTCTGCTATTTCCATTACTGATGAAGCTCTCTGTATGAGCTTATCACTGTGTTTATCTAGAAATTCAGCACCTAAAAAACAGATTAGCATAAATTATAACAATGTTTACTGCTTGACTCTTCTCATCAAGTTCATTATAAATATATTTATTTTGTCAAATCAAATGAATTCCAAATTATATTAAAATTATAACAATGTTTACTGCTGGACTCTTCTCATCAAGTTCATTATAAATATATTTATTTTGTCAAATCAAATGAATTCCAAATAAACAAAAATGTAAACAATATTTAAATCGTTTAATAAAATATTTATAAGGGTTTCAAGGTGTATAATAAATAAGAAAACTGCAGGGACAGAACTCATTTCACATTTTTAAAATTTGATAATCCTAATCAAAAACTAAATTCCAACTGAAATGTTCTAATGCACATTTTGCTTTCCTGGAAGAGATCATATAAACAAGTATTTAAAATAAATTTAAAGCAAATTTCAGACAAAAAGTCTTACCTTCAATAAATTCAGATGCATCTGCTTCTCTCTTATCAGCTGAGATAATAAGACAGAAAACAAGATTCAGTGCTTTGATACTGTTATCTTAACTAATATTACAGTGAACTCATCATTTCAGTACTACATGTTTGCAAGCATCACAGGACTTATAAATCAGTGGGGTAGGTCACTCTGAACTTTAAAGTATGAAGTTTTGGATTTGCTATGATAGACTGAAAGATACACTAATGGTTTCTTTAAAATTAGAATACAAAAACGAACTCTTGGCTACCTGTAAGAATAACATGACGAGGCTCCCACACCTCCTTGTCAGTTTCATCCAAAAGACCCAATGTGAGGTCTTCAACCTCTGTATTAAGGATCACCTCAAATGTGGGGTGATAGTTAGGGCCAAAGTCACAGCCAAATGTTTCAACCTAAGAAAAACAAATACACAGAATACAATTCCGTGTATCAAGAAATACATACATATACAATTGCTTGTACTGTATTAAAAAATGTTATTTCTATGCATATGAAACTGTGGTTTACCTTTGGCTGGGATACATAAGGCTTACAGAGTGGTTTGTATTTTTTACCAGGGATCAGTTGACATATGGAGCTGCATGGAATATATGTGTTTCCCTGATGTTGCTGCTGCACCTTAATGGGAATAAAGAATATTGGAAAACAAATAATAATGTTTAAAATCTTACATGTATGAACAACTAGGATAAAATATTAAAATGCTAATGTAAATAAACCAATTAGAGTAGCTTAAGAGAATACCTGTTTAACTGACACATTTCCTGGCAACAAGTGAATGTGCAGTTTTCTCTTCCTTTGTGTTCCAATATTTTCTTTGTAGAAGAGAAGGACTTGGGCATTGATGGGTTCTTTAAAAAACCATTTTCTTAACAAGCCAAATATGGAGAGACCAGGGACTTCTAAGATCACATGTGTGTTTGTTATTTTTAGGGGCTGAAGGATCTCCACATTATCATCAGTAATATGTGCCACAGCAAGTTCTATCTGATTGTTTTCTGGAATATACACAATGGTGCCAGAAGTGAAAGGCATGATCCAAAATCTAGCAGACAAACCCAAATATCCATATGCAAGTTTTTTTTTTTTGCTATTATTATAGTATACATTGTCATTACATATACTGATAAGCAAAAACATTATAAACACTAACCAAAAAATTAAATAAAAACATAAAGTGTGGATGTATTAGATGACAAGCACGCAGTCAGTTTTCATGTTCAACAAAATTAATAGGAAGGAAATTATAGGGTACAGTACAAAGTGACAATGGTCAAATCAGTATGGCCAGATGACTATGTCAGAGGATCTTTATAGACAATTCACAATTACACAATGTTCAGGAATGGTTTGAAGAACATGGTGCTGCCAAGGCCTCCAAATTCCCGAAATTTTATGATTCAGGATTCATGAGATCCTGGAACAAGGAGTTTAACATGTGGCTATTTCACCTCATACTGTAGCTTATGAAATGTTTAGGGATCTGTTGCTTATGTCTTGGTGCCAAATGAAATACAGTAAAACTTATTCAGAGATCTTTTAATGTCTAGACCTCAGTGTTTTCGCTCACTGGCATATTTTATGGCATTGTTGGTTGAATAAAGAACATGTGTATATATGATTTTTAAATATTAAACCCTGTTTGTTAGTTTGTTTGTTTGGTTTTTAAAAAGCTTTTCAGCATTAAATGTTTAACGCATGTGCAAATTAGGTTTCAGTTAGATTTCTGTGACACATACATCTCAAGTTATTTCTCACGCATCACGAAACAAATTTTTAATAGTTTCACTTTATTTATATCATGGTAACACAAAATAATCTTACCAGTATGTATCTCACAGTGTGGGAGGTGCAAATAAAGAATTGAATCTTCAATGCATGTGATGTTGTACAGGGGTCCTGCAGGCTGGAACTGGCCCATGCCCTGCAACTGACTCTTATCCCAGGACACAAATGTATATAGCACTTTCCCACTCCCTTTCATCTCAAAGACAAGGTTGGTCAATTTACAGTAAAACCGACCAGCATGAGAACACAAAAAACTGCAGAGCAAAATACATAAAAGAGACTGATTAAAATAAAACTCTGTCTTAATTTGGCAATATTACCAAAAAAATAACAATAAATCAAGGTACTGTATAGTTAAAAGTGTTGTGAGCATAAGCCGGCGGCACCTGTATGCACCACTGTCAGCACTGTATTTAACTGATTCAGGAAGGAGTACATCTGTGACTGCTGAGACCTGCTGAACAGATGAAACATACAAATATATTATTAATAAGAAAACAGAAGCACAAAGAACACAAGTAAAAATGTGTTTGTTGTAAGGAGTCAGTAAATCTAAACATGTGGGGACCTATAGTTTATATAAGACTTATATTACAGTGCAGTTGAGGCCAAAAATATCCATTCTCCTATAAAGGCTAAAGATAGTCAAACTTTTTAAAATGTCAATGTCCAGAGTTTACATGAACTTTGCTAGTATTTGATGGGTTTGCCCTTGAAAGTGCTTGAATTTGACCCCATCAAAAAGCTTCCCATAAGATGTCTCATTCCTTTTGACAGAGGTGGTATACCTCAGTTACATCTATGGGCCCTTTGCTCAGACACATAATTTCAATTCAGTCTACAAATGTCCTTAGGATCAATAACTGGAAAGTTTTAACTTTCTGCCTTGAGAAGTTGCTTCAGTCTTTTTCTGATAATGATGGTATATATTCTTAAAAGTGTCTTTTTCCGTACTCCACAACATGATGCTGACCACTCCATGCTTCTCTACAATGGGGGTATTATTTGTTTGAAGTTTTATTGTTTCTAAAAATCCCTAAGTCTCCTAAAATTCTAAAATGGTAAATAAAAATTTGTCTATTACCTATTTTCAGTTGATGTCTGTGGTGAAAGCAAAGATACACCAATAAAACTATCTTTAGCCTAAGTGCATGTAAACTTTTGGGCTCAACTAACAGTAACATGAACATTATAAATCTAACAAGTAATATTATTTAATGATTAATATTTAATATATTATTTAACAGGTAATGTTATTTAATAATTAATGTTATTCAATTTTATATTTAAACTTGGGAAATTGTGTGTCCTCAGTGTCATCATGAACAATTCTTACATGGCTGGTGTGTGTGGGCTGAGTAGATGTTGAGCATTTGTCATCTTCTTCACTCCCTATAAAAGTTCATATGCAAAGAAATCAGAGCACATAAACATAATTACCCTGAGTTTTGGTTTTTCACATTTTATCCTTAATATATGGATGGGTTTGCCATATGAAGATATATATATATATATATATATATATATATATATATATATATATATATATATATATATATATATATAATCTTCTTTTTTGCCCTTTGGGTGTTCCTTTTTAGGGGTTTCCACGGCAAATCATCTGCCTCCATCTAACCCTATTCTATGCATCATGTCCTCTCTCACTGCATCCATAAATCTCCTCTTTGGTCTTCCTCTAGACCTCCTGCCTGTCAGCATCCTTCTACCGATATAATCACAATCTCTCCTCTATGGTATGAAATCATATTGCTGCTTACAAATGTTCACCTCTGCCCTTAACCTAGCTTCCACTATTCCATCCCACAGCTTCATTGTATGGCTCATCAGCTTTATTCCTGTGTAGTTGCCACATTTCTGCACATCACCCTGTTCTTAAAAATCGGCACCAATACACTTTTCCTCCATTCCTTCGGAATCCTCTCACTCTCTAAGATTTCATTAAACAAACTAGTCAGAAACTCTACTGCCACCTCTCCTAAGCACTTCCATACCTCCACAGGTATGTCATCAGGACCAAAAGCCTTTCCACTCTTCAACCTCTTCAATGCCCTTTTCACCTTACTTTTACTAATATTTGCTACTTTCTGCTCTACAACAGTCACCTCTTCTACGCTTTGTTCTCTTTCGTTTTCCTCATTCATCAACTCTTTGAAGTACTCCTTCCATCTTCCCATCACCCTCCTGGCATCTTGCAGTACATTTCCATCTCTATTTTTAATCACTCTAACATTCTGCACATCATATCCATCTCTATCTCTCTGCCTTGCCAACCTGTACAGATCCACCTCTCCCTCCTTACTGTCCAGCTTAGCATACAAGTCCTCATATGCTCTGTGTTTGGCCTTTGCCACCTCTACCTTCACTTTCTGCTGCATATCCCTGTACTCAAGTCTACTCTCTTCAGTCCTCTCAGCGTCTCACTTCTTCTTAGCCAGCCTCTTTCCCCTCATATACTCCTAGACTTCCTCGTTCCACCACCAAGTCTCCTTGTCCACTTTTCCCTTACCTGATGATACACCAAGTACTGTACCCTCCTACCTGTCTCCCTGATCACATTGGCTGTAGTTGTCCAGTCAACTGAAAGCACCACCTGACCACCCATAGCCTGTCTTAACTCCTCCCTGAAGACTACACAACATTCTTCCTTTTTCAACTTCAACCACTTTGTCCTCTGCTCTGCTATTGTCCTCTTCACCATCCTCACCAACAGGGTAATTTTACATACCACCATTCTGTGTTTTCTGGATACACTCTCCCCTACCAACACTTTGCAATGACTGATCTCTTTCAGACACAAATGTAGTCCACCTGAATGCTTCTGTCTCCACTCTTATATGTCACCCTTTGTTCCTGCCTCTTCTGGAAGAAAGTATTTACTACTGCTATTTCCATTCACTTTGCAAAGTCCACCACCATCTGTCCTTCCACATTCCTGTCCTGAAGACCAAACCTGCTTATCACATTTTCATCACCTCTGTTCCCTTCCCCAACATGTCCATTGAAGTCTGCATCAATCACCACTCTCTTACCTCTGGGGATGCTCTGCATCACTTGATCTAACTCACTCCAGAATTTCTCCTTCTCTTCTAACTCACATCCTACCTGTGGAGCATAACCCCTAACAACATTGAACATCACCCCTTCAATTTCCAGCTTTAGACTCATCACCCTATCCGATACTCTCTCTTTACCTCTAGAGCATTCCTTACAAACTCCTCTTTCAAAATAACTCCTACTCCATTTATTTTCCTATCCACACCATGATAAAACAACCTGAACCCTGCTCCTAAGCTTATAGCCTTGCTACCTTTCCACCTAGTCTCCTGGACGCATATGCATATTCAGAGAGAGAAAGAGAGAGAAAGAGAGAGAGAGAGAGAGAGAGAGAGATAGAGAGAGAAAGAGGGAGAAAGAACACACATCTTGAACAAAGTCTTGGCCCCATCTCTTCAAGCAGCCATTTAGGACATTTAGAAAATCTTAAGGTAGATCCCAAGTATAACTTACAGCTGGTAACTTCAAACAAATAATGTCTCAAAGAACCAACCAAGTGGTAAATGTGCCTCCTGCTGATTAAATTCTTTTCCTTTATTCTTGGTCTCTGTAGGGGAGATCACATCTATAACCTGAGTCAGAATCTCATCGGTGACCTGTTCACGGTCCAGAGCTGGGAAGAAGGTGACCAGGAGATGTGCCAATCTTTCTTTGAGTTCTTTTACCTTGAGGCTAAAAGAAAAGAAACTATGAGTCACTACAAATAAGTTATCATGTTGCAATTCAGGAATTCAGGTGAGACTAATGCTCCTGTCTCACCTGCCAGGTAATGAGCAGTATGTTATATGCAGTACATTATATTAACAAAACTAATTGTATCATCATATAAAATATTACACTCATCATGTTTGAAATTTAAACTGGATTTCAATAACAGGGGTCTTACTGTGATTGTGATTACATGTTATAATATCTGTGTACTTTTTCGCACCCTGATTTGTCCTCTGTTTCATGCCTCCATATTTGAAATTGTGAATCGTTTCCTCCTAGTTTAGATGCTTCTGTTAAAGGTGCTGCATCTTTTACACTGAGCTCCACATTTTCACTTTTTGTCTTTATTTCCTCCAAATCTTTTCCCATGTTCTCATAGCAGTCTGATAACATGCCATTATATTTTAGACTGTCAATCATTGTGTCCACTCCCTTTGTGCATGGAGTAAATGACAATATAAGAATAGTCAATATAGTAATAGAAAACTTGACATACTTATTGCACTGTTATAAATTTAATTTAGTTATTGCATTTGACAAGGTTTTATATTTATAAGTAAAGGCTTTACCACAGCACAAAATGCAGGCGATTTAGACACTCACCTCTTTCTTTAATTCTTTTCTGAGCTTTATAAGCTTATCTTGGAGATGCCCTATTGCCTCTAAGACTTGCCAATACTTAATTTTGTAGTTCTTCTTGTCATCACAACCGAAATGGGAAATATCGCTCTCCTCCTTCTTCACCATGCTCCTGTCAATCACATCATCAACCTCAACCTTTAATTATATTTTAATGTCTTTTCATTCTGTTTCACCAGCATCAGTAGCATGGCTGAACATACAGTACAAGGTAAACATGTTAATAAATCTGCTAAGTTGTCATCATACCCTTTTCCTCTAACTTTCTTCTTTCCTAGGTTCTCATTACCCAAATCCAGAGACTTCTTTCTGAAATAAAGGTAAAATGAAATCATTTAGTTTTGATAATGGCGTGCTATTGTGAAGGAAGATGACACAGAAGGAGTGACATTACCTTTTATGTGTAGCAGTAGAAGTCTTTTGAGAGAAATATAAATTAACAAACAAACAAACAAAAACAATATATGAATAAAAGATAAAGGCAAGAAACAATTTACACAATGACAATGTTTACCTGTATTTACATATTTATGGTCTAGCTAACATAGGAACAACACACTGTTTAAAAATGCTAATACTTATGTGCTTTTCTCAACACAGAAACATCCCACTCATTCAGAGTTTCAGTTCACTGCACATCACCACAACATTAATAAGAATGACAACTGACCTATTAACTGACCAATGAGAGCTGACTTAATAGAGAAAATGAATTCTAAGGCTCATATTATAAAATCAATGCACAGCAACCCACACAACAACCCCAATGATTAGTATCGAAATTAAAGCATTGCATATATTATCTAATAGTTTAAAGTAATAAGCATACCCTTCTCAAACATTTAAATAAATACAATAGCTAAATATAATTGAGACCTAAAGCTCATTATTTTGTTTCACATAACAAAAAAAGCTATGAATAGCTCTGGAATCACATAACACATACTGTACATCGTTCAGCCATACAGTAACATTTAAAGCACTGAGAGGTGAAGTGGATAACATTGATTATCACCTTATACAGTGGAGAAAAAGATTAATTGATCTCCTGCAGATTTTTTAAGTTTGCCCCCTTACAAAGAAATGAGGGGGCTATAGTTTTATTTTAGAAGATAAAGACAACATTTCCATCAAAATAAAAAGCATGGCCATATTCATGGGCCACTCAATGCAGCAAAATCAGCTTGTGTCTTTACAGAGAAACAGCCCCAAGGCATGATGATTCCAAATTATGTAAAACTAAAATAACTTTTTTATTTGTACCTACAGTACAACCATACACAGTAAGATATGCAGTGAAATTTATTGAAATGCTTACACTTATGTTTGTAACCTAAAAGGAAAGGTGAGAATAAGAATATAAAAAGAGGCAAATCCCACCAGAAAAGAATGTAAATTCTAAAATCTTAACTTAAAAGTATAAACTGTTTAAATACACAGTATAAATTAAAGAGTCAAGTTAATTCCAAAATGCTCAATCGGCACTTTCTCCCAATCTTTTTCTATTCATTGGAAAAATTCATACGGGCCTGTACATGTGCCTTCTTGAGAAGTCCTTGCAGCGCTAAAGGATTTCAATCCGTGTATTCCATTGGTAACGTATTGTGTTACCAGTATTTTGTTTAGTGACTGTGAGACCAACTGCTTTGAGATCATTCACAATCTCCCTGAGTGTGGTTCAAGGCTGATCCTTCACTTTTTTTTATGATTATCTTTACCCCATGAGGTGAAATCTTGCATGGAGCTCCAGACCGAGGCTGATTGTAGAACACTTTTTTAAAATGAATCTGCATACCACATAAGCACATAACCAGTTTGTGGAAACTAGAATTATTGTTGGTTGGTAGGGGATCAAATATTTATTTTTTCTCAATGAAATGCAAATTGATTTATAACATTTATATAATGTGTTTTTTTATGATTTTTTTTATTGATATTCTGGTTCAACATTTTAAATAAACCTATGATAAAAATTATAGACCCTTTATTTCTTAGAAGTAGGCAAAATTACAAATCAATTTTTTCCCCCACTGTATTGACACCTGTTATGGAGTGGGACATAGTAGGCCATAAATGAACACTTAGTTCTCTTAGAAAAATTGACAAATCTAAGCATGGAAGGCTAATTAATTCACATCAGAAGCAAAGGATAGCTGGTTTGCTCAACAAGTTATTTCTTTGTATTATAGGAAGGTATCAAAACACAGTGCATCACAACACAGTGCATCACAAGCTGTTGTGTATGGGGCTGCGTACCACAAACCCCTGTCACCTGTTAAAGTTCTTACAATTGGCATGTAAACATCAGAACCATTTTTTTTTGTGACACAAGAATTACCTACACAATATTAGGCAGGTGATTTTACTGTTATGGCTGATCAGTATGAAACATCCAGAGTCACTCTTTTTTGCTTCAAACGGTTTATGGAAAAAGGGAATAAAACATTACACCAATCTAATAGAGCTTGTTAGAACATTATGACATCACCTGCTGGCTGTTCTTCTGTTTCAGCTTCAAGTGTTGCTCACTGTTTAAAAACATCCATCACATTTATCACATTACATTTAAAACATCAATCATAATGATATACTGACAGGTCTATAAATATAATCACAGTCTATAGGATTTAAAATAAAAAATAAGTTTAAGGTGCACATTTTTAGGGTAAATTTGAGAATGTTTGCATCCGAATCTGGTAAATAGTGTAGAAGCTGTGTTAAACTGTATTCATTTTGCTGAAGCCTTCTTTTTATTGTATTGTAAACGAATGTTTTTTTTTTGTATTGTAAAGGAATCTGTTGTAAAGGAATGTTTTTTATTCTCCAGGGAGCAAACAATTCTGCCATACACTATAGTGGGGCAAAAAAAAGTATTTAGTCAGCCACCAATTGTGCACATTCTCCCACTCCTGTTTTTTTCATCGTAGTACTGTATGAGAGACAAAATAAGAAAAAAAATCCAGAAAATCACATTGTAGGATTTTTTTTCATTATTTATTTGCAAATTATGGTGAAAAATAAGTATTTGGTCAATAACAAAATTTTATCTCAATACTTTGTTATATATCCTTGGCAATGACAGAGGTCAAACGTTTTCTGTAAGTCTTCACAAGGTTTTCACACACTGTTGCTGGTATTTTGGCCCATTCCTCCATGCAGATCTCTTCTAGAGCAGTGATGTTTAGGGGCTTCTGCTGGGCAATAAAGACTTTCAACTCTTTCCAAAGATTTTCTATGGGATTGAGATCTGGAGACTGTCTAGGCCACTCCAGGACCTTGAAATCCTTCGTTACCGGGACAGAGTGTTTGGGATCATTGTCATGATGAAAGACCCAGCCACGTTTCATCTTTAATGCCCTTGCTGAAGAAATACTACTACTACTACGACTACTACTACTACTACTAATAATAATAATGATAATAATAAATTTATTTTATATAGTCTTTTTAGAAACTCAAGGTCGTTTTACAATAACAAAAAAATGTTTATGCATAGCAAGAGACAACTGAAAACAACAAAAACAGAATACAAATAAACATGAAATCAATAGCAAACTTTCAATTATACGTTCAAAGATCCGGAAAACAGGAGTAGAAAACATATGTTTTAAGGTGGGTTTTGAAATCCTGCAGTGAAGAAAGATCACGGATGGGTTTGGGAATAGAATTCCAGAGTGTAGGGGCAGAAATGCTAAATGCTAATCTAAAGTGAGAAATTGACAGTAGACCATTGTCTTCAAATCAGAGTGTGTGAACTGAGGAATAAGTATGGTAGCCAATGAAGTCTGTGTAGGATAGGAGTGATGTGTAAGGATTTCTTTAAATAAGTGAGGACCCTAGCAGCAGAGTTCTGGATGTATTGAAGCTTATTTAATGTTGTGTTTGGTAGACCATAAAAAAGAGAATTACAGTAGTCAAGTTGAGAAGTAATGAAAGCGTGAAACAGTGTCTCAGTCTTCTTAATGTCTAAGAGGGGACGCAAATGAGCTATGTAGCAGAAAATGTCATCTGCATAGCAGTGGAAATTAAAACCATGATGGTGGATGATTTTACCTAGAGGAAGCATGTAGATGATGAACAGTAGAGAGCCAAGAACAGAACCCTAAGAAACACCATCAGAGACAGGAGCAGTAGAGGATATACCCTGGTGAATAGTAATATAATGTTGATGTTTAGACAGATAAGAAGTGAACCAAGCTAAGGCAGTTCCAGAAATAAAAAGAGCAGAGAGTCATGAAATGAGACGAGACAGTATCAAATGCAGAAGAAAGATCTAAAAGAATCAAAATGCTAGCAGAGCCAGAATCAGCGGACATAAGGTGGTCATTGACAACCTTAAGAAGTGTTGTCTCGGTGCTGTGGTGAGAGTAAACCCGGATTGAAAACATTTATACAGATTATGAGATGACAAATATGACTGTAGTTGAACAGCATCAACTTTTTCAAGTATTTTTAAAAGTAGCGGAAGATTTGAAATTGGTCGGTAGTTGGCCATATCAGAAGGGTCAAGGCCGGGTTTCTTTAAGACTGGTATGACAACTACAGTTTTTAATTCAAGAGGAACAACATCAGTGCTCAAGATTTTAGAAACAAAAAGTGAAATAGGCAGTGAAGAAACAGGTGCAGAGTATTTGAGCAAAGATGTAGAGGCAGGATCAAAATGACAGAAAGAAGGATTGGCTTTACTGAGTAACTCAGAAATAAAAGCATGCGTTGGAGGATCTAAATCAGTAAGAGTACCAGTTGCAAAGTCGGTAGGAAAGTTATTTAATTGGATAGGGGAGTACACTGTTAAAAAGAAAGAATATAAAATTAATTTTATTTTAAAAGTAATGTAAGAATGACTCTCAGAGGTCTACAGAGTTGGTCGTAACAGGGGCAGGAGGGCTAGTGAGTTTGTTAACTACAAAAAAACAGTGTTTTAGGACGGGAAGCTGCATTTGTGATGAGTGCAGAATAATAGCTGGAGCGTGCAGTATTTAAAGCCATTTTATATAGCTAAATATGATCCTAGTATGCAATAAGATGCACGGTCAAGCCAGTTTTCCTGTAAAGGCATTCCAGGCGACGACCAGTAGTTTTTAACTTGCAAAGTGAGGGGGTAAACCAGGGTGATGTTTGTGTAGAAGGTACAATTCTGCATTTGAGGGGGGGGTGTATATTAATGGCAGTAGTAATTTGGCAAGAATATTAAGAGCTAAGCTGTGTTCAGTAATATCTGAAAGATGTGCCTGTACAGAATCAGTAAACAGTGAATGATCAACAGATTTTATTTTTTTTAGAAAAGTAATGGTTAATTTTACCCTAAGGCAGGGGAGAGGCATTTCACAACTGAATTAGGTGAGAAGGTAATCAGAAAGTCCAATCTGAGATCCATACACAGAAATTGCGTAAACCAGTAGTACAAATCAAATCCAGTGTGTGACCTTTTAGATGTGTAGGAAAGTGAATGTGCTGTACAAGATTCAAAAACTGACATAAGTTCTCGGGGCACAATCCATATTAACATGTACTGTATGTTGAAATCACCAAATAAGATAACAGAAGAAGACATCGCACAAGTAAGGGTTAATAGTTCAAGCAGTTCAGTGAAAAAATTTGACATTAATTTAGGTGGACAATACAAGAGAATTGCAATCATAGAGAATGTACCGAAGATTTTGAGAACTAGGTATTTAGGTTGAAGTTGCATGAAAGTCAATGGTTTTAACAGGAATGTTACTATGATAGATGGCAGCCAGACTGCCACCCCTAGATGTCAGATTTGGTTTGGCCAGGTAGCTGTAACCAGAGGGGGTGAGAAGATATTTGCAATGTTTCAGTAAGCAGCAGGAAGCCCAGGTATTTTTCAGTTAACAGTGTGGAGAGCACAGTAACCTTGTTAGTACTGTAATTGAACGACAGTTAAACAGCGCTAATGCAGGACAAAGCGCACAATCATTGCGTGTATGTAGAGCAGATAGTGACAGAGACAGTAATTAATGCAGTAGGATTGATACCACGGTGGTTGGCCGGCAGCATAGAATAGCGTATATCCGAACGGTTAGACCAAATAAAAGGAATAGACGAGAATGTCAGCGATAATAGGTAGTAGCTACCGGAACAATGAATGTAACGCAGTCGAAGAATAACCCACAGTGAAAGAACAACAGTAGAGTAATAAACAATAATTCAGCAAAGTCAGGTGTCCAGGAGAGGAGATGTAGCAATAGACAGGAAGCAGAGCGATTCAATCAGAGCTATGATCCACAGTGAAATAACAACTGTAGAGTCATAAACAATCCAGCAATCCAGTTATTTAGAAGAGGAGAGGAAACAATAGCCGGGAAGCAGAACGCGGCAAAACAAAAACATGCAAACGTTCAACAAACATACTTAAACAAAGAAAACAAAACAAAACACGACAAACATTTAAGCAAGAAGCGGCAGCAAAACGCTCACAGCTTACTCTCACCAGAACCAGGAGGAGGTTTTTTACTCCAAATCTCACAATACAAGGCCCTATTCTTTATTTCTTTTACACGGATTAGTCGTCCTGGTCCCTTTGCAGAAAAACAGCCCCAAAGCATTCGCAGTAGGTATGGTGTTCTTTGGATGGAACTCAGCATTCTTTCTCCTCCAAACACGACAAGTTGAGTTTACGACCATAGGACGTTCTCCCAATCCTCTTCTGGATCATCCAAATGCTCTCTAGCAAACTTGGACATTGGCCTGGACATGTACTGGCTTAAGCAGGAGAACATGTCTGCACTGCAGTATTTGAGTCCCTGGCGGCGCAGTGTGTTCCTGATGGTTGTCTTTGTTACTTTGGTCCCAGCTCTCTGCAGGTCATTCACTAGGTCCCCCCGTGTGGTTCTGGGATTTTTGCTCACAGTTCTTGTGATCATTTTGACCCCACTGGGTGAGATCTTGCATGGAGCCCCAGATCGAGGGAGATTATCAGTGGTCTTGTATGTCTTCCATTTTCTAATAATTGCTCCCATAGTTGATTTCTTCACACCAAGATGCTTACCTATTGCAGATTCAGTCTTCCCAGCCTGGTGCAGGTCTACAATTTTGTTTCTGGTATCCTTTGACAAGCTCTTTGGTCTTGGCCATAGTGGAGTTTGAAGTGTGACTGTTTGAGGTTGTGGACAGGTGATACTGATAACAAGTTCAAAAAGATGCCATTAATAGAGGTAATAAGTGAAGGACAGAGGATCCTATTTAAGAAGAAGTTACAGGGCTGTGAATGCCAGAAATCTTGCTTGTTTGTAGGTGACCAAATACTTATTTTACAGAGGAATTTACCAATTCATTTATTAAAAATCTTACAATGTGATTTTCTGGATTTTCTTTTCTTATTTTGTCTCTCATAGTTGAGGTATACCAATGATGAAAATTACATTCTTAAGTGGGAGAACTTGCACAATTGGTGGCTGACTATGTACTTTTTTGCCCCACTGTAGGTCCAAAGCTTACCAGCTTATATATATATATATATATATATATTTTTTTTTTTTGCTTTTATATCCAACTGCCTCTTTTTTCTCTATAGAATACAGACAATGAAACTGAAACACTAGCCAATTTAGTGTCGGATGGTTTTAAAAATGTATTAAATTTGACCAGCCTGGTGACCAATCTCCATTGATTGTACATGTGTGAAGTGTTCAGAATGCACACAACATTATGGGTGACATATCAGAGTTCAAAAGAGGACAAATTGTTGATGCGCGTCTCGCTGGCGCATCTGTGACCAAGACAGCAAGTCCTTGTGATGTATTAAGAGCCATGGTATATGGATAATGTTAGTCTACCACCAATAAGGATGAACCACATTCAACAGGAGTAACTATGGACGCAAGAGGAAACTATCTGAAAGGGATGTCCAGGTGTTAGCCAGGATTATATCCAAAAACATAAAACCACAGCTGCCCAACCCACTGCAGAATTAAATGTGCACTTCAACTCTCCTGTTTCCACCAAAACTGTTTGTTGGGAGCTCCACAGGGTCAATGTACATGGCCGGGCTGCTATACCCTAACCTTTGGTCACTCATTCCAATGCCAAACATCGGTTTCAATGGTGCCAGCAGCAAAAATCTTATGTAATCTTATGACAATGTAAAATAAGTATTGTCCTCTAATGAGTCCACTTCACTGTCTTTTCCAACACCCAGGAGAGTTATGGTGTGGAGAAGCCCAAAGAAGCGTACCACCCAGACTTTTCCACATCCAGGAGAGTTACAGTGTGGAGAAGCCCCAAAGAAGCATACCACCCAGACTGTTCCATGCCCAGGGTGAAGCATGGGGTGGATCATTGATGGTTTGGGCTGCAATATCATGGCATTCCTAGGCCCAATACTTGTGCTAGATGGGCGTGTCACTGCCAAGAACTACCGAACCATTCTGGAGAACCATGTGCACCCAATGGTTTAAACATTGTATCCTGAAGGTGGTGCTGTGTATCAGGATGATAATGCACACCAATACACACAGCAAGACTGGTAACAGAGTGGTTTGATAAACATGAAAGTGAAGTTATACATCTCCCATGGCCTGCACAATCACCAGATCTAAATATTTTTAGCCACTTTGGGGTGTTTTGAGGGAGCGACTCAGGAAACATTTTTCTCCACCAGCATCACATAGTGACCTGGCCACTATTCTGCAAGAAAAATGGTTTAAAATCCCTCTGGCCACTCTGGCAGAACTTTTATCTGTCATCCCCAAGACGAATTGATGCTGTATTGGCTGCAAATAGAGGCCCTACACCATACGAATGAATTATTGTGGTCTAAAACAAACGTTTCAGTTTTATTGTTTAATCCCTGTAAATGGCCAGCTATTACAATTTTTTGGCATTTTGGCAGTCTAATTCCTGGCACTGTGTGTGTGTGTGTGTGTGTGTGTGTGTGTGTGTGTGTGTGTGTGTGTGTGAGAGTAAGAGAGAGAGAGGGAGAATCCAGTTTTAAACTTACTCAGTATCCTGAAAAGGTTTAGTGCAGTCTGTTTTTTGTTCAATTAAATATTTAAATTCATGTGAATACTTCTCCACTTTTTTACCTACACCAATCAAGGTATTCCTGCATAGGCACAAAATATCAGCCTTAAAGCAATGTTTAACAAAATAATAATAACTTGAGACAACACTCATATTTATACTGCACTAAATTCAACCACATGTTTTAGACACTACTGTAATCATAGATCATTAGAACATGTTACTCAAACACACCTGTACTCTTCAGTACTATCAAAGTCTTGCTTGTTGTGAATTGGCGTGAGATAGTTACACTCTATCACCCCAATAACTCGCACTCCTATGCAGTTGGCCTGGTAGCAAAACATAAACACTGTAAACATCCTAAATAAAAGAGTATTGTGTT
This sequence comes from Clarias gariepinus, assembly GCF_024256425.1. Taxonomy (NCBI): domain Eukaryota; kingdom Metazoa; phylum Chordata; class Actinopteri; order Siluriformes; family Clariidae; genus Clarias; species Clarias gariepinus. The sequence continues at coordinate 14,367,042 of NC_071104.1, forward strand.
TTGTTTATTTCATAAAATTCCTATTGATCTAATATATATATATATATATATATATATATATATATATATATATTTTTTTTATTTTATTTTATTTTTTTTTGCAAGATGAAAGTCCCTTAATATAAGCAGTGTCTGTGTCTTGTTGGGCTACACATGCTCAATCACAGTTATCTAATTCACAGTCACTTTTACTCGATTTTTCACGTGACAACCACAAACGTAAATGTATTTTATTGGGATTTTATGTGATAGATCAACAAAAAGTGACATACGTAATGGTGAAGTGGAAGGAAAATAATAAACTATTTACAATTTACAAATAAAAATCTGAAGAGTGTGGTATGCATTTTTTATTCAGCATTCTTTACTCTGTAGAAATGTCCACACGTAGCCAGGTGTTTTTAATGTGAGAATTTTATTTTTTTTAGTTTTTGCCTTTCATCCACACGCAAATGCAGTTTTTGTCATTGAAAACGGAGCTTTTGGAAACCTCCGTCCAAAGTGAAAATTTTCCAAAACTTCATTTTCAGTAGTGTTGTGTAGAAAGGGGAAACTGAGATTTTGGCTTGTTGTAACGTCACCCTGTGCCGATGATGTAATTGTCTGTGTGCCAGTCTCCTTGATTTGATGTCATCTTTGTTTATAAGGATATTTTGTGCAACGGTAGTATGTAAAGTAAACAAGTGACTGTGTTAACATTGCATACTGGACTTTTTACATGCGTGTACATACACGCGCAGTTACTCACACATTATGTTAATGAATAACTAAGCTCACTGCTGCTACATACTGTACAAAACTACAAACTGTTACATGTTGTACAAAACTCTGACGACACAGACTCCGCAGACAGGACTTTAAAGGGGTCATCCAGACACATTTTTCATTAAATGTTAATATGATCTTTAGGGTCCTAATGAAAAGTTTGTAATATATTTAAATAAAAATTCTCAATGGTTGTGTAAAAAAACACTACTTTTAACTGGTAAAAACTAGCTCTGTTCTCTGCAACCTGTTTCAGTACATGCTCCTTTAAATGCTTATAATCTCTGCTGAGCCCGCCCCCCCAGTTCTGTGGGGCGTGTCTTCACAACACACGTGGGGTATAGCCACGGGAGTGTACTCCAGTGCGGGCAATGCTTTGGACTGCATTACCCACAAAGCATTGCCCACAACGCAATTCGGCAATGCTTTGTGGGAAATGCAGTCAAAACTGAAAAACGCTGGAATATAGAGTCTGAGCCTGTTTTAAATTAAAAGAATGGACATGCATCGACTCGATTTGTCCTTCTCATCACTGCATGGGCATGAATTAACGGGCTGTTACGCTGCCGCGAGCAACAACAACAAAAGCAGAGAGGCTTACTGAGAGAGATACAAACGTGATGTGTTTACTGATGTGTTTTCATGACTTCTTAATCTTTGACAGACATCGTTATAAACCATCTAACGTTACAAAGTTAAGCATAATATAGTTTTCCGACTAGTTTTACCTTAATGCATTGTTTATTATAAACGGGCGATTAGGGATTATATAGAGACGGATGTACACAGAGAAGGCTACTGTTTGGCCCCCTTGTGATTAAGAATGCTCCTAACAGCACTTAACAGGCTGTTTTGTGTTTTCATGTGGTGAAAGAAATTTTAAAATGTATGTCGTATAGACAGAATTATTTTTAAATATAAAGAAGAAAAATCTCAGTTTTACTACAGCTGTTTTATGAAGCTCTCAGAGGTGTGTTAGAGAACATTAGTGAACAAACACGCAAGGAACAAACCAGGCAGGTCAGGGATAAAGTTTTAGAGAAGTTTAAAGCAATAGAATTTATATGTTTTAAAAAAAAATGTATTTGAACAAGCTCACATAGCACTGTTCGATGCATTCTTCAAAAATTAAAAGACTATTAGTCGTGCACTTCACAAATTTGTCCTTAAGGGACAGTGGCAAGATGAAAGCAATTGTTGAAAGAAAGCCATGAGAAGCCCCATTTGCATTTTTTCCGTAAGCCATGTGGCGGACACAGCAAACATGTTGAAGAAGGTGCTTTGGTCAGATGAGGCCAAAATTTAACTTTTTGGCCTAAATGCCAAATGCTACGGTATGTGTGGCAGAAAACTAACACTGTGCATGGTGGTTGCAGCATCTACTGTAGTTGTGTTAATGCTTTCCATCAGCTGGGACAAAGAAGCTGGTCAGATTTGATGAGAAGATGGATGGAGCCTAATACAGGGCAATCTTAGAAGAAAACCTAGGTTAGGCAGGATAATGACCTTTAACATACAGACAGAGCTACAATGGAATGGTTTAAACCAAAGTCCAGATCTAATTCTAATTGAGAACCTGTGGCAAGATTTAAAAATGACTGTTCACAAATACTCTCCATCCAATTTGACTGAGCTTGAGATATTTTGCAAAATAAGGGTGGAAATGTCACACTCTAGATGTGCAAAACTGCCACACACATTTGACATATTGGGGGGGGGGGATGAATACAAATGCATGCAACACTTTTCAGATTTGTAAAAAAAAATAAAAATAATAATAATAATAATTCTTTATAATTACAGTATGTGCAACTTTAATGTCCTGGATTTAAATCTCTACCACTATGCCCTAAGGTGCTTTAGTGCAGTGGGTGTTCATTTTAGCACATGTACAACTGATATGTTAGTATTTTCACTTTTAATGTGAAGTTTGTGAAATATAAAGTAATTATACATAATAAAAGATCATTTTTAAAAATGTTTGCTCCAAAATTAAATACCTAAAAATCGAAATCACAAAACAGACCAGTGCAACAATCTAACTAATAATGGGTACAATTTATTACAGGTATAGTAGTTAGAATTTATATATATATATATATATATATATATATATATATATATATATATATATATATATATATAATTTAAATTTAGGAGGTGCTAAATAAATATTAGCAAGCATCCTCTTACCAGAATAATTTGCACTATTATTTGCTGTTAGCCTAGATAAATACAAATGGCTTCTAAATAATACATTTAGCTGTTGCATATGCACATCCTCACCATTTTGTTCCTGTATACAGATGATAAAAAAGAGCATTCATAAGCATTAATGAAACTGTATGATCCTTACCTTGCGCTGACAGGGGACACGCTCATAGGCTTTGATAAGACGGTTGTTGTGATACATCATCAATCCATAGTGCTCTTTGCTCTTTGTGTTGATTCCAATGTTGACAGTAATTTCCTTTTTCTAAAACAATGACTTAAGGATCATGGCATTTCAAATATATTAATAGTTTATTAAATAGCTTTTACTTTTGCAATAGTTACTTTTTCCATTCTGGTGCTCTAATATTTGGCACAAGGATACAAGACAAGCAGGTTTGTATGTGTACTGATAGATGTTTGACAGAGTTTCTGTGATAGCCTGAATTTCCACTTTCAGCCCTTGAAGGATAATATCCATTCTTGGGTTTAGGTACAGGATACTACAATATTCCTAAACCGAATGAAAAATAAACAGACTTAACTTCTGTTCACATTCGTTGTTAAACATAATCTAGATATGAGATGTGTTAAACTTCATCTCTAGATTTGGTGAGTAGCTGCTGCTAAACCTCAATTTAATTGAGTTCCAACATTCTCACTCCCTTGCGTATTGAATCAAGTGTGTTTCACAACCATATACTGTACAGTGCATATAAAAATACATATTCCTGTCGAAAAAAGTTTGTGAAATTGTGGGAAAAAGTTTAAGAAATTGTTTAAAGGTAAAATCTAAAAATAAGCTAATCAGCTTTAATGTAATCAACGATACAATTACATTTCAGGTTGAAAACCACATACATGTCTTTCTGTATGGCAGAACTTTCTGCCATAGCAGCAAGTGACTCCAGGAGGCTGCATCCCGAGAACCATGCACCTTAATGCTTTCTCCAGTTCCTGGTTCATGCATTTAGTTTGTCTATTGGTCTCGCGGTAAAAACCAGATGAGAGGCTGGAGGTGGCACCAATAATGCGACAAAAGGCCTTCCAGAGCCTAGGTGAGAATTGAGGTCCTCTGTCAGAAACAATGTCCAGCGGAAATCCATGAAGACGAAAAACGTGGTAAATGAGAAGCTCTGCAGTTTCTTTGGCCGACAGAAGTTTGGCTAGCAGCATGAAATGGGCTGATTTGGAGAACCGATCTACAACGGTTAAGATGCAGGTGTTATTTTCAGATGGTGGTAGTCCAATGACAAAATCAATAAAAATGTGAGACCAGGCACGATGGGGAATGGAAAGGGGTCTTAGGAATCCCTCAGGGAGGCAGCTAGTCATTTTGTTCCTTGAACAAACATCACATGTGGCTACAAGCTCCTTAATGTCTTCCTTCATTGTAGACCACTGGAACTGTTGTTGCAGGAGTAAAAGTGTGCGTGTCACCCCAGGGTGACAAGCCAAGCTAGAGCTGTGGGCTCAGTCAAGTACTTGGGGTCTCACTGATGCAGGGACGTAGAGCATCCTGGGGAAACATTACTTGGGCCTGGTTCCTGTTTGAGGGATCTCTGGACCAGGTTTTCCTGTGTGTGTGTGCTTGGAGGTGGAGAACTGCCAGGAGAGGGTGTCGGATTTGACATTTTTTGAACCTGGCTGGTATGATAGTGTGAAATGAAAGCGGGAAAAGAAAAGTGACCACCGCACCTGGCAAGAATTAAGTCTTTTGGCTGTCTTTAAACACTCAAGATTCTTGTGGTCCGTCCATACAAGCAAAAGGTGTTCTGCTCCCTCCAGGCAGTGCCTCCATTCCTCGAGAGCCAGTGGGCACTTTGGTCAGGTTGGGGATCTCCTCTTAAAAGGTGGGAAAGGTTCGCCCTTTGGTGGAACAGCGTAGGCATGACCAGAGGCAAGTGGGGCTCCAACCCAGGATCCTGTGTTTCAGCCAATCTATGTGGGGGTTATGCAACCTTATCCAGGGGAGGCCCAAGACAATGAGTGCTGAGTGTTGTGGACAGTGAGAAAAGTAATGGTCTAAATATGATTGCCTGAAAACTGTAAGGTAATGGGAAAGGTGCAATGCGTGATGCTTGAAAGGTCGGGGGGCCCGACCTTTTAGTGGACAGGCCCACTAAATGGCGCACCTAGCCACAGTAAAAGCAGGCCTGATCATCCCTCTGGCGCCGACGCTCCCCTGGCGAAATATGTGCGCAACCTATCTGCATGGGTTCAGGAAGTGACTCAGAAGTGGTAAATGTGGAAGCTGGGGTATGAAATTAACTAAAGGGCCAACTGAAGGTTTGGAGCGTGGAGGTGATCTGCCTGATCTCTTGTTGGCGAGTGCCTAGGAGGGTTCCGTGGCTCTCTAGTGCCCCTCTCAAACGAGCCGCCTTTGCTGGATCCATTTTTTGGCCAGATTATACTGTTATGGGTCGCAGATCTTGATGGAACAGGAGTGCTCATGTAAGTACTGTATGGCAGAGCTGTGGCTTGGCGGGTCATGACATGTTTTGTTGGTTAATGTTGAACCTCTGTCTTAATACAGTTTGCCTCGTAATTTAATTACTATTACTTAACAATTTGAATTTAGATTTGTAGGTCCAATTGGACATAAGTATTTCAAAATTAAATCAGCCATATTTATTACAAACTTTTTAAAACGAAAAAGTCTGAAACCCTTCTTTCTAAAATGACCCTTTTTTACCTCAGTAAAAGTTAGCCAGTAAATTTCAACAACTCAATTTCTATATAGTATTTGCAGCTTAAATTCTTACCCGTAGTGAATATTCACTTTCAGGCACTGGCATGTCACCCCATGCCTGCCGCCTGTACTCCTCCCTGGAGCCCTTGTACATGTCAATGGGAATCCGGATGTCATCTTTTATAAAGTCAAATTCTAATTCTTTTGGAGACCTTCTGCAGCAGAATAGTTGGAGGGTGGAAACAATGTAAGAAATGATGGTATTATTTCTTATAACCCACAATATTGCTGTTAGCCCTTGGGATTGTAGCAAAATAAGACAGCACCATTTAAATAAGGTTTGTAGCAAATTTCATACAGTTTTATGTTTATATCATTATCTATAACACTAATGCATATTAATAACAGTATATAAGAGTTCCTTATTTTAGTAAGACTTCATACCAGTATTCCAAAATGAACTTGAATATAAAACTCTATTAGACCAAATAAAATAAAACTTCCTGCAATCCTACTTGACTAGGTTCCAGATGATGATTCGGGTTCCACTTGATGCAATGATCCCAAATTCAGACAGCAGTTCTTCCTCAGTGTTAAACATAGAATGTCTCAGGATCTCATTAAGGCTGTCTGCATGTTCTGCAACAGCACTGAGTTCAAAGTAAAATTAAGGACCAAACTGCACAGAGGTACCTCTCAACTCTCAGAAAGCATTTATTTACCTTTTTGATTATATTTATATAATATAAATAATATATGCATGATGGGCATAATATATTTTGATATAAAATGAATAAACTAAAAACAGTGTGGCTATTTATGCAGCTAAGTGGTTGGCTATATTATGTTTTATATATATTTTTTATAATCATCTTGTCACTTGCAGTTATAAATTTCCTCGTAATGCAAGCCTAATGTACAATATTTTTAGATAAAGGATATCATTCTGTCCTGTTTTGGTAAACATGGCAATAGGTACTATGACATTCTGTGCCTTTATATTCTCCAGGTAAGTCTGTGATAGGAAACCCACACACATGGTGTTATCTTTCTTGGAGAACACAATGGCATCCTTTCCCAAGCGCATGGAGCCTGATTTAAATCCATTACCATACAGACCCACAGGAGCATGCCCCCTTAGAGTCTGTTTATCACTGAAGCCAAAACTGCAAGAGGGAGAGAGAGGAAGAGAGGGAGAGAGAGAGAGAGAACAAATCAAGAAACTTTATATTGTTTATATCCTTACTATCCACTCTCTATAGTTAAAGTGAATTGCTGGATGATCTAAATGTCCTCTGAAGGATAATGCGTGCTCAATGCACTCCTACCTGAGCATTTTGTGCATCTTTTCATAGTCCATGCCCTTTCCATTATCTGTGAAGGTGAGGCAGTCCTGGTGTTTGATATTTGATTTATTAATCCAGAATTGTTTTGCACTAACATCTGGGTCATAAGCATTGTCTGTCAATAGAAAAAAAAAGGAATCTGATACTATACACTAATCAGCCATAATGTTATGACCACCTGCATAATATTGAGTAGGTCCCCCTTTTTGCCAGCATAACAGTTATGCACTGTGGTTTCTGGCACCTTTCTATCATAACCAGCAATTAACCATTTCCATTGGATCCACATTAATTTGATCTACATTATAGCTTCTGTTGGATATGACTTTACAGGTCTTCCTTTGCTCCCCATATGCATCAGTGTGCCTTGGCCACTGATGACCCTGTCGCAAGTTCAACAGTTTTCCTTCCTTGTATCATTTTTGGTGGGTCCTGACCACTGCAGACCAGGAACATCCCACAAGAGCTTCAGTTTTTGAGTTGCTCTGACCCAGTAGTTTAACCATCATAATTTGGCCCTTGTCAAAGTCTCTTACATTCTTATGCTTGCCCATTGTTTTTGTTCCCAACACACCATCTTTAGGGAAAAAAAAGGTTCACTTGCTGCCTAATATATCCCACCCACTTCAGCTGCCATTGTAACAAGATATTGGTAATGTAGCTACAGTACTGTGAGAAGAGCCAAGGAGAGGGAGGTGTAAGAGGTGAGTGATTGTTTTCGATTGTTGCTGATAGTTATTCTGGAACTGCCTGTCTCAACTGTTTATGAAAAATAGTTTAATAATCATTTGGATAAAGAAAGAAAACAATAAAGACATAGTTTTGACTTACCGATCAGTTCTGCTATAGCACTAAAGGGCCAGGTGTGGCTAGTGGAGTTTGAATGCAGGAACCGTGGAGCAATCTTTTAAAAGAAACAATATAAAAATCCTTGACATATACTGCTTCAAAAATGAATATATTTTCTGATCTTAGATTTATAGCCATAAAAGGACAGGCCTTTCAGCAGGCGAAACATCTACCACTGAGCCACCAGTGTCTTAAAATGTGCAACCTCAATAGACACACCACGGCAGCAACATCTAGCAGTCACACATGAGGGTGACCGGGAATCTGCATGTTTTGAACACCTTGTTCCTCACAGATCTGCCCCTCAGGAGACCCACGTTGCTACACTTTTATAATGTGGCTGATGTGAATATGCTAGATTCCTGTGCGTGTAACTTGTGTCATAGTACACGTACACGAAAATACAATTTCAAACTCAAGCAGAAAACAGTGAAAATAAAGAATAAACAAACCTCACATATTGTTTTAATATGAGAGTTCATGAAAATCTTAAATGTGTGCCCATAGCAAATCAACTACATTATTACACTCAGAAAGACCTTTTATTTAAAGTATTTTTTGGCAGCGCCTCTGTTTCACTAAATCATTGTTGACTTTTAATGAACATGTAAGGCCTAATGACACCTGTCTTAGGTGACTCCAGGTATCCTCAGGAGTCCTATTGATGTTTAACTGATCACACCTATACATTCAGTTTCCTCAACTAAAAATAGGGTACACTTAGGCCAGGGAGAGCATAGATGTTTCTAAAACATACACTGAAATAAAAATTCTTATGCACACTTAAAAATACTACATAGCGGGGCCTCTGAGTGGCGCAGTGGTAAAGTGCTCGCCCTATCACCCGGAGATCGCTGGTTCCTGGGTGATGCTGTTACCTCCCACAGCTGGAGGCCTAGAGAGAGCTGATTGCCGATAGGACCCGGAAATAATACGGTCGCGAACCAGGAAGCATAAAAGAAGACAAGATGGCGCAACACATCGCTCAGTCATTGAGTTCGCCCATGTCGTTTCTGACGGTTCGCCAGCTATTTCGTAAGTACTCACTTTCTTGGGTTTACTTCCAGATTGAGTGTGTGTCAATAGGACACGGGTTAAGTTGTGTTTTTTCCTTGCTCTTAATCGGAGAGAGTCTTTAAAGGGATCATCCAGAAACATTTTTCATTAAATGTTAATATGATCTTTAGGGTCCTAATGAAAAGTTTGTAATATATTTAATTAAAAATTCTCAATGGTTGTGTAAAAAAACACTACTTTTAACTGGTAAAAACTAGCTCTGTTCTCAGCAACCTATTTCAGTGCATGTTCCTTTAAATGCTTATGATCTCTGCTGAGCCCGCCCCCCCAGTTCTGTGAGGCGTGTCTTCACAACACCCAAAACGCAGTGCTTTGTGGGTAATGCAGTCCAAACTGGAAAACGCTGGAATATAGAGCCTGAGCCTGTTTTCTTAAGTAGTTTTTGGTTTGATTTAAGTACGGAACCTACGCGGAAGTTTGTACCTACGACTCAATTTGTCTTTCTCATCACTGCATGGGCATGAATTAACGGGCTGTTATGCTGCCGCAAGCAACAACATAAAGCGGAGAAGCTTACTGAAAGAGATACGAACGCAATGTGTTTACTGATGTGTTTACATGACTTCTTAATCTTTGACAGACATCGTTATAAACCATCTAACGTAACAAAGGTAACCATGTTCTATGAGAGTATAAGTTACAGTAACTTACACTCCGCATTCATCGTTATTATTAGAAAAGGCAATCTGCAAAGATTCATAGAAAAAGAAAATACTCACTGAGCCTGGAGAAGATGAAGCAGGAACACGAAGCGTTAGTACAGATCCATTTATAGGAGCAGCTTCCTAGTAAAACCAGCTTTATATTGACCCGCGTTTATAAAGCAGTCAGGTGAAAAATGATTAGCGCAAACATGAACGCATTTAGGTAAATCCTCGGGGACGTTAGCTTTAAAAACTAAATTCAGCCACTGCTGAATCAGCGGCTCAGATGTCGGTAGTAAATGACGACTGCTATGTTCACTATTAATGGGTGGCGCCATTTTGCTCCATCAGCGAAAAACAATGGCCGACAGCTTCTTCTCACTCGGGGCGGGTCTTTGCTAAAACACCAGTGTCAATCAACTAGTGCAGGAGCGGCCTCTTGTGGTGTGGCGTCACAGTGACAGGCATTTGCGATTGGCCTGATTTTAGAAGGGGCATGTTATTGTAATAAATGAAAAGAAAACCACTGAGCGGCTCTTTATCATCGTAGAGTGGTTGTGTACGCACTCTCCTAACACACAGTTCAGTCCAAACAGCTTAAAAAAGTGCATGTAGGCCTGTATAACCCCTTTAAAATAACTTGCGTAGTTATCCTGCCTACTCGTGCTATTTCCGCATTTGGGTTTCCCATCCACGCTACAAAGGGCTAACTGCTAACTGCTACATCTTCTGGTCAACTCCGGTTAGTTCCTGACAGAATGACTGAGCCCAGAGCGGTGAACCCAGCGGATTACTCACACCTCTGCGACGTAGTAAACCGGCATGCCGAGCTAATTGATAACCTAACCGGGGAGATTGCGACACTTCACCTTGCGCTGCAAGGTGGTGGAGCTTCGGCAGGAGAACTGGCTAGCCGGCTGCAGCACTGCACCCCCCCATCTGATGTTTTCCTTTTATTACCTGATAAATGGGATGGCACGGACAGGAAATGTAGTGTTTTTCTAACAGCATTAGATTTGGTGTTCAAGTTTAATTCAACCAAATTGTAACCAAACTGTATCACCTGCGGCAGGGAGGATTGTCTATGAGCCGCTACACAGCTGACTTCTGCACTCTCGCTGTGCAGACCTCCTGGGGAGACGCCGCGCTCCGGACGACCTACTACGAGGGACTGGCTTCTCGAATTAAGGACGAACTTGCCAGACGGGAGTTTCCCGCCACCCTGGAAAGACTGATCCAGCTCGCCCTCCATATAGATCAGTTCCTACTCTCTCGTCCAAAGCCAGCCCCGAGGACCCTGCCGCCAACGCCCACGTTCTCCTACACAGCAACTCGACCACCGACAGCCTTTACCACCGCCATCGCCGAATCTGTCGGATCTCCACCTCCTGCCGTGGTTGACACTGGAGCCGAGGAACCCATGCAATTAGGATGCGCCTCCCTAACCGTAGCAGAACGTGAATGCCGCTTCCAAGAGGGTCTTTGTGCCTATTGCGGGTTGGCGGCACATCACAGAGCGATTTGCCCCCTCCGGCCGGGAAACGCTCAGACCCGGTGAGAGGGGAGAGAAACTCATCGGGCCCGCTCCAACTCTCCACCACGATCACCAACACCATCTCCCGTCTCATGGTTCAGGTATCCCTCCAGTTTGGCCACAAACCGGTCAGAAGCACTGCATTCATCGATTCTGGTGCTGCATGTAACTTCATTGACTCTACTTATGCCAAAGAACTGGAGGTAAAAGAACAACATTGACCAACATCGTGAACTTCACCTCACCTCCATCTTATTACCTCCAATCATACTTGGCTACCCTTGGGTACTCAAACACGACCCCCTCATCTCTTGGACACAGAACCAGATCCTCTGGGCGGAACTATCCCATAACCTCCACGTCTCCTCCGCCACTAACTTAAGCCCATTTAAAGTAGTGCCATGGTTTCCAACCTCCAATGTTCGACCATCAAGAACCAGAGGTTGACGTACCATCAGCCCAACACTTGGTCCGTAGGTGTCCACAACTGTGGGCTGAGGCCAACACCGCTATCCAACACCAATTACATCGCCGTCGACCCCCACCCTCTATCCTCGACCCCGAGCTCATTCGGGACTACCGTCACTGGGTATCCTCCACCCCAGGACCATCAGGAGAACCGTCACTAGGACCCGAAAGTAATATGTTGGCGAACCAGGAAGCATAAAAGGAGACAAGATGGCGCGACACATCGCTCAGTCATTGAATTCGCCCATGTTGTTTCTGACGGTTCACCAGCTTTTTCATAAGTACTTATTTTCTTGGGTTAACTTCCAGATTAAGTGTGTGTCAATAGGATGCGGGTTAAATTGTGTTTTTCCCTTGCTCTTAATCGGAGAGAGTTCTTAAAATAACTCGTGGTTATCCTGCCTACTTGTGCTATTTCCCCGTTTAGGGTTAAAATCCACGCTACAAAGGGCTAACTCCTAACTGCTACGTCTTCTGGTCAACTCTGGTTAGTTCCTGACAATTATGACTGAAATAAGGCTGCTGATTGGCAGAGGCAGATTGCAAAAGGCACTGTTTATTTACAGAATATATATTTGTGCTTTTTTGGGGTACTATTATTGATTTTTATTGATAAAGCTTCTCATATCAGCACACACTTTTATCTGCCTTTTGATCAAAATACTGCCTTGTGCAAAGTGAAAGTGCACGCTAAATTAGCTGCTCTAATTTGTGTAAAATGCTTTAATGGACTTTTTATGACTGAAATAAAGATGTTCATAATGGCACACGATTTCATCTGCCTTTTGTTCAAAAAGCTGCCTTTGGCAACATCAAAGCGAATGCCAATGTGCACGGCTTAATTTCAATCATAAATTCACACCCATATTCCAGCCAATCATGGTCAAATAATTTTTCAGTGCTGAACACAAAGAGCAAAAACCCATAATGATTAGTATTGTTTAAAAAAAAATCCTCCGTTTTTCGTGTGGATTCATTCGATTAATCATTTTCCTGGAGATCGATACATAGATATTGAAGATTTTCTTACTTCTTTCAAACCCTTTTTATTCTGTTGGACACGGGCATGCATCAGCACGTCACTTCCCCGCAAACAACCCAGCAATTTGCATTTATTTACATCTGAATAGAGCCATTTACATAGAACTTGTGAAGCATGTGAATGGAGCTCTAAGCGCATGGGCAGTTTCCTGACACGTGTGGAGACCAGATCCTGACTTATGTTATATTTTCAGGTACTTACCAAACTTAAAGGTATTCCTTTATGTATAAATGCTGCCATTTCCATTTATGACTGCTACCTGTAGTTCCCAAGTGAGTTTCTAATGAAAAAAAAAGATATTATTTTGCTGTTTTGAAGTATAGTAACAACAAGACTTATACTGATTATGGAAACCCCACCCATTGTGAATCAATCATGGAGAGTAATACTACTTCTACATTCAATGATTTACTTGTTTAGTTAGTTGTCTGCTTTTTCTGCATACAGTGCTGCCCACAACACAATTGTGATATCTGAAGCTAAAAAGAAGCAGACTACTGTACATTCATTTATGTGAGTGTCTTGTTCCATTCAGTAGAAACTCCACTACAGTAAAAGACTCATTAAGTAAAACTCATTTGCTACATTGAGAGGTATAATTCACAATATAGGGATTATTCACCCCAAGATGTGTGTGCGATCAATTTAAATCAAGTCACTTTCCATCACTATTATCGTAGTAAAAAAGAGGCCATGACATGTTTTTAAGTTGAGTGGGAAGGATTAATGCAATCTCACAGTATTTACTATAATGATAATCTGCTGATAAAAACAACATTTATTCATACACAGTTTTTAAACCCTAATATAGAAAAGCATACATGCAACAGCCACTTAACTAGAGTTAACTCTAACCCTACATCAGAATTGCACTTGAATATTTTGCCTCCTACACAATAAAATATTTAAAAATATTTACACATTCAAATAACCTGCTTAAAATTATGCCTCCTAAATTATCATGCTCAATCTACATTGTATATTTACTAGTTCAGAGCATTTTAGTGAAAAAAATACCTTGTTGAAAACTTACCGTTTAGAGGATAAAGAAAAGGGGGCTATTTGCATAGCACGCTACTTGCATTATATATATATACATATATGGGTATATATACACTGTATATATAAATCATGCTTCTCACGCGAGTGCAGGAAATGGGTAGGGCAATCACCTTGCAGTCTCAACGGTTACAGACAGGAAGCTGTGAAGGAAAACTCAGATACAATACTTACACATTACACAAAAAAAGAGCAGGCACACACAATTTTTTTCCCCAATAAGCAGCACATGGGCAATACACATTAAAGTTTAAGTTCATTTTCTCTTTAAGTTCACAGGTTAAATGTTGGTCTTATAATTTTTTTTTATTAATTATGAGCCATTAGACTCATTAAATCCAGATTTTATATAAAGGCCCATTGCTACTGTAAGAGATTTTTGTTCTAATATGAAAGAGAATTCTACTCTCTTCATCATGGATCTAAAATTGCCATTTTAAATCTTCCATGCTACTACTTTCCTGTTTCCTTTTGCATCTAATCTTATGGTACTAACGCTCCCAGTAAGCTTATTAAGGTGTAGAGGACAGGCTCACTTATTCAACACCGCAACTTTAAAACTTTATAGCTACAAATGGCACACAAATGACAATGGCACCTGCACAGAAATAGGCAAGAAGATAAATTATGTATGTATGTACTGTATGTATGTATGTATTTATGTACAGTGGGTATGGAAAGCATTCAGACCCTCTTAAATTTTTCACTCTTTGTTATATTGCAGCCATTTGCTAAAATCATTTAAGTTTATTTTCCCCCTCATTAATGTACACACAGCACCCCATATTGACAGAAAAACACAGAATTTTTGAGATTTTTGCTAATTTATTAAAAAAGAAAAGCTGAAATATCACATGGTCCTAAGTATTCAGACCTTTTGCTGTGACACTCATATATTTAACTCAGGTGCTGTCCATTTCTTTCTAACACCTTCATTTGAGTCTAGCTGTGTTTATACTGATTGGACTTAATTAGGAAAGCCACACATCTTTCTATATAAGACCTTACAGCTCACAATGCGTGTCAGAGCAAATTAGAATCATGAGGTTAAAGGAACTGCCTGAAGAGCTCAGAGACAGAATTGTGGCAAGGCACAGATCTGACCATGGTTACAAAAAAATTCTGTTGGACTTAAACTTCCTAAGAATAATACCTTTTAATAAATCTGCAGAAATTTCAACAATTCTGTGTGTTTCTGTCAATATGGGGTGCAGTGTGTACATTAATGAGGGGGGAAAAATAAACTTAAATGATTTTAGCAAATGGCTGCAATATAACAAAGAGTGAAAAATTTAAGAGGCTCTCAATACTTTCCGTACCCACTGTATGTACTGTATGGAAGTACTGTATGGATGGATGGATGGATGGATAGATAGCTAGATAGATAGAAATCATTCTGCCCTAATATATTCATGATGAAATAAAACTAATAAAAAGATAAAAAAAGAAAAATTATTCTTCCAAAAAAACGAGCCAATAAAGTTCAGATACAGTACTGTCATCCAAGAGATTTGTTTTAGTTGGTATTAAATAGAATGATCCAAACTATTTTATTTTACTTAGTTTTCATTAATTAATTTAATTGTACTGAGTAGTAACAATGATGCAGCTAGAATAGTGGCTCAGGTGGCTAAAGCTCTGGTTGTGGATTTGGCATTTGAGGATCTGGGTTCCTCAGATACTGCTGTCAGTGGGTTGCCACAACCCATACTAACCAGCCACTGTTGACACAAAAAGGTACTTACTAATACAGTAGGGTTGTTGGAAAATTGTCCTTTTTTTATAACATTTTGCACAAAGTGTAGTGGCCCCAGTGGCATGCTGTGGTATCTGTCTGCAGCCAGAGTAAAGGCAGATCTTTTGGTGCTGTGGGTTGCAGGGTGGTTCAGACTTGTTTGTGTGGTGTTCTCATAGTTGCTTAATCAAATTGTAATCTGGGGAGTTTTAAGGCCAGGTCGACAGCCTTGGGCTCTTTGCTTGCTGGGAAGCATGTGCAGTCTAGTGCACTACTGTAGGTGTTCCGGGTCCTTTTTATCATTGCCAGCATTGACTTTTTACATTTTTGTCGTGTTGACTCTGAGAGCAGATTCCTGTGGGCATGGGTGAGCCTTGGGTGCCCTTGATTATTTCACAAGTTGGTATATAAAATAACATTAAAACATTAACACTGATTATGTTGGAATATTGGTACAGTATGGCTGATTGGTATATGCACACATCCTTTACCACATATGTTTCAAAGATCAACAGTTTATACAAATGAACACTTTATTTAAATAAGTGAACAGATTTACATTATTTTACAAGGACTCTCTAGGTTCCACTGTATGCTTTACACAAGTGCTAAAATTTCT
This sequence comes from Clarias gariepinus, assembly GCF_024256425.1. Lineage (NCBI taxonomy): Eukaryota > Metazoa > Chordata > Actinopteri > Siluriformes > Clariidae > Clarias > Clarias gariepinus. The sequence goes on from NC_071104.1 coordinate 14,383,083, forward strand.
ACAATCTGAATAGTTTGCAGTCCCAGTCTTAGCCACTAGACAGATTGGCAGACCCTCACTTTACACTTCATGATACTTTGATGTCCTTCATTTAAATATCTGAATTATATGGATTAAGAACATGTGCCAAAAATGAATTTGGACCTTTTTTTTAACATTTCAGAATGAAATATATTAAAAAATATATATTTAAAGATTCACTATGATTTATTTCAAGAAATATCGTGGACCCTCTTTTCTCTGAACATCAGTGAGAAAATCAAAGGTTTGGTCTTCAGGACAGGAATGTAGAAGGACAGATGGTGGTGGACTTTGCCAAGAGGATGGAAATGGCAGTAGTAAATACTTTCTTCCAGAAGAGGCAGGAACATAGGGTGACATATAAGAGTGGAGGCAGAAGCACTCAGGTCGACTACATCTTGTGTCGACGCTGTAACCTGAAAGAGATCAGTGACTGCAAAGTAGGGGAGAGTGTAGCCAGACAACACAGAATGGTGGTGTGTAAAATAACCCTGGTGGTAAGGAAGGCGAAGAGGACAAAGGCAGAGCAGAGGACAAAGTGGTGGAAGCTGAGAAAGGAAGAATATTGTGAAGTCTTTAGGGAGGAGTTGAGACAGGCTTTGGGTGGTCAGGAGGTGCTTTCAGTTGACTGGACAACTACAGCCAATGTGATCAGGGAGACAGGTAGTATCATCAGGTAAGGGGAAAGTGGACAAGGAGACTTGGTGGTGGAATGAGGAAGTCCAGGAGTGTATACAGGGAAAGAGGCTAGCTAAGAAGAAGTGGGACACTGAGAGGACTGAAGAGAGTAGACAGAAGTACAGGGAGATGCAGAGTAAGGTGAAGGTAGAGGTGGCAAAGGCCAAACAAAGAGCATACGAGGACTTGTATGCTAGGCTTGACAGTAAGGAGGGAGAGGTGGATCTGTACAGGTTGGCAAGGCAGAGAGATAGAGATGGGAAGGATGTGCAGCAGGTTAGAGTGATTAAAGATAGAGATGGAAATGTACTGACAGACGCCAGGAGGGTGATGGGAAGATGGAAGGAGTACTTTAAGGAGTTGATGAATGAGGAAAACGAAAGAGAACAAAGAGTAGAAGAGGTGACTGTTGTGGAACAGGAAGTAGCAAATATTGGTAGAAGTGAGGTGAGAAGGGCGTTGAAGAGGATGAAGAGTGGAAAGGCTGTTGGTCCTGATGACATACCTGTGGAGGTATGGAAGTGCTTAGGAGAGGTGGCAGTAGAGTTTTTGACAAGTTTGTTTAACAAGATCTTGGAGAGTGAGAGGATTCCAGAGGAATGGAGGAGAAGTGTATTGGTGCCAATTTTTATAAAGCTAATGAGCCAGACAATGAAGCTGTGGGAAAGAGTAGTGGAAGCTAGGTTAAGGGCAGAGGTGAGCATATGTGAGCAGCAATATGGTTTTATGCCTAGAAAGAGTACATCAGATGCAGTATTTGCTTTGAGGATGCTGGCGGAGAAGTACAGAGAAGGTAACAGGGAGTTGCATTGTGTCTTTTTAGATTTAGAGAAAGCGTATGACAGGGTGCCAAGAGAGGAGCTGTGGTATTGTATGAGGAAGTCTGGAGTGGCAGAGAAGTATGTTAGAGTGGTGCAGGACATGTATGAGAGCTGTAAGACAGTGGTAAGATGTGCTGTAGGTGTGACAGAAGAGTTTAAGGTGGAGGTGGGTCTGCATCAAGGATCGGCTCTAAGCCCCTTTTTGTTTGCTCTGGTGATGGACAGGATGACAGATGAGGTAAGACAGGAGTACCCATGGACTATGATGTTTGCAGATGACATTGTGCTCTGTAGCGAGAGCAGGGAACAGGTGGAGGAAAATTTGGAGAGGTGGAGGTATGCTCTGGAAAGCAGAGGAATGAAGGTTAGCCGCAGCAAGACAGAATACATGTGTGTAAATGAGAGGGACCCAGGAGGATCGGTGAGGCTACAGGGAGCAGAGGTAAAGAAGGTGCAGGATTTTAAGTACTTAGGGTCAACGATCCAGAGCAACGGAGAGTGTGAAAAGGAGGTGAAGAGGCGGGTACAGGCAGGTTGGAATGGGTGGAGAAAAGTGTCAGGTGTGTTGTGCGATAAAAGAGTATCAGCGAGAATGAAAGGAAAGGTGTACAGGACAGTGGTGAGACCAGCGATGCTCTACGGCTTAGAGACAGTGGCGCTGAAGAAAAGACAGGAGGCAGAGTTGGAGGTAGCAGAGCTGAAGATGTTGAGGTTCTCTTTGGGAGTGACAAGGATGGATAGGATTAAGAATGAGTTTATCAGAGGGACAACCCACGTTAGATGTTTTGGAGATAAAGTCAGAGAGGCCAGATTGAGGTGGTTTGGGCATGTTCAGAGGAGAGATTGTGAATATATCGGTAGAAGGATGCTGAGGTTAAAACTGCCAGGCAGGAGGTCTAGAGGAAGACCAAAGAGGAGATTTATGGATGCAGTGAGAGAGGACATGAAGTTAGTTGGTGTGAGAGAAGAGGATGCAGAGGATAGGGTTAGATGGAGGCAGATGATTCGCTGTGGCGACCCCTGAAAGGGAACAGCCGAAAGACAAAGAAGAAGATCAGTGAGAAAATCAAAGGGTCTTTAGCTAAGTTTTTGGGAACATATATAATGAGGATTGCACATGGACAACTAACATAACTGAAAAAGTGAAGAAGGCACAGTTTCATAGAGAGTGTACCGAGATACTTCATTATCGCGGTATCCTAAATGTTTTTAGTAGATAAGACACTGCCCAGGGCATAATCAGACATTTTTTGCATTTATATGAGAGCATATTTTTGAGAGCATTTATTCATACACAAATTTTAAACCGAATATAAAAAATCATAGAGAAAACAGCCACTTGTACATTAAAGTTTCACTTGGATATAATACCTGTTACACAATAAAATATTTAGACATTCAAATAACTTTAATAGTACCTGGTGAATGTCATCATAAATCACGCATCCTATAAAATTATAATGCTCAATCTACATTGCATATTCACCAGTACAGAGCATTTTAGTGAGAAAAAAAAACTACCTCATTGAAAACTTACAGTTTAAAGTTTAAAAAAAGGGGCTGCTATCTGCATAGCATGCTACCTGCATTTTTATAAATCATGCTTCTCACGTGAGTGCAGGAAATGGGTAGGGCAATCACCTTGCAGTAAGATCTAGCGGTTACAGACAGGAAGCTCTGAAGGAAAACTCAGATGCAATACTTTGCTTAGGCTTGTGCCTCTCCAAGCAAGTATAAATTACATACAATAGGTCAGGCAAACATTAATTGTCTTTTTCCAATAATCAGCAAATAGACAATACACAAAGTTTAAGTTTTCCACAGGTTAAATGTGGATCTTCTTAAGGTACTAACGCTCCCGGTAAGCTAATCGAGGTGCAGAGGACAGACTGAGCGACTTACCTATCCAACGACGCAACTTCAAAAATTAATAGCAACAAATGTACACATTTGTTAACAAAATGAACAATTCCACATTATCTTCTTTATCATGATCAATCATTCATCTTCATCTATCATCAATCATCTTTATCATCAGATGATAAATGACTAGACATTAAAATCCCATCACACAGCTATTTTTGACTGGTCCATGATCTTGGTTGAAACAGAAAGGTGCTCATGCTTTTGCTGATGCTGTATTAGTAGAAATTAGACATGTTTCTTGTCTGCTAATATCAGCACATAGTACTGCCTAAAGGAAGACAGACAAAAAGACAGACACAGACAGACAAATCAGATCAATAGATAGATAGATAGATAGGTAGATAAATAGATAGATAGATAGACAGATAGACAGATAGACAGATAGATAGATAGATAGATAGATAGATAGATAGATAGATAGATAGATAGACAGACAGACAGATAGATAGACAGATAGATAGACAGATAGATAGACTCAACCCAGGACTTAAACTCTTTACACCAGGACTAAGTATCAGCATATACCGCATAGCAATTTTCTTTTTTTATATGCACTCTATGCAGCACTGGAATCCTAGAATCCAACATACATTAAATGGCAAAGGCTAAAAGTCTAACCAACAATTTTAAGCTGGCAAAAAAAAGGAAGAAAAATCTTTCCAAAAGTAGGTATGCTTTTTATTAATACTGGAACAACACATTGATGCCTTGCACATTTAGTGCTGTTATACAAAGTGAATGATTTTTGATATTCAACTGCACTAGTTGGGATATGTAGAGCTTGCTGTTTTGGTATGTCTTTTTGTCTTAAAATTAATGTGAAACAGCTTTTTGGCACACAGAGGGGTCGTGGAGAACTCAAGTCCCAAAATTGTATCCCACAGTATTCAGTGTTTACAATATGAATAATTAATAAATATTTGTTGCCCCGGGAATGAGTAAGGCAGTAAGGGGCTTATTTATTCATTACACAAGCAGTTTAGCAAATACTAGTTATTATTTGAAATTTAGCAAAGGCTTTGAGAAGTTGCTGTGCATCTGCTTTATCAGTAATGCAGTTAAATTAATTATTTAATTATATAAGGGCTAAAGTCTGTTTAAGGTAATAACATGATTCATAAAAGTAATGTAATTAAAATGTCTGAGAACATTAATTATTTAATAAAAGAATTGAATATGAATATTTTTGTACCATTTTTGTTGAAAAAATGTTAAATGATAGAGTTAAATTATAGAACAGTAGAGTTAAATATGACATAATTATCAACAAATAGCAAGAAACCTGAAATTTATAACAATTTAAATTAGTAATTTCCTGAAGATATTTTATTTACGTCCTACAAAGATAGAGACATACAGTTTGTTAGATACAGTACATTATTGTACAGTATAATAGCTTACAGGGCACAAAAATCACAAAATACAGAGCATCAAGTTAAAGAAAGTTTTTAAAATGCTTTGATAGTTTACTTAAATAAAATAAAACTTTATAAAATATAATAGCATGCAATTGTCTAATTTCACTTTTGTGTTAACAAAATATTTGTTTAAATTATTTAAACAAATGTTCCAATCTATAAAAGTTAATCTATGAAATTATGTGCTTCTATTAATCTTTACTTAGATTTTATTGTGTGTTAAAATCTCCTTTGAGAGTTCTTCTTAAGAACTTATATATACAGTATATTAAATATACATTATATATTTCTGTTTTTACTTTTCTTCCTTCTGAGTTGAGAAATTTGTATCCAGTTGAATTTAGTTTAGTATCTGTTCTTTCTGTTACTGATGAAACTCTGTAGGATTTTGTCTGTGTGTTTATACACAAATCCAGGACCTAAAATATACAGTGGTGTGAAAAACTATTTGCCCCCTTCCTGATTTCTTATTCTTTTGCATGTTTGTCACACTTAAATGTTTCTCATTAAAAACCGTTAACTATTAGTCAAAGATAACATAATTGAACACAAAATGCAGTTTTTAAATGAAGGTTTACGTTATTAAGGGAGAAAAAAAAACTCCAAATCTACATGGCCCTATGTGAAAAAGTGATTGCCCCCCTTGTTAAAAAATAACCTATCTGTGGTTTATCACACCTGAGTGCAATTTCTGTAATCACCCCCAGGCCTGATTACTGCCACACCTGTTTCAATCAAGAAATCACTTAAATAGGAGCTACCTGACACAGAGAAGTAGACCAAAAGCACCTCAAAAGCTAGACATCATGCCAAGATCCAAAGAAATTCAGGAACAAATGAGAACAAAAGTAATTGAGATCTATTAGTCTGGTAAAGGTTATAAAGCCATTTCTAAAGCTTTGGGACTCCAGCGAACCACAGTGAGAGCCATTATCCACAAATGGCAAAAACATGGAACAGTGGTGAACCTTCCCAGGAGTGGCCGGCCGACCAAAATTACCCCAAGAGCGCAGAGATAACTCATCCGAGAGGCCACAAAAGACCCCAGGACAACATCTAAAGAACTGCAGACCTCACTTGCCTCAATTAAGGTCAGTGTTCACGACTCCACCATAAGAAAGAGACTGGGCAAAAACGGCCTGCAAGGCAGATTTCCAAGGCGCAAACCATTTTTAAGCAAAAAGAACATTAAGGCTCGTCTCAATTTAGCTAAAAAACATCTCAATGATTGCCAAGACTTTTGGGAAAATACCTTGTGGACCGACGAGACAAAAGTTGAACCTTTTGGAAGGTGCGTGTCCCGTTACATCTGGCGTAAAAGTAACACAGCATTTCAGAAAAAGAACATCATACCAACAGTAAAATATGGTGGTGGTAGTGTGATGGTCTGGGGTTGTTTTGTTGCTTCAGGACCTGGAAGGCTTGCTGTGATAGATGGAACCATGAATTCTACTGTCTACCAAAAAATCCTGAAGGAGAATGTCCGGCCATCTGTTCGTCAACTCCAGCTGAAACACACCAGCAAATCCACCTCTGAATGGCTGAAGAAAAACAAAATGAAGACTTTGGAGTGGCCTAGTCAAAGTCCTGACCTGAATCCTATTGAGATGTTGTGGCATGACCTTAAAAAGGCGGTTAATGCTGGAAAACCCTCAAATAAAGCTGAATTACAACAATTCTGCAAAGATAAGTGGGCCAAAATTCCTCCAAAGCGCTGTAAAAGACTTGTTGCAAGTTATCGCAAACGCTTGATTGCAGTTATTGCTGCTAAGGGTGGCCCAACCAGTTATTAGGTTCAGGGGGCAATTACTTTTTCACACAGGGCCATGTGGGTTTGAATTTTTTTTCTCCCTAAATAATAAAAACCATGATTTAAAAAATGCATTTTGTGTTTACTTGTGTTATCTTTGACTAATAGTTAAATGTGTTTAATGATAAGAAACATTTTGTGTGACAAACATGCAAAAGAATAAGAAATTAGGAAGGGGGCAAATAGTTTTTCACACCACTGTAGATAAACCTTAAATTATATCAGTGTGCACCGCTGGACTCAAAAGAATTTCAAATCAAAATGTTTTATTTAAATGCCAGTATCATGCACTGGAAATGGTTTTTATTTGTAACCATATTTTACACAATATTTAAAAAGTTTGTTATAATATTTATAAGAGTTTAAAAAATATAGAATACACAAAAAGATGCAGGGACATTATTATTATTATTATTATTATTATTATTATTATTTACATTTTATTCCAGTTAGAAAGGCTTACCTTAATCTGTTTCAGATGGAATTGCTTCCTTATCAGCTAAGGCAATAAGACAGAAACCAAGATTCAGTGCTATGAAACTATATTTTGGCCCCAACTAATATTATACAGAACTAACCTTAAACTTATGTACAGTATGTGAGCATTTCAAAACTTATAAATCAGTGGTGTATGTAAGTGTGAACTATAAATGCTTGGAGTTCTGGGTTTGCTATGATAGGCTTAAAGTTACACCAATAGTTTCTGTAAAATAGGAATACAAAAATTAACTCTTGGCTACCTATAAGAGAGACCTGACGAGGCTCCCACACCACCTGGCCAGTTTCATCCAAAAGCCCCAATGTGAGGTCTTCAACCTCTGTATTAAGGATCACCTTAAATGTGGAGTAATAGTAGGGGCCAAAGTCACAGCCAAATGCCTCAACCTAAAAAACAAAAACAACAAGAATAATTAAATACACTATTTTAATATTTCATAAATCTACTTTCCACATGAAACTGTGGTTTACCTTTGGCTGGAATACATGAGGCTCACAGAGTGGTTTGTATTTTTTACCAGGGGTCAGTGGACCTATGGAGCTGCACTGAAGATATGTGCTTCCCTGATGTTGTTTCTGCACCTTCATGGTCAAGTGAAGAATATTTGAAAAATTATAATAAGGTAAAAAATTCCATAATTGATAGTACAGTAATTAAAATGCTATTTTAAATAAACTGATTAATATAGATTAGTAGATTACCTCTTCAACTGGCACATTTCCTGGCAACAAGTGAATGTGCAGCGTTCTCATTCGTTGGTTTTCAATTATTTCTTTGTAGAAAAGAAGGACTTGGGCACTGATGGGTCTTTCAACAAACATCCATTTTTTTAACAAGCCAAATATGGAGAGTCCTTGAAATTTTAAGATCACATGTGTGTTTTTTATTTTCAGTGGCTGAAGGATCTCCACATTATCCTCACCAAAATGTGCCACAGCCAGTTCAATCTGGTTGTTATCTGGAATATATGCAGTAGTGCTTAGTAGTGGTACTTTTCACAATTACGAGAGGCGTTCAAGCCAAACCAGGACATGTGATGAAATTTCTTGTGAATAAAGGCATAAAACCAGTTGGCATTTACAGAAGATGTTAAGCACGGTATGGTGATTAGACTGTTGGCCACGGAAAAACATTCGAATAGTGCAAATGTTTTAAAGAATCCCATACGCTCGTGAATGATAATCCTGGTCGGGAAGGCTCATAGACTACTAAAGTCATTGCCTAACCATTTAGAGAGGAGAATGCCTGATCCTTAAAAAGTGATGGATAACTTATGGAATTGACATATCTGTCTGTAGTGTACACACAATCATTAACATTAACACCACTTGCAAGAACTTGACAAATCCCCCCTATAGTCCTGACCTCCCTCCAAAACATTTCCACATGTTTGGGCCACTACATGAAGATTCCTGGGAGGCCAACATTTCAGATGTAAAGCAGGCAATCTGATCATGGCTACAGTGTAATTAAAAAAAACTTTTTGCCATAATAGTATTCAAGCGCTAGTGAAATGCTGGGATAAGTACATGAATGTAGCAGGGGATTATATAGAGAAATAAAAGTAATTTTTACTCCCACAGCTGTGTTCTTTTATTTTGCAAATGTCCTGGTTTGACTTGGTACTGTATACTGTATACTGTAATTAGATTTACTGACAAGATTCTTATAGCTGACAAGATTTAAAGTATCACTTACTGACATTTTGATGTCAAATGCCACAGATCTTTTTTAGAGGTCTGTGTAAGCGTATGCCTTAGGCTTATTATAATCATAAAACATTAACCTAAACCTTACCAGTAGCTATCTCGCAGTGTGGGATGTGCAGATGAAGAATTGAATCTTTAGAGCACTTGATGTTGTACAGGGGTCCTGCAGGCTGGAACTGGCCCATGACCTGCAGCTGACTCTTATCCCAAGGCACTACTGTATAGGTCACTTCTCCACTACCTTTCATCTCAAATATAAGGTTGGTTAATTTACAGTGAAACTGCCCAGTATGAGAGCACAGAAACCTGTCACACAAAAGACATAAAGGACAGTGACCACAAGAAAATCTGGCGCGATTTTTTTTTGTAACGAACAGCAAAAAATAAGCACATGTGATACCTATATGCACCGCTGTTGGCACTCTGTTTAACTGGTTCTGGAATGAATACATCTGCTGAGTGCTATTAAAGAGAAGAAACACACAAGAAATCTGCATTGCAGCATCTATTTACAAGAATATTGCAGAAGGTTAAAGAACACAAATAAAAAATTATTTGTTGCAGTCAGTGGGCCTGAATATGTGAGGACTCAATTATAGTACAGTAGAGACCAAATGTACATTATTAATGTAGGCTAAATACATTTAAACTAAACATTTCATATGTTAAGTCAATTATTGTATTACTATAATTTCCAGAAAACACCTCACAACATGATATGGCCCACTCCATGTTTCTTAAAAATTATTGTATTATTTGTTTTAAAAGTCTTACCTATATTATTTCATATACAGTGTTATTTTTTACTGCCAAACAGTAATTCTTGTGTGACCAGAACATGCTTTAATACTCTGGTGATCACCTACAAGTGTCAGTCAAACTTCAACCTATGATTTGTATATTAGCATATACTGTACACTGATCGGTCATGACATTAAAACATTCTTGGATTCTTTGGATGCTGAGGGTTGTGGGGTGGTGTCGCCATTGGTCTAACTTGTTTGCCCAGTGCATCCAATGGCAAGAGGTGGGTAGTAATGAGTAAAATTTACTCTGTTACATTAATTTAAGTAACTTTTTGCACCATACATTCTACTTTCTCTTAAATAGATTTGCGAAGAAGAAACGCTACTCTTACTCCTCTCTATTTGGCTACACACGACTCATTACTTTTCTAACAATTTACTCTATACATTAGATATTCTTCATTTTTGCCAGAGAAATGCAGCCAGTGGATCTACCAAATGACTGTGTTTCACCAATCAACCACAATAACAATAACCACATTTACTGTGGTCACATGACCACACACTGTAAAATGTGTTGTGTTTACAATGCTACAACAGAAGAGGATGAACATCATTGGCCCCAAAGTATACAAAGAATGATTTGCTTACACCCAGTGCAAAAAAACTGCTTTATAATACAGTGTCAAAACAGCCAGACATATCAGGACTTAAAAACTTGACTTCTAACCTGGGGAAACAGGTTACCCACCTCTTCCCATGGCTGCTCAATCAGAATCGGAAAGTTTAGATGCCGGGTCGGCAGCCTTGGGCACTTTGCCTGCTGTGCCCTTTACGTGGCGGCCTGCGTGTTGTGAGTGTTCTGGTGTTTTTTTCTTTTATGGTAAGCAAATGACTATTTTACACCTTTCTGTGGGATCAGAATGAATAGGCTATCCTTTGGTCATCCTACTACCAGTTTACTGGTATACAGTATAATTGCTATTAATTTGTTAACGGTACATGTTGTTATGTGTTATTATTTGCATTGATTTTTGTGCTACATTTACTCAACCTCTTACTCGTTCTCTATACTGCTTATCCTGTACAGCGTTTTGAGAAGCTTATCCCAGGAACTTAGGGCAGTAAGTGGGTTACACCCTGGATGCAGAGACAATCAATGGCACGGCACACAATCACACACACAAACGTGGAATTTTGTTGGTTAGCCTAATCTGCATTAGTGATGGGCGGGTCGTCTGGTAACCCGTGGACCCTCGGGTTGGGGCGGGTCATTAAAAACAAAATTAAATAAAAAATCCATGTATGTTGCGTGCAATTCCCTATAGCCTATATTAAATATTTGGGAATATCTATTTTCATATTTTATTAAGTTCTTTGATAAGGTTACGTGACGTGACAAGTCACAAAAGCGCTAAGCAGCTACCGCTGCCAGTCACAACAAAAACAAAGAAATAAAAGTGAAGATGGAAGACGAGGTGCCGGAGAAATTGAGGTCGGGACTTTACATCATTAAAGAAAAAAAGGTCAGGCTGCTAAATATAAAATGTTTTAGCATTCTTTTTTTGCATAGCGAACGTAAAAACGCTAAATAAACATTTCCGTGTGATAAATGAAAAAAAAAAAGTCTGGTTATTTAGCGCAGGCTGTAAACTGTAGGCCTGCCCTATAGTCTAGATTACAAACACTGCTTTGTAAATGTTTAAAATGTGTATCATTATCTTGTTATTAATATGACCTGATTTATCGTTCGTTGCCAGTTTACAGGGCGATGTTTCCAAGCACTTTCAGGCTGAAAAACAGGCTGTTTTTATTTGAATTACAATGCCTAGTATGTCTATTTAATGGTCCCGGGTGCGGGGCGGGTTGTAAAAATAGAAACAGTGGTGCGGTGCGGGCTGGGGCGGGCCCAATAATTTTATGAAAGTGGGACCCGCGGGTTGGAAAAATACCCGACCCGCGCATCACTAATCTGCATGTCTTTGCACTGTTGAAGGAAACCTGCCAAGCACAGGGAGAACATGCAATCTCCACTCACAAAGACCCAAGGCAATAACAGAACCCTTGACCTTGGTGTCATGGTCCTTTCATTTGTTTGAAAATTGCAACTATGGAGGAACTGGACTTCTTTTTGCTATGATTGTCCATGGTTTCAAAAAGAAAATGTTAAGGGAAGTTCCTTTAAGAGTCCCAGATGCCACCAATTAATTTCTTACAGCTTGGGGTGTATAAACATAAAAAAACAACAACTAAATTTTGCAATAGTAAATAAAAATTGACCTGTGTCCAATGTATTAATTTGATCTTAGAAGTAAAAAAACAGATACCCTAATAAAATCATTGTGACATGTACTGCACTGTATGAAAAACTGAGATTGAATATCTCAAGGGGGCCAGGGGTAGCTCAGTGGTTAAGGCATTGGACTGTGGTTCGGAAGATCCCAGGTTCAAACCCCACAACCACCAAGTTGCCACTGTTGGGCCCTTGAGCAGGGCCCTTAACCATCAACTGCTCAGATGTGTAATGAGATATATAAAAAAAAAAAAAATGTAAGTCACTCTGGATAAAAGCGTCTGCCAAATGTAAATATCCTTATCCTCTGTATACATAATATTCTGGCTTCAACTGTACATAAAATATCAGAAAATATAGGTTATGAATCAAAATAACAAGTATCAATATTTAAAAACTTTATGCTGACACTATTAACTTTAATTATGGGATATTATGTGTCCTCACTGTCATTGTGAACATTTCTTACATGTCTGGTGTAAGAGGGTTGAGTAGATATTGAGAAGTTGTCGTCTTCTTTACTTTCTATAAAAATCGACATACAAAGAAAAACAAAACACAGAAACATATTTTATCATGAGCTTGGGTTACACTATGTGTTTTTGTCATCTTCTATCTTCTTCCTGTGTATATGTGGGTTTCCTCTGGTTTCCTCAGTTTAAAAATGTAATAGCCTATACCCTTCCTGGCTGGTAGCTGTCATGCAATAAAGGTGACCAACAAATGGCATAAATTGTTTAAGCATAATTATTTTGTAATTAATTGTAGTTGACACAAAATTTTTATGTAGACTTCAAACATAACTTCTAATTTTGTTTTACATTATACATTGCCTGACCAAAAAAAGGTCACTATTCAAAAAATTTAAGATTATTGTGCTGCGTCAAGCTAAGAAAGCAACTAAAGGGATTTAAAATTATTGGACCTAGGTTAAGACACATTATCAAAAACCTGGAATGATAGTGCTAAACCATCAACATCAGAATCATCAACAAGAAGAATCATGAATGAAGATTACATAAACACTTGTTGAAGTTGCATGGTGAAAAATCAACATTAAAACCCATAAATACTGTATGTTTAATAGTGAAAGTAAGAGCATTTCCATATGCACACAATGATTGAAACTAAACTCACAGGATTGGGACTAAACATTTGTGTAGTCTTAAGAGACTTGTTAGTGAGGCTAATCAGGAGAAGGCTTCAATTTGCAAGCAAGCATACTGTAAACGGTATATGCCATTTACAAGCCTTCAGAGGCAATGTTAAGAGTGATTCTGGGAGCATGAGGAATAATTTTTACACATATCACCAGATCACCATATTGTGTGCTGTAATCAAAGCTAAAAGTGCTTGAATGGAGTGTGAGAAAAAAAATTACTGGACTATAAATATAAAATATCTAAAATATGCAAGCTTAGTGTTTCAATAATCAATAGAAAATGTAATAAATATTTTCACAGGAAAATAAAGAATAATTGTGAAATGAGATCTGATGGGACCCCAAAAAACAAGTCAGACAAGATGGTGTCAACAAAACGAACACACAAAAATTAATCAAAAGTAAATATTGCTAATAAGGAATAATTGGGAAATATAAAAAATTTCCCAATGTGGAAATCGTTGCTTTAACTTTACATTTGAATGTTTTTTGTACTTAAATGCAGTAGAACATACCAGACTTTCCATATCTTCAATTAAAAGGTTCAAAACAGTAATATATCAGCTTATTAAGAGGTTATTCAATTTACCAACCTGATGGTAAATGTGCCTCTTGAATTTCTGTTTCTTTTGTCAACATCACTTCCACTTCAGGGGAGATCACATCTATAAACTGGTTGAAAAGGTCATCAGTGACCTGCTTACGGTCTACAGCTGGAATGAAGTTGACCAAGAGATGATCCACTCTTTGCCTTAATTCTATTAACCTGAGGCTAAAAAGTAAAAAAAAATAAAATAAAATCATAGGTGACACTACATTTATGTTATCAAGTTGCAAAGCATGTCATGACTATAACTTTTATAATGTATAGTATGTTATTTACAGTATTTTATAAACTTTACAAACTATCATATTACATATTAAACTGATCATGTCTGATTTTTGTGACTCAAACTAGATTTCAGTAGTAGAGCTCTTACTGTGATGGCATTTTTATCTCTGTGTGTCCTTTCTCACTCCCTGATTTGTCCTGTGTCTCATCTTCACATATTTGAAGTTGTAAGTATCTTTCACCTCCTGGTTTGGAGACTTGTGTTGAAGGTGCTGCACAATCTTTTGCACTGAGCTCCATGTTTTTACTTTTTGTATTTATTTTTTCTAGATCTTTTTGCAGGCTCTCATGGCAGGTTGACAACCTGCACTTCTCATATTCTAGACTGTTCATCTTTGTGTCCACTCCCTTTGTGAATAAGGTAAAAGACAATATGGGAATTACAGTAATATGACATGCTTATTACATAATTATTAATGCAATTTATTCCATTATTTATTTATTCTCTAGCATTCATAAATGTTTACCCTAAACTTTTCCCAACCCAAAAATAGACAATTTAGACACTCACCTCTTTGTTTAAATCTTTTTTGAGCTCTATAAGCTTATTATGCTTTATTGCCTGTATGACCTGCAAGTACAGCATTTTGTAGTCCTGCTGGTCCTCAGAGCTGGTCTGAGGCATTTGATTGCTCTCCTCCTTCTTCTCCATGCTCTTAATCACCTCAACACCCTCATCTGTCAGTGCTGTTTTAATATTGTTACTTTCCAACTCACTAGCATCACTATCATCGTTGAACATAAGAGGTAAACAAGTAGATAAATCTGGGATGCTTTCATCAAACCCTTTTCTTCTGGCTTTCTTTTTCTCTGGGTTTTCACAACCCAAGTCCAAGGCTTTCTTCTTCCTGAATTAAAAGTGAAATAAACTCATTCAGGTGTTCTTAACACAATGCCATTGTAATGATGGAGTGATGATAGTACCTTTTAGGGACAGTTAAGACAGAGGAGTGAAGAGTGTTCGCTGAGGTATTACCAGAATGGTGGAATGTAGTTTGAATGGATGAAAGTGTGCTTTGCTGAGAGAAAAAAAATGAAGGAAAACACTGTCTGCTTATGTTTCTGCATAAAAAGTGTCAAAGTACATTTCTAACATCCCTTTCTCTCACATTCCACATTCTGTTTACACAATGACAGTCACTTTAATATTTAACTGTATTTAATATTACTACGTTCATTACAATATTAATCAACTGACCACTGGGAACTGACTTGGAAAGCATTCACCTTACCTGCTGTCTCTTTTCCTGCTGTCTCTGCTGGAACTTCTGGGCTTGCTCACTGTTTGTAAGACCAAACACAAGATTTTATATGCTGTCTGGTCCAAATTGTCCAATTTTCTGACATATTTAAACAGTGATTGTTATAATAATAAAAATAATAATAATAATTATTATTATTATAATTATTATTATTGTTATTGTTGTTATTATTATTATTATTATTATTATTATTAATATTAATATAAGCAATCCACCACAGCATATAGAATTTTTAATTAACCATGTGATAGTCTGTAATGATGTGAAAGACTGATCACACAGGAAACAATTACTTCAAGTTATTACTGGCAAATGGGGAACCTATTGAATCATGGAGGTACTTAGTATTGCCCATGTTTGATCTTTTTTGGTCATTTCTGTTAAATAAACAATTGCAAAAACAATTATATGCTGTTGTTTGTCTTGCATGTGCCTAATATGTTTCTTCCAGTCATCTTCCAGAGTTTTTCCTTGCACGTCACCCCTGCCTGGCTTATCAAGGACAAATTTATACTTATTTACACATTTTTCCTTGCATTTTTCTAATTTTTCTTTTATTTCTGTAAATATGCTTTGATAGGTTTGTTTTTATTTTTCAGGCTAATGATGGCTTACATCTCTGGCTGTCATAGCTCTTTGGATTTCATAGCGAGATATAAAAGCAGCAGATTCAAAATTCAGATGCCACATTTGAAATCAACTGCAAAAATTGTATTGGTATATATACCTGGCTAAGACAGTCAACACTTACTTAAGACATATAATCATTACCTAAATTCACCTCTAACATATTGTAATATTCAGCTATAATCACAGTAACTTTGTCAGCATGCAAAATGTTTGGACCTTGCTGTATAACACAAAAAAAAATTATGTTAAAGTAAATATTGATTGAAAATGACAAGATTTATTGCTCACTGCTGTTTATAGGTTTTCTGGTATCTGTGTTGTCCATCATTAGAATCCTCAGGTTCTTCTTCATCTGTACAACTCCTGAGAGAAACAAGCTTTCATATCAATGCACGCGCACACACACACACACGCACGCACACACACACACACACACACACACACACAAAAAAAAAATAACACACAAACATAAACATACACAGGCATGCACACGCACAAACAGAAAGAGGAACAAACACACCTGTATTTTGGGTCAGGGTTCATGAGGCAGAGCCACCTTTTAGGAAGCTTTTTAGGATCAACGCCATCTGGAAGTTTTCGCCACTTTAGACAGGCATCACACTGAACCCACTGTTGATCTGGTTGTTCCCTGTAAGTCCAAAAAATCATGTATGAATGTGTAGGTCAATATACTCCTATGTTAATTTGTGTGTGGGAGAGAGAGAGAGAGAGAGAGAGAATGAAGGGGGCACTTTTAAACTTACACGGTATCCTCCAAACGTCCATTGCATTTTGTGTCATGTATAAAATGGACTTGCTTCCAATATTCCTCAAGCTTTTTTCCTACACTAGACATGGTTCTCCTGCACAGACACAAAATGGTTTGGGACTGAATGTAAATAATGCAGACTGTATACTGTACTATTTAATACTAAAAGTTGATGTTACTTAAACATACCAGTATTCTTCATTTTTCTCAAAGTCCTGCTTGTTGTGAATTGGTGTGAGGTGGTTACACACTATCACCCCAATAATTCCTTCTCCCCTGTTGTTTCCCTAGTAAGAGAACAAACACTATAAAAACTATGAACAAAACACATTTTTGGATTATTTATTTTATAATCTTACCCATGTACAGAATCGGATTATGTAATCTCTTGCATGATGAAAATTGCAGAAAAATGGGCGTTATTGCAGGTCATTTTAAAGAGAAATAAAGGTAGGTTTTACTCCAGGGTAGTGGTAACTGGGAATTGCGAAAAAATATTTTCACTGTGCTTTAAGTTACAAGTGACAAGTAACTGAATTACTATTATAACTGTGTCCTGATATTTACCAATAATCACCAATGAACCACCTTCTGCTTGGTGAATCAAAAGACCTAATTTGACTGAAGCACACCTGTATATTTACCATGTAATAATAAAAATTGGGTAGCCAGCTATTAAGATACCTGGGTGGGCCCAAGTTAAGTCTGTTATAGCCTTTTTTTGGACATAAACATTTTCCCATAAATCTCAGGGCATTTTATGTGATTGGCTTTATGCCTGAATGCACTTATTTCATTAAAGAAGATATTGCATTAGATTGGCCTTTCAGAATGCTTCAACAAGTTTTTTTCCAGATTTGGTTAATTTTCTTTTTTTAAAGAAACTGTTCAGGTTTCATTATTACCTGGATGAATGTTGTGAATTTGATCTGGCAAACCTGGGTTATGTTATATGTGATTTGATGTACTGTAGAATCTCATGAGAATGGCAAATATTGCATGCATTTTCTTACTTTGTCCCCCATGGTAATGCACATGTCTGCATGAAGCCATGAGAAACATTTACATAAATGTAAGATATGTCTGAATGACAGAAAGACATATTTTTGTGGATTGATTAAGCCAGTAACGTTTCAAATCCATTGAATGAAAAAGGCTTATAAGTGAAAAACACCACCACAAAAGCTTCTTACTTCTAGTATGTTTAATTCAATGAAATTTTATTTGTATAGCACTTTTACCAATTGACATTGTTGTAAAAGCAGCTTTACACAATCAAAAGAACTATTTAAGTTTGTATAAGATGTGAATGTGTATGAATCACAATGATAAGACCCTGATGAGCAAGTCAAGGACGACAGTGGCAAGGAAAGACTCCCTGAGATGGTAATAAGAAGAAACCTTGAGAGGAACCAGACTCAACAGGCAGCCCATTCTCATTTGGGCGAAATGGATAGCAGTTTGTGCATTGGGGCACTTTCTGCTTAGCGAGGGTAGCAGAATATGTATTTTCATTGTAGCAGATAAATAGCTTGTCAAAAGAAAGAATATGTGATATGAGGTCAAATGGTACCACAAGATGTGTGCAAAGCTTTAGGTCCAGTTGACTGAATGCATATAATTTTTGCAATTCAGTTCAGGATTATTACCTTACTAAAATACTACTATGCAACAAAATATTTTTTTTCTGTTTTTGACATTTATCTTATATAATGTAACTCTGCATTAACAGTTGCAGAAAATAAAACTTACTCTCTCCTGCTTATCCTACACAGGGTCAGGAAAGTGGAAATTTGGAAATGCCAATTAGCCTACTCTGCTTGTTTTTGGACTGTGGGAAGAAACCCAGCAAGCACAGAGAGAATGTGCAAACTCTCACTCACACAGACCCAAGGAGGTAATCGAGCCCTCAGCCATAAATGCTTATGTTTGTTTGCATTTTAAAAAGGGGACATGAAAATTTGAAAAAAGGGAATTTGAGTATTGAATCTTCTAAATTTAACATTTATTTTCTTTGTTTTAAAATGTTCTATAACCTTTTGTTTTGTTCCAATTGTAAATAAATGAAAAAATCTTATTCCCTTCTTTGTTTCTGTACAGAGAGGACTGGAAAAAAAAACAGAAATTAAACATAAAATAAATTGGATGATTCTTACCCCACGCTGACAGGCAACACGCTCATAGGCTTTAATGAGGCGATTTTTGTGGTACATCATCAATCCGTAGTGCTCTTTACTCTTTGTGTTGTAGCCAAATGTGATCGTTATTGCTTTTTTCTAAAACAAAGGCTTAAGGATCTTAAAAGAAAATATTTGAATCATTTAAAAACATAGCTCTTATGCATCAATAGCTATATTTTTACATCCTGTTCTGCCATTTTTGCGAAAGGATACAATGGAAGTAAGACAAACAGGTTTGTATGTGTCAGTAAAGACTTTTGCTAGAGTTTTTTCAACATACTGAGTTTCCACCTTCAGTCCTTGAAGTATAATCTGCATTCGTGGCTTCAGGTACAGGATACTACAGTATGCCTAAATAAAGAGACAAATAAACAAACAGTCTATATCAGTGGTAATTTAATCTTGACTCCTTAGTTAAACTGCACCTAAGGATTTCAGGAAGAGCTGTTGCCAAACCTTAATTTAATTTGATTCAGATATTGTTCCGTAGCTGCATATTGAATCATGCGTGCATGTCTCACTACTGTACTGTATATCGTTGTGTAAAATATATTTGGAAAGTCTACTTATACCTTCCCATTTTCACCTTTAATTTAATATAAAAAAAAACTAAGTTTTATAAAAATAAGTGTGACCATAACCAGTAACCTAATTTTGCACACGCTGTATTAATACATTGTTAAAACACTTTCTACTTGTAAAGCAGCAATCAGTCATTTTGGATAAGAGTCTACCAACTTTATTTTGCAACTATTTCCCCTGTTCATTGCAAAAATGTTTCTAATCTAACAAAATGTGGAGGCGTTGCCCTCTTTAAATAATTCCACAGGTTTTTGATAGACATTAGGCTTGGAGTTTGACTGGTTCATTGCAAAATGTCCCCTTGTTGACTTGGAGCTGTAAAAAACTTTGGAAATTAATGTGGGTTAGAACAGTGGAGGGATTGGGGAACTTTTCTAGGGAATCTAACTCATGGTTTTTACAAATGTATTGTTTTTTTTACTTTGAGTGTAGGCAGGTCATATAACCATCAATTTGGCATGCATCCCCACCAGAATTTATATAAAACTTTTTACTGTGTCTAGGCATTCTAAGTTATGAGGATCTGTTTGGTACCTGTGTCAAACCACTTTGCTCCTGGGTCCTAGCTAACTCATTTTTTTTATCAAATTGGAAAACAGTTTGGGTAAAAAATCATGGCAATCAAAAATATGGCCTGAAAAAAAAATCATTTTTAACATTTGGCTAAGGAAAACCAACACAGACTAATTGGACTACTTCACAATTTATCTAGTTTAAGTTCAGCTGGAGGAACAAGTTTTTTATTTTTTTTTACTTAAAAAACTACTACTACTACTACTACTACTACTACTACTTTTATCCTAAGCAATCTGATATAGCTACCAATATAGCTTCTTTGTTTGATAGCTCAATTATTACCTTAGATACACCTTCAATTCCAGTTGAAGAGAAACACTCCCAAAGGATGATTAAGGTCAAAATTGTCTTGTTTAAAAATGTCCTTTAAAATTATGCCCAAAACTCTACCTTTGATCTGTGTTTTCCACATTTTCCTGTATGAAAGGTCATGTTTTTGTGGATTTATCTGTAGCCTATCTGAATCATTTTGCATCTCATTTGGATTTACATATGGTTATTACTAATGTAACTGCTGTGACCCATTTTCTTATTGATGACAGTGTTTTATGATACAGCTAATGTTTAAAAAATTGTTTTATACCCTTCTCCTGATCAATGCAATTTCATAACCCATATATGTCTCGTAAGCTGTCTGTACATACAGGTAATGACTTATTATGCACCTTAAGTCAAATTAAACCAAAAAAATGTTATCTCAAATTTAGTCGGAATTACTTAATTGACTACATTGTATGATAATAATTTTTTTTATTTTACGAGTTTAAATAGGATTGGTTCATTCTGAGCACTGTAAAATGCTCATTTCTAAAAGGGTATGCACTCATGCAATCGGGTTATTGTATTTGTAATGAAACTTTGTTTTCTAAAATGAAAACCTCAGTGACTCCACCAGTGCTCCAACAATTCAATATTCATATAATATTTGTAGGGTAAATTCTCACTCGCAGTGAATATTCACTCTCAGGCACTGACATGCCACCCCATGCCTGCCGCCTGAACTTCTCCCTGGAGCCCTTGTACACATCAACAGGGAGCTGGATGTCGTTGGGGTCCCTGAAGTTATATTCCAATTCTCCTGAAGGTGTTCTGAAGTAAAACAGTTAAAGGTAGAATTTTATCATTTTTTACATTTCAATGTTTACAATATTGCTCTTGTTGAGCCATTTAGTTAGGTAAGTTACCCTGTCTAAAAAATGTCCAGTGGCATTTCGTGTTTATATTATTAATCATAATGCTATTACATAATAACATAACATTTACAGTATTAACTACTGTATATGATACTTCCCTAATATTAAAATGTCGAACCATATTCCATCACACCATTAATCTAAACCGAGCTCCCATATAAAACTGTAATCAAACTCTGCATGCTCACCTCTGTAGGTTCCAGATGATGATGCGGGTTCCACTTGGGCTGGTGCAAAACCTATCAATGACACTAAACTCTGAAATCAGTTCTTCCTTGGTGTTAAAAAGAGAGTGTGTCAGGATATCATAAAGACTTTCTGCATGCTCCGGTGCAGCACTGAGTAAACACTGAACTTAAGGACCAAACATATATCTAGCTCTCTTCTCACTGGCAGACACAGCACATTTATTATACACAGCTTCAGACCTTATTCCATAACGCATATTCCTATCAGTTTAAGTATATAAACTAAATTATTCATAGTATTTACTTAATATACATAAATATATGAATAAACTAGAGAACTATGTGTAAGTGGTGGTTAGCTAAGGCTTGTATTATATATATATATATATATATATATATATATATATATATATATATATATATATATATACTGTATATATATACACTACCGTTCAAAAGTTTGGGTTTCTAACTCCATGATCATTCCTCATTTTTATTTCTTCTTTTTACATTGTAAAGGAATGCTGAAAGCATCCAAAAAATGCATTAATCTCCTTTGAACAGTTAATGGTGAGATGTGTCTGCTACTTATGCTCTGTAAAAACATCATAACACCTCTAATCTGAGGTGCTGTTAATTGGTCATTTTTCAGGCTGATAACTCTAAATGAACTTCTCGTCTGCAGCAGAGGTAGGTTTTGGTCTCGCCCTCCTGGGATGGCCTTCATGAGAGCCAGTTTCATTATGGTGCTTGACGGATTTTGCAAATGCACTTGACAATACTGTTCTTGCAAGAACTATTACAGACCTCTGTTTCTTAAAATAACAACCAACTGTTGTTTCTTTTTGTTGTTACATAATAACCTAATTATATACAACTGTTTAAAAGTTTGGGGTCACTTGCTAATTTCTATAACATTTACAGTATATATATATATATATATATATATATATATATATATATATATATATATATATATATACAGGTCCTTCTCAAAAAATTAGCATATTGTGATAAAGTTCATTATTTTCTGTAATGTACTGATAAACATTAGACTTTCATATATTTCAGATTCATTACACACAACTGAAGTAGTTCAAGCCTTTTAATTGTTTTAATATTGATGATTTTGGCATACAGCTCATAAAAACCCGAAATTCCTATCTCAAAAAATTAGCATATTTCATCCGACCAATAAAAGAAAAGTGTTTTTAATACAAAAAAAGTCAACCTTCAAATAATTATGTTCAGTTATGCACTCAATACTTGGTCGGGAATCCTTTTGCAGAAATGACTGCTTCAATGCGGCGTGGCATGGAGGCAATCAGCCTGTGGCACTGCTGAGGTGTTATGGAGGATGATTAAGGTCAGGATGCTTCGATAGCGGCCTTAAGCTCATCCAGGGTGTTGGGTCTTGCGTCTCTCAACTTTCTCTGCACAATATCTCACAGATTATCTATGGGGTTCATTTCAGGAGAGTTGGCAGGCCAATTGAGCACAGTAATACCATGGTCAGTAAACCATTTACCAGTGGTTTTGGCACTGTGAGCAGGTGCCAGGTCGTGCTGAAAAATGAAATCTTCATCTCCATAAAGCTTTTCAGCAGATGAAAGCATGAAGTGCCCCAAAATCTCCTGATAGCTAGCTGCATTGACCCTGCCCTTGATAAAACACAGTGGACCAACACCAGCAGCTGACATGGCACCCCAGACCATCACTGACTGTGGGTACCTGACACTGGACTTCAGGCATTTTGGCATTTCCCTCTCCCCAGTCTTCCTCCAGACTCTGGCACCTTGATTTCCGAATGACATGCAAAATTTGCTTTCATCCGAAAAAAGTACTTTGGACCACTGAGCAACAGTCCAGTGCTGCTTCTCTGTAGCCCAGGTCAGGTGCTTCTGCCGCTGTTTCTGGTTCAAAAGTGGCTTGACCTGGGGAATGCGGCACCTGTAGCCCATTTCCTGCACACACCTGTACACGGTGGCTCTGGATGTTTCTACTCCAGACTCAGTCCACTGCTTCCGCAGATCCCCCAAGGTCTGGAATCGGTCCTTCTCCACAATCTTCCTCAGGGTCCGGTCACCTCTTCTCGTTGTGCAGCGTTTTCTGCCACACTTTTTCCTTCCCACAGACTTCCCATTGAGGTGCCTTGATACAGCACTCTGGGAACAGCCTATTCGTTCAGAAATTTCTTTCTGTGTCTCACCCTCTTGCTTGAGGGTGTCATAGATGGCCTTCTGGACAGCAGTCAGGTCGGCAGTCTTACCCATGATTGCGGTTTTGAGTAATGAACCAGGCTGGGAGTTTTTAAAAGCCTCAGGAATCTTTTGCAGGTGTTTAGAGTTAATTAGTTGATTCAGATGATTAGGTTAATAGCTCGTTTAGAGAACCTTTTCATGATATGCTAATTTTTTTAGATAGGAATTTTGGGTTTTCATGAGCTGTATGCCAAAATCATCAATATTAAAATAATTAAAAGGCTTGAACTACTTCAGTTGTGTGTAATGAATCTAAAATATATGAAAGTCTAATGTTTATCAGTACATTACAGAAAATAATGAACTTTATCACAATATGCTAATTTTTTGAGAAGGACCTGTATATATATATATATATATATATATATATATATATATATAGTAATTTTTTCTATTATATCTTCTTATATTTTATATTTTTATATTTTATATTTCTAATCAACATTCCTATTAAGTTAATCTCTTTGTGTCTAGGTAAAGGATATCAGTCTGTCCTGTCTTGGTAAACATGACAATAGGCACCATGATATTCTGTGCTCCAATCTTCTCAAGGTAAGTCTGTGACAGGAGACCGACACACATGGTGCTGGCTTTCTTGGAGAACACAATGGCATCCTTCCCCAAGCGCATTGAGCCTGACTTAAAGCCATTACCATAAAGACCCACTGGAACATGGCCTCTTATTGTTTGCTTATCACTGAATCCAAAACTGGGGGAGAGAGAGAGAGAGAGAGATGATTTGGATGATCAAATTGCACCCTCAATGCATTAACACACCCATACCTGAGCATTTTGTGCATCTTGTCATAATCCATGCCTTTTCCATTATCCATAAAGATGAGGCAGTCCTGTTCTTTGAATACTGTTTTATTAATCCAGAACTGTTTTGCACTGACATCAGGGTCATAAGCATTATCTGTCATTAGGAAAATACAGGGGGAAAAATCTGATCATACATTTGAATGTTTCATGTTTTTTAGGAGTGTTTACATTCTTAGTCAGCTAAAAAAAAAAAAAAAAAAAACCTCAGGTAGCCTGTAGAAAAAAAAGAATCCATTTAATATGCACAGTAGTAACCTCTTTATTCTGGTCAAGGGTAGTGGCAGATGCATAGTTTTATCCTGGAAGATCTCTAGGGTCCAGACATAGAAGTTTCTTAGCATCTTAAATAATAGTTTAAAGTCCTTCAAACACCTAAAGCAGTAAGGACACTAATGGTGTTTTCTTCACCGTTGCATTATTGTAACAAGACCAGGAAAGGACCTGTATAATTTTAACACCAAGGTACCGCTCTGCGGTGCTGAGATTGAAGAAGGGTGAGTCTGCCAGCCCATAATGCTTGTGGTTTGCCTGAAACTTGGACCCCTGACACAGAAACAGGAAGTCCCAGAGCCTTAACTTGCTGGTGAGTTTAAAAAAAGTATAGTGTTGAATGCTGAACTGTAATTAGAAGGCATCATTTTCATATATTTCCTTCTTTGGCCTGGGTCTGTGTGTAGGTGTGTGTGATTTATAAGGGTTAATCTAGAACAGTTTTTTTTTAGGCAGTTAAATTATTGTGTAAAGTTTAGAATGTAAAAGATTTTAACTGTTCTTAGGGAAAATTCTCCAGTATACAGTGCCATGAAAGCCAAATAAAAATAAGAAGCAGTATTGACTTACCGATCAGTTCTGCTATAGCACTAAAGGGCCAGGTGTGGCTAGTGGAGTTTGAGTGCAGATATTGTGGACTAAGCTTTAGGGGGAAAACAATATGAAAAACAAGTACTGTGATACATGAAAGGGCAATCAGTAACTCAATATCTAAATCAATAAATCAATACAATGTTCTGAGAAGAACATATAAACTAAATTGGCAAAAAAAAAAGACTGACACAATAATTTCAAAAGCAAGTTATTTTTTTTCTACCAATCTCACCCACTTTCTAATCATATGAGAGATGGTGTAAGGAAGGTAGTTGCAAATGTCATTTTGGATGTCAAAAACATTCAAGTTCTAGAATCCTAGAACATCATTAAAAAAAATTCACAAAAAAAATGTGTGGTCTCTCATTTTCTAACATACTACACAGTATGTCCATGATGAGCTAATGTCTGTTCTTCTAATTGACAGAAGAGAGACTTCCAAGCACCATACGCTGACTGTAACATCTTTATTTTTAATCTCATAAATTTAAACCGCCTGGCACACTCTTTTTGTGCCGGTTGGAATTCAGACTTAGAACATTAATTTCAAACAAAAAGCTAAACTTTTAAAAGCAAATCTCTGCAGTTAATGAAAGCAGCGTTACCTCAGAACAATAAAAAAAAAATTGTACATAAAAAAAGCTAAGATCAGACAGTTATCTGTTTCACATCTCAACTAAAATAAAAAAAATTAAAAATCTGTGGCTCAGATGTTTGTAGGTACAAAGAAGCCCTAGATGATCTGGGGTAGGGCTACACTGCAGATTACATTGTATAAATCCTGCTTCTAGACATTAAAAGCCTACCCTGTCTGAACAACAACCACACTCTCAGTAATGATTAAATGAAAGTGAAAGTTATCTTACAGTTAAAACAAAGTAATAGAATTCAGGGAAATGAAACAGGTACCAAACAATTTCACTTCATGAAAGCTGCTCATTTATCATTAATTAGCTCAAGTATATTATCTTGATGTCAAAGTGCTGAAGATTGTAATCAATAAACAAACTATAGCCAAAAAATTAGACCTGTGAAACCTATTCACATGTTATTTTAAAATTTTATTTAAGATAGTTGGTTATAGTTTAGCCTAGTTGAAGCCCATAAGTACTTACAGAGCTTAAAAGTATTCCTCTACTTGTTACTCCTGCCATCTTAATTTAAAACTGCTGTCTACAGTTCCAAAGTGGAGTAGGAGACTCTTATGTAGTTTTAAAATACCTGAACAGTGCATTCACTTTAATACTGACTTTTGAGAAACTCCACCCTCTGTGGCATCCAGAACATCCAGTCTGTATGGGTTTCTGCACAGTAGATGGCAGTGATCACTCAGCTAAACTATTTTATATATTTAATTTCTGGGACTTGCACGCTTTTACTATATATTATATTGTATTGTATACAGACAGATTTGTCCCCTATACAATATGTTTTTTATAGTGCTTTTTTTATAATCAAATTCGTTTCGTGTAACTTGTGAACCATAAACCTATGAATTTGTTCTTATGTAATACTTAAAAGAGATTATGTAGGGGGGCAATCCGTGGCAGGGGGGGGGCACTTTAGAGCATAACACCTGTCAATAAGGGGCGTTAGGGCGCCACCACCTTAAAGTTAGGCAGAGAAGAATGCTACTTTAACATGTGATTATTTAACATAATATTTTCTTTTATTTTAATAATAAAATAAAGTCATTTAGTCACAATATTCCAGTGTATTTCGTTATATAATTTATTTACAAGAAAAAAAAGAAAAAAAAACGTTCATTAGTGTTCGTGTATGCGGTTTTCTGGACAAACGAGTGTCTATTAGAGATAAGCGAATCCAGATTCATCCCAGTTAAATAACCTGATCCTTTATATGAGTCATGATTTCTGAATCCTACTTTTCATTTTGCGGATCAATTGAGTCATAAGTTAGCTTGTTGCTAAAAAAAAAAATACAGATTATATATTACACCATTCAGTTGTTTTTTGGTTGTTAGCTAGTAACTGTGGGCGGGGGAGGGAGATGACAAAGTTGTTTAGAAAACTTCCTACATGGTCAGAAACATTAAAGACTCAAAATCGCGAGTACTGATTCGTATAAACCGGAAGGGGTTCAGCGAGCCGTCAGACTCGCAATACGGAGTGAAACATCCAAATCCGAGGGACTCATGTTGGGTCCAAGGATTCGGTGGTTTCTAAATTTATTTAGTGCCCCTAGAGGAGGGACCATGGCAAAACAAGGCAGAATATTGTAGAGCACTTTATAATCTGCCTTTATTAACAAAAAAAATATTTGTTACATTTTGGACTGTTATGTTGTAAATAACATTAATGCAGTTTACTCCTGGCAAACCTATTTCAGTAACTGGACATTTTTGTGATGGAGTTAATAATGGCTTGAAATAAAGTTTTCAATGAGTAATTAATTCAGATTCGTGTGATTGATACTTTAGCTCAACGGTTATAGTAACCGAACTAACATAAAAGACACTCAAGATATAAGTAGGAACTTGTTTCTCTATCTTTGTTTCTTGTGGGTTCTGTTTCAGTTTAAACTATGATGGCCGTAAAGTGCAAAACAAATTAACAAAACTGACTTCAGGGCCACCGTAAGAACGCCATATTTGAAACCACAATAATGTTTGCACATTCATACACACACGAATCTACCGCTACTACAGTAATTCATGTATATCTTGAGTGACAGATGTCTCGTCCATTCGCAAACTATACCTACCTTTTCCGGTTTGTATCAGACTGCCTTCCCCCCCCCCCAAAAAAAAAGTTTTGGGTTTTGTTATTTGGTTTTGAATTTGTTAATTTGTTTTCCGTTTTGTTAATTGTATTGCACTTTTCGGCCAGTCTGATATTAGTTATTTTATTTTCCATTTTGTTAATTTGGTTTTGAATTTGTTATTTTGTTTTGGGTTTTGTTATTTTGTTAATTTGTTTCGCACTTTAGGGCCACCGTAAGGTTTCGATGGTTTTTAAGAATTCATTTAGTGCCCCCAGTGGAGGGACCATGGGAAAACAAGGAAGAATCCGTATTTTGCGATATGCCTCACAACAGACATCTGGACCAGACACTATGTCAGTGACATGTCATTATGTTACTGACGTCAAATTTGTTGGACTGCTTTGTGGTCACAAAGCAGCACACCTCTGACATTTTAGAGTTGTAAAAGGAGTGAGGTATCAGAAACAAAATTGAAGCTTGTGTCACAGACAATGCTAGGAATATAGTAATGGCTGTGAGTGAAAATCTCAGGTGAACTCACATCAGATGCTTCGCACACTTGCTGAACCTAACTGTAAAAAATTCATTACAGTTACCTGACATTCAGTTAATTATTTAGAAAGTGAAAAACAATTATTGAATATGTTCGACAAGGACAGTGGCCTCAGAAAAGCTCCAGGATATACAACAATAAATGGGACAGGCCCAGTTGAAGCCTAAACAGGATGTACTGTAGCAACACACTGGAACTCTACATTTTACATGCTACAGTACTTTCTTGAGATCAAAGAACCCCTCTTCTCTACACTCCCACTGGTTAATCCTCAGCTGGCAACATTATCATTAAATAAATGGGACATTGTGAGGAAGACCTGAAAAATCCTAAATCCTTTTGAGGAGGTCACACTGGAGATGAGTGTGTGATTGTCAAATACAGTACGTTTCCTTAAAAATACATGCTGTGTTGGTTGTCATATATAGTATCATTGCTCCAAAGAATTATTGCCCACAGACAAAGAAACCCCTCTACCTATGGAACTGTCTGTAAGATGGTTGATTTTCTGGATGCTGATTTGGACAAACGGTTTGGGGCAGTGGAGAGAGTAACCGTTCCTTGTTTTAAAAAGCATGTATTTGTAAATGATAGAAATGCAGAGGATGCCATTGCAAGAGTGGTGAGTGCAGCTACACAGACAGACACCCCAGAGGACAAAACACAGAAGAAGAGTAAGAAGAAAGTGGAGCTGCTCCAAGTGAACCTGTGCCTCAAGTGTGGGCAGGTTTTGAAGAGAGTGTCACAGGTTTTTGACCAAGGACCTAAAATCCCATCACTGAGGCTATGCTGGAGGTCAAGGTCTTCTTGGCTGAACAGCTGATCCCTCGCACCGCTGACCTATTGGAATAATGGAGATTTCGAGCCCTTATGTACAAAAAATTAGACACCGTTATGAAGACTAGGCTGTGCATTGTGGCCACGTCTTTTGCATGTAAAAGAATCTTTTCTAAAGCAGACCAGATTGTTGCTAACAGGACTAGCACTTTTAACCCTTCTACAGTGCGGGTGCTAAGCTTCCTGAATGCAAACCTGTGACCAACACACTGAATAAAGCACACCAGGCTTGCATATCAGTCTGTGTATATAGTTAATTAGTCCTTTTTCTTATTTTCATATTTTCATATACATTTAAATAAAATTTTACAATATGCATATCATCATATTTTATTTTAAAAGCTTTTTTACATTTGTTTAAAATAAAAGGCAATTTTTGTCATATTTGACATATCCACATTAGCCTACAGGCCAAATTCTGAATTATTTGTACTTTTTGCAGTTTGTTATTTGTTGTCTAAACTAATTTCCTATTTCTGAATTTGTCATTAAACATCTGGCATTGATAATTCTTGATTCTTTGTCATTTATGTTTTTATGGTCAGAAACCAAAGAGACTCAAAATGCTATACAGGTACTATAGGTGACTCGTAGCACGTAGTGAAACAGCCGAAATCGAGGGACTCAGTGTGTGATTCATGAGTCCAAGTATTTTGTGGATTCGGAAAAGCAGTCAGAATCACTACTGACTCAAGTAGGGCCTCGAGAGATTCAAAATCCGCAAATAGATCCAGGTTTCTCAACTCTATTGTCTATGTAGGCACGTAAATATGAGAGAAAATTCTGTCATTTTTTTGCTAAAATACCCATTCGCAAGGTGTTTGGACGAGGAAAGAAAAAAAGTTAAAGAGCTTGGACCAGATCGACCTGATCTTCTAATTAAGCAGCAGTTAAGTGAATCGCGGCCGAGCTTACACTCTGTGCTTTTCCAGCACTTCCTATGGCTTTTTACAGGTGATTATTAAAAGTTAAAATTTAATTTAGCTTGCACCCTCCCCAAAAAAACATTTTGCGCTAGCCGGCACTGATTATAATATATTATTTTCTGAAGTGTGTATAAAAAAATTATTCATAAATAAATAAATACTATTAAAATACTATTTATAGGGCTACTAAGAACAATTTTAGAATGTTGTTGTTACTTAATTCCCTAATAATAGATGTTTTGAAATATCCCCTATTGTTCTATATTGTACAAAGTAAATCACAAAGCAAAAACATTGAAGGCATGTCCATACTTTTGACTGGAACTGTACATATATACTGTACTGTTACAGGATCAGGTAAGGTAACTTATAACTAGAAATAGAATCATAAAAGGTCACTTTCTTGCAATAGACGTAGACAAAGTTGTCGCCTATACCTGATGACATCTAATGCTGAAAAGAAGCAAACCACATTAATTTATAGACAGAATACACCATGGATGGGGGCACAAGCCCAGATTCATTCACACACTCACTTACACACTATGGGCAATTTGTAAAATTTCAGTTAGCCGAATTGGCATGTTTTTGGACCATGGGAGAAAACAGGATTAACAGGAGGAAACCCATCAAGCACAGGCAAAACTGAGCAAGCTTTAGGGATTTTAATGTTATGGCTAATCAGAATTTGTGTGGATCAAACTTTACTCATGCACATACATAAAACACTTGCATACACTTATATGAAACAGTCACACATACATATAGGTTATACTACTAACTGCTTAAACCCTATATGGCACCTTGGCACCTTATACTGGTTACATTACTTTTATTGTACACTATCTACAAAACATTAAGGAATATATATATATATATATATATATATATATATATATATATATATATATAATATATATGTAGTGTGTGTGTGTGTGTGTGTGTGTGTGTGTGTGAAATTCAAATAGGAGAGGAGAAGGGTTCACTGTGTAAGATGAGAAGGGGGAGATGGGAGGGCTGAAAGTAAGAGTCTCCTCTTACTTTAGCTACACGCACATACACAAACACACCAACAAATCTCCTCTTTGGTCTTCCTCTGGACCTCCTGCCTGGCAGTTCCAACCTCAGCATCCTTCTACCAATATATTCACAATCTCTCCTCTGAACATGTCCAAACCACCTCAATCTGGCCTCTCTGACTTTATCTCCAAAACATCTAACGTGGGTTGTCCCTCTGATGAATTCATTCTTGATCCCATCCATCCTTGTCACTTCGAAAGAGAACCTCAACATCTTCAGCTCTGCTACCTCCAACTCTGCCTCCTGTCTTTTCTTCAGCGCCACTGTCTCTAAGCCGTAGAACATTGCTGGTCTCAACACTGTCCTGTACACCTTTCCTTTCCTTTGCTGATACTCTTTTATCGCGCAACACTCCTGACACTTTTCTTCACCCATTCCAACCTGCCTGTACCTGCCTCTTCACCTCCTTTGAACACTCTCCGTTGCTCTGGACCATTGACCCCAAGTACTTAAAATCCTGCACCTTTTTTACCTCTGCTCCCTGTAGCCTCACCGATCCTCTTGGTTCCCTCTCATTTACACACATGTATTCTGTCTTGCTGCAGCTAACCTTCATTCCTCTGCTTTCCAGAGCATACCTCCACCTTTCCAAATTTTCCTCCACCTGTTCCCTGCTCTCGCTACAAAGCACAATGTCATCTGCAAACATTATAGTCCATGGAGACTCCTGTCTTACCTCATCTGTCATCCTGTCTATCATCAGAGCAAACAAAAAGGGGCTTAGAGCCGATCCTTGATGCAGACCCACCTTGAACTCTTCTGTCACCCCTAAAGCACATCTCACCACTGTCTTACAGCTCTCATACATATCCTGCAGAACTCTAACATACTTATCTGCCACTCCAGACCTTCTCATACAATACCACAGCTCCTCTCTTGGCACCCTGTCGTACGCTTTCTCTAAATCTAAAAGGACACAATGCAACTCCCTGTTACCTTCTCTGTACTTCTCCGCCAGCATCCTCAAAGCAAATACTGCATCTGATGTACTCTTTATAGGCATAAAACCATATTGCTGCTCACAAATGCTCACATCTGCCCTTAACCTAGCTTCCACTACTCTTTCCCCCAGCTTCATTGTCTGGCTCATTAGCTTTATACCTCTATAATTGCCACAGCTTTGCCCATCTCCCTTGTTCTTAAAAATTGGCACCAATACACTTCTCCTCCATTCCTCTGGAATCCTCTCACTCTCCAAAATATTGTTAAACAAACTAGTCAGAAACTCTACTGCCACCTTTCCTAAGCACTTCCATACCTCCACAGGTATGTCATCAGGACCAACAGCCTTTCCACTCTTCATCCTCTTCAACGCCCTTCTCACCTCACTACTAATATTTGCTACTCCCTGTTCCACAAGTCACCTCTTCTACTATTTGTTCTCTTTTGTTTTTTTCATTCATCAACTCCCAAGTACTCCTTCCATCTTCCCATCACCCTCATTTCCATCTTTATCTTTAATCACTCTAACCTGCTGCACATCATTCCCATCTCTATTTCTCTGCCTTGCCAACCTGTACAGATCCACCTCTCCCTCCTTACTGTCTAGCCTAGCATACAAGTCCTCATATGCTCTTTGTTTGGCCTTTGCCACCTCTACCTTTACCTTACTGTACATTTCCCTGTACTCCTGTCTACTCTCTTCAGTCCTCTCAGTATCCCACTTCTTCTTAGCTAGCCTCTTTTCCTGTATAGACTCCTGGACTTCCTCATTTCACCACCAAGTCTCCTTGTCCACTTTCCCCTTACCTGATGATACACCAAGTGCCCTTCTACCTGTCTGCCTGATCACATTGGCTGTAGTTGTTCAGTCAACTGAAAGCACCTCCTGACCACCCATAGCCTGTCTCAACTCCACCCTAAAGACTACACAACATTAATTCTTTTTTAGCTTCCACCACTTTGTCCTCTGCTCTGCCTTTGTTCTCTTCACCTTCCTCACCACCAGGGTTATTTTACACACCACCATTCTGTGTTGTCTGTCTTGTCTACAGTCCAGTGTCTGCTCCTCGTTCTGTGTCTCCCCTGTTTGTCATCTCGTCCACCAGCTTCAACCTCACAGCTAAGCCAACCCGGTTTCTCATTTCCATTCTTCCATTTTTTAAAACTGCTAATAAAATGCCCGTTCGGGTTTTTTCTCAATCTAGTCTGTCGAGTCTGTCATTCCGTTACGGTAGCACACCGGATGACTCTCCTTCGAAATTCTTAATAAGGATGCTCTTGAGTTTGCTTACCCCTTCCTGTTTAACCCCGGATATTGAAACTGCTGGATTATTGTGTGTATTGTACCACATTTTCATTTCTTTATGCTCACGTTGCCAAGCTCGCTTTGTTACTTGTTTGTCCGCCTTCAGTCTCTCGATTCGGATTTGTTTGCCTTGACCCTCCTCTCCACTAGCTGACCTTCAAGATGAACTCATGCAACTAGACAGAACCCGCATCTCCCCGGAGGAGCGATGACACCGTCAAGTTGAAGGGGCCTGTTTTTAGTCCGGGAAATCACCCACAGTACTTAAAGACTGTCTAGTAAAAGGAGGCGCCCTCTAGTTCAGCCGGGAGCACTAGAGGGCGTGACTCCAAGAAGTGTGTGCTTTAGTTTTCTAAATTGGATTCTTCTCCACTGGTAAGGTAGGTTTTTAACTTTTGTACTGTTTTTGAAAACACAATTAGTTCATACTGTATACTGTACCTAGTTTTTGCTGTTTGGTAGTGTTGATTGCAGTGTGATTGAAGTAGGTCTAAAGCAATTAGTTCTCAGGTAATTAATCAAGAGTAGTTTCAGGCTTCCTTAAGGTGTGAATTGTGGGCAGGGCTTAGCTACATATATTGAAGGTGTCTCCGCTTGTGTCTGTAGCGGTTAATAAGAATATCCTGCAACAAAGGTAGTGCACAGAGAATTGATTATAAAAACTTGTAACTTCTTGGCAAACAAGAGTTTAAGACAGTTACCTCAGTCTAGCATGTGTCTTCAACCTATCTCTGTCAGTTCTCACAGACCAAGATGCTTTTACTCACACAGCAGAGGCAGATCTCCCAGAAACCTCATCTACCCTCCAGTACTGTCTCATTGTCCTGCACTGGTGGTAGGTGGGCTCTGGAACTGCCAATCTGCTGTAAAGAAAGCAGACTTTATCTCTGCCCTAGCTACTCATTACTCTTTTGACTTTCTGGCACTAACTGAGACCTGGATATCTTCTCAGAACTCAGCTACACCGGCTGCCTATCCTCTGCCTATGTATTTTCTCACACTCCACGAGAAACTGGCAGAGGTGGTGGTACGGGTCTCCTCTTGTCCAAGAGATGGTCCTTCTCGCCCATCACCCTGTCTCATCTCAGTTTTTCATCATTTGAATTTCATGCAGTTAAGGTAACCTCTCCAATTAACCTCCACATCTTAGTTATTTACTGTCCTCCTGGCTCTCTAGGAAACTTTCTAGATGAAATGGACATACTTCTTAGTCTTTTTCCTTCTGCTAACACTCCTCTCACTGTTCTAGGAGATTTCAACCTTCCATCTGATAAACTCCAATCCTCTTTCCTTCTCCCTCTTCAGTCCTCTTCAGTCTCCCTCGCCAGTCCTTCGCTCTCAACCAAACTCCTACGGCAGAACCTCAGGACCTTTCCTTCCCTCCTTTAGCAGAATTTTCCAACTTGTCATCTGACGAGATTCAACAGATCATCTCGTCATCTAACCCCACCACCTGTTCATTAGACCCAATCCCTTCCACAATGCTCCAGGCCATCTCACGAGACCTCCTTCCCTTCACCACAGCCATCATCAACCAATCCATATCATCTGGTCATGTTCCTGCCGCTTTTAATAAGGCGAGGGTTATTCCCATCCTCAAGAAACCCTGCCTGGACCCATCAGAAGTTAACAACTATCGCCCGGTATCACTGCTCTCTTTTATTTCCAAAATTCTTAAAAGAACGGTTTATAATCAAATGTCTCTTTATCTCTCACAGAACAACCTTAATGACCCAAACCAATCTGGATTCAAAGTGGCACATTCCACAGAGACTGCCCTTCTGTCAGTCACTGAGAAGCTCCATGCTGCTAGATCTGCTAAACTTTCATCTGTCCTCATCCTCCTGGACCTGTCAGCTGCATTTGACACCGTAAACCACAAGATTTTATTATCTATTCTTACAAGCCTTGGAATTTGTGGAACAGCGTGGCAATGGTTTGCTTCTTACCTAAAAGATAGGTCATATGAGGTAACATGGAGGGGATCTACATCTGCCCCACGTAGACTCTCTACTGGTGTCCCGCAGGGCTCAGTACTTGGTCCTCTTCTGTTCTCTCTCTATACCCGGTCTCTTGGTAAGGTCATATCATCGCACGCATGGATTCTCATACCACTGTTATGCAGACGACACCCAACTTGTTCTCTCCTTTCCTCCCTCTGACACTCAGGTTTCCACCCGGATCTCAGCATGTCTGGCAGACATCTCATTTTGGATGGCTGCTCATCAGCTGAAGCTCAATCTCAGTAAAACCGAACTGTTGTTTATCCCTTGTGACTCATCTCCAGGTCAAGACCTTGTGATATCCATGGACAACAACCAAATCACTCCCTCAACCACTGCCCGCAATCTTGGGGTAACCGTGGACAATCATCTGTCATTTTCCCCACACATCGCTAACCTTACTCGCTCTTGTCGATTTCTTCTTTACAATATCAGAAGAATTCGCCCATTTCTTTCTTCACAGGCTACTCAGGTGCTTGTTCAGTCCCTTGTTATTTCAAGACTGGACTACTGCAACTCACTCCTGGCAGGCCTGCCCTTGTCCACGATTCGTCCTCTGCAACTGATCCAGAATGCAGCAGCACGACTCGTTTTTAACCTTCCCAAGTTCTCCCACACCACCCAACTCCTCCGCTCCCTGCACTGGCTTCCTGTAGCTGCCCGCATCAAATTCAAAACACTGATGCTTGCCTACAAAGCTAAAAATGGCCCAGCACCCACTTACCTCTCTGCGCTAATTACACCACGCACTGCACCACGTTCCCTCCGATCCTCCAGCACTGCTCGCCTCATCCCACCATCTCTCAGGGATCGAGGGCGGCATTCATCCAGGCTCTTTTCTGTTCTGGCACCTAGGTGGTGGAATGAACTTCCTCTAGATGTCCGTACATCAGAGACTTTGACTATCTTTAAACGACGACTCAAGACGCATCTGTTTCTCCAGTACTTGGACTAACCCCCCCCCCCCCTTCTCAGATGTGTTGGACTAATGGTACTTAGTTATTAACCTAGTTAACCCAGTGTAAGTATGTATCCAATGTTGTAAACATTAAAGCACTTTTTGTAAGTCGCTCTGGATAAGAGCATCTGCCAAATGCCTAAATGTAAATGTAAATGTAAGAAGGCTTCCAGACCAATGCTGCCTGCTCCCTATCTTTCTTATTCATGAACAGTGCCCCCACCCGGTGCAGGTATGGGTTGACTCAGGCTTGGACTGTAACCTGAATAACTGTCACCCATGAAACATGAGGCAATGAACCAATACATCATGAAGTCTCTCGCAGCAGAGATCATTCGCCCTTTCTCCTCCCCAGCGGAGGCCTGGGTTCTTCTTGGGCAAAAAAGATGGTTCCCTTCATCCTTGCATATATTATATGGACATGAATGACATCACAGTTAAGAACCGATACCCTCTCCCATTAATACTGTAGCCACTGCCTTTGAACTCCTCCAGGGAGCCAAGATTTTCACTCTGGATTTGACTCTGGATTCACAACTGGATTTAAACCACATGTATTTCCTCGTCCGCATTTGAGAGGGAAATGAATGGAAGACGGTCTTCAACACTCCAACTGGACATATGAATACCTGGTGGTCCCCTTTGGCCTGACTAATGCCCGACTAATGTCTTCCAGGCCCTTATTAACAATGTCCTCAGGGACTTCCTCGATTTCTCAGTTGTTGTTTACCTTGATGACATTTTGATCTTTTCTCGGGACCTAGAGAAACACCAACACCACGTTCGGCAGGTGCTGCAGAGACTGCTGGAGAACAATCTGTTCATAAAAGCAGAGAAATGCGAGTTCCACACCACGTCTACCACGTTCCTTGGGTTTTTTTATTGGCCCCAAAGGCATCAAGATGGAACCTACCAAGCTCCAAGCTGTCGCATGCTGGCCCACTCCCGCTCAATGGCTGCCAGGCTTGATGCCCCTTGTTCTTAAGTAGATTTGACTTCACTGTCTCCCATTGCCCAGGATCCAAAAACTCCAAGCCAGACGATCTTTCAACACAAAGGTTAAGCGAGTCCTGACCCATGTGCTGGGGCCTAGCAATGCTCCTCCTCATCGTTCCTCTCCCAATGAATCATTAGGTCCTGGGGTAGTCCCACATCTCTAAACTCTCCTGTCACCCTGGCGCGACCCGCACTCTCGCGCAGACCCAGCAGCGGATTTAGTGGCCCACACTCAAGGATAACGTTTTCAAATTTGTGGTGGTACGTGCATCTGTGTGAGGTCCAAACATGCCAACATGGCTCTACCCTGCCTATTCCACACCACCGATGGTTCAACATTGCTTAGGACTTCGTCACAGGGTTACCCGCGTCTAACGGTCACGCCTGCATCATGGTCAACTCCCAGGTCTCGTCATCAACCGGCCTGTCACCCTTCCAGTACTGTTTAGGTTTTCAGCCATTTTTTTTTCCATCCTAGGATGAGAAGTTCAACATCCCATCTGTCCAAGACTTCAACCAACACTGAAAAAAGACCTGGCTGCAAGCAAGAAAAACGCAATTGCAGGTCGGCAAGAGGTACAAGGAACAAGCAGACGGCAGGCGCTCTCAGGCCCCTAAGTACAGGGTGGGGCAGAGAGTCACGCTCTCCGTCCAAGATATTCCCCTGAAAACTGTTTCTCATAAACTCTAGCCCTGATTAATTGGGTCCCTTCACCCAATTGAATTGGGGAGGGATGAGAGGTACTTAGTGCTCCCACATTAATCACGGCTCTACCCCATTCGGGGCATCTGTGAGCTTGTGCACGTGGAAGGAGCGGATAGCACTGTCCTCCGAGTGTGTTATGCCGCCCCAACGGTGTCATGTGGTTCGGAGGAAACACATGATAGCCCTTGGCCCTCCTGGCTGAATGGTAGAAAGTAGCCTTCATGTGTTTCAGGGAAATAAATAAATTAATTAATAATAATAATAATAATAATAATAATAATAACAGAGAATACAATGACTGGTCAAAAAAAATTCACTATTTTAGAAAGGTCAAACTATTAGCCCAACACCTAAATTTGATGCTGTGTGTTTAACATATTGCTCCAAAGTTTCCAAATCCAGAGGTGGAACTTTACCCCTGGCAACCAGGATAAACACCAAAACCTCTTTTTATCATCAAAATTTAACAAATCATGGCTAACTGTCTTTATGAGCCTTGATAGAGTACTGAAGGAGATAAAGCTGACTATCATCTGCATAGCAGTGAAAGGAGATGCCATGTTTTATCAGGATATAGCCGAGCGGAAACAAATACAATAAGTAAAGAAGGGGTGCAAGGATGGAACCCTGTGGGTCCCCATATGTCAGAGGAGCTGATGAGGACTCTAGATCTTCAAGGCTAACAGAAAATGTTTTATCAATGAGATTCTCCAATGCCTTCCTCAAACCTGAATGCTGCCGACAACGCCAAGTACTAACCACTATACGATCATAGCGAAATTTATTCAGGGTCAAGATTAGGTTTCTTTAACAAATTTCTGGGTACCACCCCAGATCCCAAGCTGCTATTTATAATATTTAAAACTATACGACCTAGAATGGGAGCCAACTCTTTAAAAAGATGTGGAGGAACTTGATCAGCAGGAGAACCTGCAGGATTTATAATATCAACAATCTTTGACAGAAAAGAAAGAGAAATAGGCTAAAAAAAACAGCTAGAGACAGAAATTGAGATTGATGTGTCACATGCAGGAGATGTACAGTAATAAGCACTCTTGTAGAAGAAACCTTATCAATAAAAAACTAGAGAAAGTTCACACACTGCATTAAAGCTGTTGAAACTAACAATTGGGGACCATTAAGAATTGCATTAAACGAACCAAACAAAACTGGCATATGATCAGAAAATACTGGATCTCAGACTTTAATATTAGAAACAGATAATCCGTAAGATAAAACCAGATCAGTGGTGTGCCCTTGCTCCTGTGTGGGGCCAGACTGACTGCTCAAAACCAAACGAATCGATTAAGCTTAAAAAGTCTTTGGCCAGAAGTCAATTAAAAAGTCTTTATTATACTTGGGTGGACGATAAAGCACTCCACACAACATTGTGTGAAAACGGCCAAGCTTGAATAAGTTTAGCTCAAATCTGTAAAAAGACAATAATGACAGCTGCTTTTAATAGATAATATAATATCCATATAGACCACCGTGATTCCTAGTCTTCGACCCGATGTCCTCTGGGAATTAAGATAAGCATAAGATCTTTGTCTTTCGGCTGTTCCCTTTCAGGGGTCACCACAGCGAATCATCTGCCTCCATCTAACCCTATCCTCTGCATCCTCTTCTCTCACACCAACTAACTTCATGTCCTCTCTCACTGCATCCATAAATCTCCTCTTTGGTCTTCCTCTAGACCTCCTGCCTGGCAGTTCCAACCTCAGCATCCTTCTACCGATATATTCACAATCTCTCCTCTGAACATGCCCAAACCACCTCAATCTGGCCTCTCTGACTTTATCTCCAAAACATCTAACGTGGGTTGTCCCTCTGATAAACTCATTCTTAATCCTATCCATCCTTGTCACTCCCAAAGAGAACCTCAACATCTTTAGCTCTGCTACCTCCAACTCTGCCTCCTGTCTTTTCTTCATCGCCACTGTCTCTAAGCCGTAGAGCATCGCTGGTCTCACCACTGTCCTGTACACCTTTCCTTTCATTCTCGCTGATACTCTTTTATCGCACAACACACCTGACACTTTTCTCCACCCATTCCAACCTGCCTGTACCCGCCTCTTCACCTCCTTTGAACACTCCCCGTTGCTCTGGACCGTTGACCCCAAGTACTTAAAATCCTGCACCTTCTTTACCTCTGCTCCCTGTAGCCTCACCGATCCTCCTGGGTCACTCTCATTTACACACATGTATTCCGTCTTGCTGCGGCTAACCTTCATTCCTCTGCTTTCCAGGGCATACCTCCACCTCTCCAAATTTTCCTCCACCTGTTCC
Organism: Clarias gariepinus; assembly: GCF_024256425.1. NCBI lineage: Eukaryota > Metazoa > Chordata > Actinopteri > Siluriformes > Clariidae > Clarias > Clarias gariepinus. The sequence goes on from NC_071104.1 coordinate 14,423,705, forward strand.
CTGCTCTCGCTACAGAGCACAATGTCATCTGCAAACATCATAGTCCATGAGGACTCCTGTCTTACCTCATCTGTCATCCTGTCCATCACCAGAGCAAACAAAAAGGGGCTTAGAGCTGATCCTTGATGCAGACCCACCTCCACCTTAAACTCTTCTGTCACACCTACAGCACATCTTACCACTGTCTTATAGCTCTCATACATGTCCTGCACCACTCTAACATACTTCTCTGCCACTCCAGACTTCCTCATACAATACCACAGCTCCTCTCTTGGCACCCTGTCATACGCTTTCTCTACATCGAAAAAGACACAATGCAACTCCCTGTTACTTTCTCTGTACTTCTCCGCCAGCATCCTCAAAGCAAATACTGCATCTGATGTACTCTTTCTAGGCATAAAACCATATTGCTGCTCACAAATGCTCACCTCTGCCCTTAACCTAGCTTCCACTACTCTTTCCCACAGCTTCATCAAGTTCAAGTTCAAGTTCAAGTAGGCTTTATTGTCATTACAACCATATACAGTTAGTACACAGTGAAACGAAACAACGTTCCTCCAGGACCAAGGTGCTACATGCAACATAAACTTACAACATAAATTAACAGAGACACTAAACTAGCTAACCAAGAGGCCTAGTTAACTGGCTAGCAGAGACAGGACAGAGAGATCTAACATAAATTACAACATAAATTAACAAAAACTAACTAGCTAAGTAACATTTTTACAGACAACATAAAGTGCACGTGCAAATGTGCAAACAAGAGCAACAACAAAGTGACAGTGCGCAACCACGACATAACAGAACATAAAATATGGTGTTGAGGTAGTGGGTAAACGTAAACATTCCTTAAAACAGCAGCAAGATTTGAGGAATTAGTGCAAAAATGTAGTCCAGTAATGATCATTGTGCAAAAAGATTGTTAAAAACAGTGAAGCATTTACAGGTTGGTGTGTACGATAATTTGGTGGTGTAGGTCAGTGTGTCTGCACTTGTGTTGATTAGTCAGTCCAGTCTCAATATTTTGAGGTAGTTGAGTTAAGCTGTGTGATAATGTTTGTGTTTGTGTGTGTGTGAGTGTGTTTGTGTTTATCAGTCCAGTCCCTTTTTGTTGAGGAGACGGATGGCTTGTGGAAAAAAGCTGTTGCACAGCCTGGATGTGTGTGCCCGAATGCTTCGGTACCTTTTTCCAGATGGCAGGAGTGTAAAGTGTGTGTGAGAGGGGTGTGTCCGATCAGCCACAATGCTGGTGGCTTTGCGGATGCAGCGTGTGGTGTAGATGTCTTCAATAGAGGGGAGAGAGGCCCCGATGATCTTCTCCGCTGTCCTCACTATCCGTTGTAGGGTTTTGCGATCCGATATGGCACAATTCCCAAACCAGACAGTGATGCAGCCGCTCAGGATGCTCTCGATAGTTCCTCTATAGAAGGTGGTCAGGATCGGTGGTGGAAGCTGGGCCTTCCTCAGTCTTCTCAGAAAGAAGAGACGCTGTTGGGCTTTCTTCTGTAGGGAGCTGGTGTTGAGGGACCAGCTGAGGTCCTTCTCTAGGTGGACACCCAGGAATTTGGTGCTTTCGACAATTCCCACAGAGGAGCCGTTGATGCTCAGCGGAGAATGGTCGCCTCGTGTCCTCCTAAAGTCAACAACCATCTCCTTTGTCTTGTCAACATTTAGAGACAGGTTGTTGTCTTTACACCAGTCTGTTAGCCTCTGCACTTCCTCTCTGTACGCTGACTCGTCGTTCTTGCTAATGAGACCCACCACGGTCGTGTCATCAGCGAACTTAATGATGTGGTTCGAACTGTGTGTTGCTACACAGTCGTGAGTCAGCAGTGTGAACAGCAGGGGACTAAGCACACAGCCTTGTGGGGCCCCAGTGCTCAGTGTGGTGGTGCTGGAGGTGCAGTTCCCGATCCGTACTGACTGAGGCCTACCGGTCAGAAAGTCCAGGATCCAGTTGCAGAGGGAGGTGTTCAGGCCCAACAGGTTCAGCTTCCCAATCAGTTGTTGGGGGATGATAGTGTTGAATGCTGAGCTGAAATCTATGTACAGCATTCGAACATATGTGTCCTTCTTGTCAAGGTGTGTGAGGGCAAGATGGAGTGTAGTGGAGATTGCGTCGTCCGTTGAGCGGTTAGGACGGTACGCAAATTGCAGTGGGTCCAGTGAGGAGGGCAGCAGGGACTTTATGTGTCTCATGACGAGCCGCTCGAAGCACTTCATGATGGTGGGTGTGAGTGCAACGGGACGGTAGTCATTGAGACAGGACACAGTAGACTTCTTGGGCACGGGGACGATGGTGGTGGCCTTGAAGCACGTGGGAACGACGGCGCTGCTCAGAGAGATGTTAAAGATGTCGGTGAGAACATCTGCCAGCTGTTCAGCACATTCTCTGAGCACTCTGCCTGGGATGTTGTCTGGTCCAGCAGCTTTACGTGGGTTGACTCTGCGTAGAGTTTTCCTCACCTCAGCTGTAGTGAGACACAGCACCTGGTCGTTCGGAGGAGGGGTGGTCTTCCTCGCCGCTACGTTGTTCTGCCTGTCAAACCGAGCATAAAAGTTGTTCAGCGCATCTGGGAGGGAGCCGTCACTGTCACAGGCAGGTGATGTCGCCCTGTAGTTTGTGATGGCTTGTAAGCCCTGCCACATGCGCCGTGTGTCACCGCTGTCCCTGAAGTGATTGTGGATTTTCTGGGCGTGTGCGCGCTTTGCCTCTCTGATGGCCCGAGAAAGTTTGGCCCTTGCTGTTCTGAGGGCCACCTTGTCTCCCGCTTTGAAGGCAGAGTCTCTGGTCCTCAGAAGTGCACGCACTTCCGCAGTAATCCACGGTTTCTGGTTGGGTCGTGAGATGATGCTCTTGGAGACAGTAACGTCATCGGTGCACTTGTTGATGTAGCTGGTCACTGATGACGTGTACTCCTCCAAGTCAGTGAAGTCGCCGTAAGTTGCAGCCTCCCTAAACATGTTCCAGTCAGTGCACTCGAAACAGTCCTGAAGAGCAGAGATGGCTCCTGCCGGCCAGGTTCTCACCTGCTTCAGAACCGGTTTTGAGCGCCTGACGAGTGGTCTGTATGCTGGAATTAGCATAACAGAGATGTGGTCTGAGTAGCCGAGGTGGGGGCGGGGCTCTGCCCGATATGCGCCGGGGATGTTTGTGTAAACAAGATCCAGCGTGTTTTTCCCTCTCGTTGCAAAATCCACATACTGATGGAATCTAGGAAGCACTGACTTGAGATTTGCATGGTTGAAATCTCCAGCAACAATAAACAGTCCATCCGGGTGTGTATTTTGCAGTTCACTGATCTTAGTATACAATTCCCATAGCGCTTCCTTAGCATTAGCGCTAGGTGGAATGTACACTCCGATAATGAAAACAGTGGTGAATTCTCGTGGTAAATAAAAAGGTCTGCATCTAACAATCACAAACTCCACTAGCAATGAGCAATAACTAGAAACTAGCACAGAGTTCTTGCACCATTTCGTGTTGATGTAAACACATAAGCCGCCACCGCGAGTCTTACCGCACAGAGCTGTATTCCTGTCGGCGCGAAACGAGGCTAGCCCGTCTAGCTGAATAGCGGCGTCCGGTACTCTGTCGCTGAGCCATGTCTCCGTGAAAACAAAGACACAGCAGTCTCTAACCTCACGCTGTGTAGCCTGCTGGAGTCGGATGTAGTCCAGTTTATTGTCCAGAGAGCAGACGTTGGATAAGATGATGGACGGGAGAGCCGGCCGGCTAGGGTTTGTTTTTAGCCTAGCACAGACTCCCGCCCGCTTGCCGCGCTTCCGCTTCCTCGCGCACCGCTTCCGATGACCCTTCCTCCGGCCTCCTGCATCAGGCAACGCCGAGGCTTCGAGGCCTGGTTCACGCAGCAAGCCGAGGTCGCGTAGCTTTTCCCGCAGCTCATCGCGGATAACATTAACCGGGTTATTTAGGTTGAAAAGTGTCTGGCTGTTGTATGTACGGACACCAGTTGCGACGATATCCATACACATAGTAAAATAAACGCGCTACACACAAAACGTAAACAAAGTAGCACCATTTTGGCTCCGGAGCGGCCGCTGCGTGCTACTGCCGCGCCGCCATCTTGGATCCATTAGAGCCATTGTCTGGCTCATTAGCTTTATACCTCTATAATTGCCACAGCTTTGCACATCTCCCTTGTTCTTAAAAATTGGCACCAATACACTTCTCCTCCATTCCTCTCACTCTCCAAGATCTTGTTAAACAAACTTGTCAAAAACTCTACTGCCACCTCTCCTAAGCACTTCCATACCTCCACAGGTATGTCATCAGGACCAACAGCCTTTCCACTCTTCATCCTCTTCAACGCCCTTCTCACCTCACTTCTACCAATATTTGCTACTTCCTGTTCCACAACAGTCACCTCTTCTACTCTTTGTTCTCTTTCGTTTTCCTCATTCATCAACTCCTTAAAGTACTCCTTCCATCTTCCCATCACCCTCCTGGCATCTGTCAGTACATTTCCATCTCTATCTTTAATCACTCTAACCTGCTGCACATCCTTCCCATCTCTATCTCTCTGCCTTGCCAACCTGTACAGATCCCCCTCTCCCTCCTTACTGTCTAGCCTAGAATACAAGTCCTCATATGCTCTTTGTTTGGCCTTTGCCACCTCTACCTTCACCTTACTCTGCATCTCCCTGTACTCCTGTCTACTCTCTTCAGTCCTCTCAGTGTCCCACTTCTTCTTAGCTAGCCTCTTTCCCTGTATACACTCCTGGACCTCCTCATTCCACCACCAAGTCTCCTTGTCCACTTTCCCCTTACCTGATGATACACCAAGTACCCTCCTACCTGTCTCCCTGATCACATTGGCTGTAGTTGTCCAGTCAACTGAAAGCACCTCCTGACCACCCATGGCCTGTCTCAACTCCTCCCTAAAGATTTCACAACATTCTTCCTTTCTCAGCTTCCACCACTTTGTCCACTGCTCTGCCTTTGTCCTCTTCGCCTTCCTCACCACCAAGGTTATTTTGCACACCACCATTCTGTGTTGTCTGGCTACACTCTCCCCTACCATGCATGCTAAGATAAGCATAAGATGAGAGGAGAAATTCAGAGAAGGCACTGTACTTACCAACACTCTCCATTATAGACAGAAAGTCCAAACCACATGAGGTGATAAACTTTTATTCTAAAGAAGTTTTGTTATATACACACACACACACGCACACGCACACACACACATACACACAGTGGAACCTTGGATTACGAGCATAATTTATTCCGAAAGTGGAATTAAACCAAATTTAATTTTTTCATAAGAAATAATGTAATCTTAAATTATTCATTCCACAGCCCAAAAAAATAAATACATAAAAATAATTAAGACACAATATAAAGTTAAAATAAAACAAATTAACCTGCACTTTACCATTAAAAAAAAGTAAAAATAAATCGCCGTAGGCATTAACGGAAAGACTGTTTGGTCTGAAAAATTTGCAAGGAACATCAGTAATGACACTCGTGTGAGCGCATACTAACGGAGTAACTGCTGTAACGTAAAAAAACAAACACATAAACCTGCACTTTACCTTTGAAAAGAATCGCGACAGAGCAGTGTTTTTGTGTAGAGCAGTGTGTGTGCATTAAAGGCGAGAGAGTGTGTGTGAGAACCGGCACGGTGTCAAATTACACACGCACACACACACATAACAACAGAGAGAGAAAATGGTTATTTTACCTCTAATAAGACTTTCTTTTGCTTTAAATGCGCGCACACACGTTATTTTATAATTAGCTGTCATGTGTATAATAAATAGACAAAATAAGGCGCCAGGTGCCGGACCCAACAGAGACACGAGCATAAGATAAGGTGCCAGGTGCCAGACTTGGCAGAGACACAAAATAAAGGATTGAAACGTGTTGGATACACATGCTACAATGTGCACCTGCAGTCGCGCACACATGTATAAGTAAGAATATAGACAAATAACCAAAAGACACATGATCAGTTTTAAGTATATGGAGTTTAATAAGAAGTAGAGACAACACAAAATAGCATGTGCATCCACATAATGACAAACAAGGATATACATGAAAAATTTGATATAAAAATACAAAGTATAAGGCCCAACATAAAAGTACAAAAACATAGGTGCCTGGGTAAGCATCAATAGCAAAATAAAATGTATAGAAAATCACATATCAAACATCAACCTTCTCTGAGCCAGAACAACACCCACAGGAAGATTAGTAAAGGGGACAAAAGCAGAAATGCCACGGTTTAGAATTGGTGCAGGTGCTGGAAAATCCGTTTGAGTACCAATAGTTGCACTCTCGTTAGTTTGTGTTCTAACGGACATTATAATGGGTTAAAACTTTAGTAAGAAATTGAAGAAGTAGTACAGAGAAGGGGACAAGGTGTACGGTACATCCTTCTTCTTGAAAACTGTATGTAAGAAGCCGGCATGTAACTGTCAGACAGTCTGCTCTTGATAATGCTTGGATTTAGCATTGCAATTGCGGCTCACTTGGGTTTCATTGCTGCAATAAATCCTGCTTATTTCATTTAGATCTGTGCAGAGCCCTGAGTCATTCTTTAGTCCTTATTGACTAGAGATACAGCATTTGCTTTATATGTTTAATTAAGGTAACATTAAAAAGTGGAAAATAAAAATCTTCCACATCATGACTTGGGTATGTTGAAGTAAATAAGTGTTGAGATTTTTCAACACACACATTCCTCAGTCATTAGTCGCAAGATGGCAATATTCTTCAATACATTTACACAAAGAGAATGAATGCAAACAATAAAAACATTTATGTTTAATCAGGTAAAATAAAATAAAAAATTTTATGTAAAATAAAAAAACTAAAACAAGGCAGCGCTAGTCGTTCTTTATGCGTTAACCACTCAAATGATTACTGTCCTGTAAAAGATTGCAATCTTCTGGTCACACTGCTTTTACATTGAGGCTGCCCTTGTATTAATGATCTCATTTACAGAAGTGAGAATCTCATCAATGACATTGCATTCGTAATTTAACTGCTGCAGGTCCAGAGCAGGGATGAAGGTAAGCAGGAGTTGTGCCACTCTTTGCCTGAGGTCTCTTAATCTAGAGCTAAAAAGAAGAGAAACTTCATTTAAGTTATTGTATTACATGTCTTTGCTATGGCTTTTGTCTCAAACTGCAAATATCTACAGTTTTAGATCATTTAGAACCCACACAAATTTTTATCATTCAGAGAACAAATACAGATTTAATTGTTATTGAACCTGTTCTACAACATAGATCTTACCGGTCTGTCTGCGGGTTGTTGTTGTCTCGGACATACTCTGATCTGCCCTGTGCCTCATGTTGCTGCAATTGCGAGTCTCTTTCTCTTCCTGAAGTTAGGGCTTCTGCTGAGGTTGCTGTATTTTCTTCATGGGAGGAGGGAAAATCTGTCTGGACCTCTCGATCTTCTACACTTACCTCCACCTTTTCAATTTCACTCTTTATCTTGTCTAACTCTTTCTGTAGCCTCTCACAGCATGTCATCAAAGTGCACTTCCCATTTTCTAAACTGACCACCTGTGTGACCACCAGATTTTTGTATAAAATTAAACTTTTTTAATGTACAGTAATCGACAGAAATAAATTTTGTAAGAAATTTATGAATAAGAAACAATTTTCTATAGTTTTTTCAACCACCCACCTTTTCCTTTAGCTCTTCTTGCTCCTTGTTTTTCTGGTCCAGTTCCCCTAACAGTCTGTCCATATGACAGGCTAACTCATCACACTCTAATGAAGCTTCCTGGCCTTTTCTCTCCCACACTGCTTTCTCTACCTTCAGCTCACTGAGCTGATCTTGGAGCTGTTTTATCTCCTCTTTCACCTGCAAGTATAGCACTTTGTAGTCTTCTGCCTCCTCTGGGTTGGTCTGTGTGCTATGGTGGCTGTGCTTGTTCTTCAGTCTGCTTTGTTTAAACTCCTGCAATTGGCTCCTCAGCTCCTCCACTTGTGAGCTGAGGAGAAGCTGCTGAGAGCGGCTCTCATCTCGATCCTTTGCTGCCACCTCCAGCAGTTCCAGCAGCCTGTCCTGTTGCTGCTGGGCTTCTAATACATCAAGAACAGAGTCTTTCAGTTTTGCTGAAGACTGATAACCTGGACTAATTTCATCTGAGATGTCCCCATGGCTTAGCTCTTCTGCTGATTTTGGTGTACCTGTAGTCTTGCTTTTTTCTTGGTTTTCTTCCTCTAGACTGGGTACATTCTTTTGTTGGGATCTTGTTTCTGCTTTTATAGAATTCAGGTCTTTACTTGTACTGCTCTCTACCATAGAGGGATCAAAATGAATTATATTGTTTTCTCCATCTTGGCTTGTTCCTGAATACTCCTCTTCCTGTTTCACGATTGGGTTTTGATGGGTCTGGGTTCCGATGCTGCAGTTGGAGGACAAAGCTGCTGCTGTTGTCTCCATGGATGCAGCACCATCACTGTCAGCACGCTCCTTTTGTTTTCCCAACTCCTCTTTACTCTCCACACGCTCTGACTTTACCTGAGTAATGTCAAATATTTCTGTTGCTGACTTAGGTACGCTGTGGACCTTAATGAACATAATGTCATCGTACTTGTCATTCTCTATTGGTGATGTTTTATTATCTTTCAATGCTGGATCACCACCACCCTCAGGCCTGAATATGACTGATGAGGAACAGACCTCACGTGAGGCTGTGGATGGACTGCCTGGCGTGTTGCTCTCAAATGTGTCTCTTGTTCTGGCTCGTTTTATCTCTCCATTCTCTTGGCTTGGCCTCAGAGATCTCTTCCTGAAATAAGAGAGGAATTGAATCATTTAGACACTTAATGCCATGTTACTGTAAATAGTGATAGAAAGATGAAAGAGAGAAGACATTACCCTGTTGAAACAGTAGAGAGAGATCTAACATGGGAAATAACTGGAAAGTCAGGAGATCTTGAGCCTGTAGAGGCAAAGACAGATTCACACAGGAAACAATATTATCCAATTAAAAGACAGTGTATGAACACAAAGGAAAATAAGTCTCCTACCTGCATGTCTGTTAAGATGGAAATTGTGGGGGGAGCCAGGTGTTCCTTTGGCGGGGCTCTGTTCAGACATTGTGTGAGATTTTATTAGCAGTTTCTATACGATTAAGCACATACGTTATTGTGCATTAGGTAATTCAGTGAAACAGTTTTAGTATATCTCCTCCCAACAACTAATCATTGTCTCAGACTTTCACAAGTCTCTCCCAGGGCTGTATACTGTACTTAAAACTTTTGGGAAAGCTGCCTACCTTTATTGCAGCCTACGTAGTGTAAGAGCTTTGTATAATGTTTAACTGTAAGTACGTTAAAATGTTTAACTGTAAAAGTCCCTATTATTAGAATCAGTGAGTTTTATTGCCAAGTACGCTTGCACGTACAAGGAATTTGTTTTATTGACAGAGCTTCCAGAACAAAGAACAAATAACAAATGACGAGACAAAACAGGAGTAGGGTGTAAGATACTTTTAAATAGGTTACATAAACATTTGAAATCTGTGGTATTAAACAGTATATTGCACAGTGGTACTGTATACAGTATTGCACATATATTTATTGACAGAATAATGTTTAACTGTTTATGAGGGAGATTGCCTGGGGAAAAAACTGTTTTTGTGCCTGACTGTCCTAGTGTTTGGTGCTCTATTGCGTCGACCCGATGGCAAAAGTTCAAATAGAAGGTGGCTTGGGTGTGAGGGGTCCAAAGTGAAAGTCCGAGCCCTTTTTCTCACTCTGGATGTATACAGTTCTTGCAGCGTAGGCAGGGGAGTGCCAATAATTCTTTCATCAGTCCGAACCGTCCTTTGTAGTCTTCTGATGTCTGCTTTCGTGGCTGAGCCAAACCAGACAGTTATTGAAGTGCACAGGAAGGATTCAATGACGGCTGAGTAGAACTGTGTGAGCAGCTCCTGTGGCAGGTTGAATTTTTTTTAGCTGGGAAAAAAAATACAACCTCTGGTGGGCCTTTTTAACAATGGAGTCAATGTGAATGTCCCACTTCAGGTCCTGAGAGATGGTCGTGCTCAGGAACCGGAATAACTCCACTGCTGTCACAGTGCTGTTTATGATGGTGAGTGGGAGAAGTGCAGGTGGGTTCCTCCTAAAGTGTTGTGACAGCACCAGACAGCCAGCTGCTCGACCTGACTTCTGTATGCAGACTATCACCGTTCTGGATGAGGTTGATGATTGTAGTGTCATCTGCAAATTTCAGGAGCTTGACAGTGGGGTCTGTAGAGGTGCAGTCGTTGGTGTAGAGGGAGAAGAGCAGTGGGGAGAGAATGCATCCCTGAGGGGCTCCAGTATTGGTGGTGTGGCTGTTGGACAAGAATTTCCCCAGTCTCACTAGCTGCTGCCTGTCTGTCAGAAAGCTGGTGATCCAGTGACAGATAGAGCGAGAAACAGAGAGCTGGTTTAGTTTGGTCTGAAGCTGTGCTGGGATGATCGTATTAAAAGCTGATGGAAAGTCTCTATACAAGACCCTTGCATAAGCCCCTGGTTTGTCCAGATGTTGAAGGAGAAGTGCAGTCCCATGTTGACTGCATCATCAACAGACCTTGCTCTATAAGCAAACTGCAGGGGGTCCAGTAAGAGTCCTGTGATGTCCCTCAGATAGGCCAACACCAGTCTTTCAAATGACATCATGACCACAGATGTTAGGGCGACTGGTCTGTAGTCATTAAGTCCTGTGATTTTTGTTTTTTTTGGAACGGGGATGATTGTGGAACATTTAAAGCACAAAGGCACTTCACATTGTTCCAGTGGTCTGTTAAAAATCTGTGTGAAGATGGGAGCCAGCTGGTCAGCACAGGATTTCAGACAGGCTGGTGTCACGCTGGTGTCACACCTTCTCTTTTGTTGTAGAAAGATCTGGCGAACATCATTTTCACAGACCTGGAGTGCAGGGGGGGAAGAGAGGGTGGTTGTCAGAGGTGATAATGGTGATGTAGAAAGAGGGTCAGGACAGGGGTGTGGTGTGAGACTGGGAGTTTCAAATCTACAATAGAACTCATTCAGGTCATCAACCAGTTGTTGATTCCCTACAGAGTTGGGGAATGGCATCTTGTAGTTAGTGATGGTTTTCAGGCCTTTCCACACTGAAGCAGGGTCATTTACAGAAAACTGATTTTCCAGTTTCTCAGAGTAGCTTCTCTTAGCCGCTCTAATCGCCCTTGTTAGTGTGTTCCTGGCCTGGTTGTATAAGATCCTGTCCCCACTCCTGTACAGTAAGCATCCTCTTTGGCCTGACGAAGCTTTCTGAGTTTTGCTGTAAACCATGGTTTGTCATTGTTATATGTTAAAAAAGTCCTGGTAGGGATGTCCTTACAGAAACTGATGTAGGATGTTACAAAATCTGTGAGCTCGTCCAGATTGGTGGCAGCAGCTTCAAAAACACTCCAATCAGTGCAGTCAAAACAGGTCTGTAAATCCTGCTCTGCTTTACTGGTCCATCTCTTTACTGTCCTTACTACAGGCTTAGCAGATTTAAGTTTCTGTCTATAGGTCGGGAGAAGATGAACCAGGCCATGGTCAGAAAGTCCTAAAGCTGCTCTGGAACGAAGCAATATGCATCCTTTATTGTGGTGTAGAAGTAATCCAAAGTATTTTTGTCTCTGGTGGGGCATGTAATGTGCTGTTTGTATTTAGGCAGTTCACGTTTGAGGTTTGCTTTGTTAAAATCCCCAAGTATAATTATAACAGTGTCCGGGTGTTGTTGCTCCGTGCCTTTGATCTAAGCACCAAGCTGTTGCAATACTGCGTTCACACACGCTTGTGGAGGGATGTACACACTCACAAGAATAAACAAGGTAAACTCCCGCAGCGAATAGAAAGGCTTGCAGTTGATGAAATATGCCTCTAGATCAGGACAGCACATCTTCTTCAAAGGTGTCACATTTGTACACCAACGTTCATTGATGTAAAAGCATGTCCCGTTGCCTCGCAATTTCCCCCGTTGATTATGAGTCACGATCCGCTTTAAACACCTGTAGCGCGTTGTCCGAAATGGCTTTATTCAGCCAGGTTTCCGTGAAACACAGTGCGGCAGAGTTCATTTTGTTGGGTAGAGAGTTGAGATTCGCCAGATGTATACTCGGCAGTGCAGTTCTAAAGCCGTGCTGTCGGAGCTTGACGAGCGTGCCAGCTTTCTTCCTCTGCCTGCGCTTCTTAAAGCATTTCAACAGCGCCGCTGCTCCACCGGTTACAATGTTTAGCAAAACGTTGACGAAAAATTCAAAACTGTTTTAAAATTGTGTGATGTGTCCTGCTGAATGTTCAGCAGTTCATCCCTGGTATAAGTGATAACATTTGAGAATTAAAAAACAGGACAAACTAACAAAAACAGTAAGACAAATAGAGATCTCCACACCGAGGCAGCCATCTGCTCAGTCATTGAGTTGCCCATGTTGGTTCCGACGTGTACCTGCCAAATCGTGAGTACTCACTATTTCTGGGTTTATATTCCTGACCAAGTGTGTGTTGCAATAACGCGAGTTTATTTGTGTAAACTCCTGCTCCCATTATGAAAGTTCTAAGAATATTCGCGTGGTTATCCTGCCTCTTCGCGCTACTTCCGCGTTTGGGTTACCATCCACACTACACAGGCTAAACTGCTAAGTCATCTGTTGTTACCTCTGGTTTGTCCCGTGACAAATACCAGCAAGCTCTGGAAGCAAACATTACACCATCTGTAAAAAAGCTGAAACTGAATGGCTTCTACAACAGGACAATGATCCTCAACATACCTTGAAATCCACTATGGAATACTATTGGAATGGCCATTACAGTCCCCTGATTTAAACATCATTGAAAATTTGTGGGTTGAGCTTAAAAGAGCTGTGCATGCAAGACAACCAAAGAATGTTACAGAACTAAAAGCCGTTTGCAAAAAAGAATGGAAGAAAATCCAAAGTACAAGAATTGAAAGACTTTAGCTGGCTATAAAAAGCGTTTGCAAGGTGTAATATCTACCAGGGGAGGTGCACAGTGCCACAATAATATTATTATTTTTTATCTTTGGTCAATTTATGACACAAAAAATAACTATGCATTAATGTTTGCTGAAAATATTGTGAATTTTTTCTATTTTTAAAAAAACTTCTCTTAGTGGGCAGGGTTGATCATAGGATTCCAGATCTTCCGTGAGACGTGAAATGTATGCATTTACTGTACAGAAGGATTTAAGGACAGTAGTGATGAGACTCTTAGCCGGAGTAACATTTGAATGGTGCAAACGGTTTAAAATAGACTGTATGTCCGTAAATGACCTTAAAAGAAATCAAAAGCCAGCTACAAATGCATTGTTTTACTGGATCTACTGGAAGAGAATTAAAAATTGACAAAATTATTACTTAATCCAAAATGGACATCACCTTCTGTATGGTCTTCTCCATTTGCAACATCTGATTTCTCTCACTGTTTCAAAACATGTATACAAGATTATATATAAAATATCGCAAGAAGCATATGTTAAAATAAACATTTGTTGTAATAATTCAGTACTCACTACTGTTTGTAGATTTTTTGGTATCTGGGTTCTTCGTTATCAGAATTGTAAGGCTCTTCATCAACTAAACAACTCCTGAGAGAATTAAGTGCTAACATGAGCAAACTGACACACAATGTTTTTATGTTACAGTATGTAGTGTGAAAAAACACATTCTTGCAACTCACTCTGTGACTTCCCAACCTAGCCCTAGTTTCTAATATATGCCGTATGTGGACACTAGACAAAGCACTCATACAGTACGTATTTAAAACATCAGTGTGCGTGCACCGTGTAAAATCAGCAACAAGACAGATAATGTTGTGAGAGGCAATAAGCACATCAGTTAAATCCATATTATCATAAATATAAAAATATCTGGAACTTTTTTTTGACAGCACCTTTTCTGTCATGCCACTGCCTAATAAATAATTAAATATTAAATGGTAAGGGCATATCTAAAAGGGACATTTTACAGGACATTTTTTACTTTCTATTAAACATGAGCGATTTAAAGAAATATAAGGGAATCTATGTGCACGAATACTTTGCTCATTACAGCTGTCTAATTCTCCCAGTATATCGCAGGTGATGTTATGCAAATTAGCATGTGGTTCTTCTGTGCATGTTTCAAATATTTTTTGCTTTTATTTAAACTGTTGTTTTGTATTTATTCTAATTTCAGCAATTTGTCATGTGTTATTGACAAATTATTTTTATTTAATATGGTGTTGTTTTTTTTTTACTCACTGTTGTCATGAACTGTATCACGTTTAATTGGCCCATGTGTTGTAAGTAGAACAATATGTTTATGTATTGACAATCTAAGGAATCTAAGGAAATTCTAAGGAAATGTTTTTAATATGATCGTGAGGCCCTTGTCACAAGGCGGGGCCCTTTGGAGACCGCCTGTATTGCCTGTTGGACAGGCCGGCACTGGCTGTAGCATTCCACTAGCTTTCCAATAAAGTTTGGAGGATAGCTATGGAGATTTGTGCTCTTTGAGTCCAAAGATGTTCAATATGATTGGGTTCAAGGGACGCTTTATGGATCTAGACTTCTTAGTTTTAGGTAAGACAAATCTTAATGCTACAGCATACAAAAAAATTAAGACAATTATCTGCTACTACCTTTGTGTCAATATTTTGGGAAATGTCCACACACAGTTAGTCCCCTTAAATTTTGGAACCAAGATCATTTTGGGGGGAAGCGAAGTCCACACCTTCAACTTTTCAAGGCATTTGACAAATGTATGGCATCAAACATTCAAGAATTACAGCAGTTTCATACACAACCCCCATTTGGTGGGGCTCATAATTTAATGGAACAAATGGCTGACAAGCAGTTGCATGGCCAGGCCCTGGCCTGTTCCCTCCTTACTCTATGACTTATCAGGCTGAGTGTTACATTTGAATCTGGTAGCTGTTCACTTGAACTCTCAACGTAAGGGTCTATGCAAGTAAGGAAAACCATCATTACGCTGAATAAAAACAAAATTAACCCATGAGAGCCATATCAAAAACATTGAGGGTATCCAATACAACATTCTTAAAAAAGGAAATAACTGGCAAGTTCAGCATCAGCAAAAGACAGACCATGGAAGACAACTAAAGTAGATGACAGAATCCTGTTCATGTTGAAGAAGAACCCTTTTACAACATCTAGCTAAGGCAAAAACACTTTTAAAGAGGGATGTGTGTCATTGTCCAGGTTAACAGTCAAGAGACAGCTTTATGAAGTAAATACAGATGCTTCACAACAAGGTGCAAACCACTGGCAGCATGCCAGAACAAAAAGGCCAGATTAGACTTGGCAGTAACCTGTGCTAGATTCTAAGATTCTAGAGACTAATGAAACCAAAATTAACTTTCACCAGTATTATGGGAAGAGAAACATATGGAGATTATCCAAAGTATAGCACATCTGTCAAATATGATGGAAGCATGGAAATGTATGGTGACCAATGCAATGGCAAGAGAACAGGGTCAGTGGTGTTTGTTAATGACTTTTTGCTCAGAGTCAGCCAAATATTGCAAAACCCCCCAAAAATGTTGCTTTATATTGCAGATGGATAATGACCCAAAACACACAGTGAAAGCTACAGTATGCATGGCAAAGAAATGTATATTCTTTACAGTCTTTAAAGTCAGTCACCTGCTCTCAATCTAATACAGCCTGCTTTTCACTTACTGAAGACAAGACTGAAGACAGAAAGACCTATAAACAAGAAGCAGCAGTATATGTGCAGTACATGCAGTACAAAGTATTTTGAGGAAGGAAACAGCCTTTGGTCATGTCTTTGGGTTTCAGACAATAGAAAGTGATTAACTGCAAAGGACTTTCATCCAAATATTCAATTTAATTCAATTCATAGCGCTTGTAACAACAGCCATTGTCTCAAAGCAGTTTCACAAAATAAAAGGAAAATATTAAAGGCAAACTTCATGTTTGTAATTATGTTAATTTGTTCCATTATTTATGAGACCCCACAAAATAGGTGTATGAAAATGGCTGAAATTCCTGAATGGTTAATGCTATGCTATTGTCATCTCCTTAAATTAAAATTCAATGGGGTGGTATAACAGTCAGGTGTCCAGAGACACAAACACACACAGACACTCTTTCAAACACACACAAAGAAATACTCAAATCGGCACAGCACATCCACAAATACACATACAGAGTTAAACAGACACAAGCACACCTGAACTGGGGGTCAGGGTTCAAACTGCACTGCCACTTATCCGGAAGCTTTGCAGTATTAATGCCATCAGGAAGTTTTCGCCACTTTTGACAATCGTCACACTGCACCCAGTTTTGATATGGTCTGAAAGACCAAACACACACACACACATACTGTAAATTTTAGTGTTCAACTGACATTCTTATAAACCTCATCAATCTTTTTTCAATCTTTTACTGCCGTGTCAAGTGAGCCTTTGCCAAGGTTACAAAGCTGTTACTGGCTGACAGGAGTCGTCCTTATTATGATCTTCTACTGATGTAATGTACCTCATGGTTTAATATGCTGTGCATTTTAAAAAAACTTTTCTGTTTACAAAGATTGTAAGAAGTTATTTGGGTTACTATAGACTTTCTGTCGACTAAAACCTGTTTAGACAATCTTGTCTGCCCTCTCTTTACCAGGAAGGCATTTTCCCATTTGCAGTACTTAGTAATCATATGACAATATAATCACTACAATTATAGTCAACTGCAAAATTGTTTGTTTCTTTCATTATTGTATAACTAAACACATGCAATAATGAAATGTTTACAAATCTGATCATTCTATTAGTAATATTTCTCTGGCACAATCAAAACCACTTAAGAATATTTAAAACTATTCCAAATAGTAGAAATCTTTATGACACATGACACTAAGTCCATGTTGAAGTGTAAGAATTGTATGTGTATATTTGTAATTAACATACCAGGGTAAGAATATCAACAATTACTTGTACTTATGCATGTACAGTATTCATTACTTAAATCCACCTCTAACATATTGTGGTAGACAGCTAGTATCACAATAACTTTTAAGTGTACAAAAATGTTTGCCCCTTCCTGAATAACATGAAATCGATATAAAAATATATTTTAAATGACTGCTGAGTATAGGTTTTCTCGTACCTGGATTGTCCACCATTAGAATCCTCGGGTTCTTCTTCATCTGTACAATTCCTGAAAGAATTAAGCACTCATTAGCACATACACACAAATAAAATTACAGACACAAACACACACGAACAAACAGGAAGAGGAACAAACACACCTGTATTTTGGATCAGGGTTCATGTGGCAGAGCCAACTTTTAGGAAGCTTTTTAGGATCAACGCCATCTGGAAGTTTTCGCCACTTTAGACAGTCATCACACTGAACCCACTGTTCATCTGGTTGCGTCCTGTAAAGCCACAAAATCATGAATGTTTAAGTAAATATACTTCTATTGTATGTTCATCTCTCTGTCTCTCTGTCTGTCTGTCTGTGTGTGCATGTGCTTGTGTGTGTGAGAGAAGGAGAGAATAAAGGGGGCACTTTTAAACTTACACGGTATCCTCAAAACGTTCTGTGCATTTTGTGTCATGTATAAAATGGACTTGCTTCCGATATTCCTCAAGCTTTTTCCCTACACTAGACATGGTTCTCCTGCACAGACACAAAATGGTTTTCTCAGCTGTATCAATGTAAAAATGACTTTAAATATGAATATGCATACTGTATACTTTACAATTTTTACCACTTAATGTAGATGTTACTTAAACATACCTGTACGCTTCATTGTCCTCAAAGTCCTGCTTGTTGTGAATTGGTGTGAGGTGGTTACACACTATAACCCCGATAATTCCCTCTCCCTTGTTGTCCTGGTAACAGAACATAAACACTATAAACACTATAAATGAAATACATTTTTGGATTGTTCACTTTTATAAACTTACCCATGTGCTGAATTGGACTATGTACTCTCTTGCATGATGAATGCCCCTGATGTACACTGTCAAGATTCACGCCCTGTCTGCACTTTTTCCTACGCATCACCGTTTTTTTTTCTTACCTGTCTCATGTCTTTTTCCCACTGTCCCTTTTCCGCCCCTCCTGCGCACCTGTTTCCTATCTTCCGCTGATTACTCCAGCAATTTTAGCATGCTCTGCGCGCTGCTTAAATCGCTGGATTATCTTGTGTGTTTCGTGCATCGATTTTCTCGCGTTTGTTTTCTCTTCTGATTTCACGTAGCCAAGCTCGCTTTGTTTCTCGTTTTGCTGTTGGTTTCTCATCTCAGTTTTGTTTGCCTCGCTCTTTAATCTCCCGGTTTTGACCTCGCGCTTCCTTGTTTTGACCACGGTTTTTGTTTCTCATTTGGAATACTCCAAGATGGCGCCAGTGAGGTCGGCTGCCGTCACAACTGCTCCGACCTATTTTACTTTGTTTTCGTCTTTTAAGTTATCTTTCAGTAACTTTAAACCGGCTAATTCATCACCATGGAGTACATTAGTTATGATAGAGACACTCTTGTTTCTATTGGTGTACAATGTACTCACAATTCAACGTTTTTAACTCCGGATCCGAGCTGGCCGAGTGAGATCCTGAAGGAGAACAATGGACGCGATGCGAAGCAGCGGCCCTGAGGGAAACGAGCCGGCGTCAGGAACAGGCTGAGAGCTCGTGCACACCGCACACCTCTGCCTAGCATCCTGCTTGCCAACGTCCAGTCACTGGAGAACAAGCTCGATGACCTCAGGCCCAGGATAACATTTCAGAGAGACATTCGGGACTGCAACCTCCTCTGCTTCACCGAGACATGGCTGAACCCAGCGGTGCCGGACCACGCTATCCAGCCGGCCGAGTTCTTCTCGGTTCACCGCATGGACAGGACACGGGACTCGGGGAAGTCAAGGGGAGGCGGCGTGTGTTTAATGGTGAACAGCAGCTGGTGCAACAGCGCGAGCGTTGTTCCTCTCACACGCTCCTGCACACCAAATCTGGAACTACTGTCCATCTGTCGAGGCTGCAGCTAAAGACGCTAGCAATGCTAATGCTAGCGGCGCTAACGGCTGCAGACAGGAAGACACTGCCAGCACCGGAAGCGCGTTCATCATCACCGAGCATGATGTGAGGAGAGCCTTCAAGAGAGTGAACACCAGGAAAGCAGCAGGACCAGACGGCACATCAGGTCATATCCTCAGAGCCTGCGCAGACCAGCTAGCACCTGTGTTCACTGAGATATTCAACCTCTCAGTCAGTGATCCCTACATGCTTCAAAAAGTCCATCATTGTTCCTGTCCCAAAGAAACCTCAACCTGCTTCTCTTAATGACTATCGCCCTGTAGCCCTCACCTCAGTAGTGATGAAGTGCTTTGAACGCCTGGTCAGAGACTTCATCATTTCTACCGGACACACTCGACCCACTACAGTTTGCATACCGTCCAAACCGTTCTACTGATGATGCCATCTCTCACCTCCTCCACACATCACTCACTCACCTGGACACTAGAAAAGGGAATTATGTGAAAATGCTCTTCAACGACTACAGCTCTGCATTTAATACCATAATTCCCTCCACACTCACCACCAAGCTGGAGCACCTGGGACTCAGCTCATCTATGTCCTAGTGGATCTCCAACTTCCTAACTGGCAGACCACAGGCAGTAAGGATGGGCGGTCATGTCTCAGCCTCCCTCACTCTCAGCACTGGAGCACCCCAGGGCTGTGTTCTGAGCCCATTGCTGTACTCTTCGTACACATTTAACTGCGTGGCCACTACCAACTCCACCACCGTCATCAAGTTTGCTGAAGACACTGTCGTGGTGGGCCTGATCACCAACAACAATGAGTCGGCCTACCTAGAGGAGATTGGAAATCTGGAGAAATAGTGCCAAAGGATCTCCTCCTGAACGTCAGCAAGACAAAGGAGCTGACTGTGGACTTTTGTACAAAGCAGGAGAGGAACTACCAGACCCCAGTCATCAACAGCAGCCCAGTGGAGAGAGTGAACAGCTTTTGATATCTCGGTGTTCACATCACGCAGGACCTGTCATGGTCCTGTCACATCAACACCGTGGTGAAAAAGGCCCGGCAGCGTCTCTACCACCTCAGACGCTTGAGAGACTTTAGACTGCCCTCCAAGGTGCTCAGGAATTTCTACTCCTGCACCATAGAGAGCGTCCTGATGGGAAACATCACAACCGTTCAGGAACAGCACCATGCAGGACAGACGAGCTCTACAGAGGGTGGTGCATTTAGCTGAACAAATCATCCGCACCGAGCTCCCTGACCTGCACTCGATCTACAGCAAATGGTGCTGGACTAAGGCCAGGAAGATGGTGAAGGACCTCAGCCATCCCAACAATGGACTGTTCTCTCTGTTGCGGTCTGGGAAGCGATTTCGCTCCCTAAAGACCAATACAGAGAGATTGAGGAGGAGCTTCTTCCCGCAGGCCATAAGGTCTCTCAACCACCCAATACAGGACTAATATCATCTCTTTTACATCCAACACTGGGCATTTATAGACACTATGGACACATTCATGCACACCTTTTGCACTATATACTTATACTTTCATTATGGACCACTGCACAAATCACTTTAATAATAAGACACTTTAAGAAGTCACTTTATGCATATTTGCACACCTCAGCCATTTTTACATTACTTATATGGACAAAGTTCTATTTTCTTTTTTTATATTTCTATATTATATATATTTTGTTCTTATTTGTACAGTATATTTTTATTTTAGTTAATTTCATTTTTCTGCAATATTTCTTTTACTGCAATATATTTTTATTTTTACTTGTTCAGTATGTTTTACCAGTTAACTTTATTTTCTACCGTATTACATTTTATTTATATTTATTTCTTATGTTTAAGTTTTTATTTTAAGGTTACTGGTAGTCGAAAAAGCATTTCACTGCATATTTTACTGTGTATGACTGTACGTGACAAATAAAATTTTAATTTTAATTTGATTTTTTGGATTGTCTCTTCCCTGCTTGATTTCCCGGTTACCAATTTAACGCTTCCTCTTCTGATTACGGCTCTCGTTTTACGATTTGGCTTAGATGCTTAGACGCAACAACAGAGACAACAGTTAGTTGTTATTTTAAGACACAGAGGTCAGCCTTTCTATAATAGTTCTTGCAAGAACAGAATTGTCAAGTGCATTTGCAAAATCCGTCAAGCACCATAATGAAACTGGCTCTCATGAAGGCCATCCCAGGAGATCGAGACCAAAACCTACCTCTGCCACAGACAAGAAGTTCATGTAGACTTATTAGCCTGAAAAATGACCAACAAACAGCACCTCAGATTAGAGGTGTTATGAAGTCTTTACAGAGCATGAGTAGCAGACACAACTCACTATCAACTGTTCAAAGGAGATTAATAAATTTTTTTGGACGCCTTCAGCATTCCTTTACAATGTAGAAAGAAATAAAAAACAGGAACGATCATGGAGTTAGAAAGTGACCCCAAACTTTTGATATGTAATACAAGTACTCTTCTATATAACTTAGCATAAACATGGCCTATGATACTCATGATACCACACTCATGATTGAGTGTCAGTAGCATGCGCTTCTTGTTTTGATGATCACAACTGAGCCAATGGTTCTCCTTTTACGAGCGCTGCGGAATTGTGAGTAATTGTCTTTCTTGCTCGGTTGAGTGAGTCTCTATCGGTTGAGTGAGTCTCTATCGGTAAACTTAGAGATAGAGACTTAGGCCCCTAAGAGACCACCTGTTTTGCCTGTTGGACGGGACGGCACAGGCTATAGCATTTCAATAGCTTCCCAATAAAGTTTGGAGGGTAGCTACGGAAATTTGTGCTCTTTGAGCCCAAAAATGTTTAATATGACTGGGTTCAAGGGATGCTTCATGGATCTTGATTTTTGGACAGGAGCAATGTTATGTTAGATTAGGTTTGGTCTAGACTTCTTAGTTCCAGGTAGGCAAAATCTTACAGCATACAAAAATCTTTTTAGACAATTATCTGTTTCTATCTTTGTATCAATATTTGCTTCGATATACAAATCCAAGGTTCCACTGTATATGTGTAAATTCTTACACTATATTGACAAAAGTATTCACTTCTTTACATATGCATATGAACCTGACATGCATATGAACTTGAGTAACGTTTAATTCTTAATCCATGGGGTTTAATATGATGGTGGCCCACCCTTTGCAATTATAACAGCTTCAATTCTTCTGGGAGGGCTTTCCACAAAGTTTAGCAGTGTGTTTATTTAAATTTTTGACCATTCTTTCAAAAGCGCATTTGTAAGGTCAAACACTGATGTTCGACAAGAAGGCCTGGCTCTCAGTCTCCGCTCGAAAGCCTATTTTTTAAGTTCAAAGTTTAAGGAACTTGGACGTGGCAAAAAGAAGAAGATATCACATTCTGCTACCAGATTCCCACAGGGGCAAGTGTTGAAAAACCTTCAATTGATTGCAAACGGCCTACAGAAAGATTTGGTAGCAGCAGGCATTGAAATTTATTTAGCACTATACAGTATCACTATACAGTACTGGGATTATATAGAGAAGTACAGGTAGGGTTTACTTCCATAACTGTGTTCTGATATTTTGCAAAATAATAAGTTCTGGTTTGACTTGAACACACCTTATAAAATAATTAGACCATTTAATATAAAAAAAAAACAAAGGGTGGCCAATAATACTTGGGCAGCCTGTAATATACCTGGGTGGCCTGCCCAAGTAACGTCTGTTACTGTATAGCCTGTTTTAAACATGAACCTTTTTTGATAAATCTCAATGTACTGAGTACACTATTGCATTAAAGTAGATCCAAATTTTATTTAATTTTTTTTGTAAAACAATTTGTGCAGCAGATACGTTTACATTTGTTTGTAACAAATCAATAATTTTCAGTTTTGTTCCAAATTTAAATGAACTAAAAACTCAGTTTTTCAATGTGGCCTTAGACTTTTGGGGCCCCCTGTAGTTCTGTATTTTATCTTTTTGTGCTTGATTTTTTTTATCCTCTATTTTGTCCCTGTATACAGATAATTGAAAAATATAAAACAATAGACATAAAAAAATTATATGATCCTTACCCTGCGCTGACAGGCAACACGCTCATAGGCTTTAATGAGGCGGTTATTGTGGTACATCATCAATCCGTAGTGCTTTTTACTCCTTGTGTTGTAGCCAAATGTAATGGTTACAGCTTTTTTCTGAAACAAAGGCTTAAGGATCTAAAAGGAAAATATTTGAATCATTTAATACATAGCTCTTATGCATCAACAGCTATATTTTTACATTCTGTTTTGCCATTTGGCACAAGGATACAATTGGGGGAGGACAATCAGGTTTGTATGTGTCCGTATCGACCTTTGCTAGAGTTTTTATAACATACTGAGTTTCCACCTTCAGCCCTTTAAGTATAATCTGCATTCTTGGCTTCAGGTACAGAATACTGCAGTATGCCTGAATCAAGAGAAAAATAAACAAACAGAATACTTTATATTAGTGGTAATTTAATATTGACTTATTAAATGAACTGCATTTGAGATTTAAGGAAAAGCTGTTGCGCAACCTCAATTTAATTTAATTCAGATATTGTCCTTTATCATGAATCATGTGTGCATGTCTCAGTACTGTATATAGTTGGGTAAAAAGACATCAAAGTATTTTTACTTCTTCCTGCTTAAGTCGCAAAATGCATGATAAATCATACAAATCATGTATTTATACCTTTAATTTGATAAAAACCAACACAATTTAGATTAAAAAAGAGTGGCAGAACTTAGCCTTTTTTTTAATAAGAGTCTACCAACTTAACACATCTTGATTTTGCTATTTTTTTCCTGTTCCTTGCAAAAGTGGTTCTAATCTATTAAAATGTGGAGGGTGTTTCTGTGCACAGCCCTCTTTAAGTCATTCCGCAGGTTTTTGATGGAAATTAGGCCTGGAGTTTGACTGGTTCATTACAAAAAATCCATCTTCTTCCACTTCTTTTGTTGTTAGATGATTTCTTTTAGTATTCCTATTATAAAGTTTTTAAGTTGCGTAGTAGAAGAAGCAAGTTGCTCGAATTAGGGGGAGAGGGGGAAGGAGACAGAAGACTCTCTGTGTCAGCCTGCACTGATTCCGTTATATGTAAGGGCGGAAGTCATTGGTCATTTTACACCGTGCCCCTTCACACACACCCCTCCTCCACTCGCCTTCATACACACACACACACACACACACACACACACATACACTCTCTCTCTCTCTAACAGAGACACTGCTCTACCACAATTCTTTTCAAAGGTAAATTGCAGGTTAATTTGTTTTACTTATAACTAACACCAAAAAGTCTGTTAGTGTTTGCGCACATTTGGGTGTCAGAGATGTTTTTTGTTAATTTTTTTAGATGAGGCAGTTATTGTGTGTGTGTGTGTGTGTGTGTGTGTGCGTGTGTGTGTGTGTGTGTGAGAAAGAAAGAGTGTGTGTAAAAGTTGTAATTCCCCCACAGTAATTCCCCCTCTTAAATAAGAAAGGAGGCAGGGTTACGATGTAAGATGAGGATAGGGAGAGGGTGTCGCACAAACACACACATACACAGCACGTGCGTGTATACGGTAACACTTATCAGTCTGATTTTTTTTACTGTTTTCAAAGGTAAAGTGCAGGTTTTTTTTTTTTTTTTTTTGACTTTTATACATTTATATTTGACTTTATCTTTTGTATTCATTATTTTTATGTATTTATTTTTTTGGGTTGTGTAATGAACAATCTGAGTTTTCATTATTTCTTATGGAAAAAGATGCTTTGATTTATGAATGTCTTAATATACGGGCCCGCTTCCATAACGAATTATGCTCACAATCCAAGGTTCCACTGTATATTTTTTTATTAGCCACGAAGTGTACCTTTTTAGTAATTGGAATTGGCTAGAAGTATAACAGTGTATTTGTAACACAGTCAAAATTGCTCTAATTAACTTATATTAAATAAATTCTTTACTTTTGCTAGTACATACACAGACATACTATATACTTTAAGAGTACTAAGTATATTTAAAGTTGTTCCACTTTAGCACAAAAAAGTACACTTAATACACTTAAAACTGTGCCTTTGTATAATTTAATTACAACTTAAATATACTTAGTACAAAATTTGTTGTTTTAGTTTTTCACGTGCATTGAGTAATCAGTATTTTCCACATTTTCCTGTATCCCCTTTCATGTTGCCGTGGGTTTATTAGTAGCCTGCATTATCTAAATCATTTTGTTCTTTTCATTTTAATCTAATTAGGAGGCACATATGGTTCATACTAATGTCAATGTGGTGACCCATTTCTCCACTTGTTGATGGTTCCCACACAGTGTTTTATAATACAGATATTGTTTTGGAATTTATTTTAAACCATTCTTCTGATCAATGCAATTTTATAATGCATACATGTGCTGTAAACTGTTTGTACATCATGACTTCAATAGTCAAATTAAACCAAAATTTTTTATCTCGGATTAATTGATAACCTTGTATGATAATTATTTTTTACCTTTATGAGCGATGGATATGATTGGTTCATTCTGAGCCCTGTCAAATGCCCCATTATAAAAGGGTATGCTCTCATGCGATCAGGTAATTATATTTTTTATGAAACCCTGTTTTCCAAAATAAAAATCTTAAAATTCAAACCAATAATTTAAAATTCATATAATATTTGCAGGTTAAATTCTCACCCTTAGTGAATATTCACTCTCAGGCACTGACATGCCATCCCATGCCTGCCGCCTGAACTTCTCCCTGGAGCCCTTGTACACATCAACAGGGATCTGGATGTCGTTGGGTTCCTTCTTAAAGTCAAATTCCAATTCTCCTAAAGATGTTCTGCAGTAAAACAATTGGAAGTGTAAACAATTGTTGCATAATTTCTTTGAATTTAATGTTTACAATATTTATCTCGTTAAGCCATTTAGTTAAGTAAGATACCCTGTCTAAAAAATGTCAAGTGGCATGAAATATTTATATCATTCTCTGTAATGCTATTACTGTACATAATATTAACAGTATTATCTATATTTTACTTCCCTAGTATTAAAATGTCAAATCACTATTCCTTCACATTATAAATCAAAAAAAGTTCTCATATAAAACTATAGTAGAACAAACCAAACTCTGCATGCTCACCTATGTAGGTTCCAGATGATGATGCAGGTTCCACTTGAGCTGGGGCAAAACCTGAACTTTGAAATCAGTTCTTCCTTGGTGTGAAAAAGAGAATGCGTCAGGATGTCATGAAGATTTTTTGCATGGTCCGGTGTAGCACTGAGTGAACACTGAACTTAAGGACCAAACATATTAACAGTATATGAACATGTATATATAGTTTTCTATTTTTGTTCTCTTAAACTTCCTTCTCACTGGCAGACCCACAATTTTCAGCATATTTATCATACACAGCTCCATACAGTGGCTTGCAAAAGTATTCGGCCCCCTTGAACTTTCCACATTTTGTCACATTACAGCCACAAACATGAATCAATGTCATTGGAATTCCACGTGAAAGACCAATACAAAGTGGTGTACACTTGAGAAGTGGAATGAAAATCATACATGATTCCAAACATTTTTTACAAATAAATAACTGCAAAGTGGGGTGTGTGTAATTATTCAGCCCCCTTTGGTCTGAGTGCAGTCAGTTGCCCATAGACATTGCCTGATGAGTGCTAATGACTAAATAGAGTGCACCTGTGTGTAATCTAATGTCAGTACAAATACAGCTGCTCTGTGACGGCCTCAGAGGTTGTCTAAGGGAATATTGGGAGCAACAACACCATAAAGTCCAAAGAACACACCAGACAGGTCAGGGATAAAGTTATTGAGAAATTTAAAGCTTAGGCTACAAAAAGATTTCCAAAGCCTTGAACATCCCACGGAGCACTGTTCAAGCGATCATTCAGAAATGGAAGGAGTATGGCACAAGTGTAAACCTACCAAGACAAGGCAGTCCACCTAAACTCACAGGCTGAACAAGGAGAGCGCTGATCAGAAATGCAGCCCAAGGTGGCCCATGGTGACTCTGGACGAGCTGCAGAGATCTACAGCTCAGGTGGGGGAATCTGTCCATAGGACAACTATTAGTCGTGCACTGCACAAAGTTTGCCTTTATGAAAGAGTGGCAAGAAGAAAGCCATTGTTAACAGAAAACCATAAAAAGTCCCGTTTGCAATTTGCCACGTGGGGGACACAGCAAACATGTGCTCTGGTCAGATGAGACCAAAATGGAAATTTTTGTCCAAAATGCAAAATGCTATGTGTGGCGGAAAACTAACACTGCACATCATTTTGAACACACCATCCTCACTGTCAAATATGGTGATGGCAGCATCCTGCTCTGGAGATGCTTCTCTTCAGCAGGGACAGGGAAGCTGGTCAGAGTTAATGGGAAGATGGATGGAGCCCAATACAGGGCAATCTTGGAAGAAAACCTCTTGGAGTCTACAAAAGACTTGAGACCGGGGCGGAGGGTCACCTTCCAGCAGGACAACAACCCTAAACATTAAGCCAGGGCAACAATTGAATGGTTTAAAACAAAACCTACCCATGTGTTAGAATGGCCCAGTCATAGTCCAGATCTAAATCCAATCGAGAATCTGTGGCATGATCTGAAAACTGCTGTTCACAAATGCTGTCCATCTAATCTGACTGAGCTGGAGCTGTTTTGCAAAAAATAATGGGCAAGGATTTTAGTCTCTAGATGTGCAAAGCTGGTAAAGACATACCCTAAAAGACTGGCAGCTGTAATTGCAGCAAAAGGTGATTCTACAAAGTATTGACTCAGGGGGCTAAATAGTTACGCACAATCCACTTTTCAGTTATTTATTTGTAAAAAAATGTTTGGAATCATGTATGATTTTCGTTACACTTCTCACGTGTACACCACTTAGTATTGGTCTTTCACGTGGAATTCCAATAAAATTGATTCATGTTTGTGGCTGTAATGTGACAAAATGTGGAAAAGTTCAAGGGGGCCGAATACTTTTGCAAGCCACTGTAACTGCACATATTGTTTTCAGTTTAAATATATACACTATTTACATAAGTAAGTATTTACATAATATGAAATAAATAAACTAGAAAACTATTTTGCAGTGTAAGCAGTTAGGTACATCTATCGTATTCTGTATTTCTATCCAACATTACTATGAAGTTAATCTCTTTGTGTCTAGGTAAAGGATATCAGTCTGTCTTGTCTCGGTAAACATGACAATAGGCATTATGACATTATGTGCTTCTGTCTTCTCGAGGTAAGTCTGTGACAGGAGACCCACACACATGGTGCTGGCTTTTTTGGAGAATACAATGGCATCCTTCCCCAAGCGCATGGAGCCTGACTTAAAACCATTACCCACTGGGCCTTTTATCGTCTGTTTATCACTGAAGCCAAAACTGAGAGAGAGAGAGAGAGAGAGAGAGAGAGAGATGATTTGGATTATCTAATTGCACCCTGAAAAATAATGCAGGCTTCATGAAGACACCTATACCTGAGCATTTTGTGCATCTTGTCATAATCCATGCCTTTTCCATTATCCATGAAGATGAGGCAGTCCTGTTCTTTGAATACTTTATGATCAATCCAGAATTGGTTCGCACAGACATCTGGGTCATAAGCATTATCTGTCAATAGGAAAATACATTTCACATTTTTATATGTTTACATTTTTAGTCAGCTCCAAAAGCATAAATTTCAAGTGGCCTGTAGAAAAAAAGAATTTATTTAATATTTAGTAACCTCTTTGTTCTGGTCAGGGTAGTGGCAAATATGGAGGGAATTCACGGACATTTTTCAAAAAGAATTGCAAATTGCATATGTGAATGGTTGTAGTTATTAGCAATGATAGGGTGGTATAATGATAGATTATAGTACAGTTGGTTTTACATTTGAATTTTGTCATTTTTTTGCAACTCATAACACACTGTACCAAAGTGCATTTATTTTCATACATATTTTAACTTTTTTTTTTATGATAAAAAACACCCCGACTCTCATTTAACAAATCATCTGTTTTATTGGCACAAGAATTGTCTGTTTAATCATTTATTTTTAAATGTACATTAAAATAATTATTAATCAATTAAACAAACAAATAAATAAACAAATAATCCATACTGTAGTCTAACAGTGTAATATGTTTGATGTCCTATGAGGTATTTCTCTGTAATCTTGTGTATTCTTCTGTAAACAAACAGTTAGGTCTTGGTCATACACTTTTTAAACGGTCCCTTAGTGACTCCATCGCTATAAAGCACCGGTAAGCAGTGTTTCTGAAAGATTTAGCTCCAGTAGGCTGTAACAGGAGAAGATCTAAAAATATATTTATTTGCAATAGCTTCTCTGTCCACTCCAGAGTAAGAAAATATGCGATTTGTCATTTTTGTGTGATTATTTATTGATAAACAGATGAGATAATCATGAATGTGTAGCGAATGTCCGATATAAAACCAAATTTACCGCGGTTCACCTCCATTGCTCAAATGTTTTTTGCAATTTGGCCTTATTCACCATTACATTAGTGTAAGGGCCATATTTCATTCTTGTGATTTGTTGTTGTGTTTATTTCATTTCAGTCTATTAGTTAAGCATTAAGCACTAAGTATCATACTCATAATTTGTATTGTTACATCATTTCATGAGTTGTTCTGTGACATCATTCCACAGTTACAGTGGTGTGAAAAACTATTTGCCCCCTTCCTGATTTCTTATTCTTTTGCATGTTTGTCACACTTAAATGTTTCTGCTCATCAAAAACCGTTAACTATTAGTCAAAGATAACACAATTGAACACAAAATGCAGTTTTTAAATAAAGGTTTACGTTATTAAGGGAGAAAAAAAAATCAAAATCTACATGGCCCTGTGTGAAAAAGTAATTGCCCCCCTTGTTAAAAAATAACTTAACTGTGGTTTATCACGCCTGAGTTCAGTTTCTGTAGTCACCCCCAGGCCTGATTACTGCCACACCTGTTTCAATCAAGAAATCACTTAAATAGGAGCTACCTGACACAGAGAAGTAGACCAAAAGCACCTCAAAAGCTAGACATCATGCGAAGATCCAAAGAAATTCAGGAACAAATGAGAACAAAAGTAATTGAGATCTATCAGTCTGATAAAGATTATAAAGCCATTTCTAAAGCTTTGGGACTCCAGCGAACCACAGTGAGAGCCATTATCCACAAATGGCAAAAACATGGAACAGTAGTGAATCTTCCCAGGAGTGGTCGGCCGACCAAAATTACCCCAAGAGCGCAGAGATAACTCATCCGAAAGGCCACAAAAGACCCCAGGACAACATCTAAAGAACTGCAGGCCTCACTTGCCTCAATTAAGGTCAGTGTTCACGACTTCACCATAAGAAAGAGACTGGGCAAAAACGGCCTGCATGGCAGATTTCCAAGGCGCATACCACTTTTAAGCAAATAGAACATTAAGGCTCGTCTCAATTTTGCTAAAAAACATCTCAATGATTGCCAAGACTTTTGGGAAAATACCTTGTGGACCGACGAGACAAAAGTTGAACTTTTTGGAAGGTGCGTGTCCCGTTACATTTGGTGTAAAAGAAACACAGCATTTCAGAAAAAGAACATCATACCAACAGTAAAATATGGTGGTGGTAGTGTGATGGTCTGGGGTTGTTTTGCTGCTTCAGGACCTGGAAGGCTTGCTGTGATATATGGAACCATGAATTCTACTGTCTACCAATAAATCCTGAAGGAGAATGTCCGGCCATCTGTTCGTCAACTCAAGCTGAAGCGATCTTGGGTGCTTCAGCAGGACAATGACCCAAAACACACCAGCAAATCCACCTCTGAATGGCTGAAGAAAAACAAAATGAAGACTTTGGAGTGGCCTAGTCAAAGTCCTGACCTGAATCCTATTGAGATGTTGCAGCATAACCTTAAAAAGGCGGTTCATGCTAGAAAACCCTCAAATAAAGCTGAATTACAACAATTCTGCAAAGATGAGTGGGCCAAAATTCCTCCAGAGCGCTGTAAAAGACTCATTGCAAGTTATCGCAAACGCTTGAAGGCAGTTATTGCTGCTAAGGGTGGCCCAACCAGTTATTAGGTTCAGGGGGCAATTACTTTTTCACACAGGGCCATGTAGGTTTGGATTTTTTTTCTCCCTAAATAATAAAAACCATCATTTAAAAACTGCATTTTGTGTTTACTTGTGTTATCTTTGACTAATAGTTAAATGTGTTTGATGATAAGAAACATTTAAGTGTGACAAACATGCAAAAGAATAAGAAATCAGGAAGGGGGCAAATAGTTTTTCACACCACTGTATGTAGCTGCATGTCTATCACGCACGTTAGTTGTTGTGAAGACACGGAAGGATACAGAAAGGTGTGGAGCACACAAGCTTTGACCGTGATACTGTAAGCTAAAGGATACAGTAAAGTAAGTTGTTGTAACTGTAATTTATCGAAGCTACAGAACACAGCGAACGACTTGTCGTGACTACAGTGAATTTATGCAAGAAACTGTAACAGCCGTTGTACTTTGATGTTGAAAATAAAACAAGAGATAAAAGAAATCAATGCTCGTCTGGAGTCGTGAGTAAAACTGTGTAACAAGAAAGATACGCGTCAGAACTTGTGAATAACATGCCTGTACAATTAGTGTAACAAGACCATGACAGGTCCTGCATTATTTGAACCCGAGATACCGGTCTCTAGTGCAGAGATTAAAAAAGGGTGAGACATAGCTACTCGCTACTAGTGTTTGTGGTTTCAGAGCCTTGCTGGTGAGTTTAAAGGAAATCAGAGTGTTGAATGCTGAACTGTTATAAATAAGCAGCATTTTTAAATAATTTTGCTTTCTGGCATCCAGGTGGCTTGGGGCGTAGGGGGTGCGTGATTTATAAGGGTAAATCTATAAGTGCCCTTGCAGATTATTGTGTAAAGTTTAGACAATGAAAGATTTAAACTATTTATGAAAAATGCTCTAGTATTCAGGTGCATAAATGGAAAAGGAAAAGAAATGATCAGTTGACTTACCGATTAGTTCTGCTATAGCACTAAAGGGCCAGGTGTGGCTAGTGGAGTTGGAGTGCAGGTATTGTGGACTAACCTTTAAAAGGAAAACAATATGAAAAATAAGCACCTTGACACATAAAAGGGTAATCAATAGCGCACAGCTTGACTATTTTTTCAATATGCATTTTATTCAAATATAACATTTTTTTTTTTTTCTCACAAGAGTTTTGAGAAGAACATATACAGTACTGTAAACTAAATTGGCAAAAAAAAATTAAAAAAGCAAGTTGATTTATTTATTTATTTTTATTTTTTTGACAATCTCACCCACTCTTATTGCAAGAGAGATAATGGATAATGAAGGAGACTCTGATATTATAGAATAAACTTGTGAAATAATGGTTTTCATAAAAGGAAAGGGCACTAAAGTTTATCTTTCTTCATCAGTTTATCTACTTACTGATATAAGTTCAACTAGTCTTAATGATACATAAAAATGTGAATTCTGAGATATATTACGGTCGTCCCAGATGACTTTTTTAAGGCTATGTTTTATTAACTTAAGTGTAAAAACACTAAAATGACAATTTTTTTACTTTTCTTTATAAAGGCATGTGTACACTACATTCCAAATGTTTAGAAAATGGCCAAACATATCCATATTTTTGGTATTTTAAAATTGGCCTATTAAAAAGTCTTATCCGTCAATGACCCATATATGCAAATGTCATTTAGGATCTTAAAAACAATACCATTTAAGTCCCAGAACACAAGAACATAAAAACAAACAAACAAAAAAACTTCATAGGGAAGTGTTGTCTGCCATCTTTTATCAGATGGCCATGATTAGCTCATGATTACCATTTTTCGAATTTAGTCTTGTAAATTTAGTCTGTCAGTCTTTTTCCCCCCTTTGAATTTAGGCTTAAGGTAATTTCAAAACAAGAAACAAATTTTAAAAGCAAATCTCTGCAGTTATTGAAAGTAACTAGTTTCTAGGAAAACAGCTAAACGCAGTTATCTGTTTTACATCTCAACTAGTGTAGAGAAGGACTGTAGCTCAGATGTGTGTGAGTACAAAGAAGCCTTAGATGAACTGGGGCTCCACTGCAGATTACATTGTATAAATCCTGTTTCTATACATTAACAACTGTAAGATCGTTCACTCTTCGCATTTAGTGTTCGCCACCTGACTCTTTACTTAAAATCTTCATACTTTGGGCTAAACTCCCCGCTTCGGGGAAAGCCCAAGATCTATTAAAGATGATAATTAACCAGCCGTGCCTGATTTAGCAGCCCGCCGCCTAGGGGAGGCCGCCTACCTACTATGCCTACAGAGTGATTAAGGACAGACAATAGATTTAGGCGCGTGCCTATTACTGGCGCACGCAGTGACACAGCCTACCTTAAAGGTAGTCTGTAATACTACACTCTCGGTAATGATGAAATGAAATTGAAAGTTACCTTACAGTTTAAACAAGGTAACAAAGTTACAGTTTAAACAAATTTACTTCATAAAAGCTGCTCTTTTATCATTAATTAGCTTAATTATTTTTATCTTGCTGTTATGCTACTGATCATAATCAATAGTCATAAAATAAAAAATAGATCTGTGTAATATATATATATATATATATATATATATATATATATATATATATATATATAATTTTTTTTATAAAACATTTATTTAAGTTAGCTGGTTATGGTTTAGCCTAGTTAAAGCCTAAAGTACTTACGGAGCTTGAAAGTATTCCTCTACTTGTAACTCCCGCCATCTCAATTCAAAACTGCTGTCTAGGTCAAAGTGGAGCAGGAGACTCTTCTGTCATTTTTAAATATTTGAAAAATGCATTCACTTTAATACTGACTGAGAAACTCCACCCATTGTGGTACAGTACAGTCTTTGGCAGTAGTTGGCAGCATTCACTTAGATCTAGAACTAATGTATATATTTAATTTCTGGGACTAGCAGGCTTTTACTATAAATTATTTTGTATTATATCATGGTTTTTTGGGGCAAAGTTTTTTTTGCAGAGGTAAAAGGAAGCAAATTATTCATTTATTCACATTAATTTATATTGTGTCCTATTGCAATTTGCAGGAACTGAAGTGAAAGGAAGAGGTAAAGGAAAACTTGTTCATATCCCATCCTAAACCATCGCATTTCTCTTATTTATCCATTAGAATGTTACATTTTAAACATCTGGATTAAGTAAGGTAACGCTGTAAAAAATGAATCATGAGGCTTGTAATTTTTTACTGAAAAAATTGATGTAATCATTAAAAACAATGTGCATATTTCATTTAAAAAAATGGTTTTCTGTGTTTCTTATAATATTGAGAACATTTCACTAATAAAATTAAGAAATCAATTTTACCTATTTTTTTTTTTTTAAAGGAAATGAGTCCAATTTTTAGGCTTAATTTGAGGAACCATTAAGGCAAAAATTTTGAGAAAAAATAGGCTTTATATTTATTTTAAGAGAATTGGCCCAATTATCCAGGTTTGACTGAGTTACAGTACCTTAATTTGAATCTCAACAACAGCAGTGATCAGACGCCATTTTGAAGGAACAGACAAACAGTATAAAATTTTAAGAGGTAAGTTGAGCCCTTACTCATTTTTATATTTTATTTTGATTTCTTAAATAAGCTTCTTTCACTTGCACTAGTGTCAGCTATATAAATAAAATAAATTAAACATTGTGAACATTTCTGAAAACATCCTGTCCGCCATTAGCATACTTGAGTTTGTTGTGTCAGTCTCCACAGTTCACTGAAACAAGTTTTGGGAAGTTAGTGTTTTACAATATTACAAAGATATGAACCTAGAAATGGTTTACTGTACAAGTTCTCTTAGGTTTTAGTACAGAATGTGACTATTCCCACAAAAAAAAGATGTTAGCATATGATTGATTTTAATGAAATACTGTATAAATTGTAAGTTACAAACTGTTTTACAAATTGTTTTACAGATCTTAAAACTGCTGTAAATGTTATATACACTATTTTACACAGTGTTTAATATTTTGATACCAATGAAACATGAAATAAAAGCCTGTTTAACACCAAAATGCATTATGTATTCATTTCATTATAAAATGTTTTTTTAGATTATTAAGTCATTTTCCTTAATTCATATGAGTACCTTTTGTTTTATCTGCTTGAACTAAAAAAGATTATTTCACTAATAATGTTAAAATCATCATGTGTCTGGCTAAATAATTTAGGATGTTTTACATGATTTATTCAAGTAAATTCTTCAAAAAAATATCAAGCCTTAAAAACTGCTTAAAAATAATATGTGCAATAGTGTACCCATATTTTTTGTAAAGTAGATAGCACATAGGAGTTTTTACAGTGCATGTTAACAGAAACTAAATCATAAAAGATCACTTTCTTGTAACAGGAGTAGACAACAACATTGTCTTCCAAACATGATGACATCTAAAGCTGAAAATAACCAAAACACATTAATTCATGGATAGGGTATTCATACACACACACACTCACACGCTATGGGCAATTTGGAAAGGTAAGAGGAAACCCAACAAGCATAGGCAAAAAGAAAATGGTAAGTGTACGGGATTTTTTAATGTTATGGCTGATTGGAGTTTGTGTGTGACAAGTGACATATACAGTACAATTGTACATAGTACAATCTTCACCTTGACCCTAAGAGACAAGACAGCACATGCTGAAGGCAGGAAACAGAAGATCCAGTCGTGACTGGTATACACACCTCCAGGAAAAATCCAGAAAACTGACTCTGGTTTCATTATTCTTCTTTTTTTTTGTACACTTCAAATATTACAAAACATTAAGTTTTTTGTGAGTGTGTGTGTGAGAGAGAACTAGATCAAAAACTTATTTAAAACTAACAGTGAGAAGTAATTTAACCCTTTGTGATTTTATTATTTTGTATAAAGTATATTGTTACAGGATTACAAGGTAACATTGGTAAAACAGATATACAGGAGAGTAACCTTAGATGTTCTAGAATATAATCTATAAATAGATTATGGTCAGGGGTAGCTCAGTGGTTAAGGCATTGGACTATGGTTCGGAAGATCCCAGGTTCAAACCCCACAACCACCAAGTTGCCACTGTTGGGCCCTTGAGCAAGGCCCTTAACTCTCAACTGCTCAGATGTGTAATGAGATAAAAATGTAAGTCGCTCTGGATAAGAGCGTCTGCCAAATGCCTAAATGTAAATATAGATGCCCATCCTAGGTTATAACATCATGTAATGTATGGGTCTGAAAATTCAATTGGAAAAAGATGCATGTTAATGCCAGGAACAGCATCATTCTAACCTGGCTGCTTTTTCCTGTTCCTCTGGTTTAAAATGCATGCTGTTTTTCCTGTATACAAATTAATATATAAACATTTATCATTAAATTTATTGGAAATATTTACAGATTACAAACAACTAGTACCCTGAAGATGAGAGGAGGAGGGGAAGGGCGCGTTGTCTAATGACGCGCACACACACACAAACAGTGGAGGCAGAGAGAGAGAGAAAATGTGTATTCAACCTTTCTAACACACACAGACACATACACACATACACAGAACATGTGCACACAAACACTAACAGAAACACTTATCTGTCTGGATTTATTTTTACTTTTTTCAAAGGTAAAGTGATGGTTAATTTGTTTTATTTTTACTTTATAGCAAGGCCGGCTCTACGGGGGGATAAAAGGGGTCAGCGCCCCCTCAAATAAATGTCTTGCCCCCTTACATAAAAATTTTAAAATGTTGAGAAAGCACATGGTAATATACTCACAAAATGAATTTTATTACAAGTTGATAAAATGATCTGCGGTAGCGAAAAAATCCGCCTAAAATGGGACACTACACAATACGATATTAGATTTTCCTTATATCTCTGTCCCTCTGCTGTGTGTATTCATTCTCAGGCTGCAGCACACACACACACACACACACACACACACCTCCCCTGAGCCCTCGGTAAACATCTAATCACCGTCCGTATGCAAATGAGTCAAGACGTAGTCTAACGTACAGTCGTGTCAGATTTCAGCGGCCACGGAGTGGAAAGACTGAAGAAGCAGCTGCATATGGTAAGCCGTTTTAACATTTAATGGCACGTTTGGATATGTATTCCAAACTATCTCCTCCTATCAACAATAGTCATTCCAGATATCCACAGAGGTGACGTCACTTTTCCCATTCATACCTATGGAGTTTCTTTTTACAGATATCTTTAACAGGTTAACTTTAATTGTGGAATGTGGATATCTACAAGTAAATTATGACTATCCATAATTCCTGTTAGAGATATCTACAATTTAATTCTGACAAGTCACAATTCCAATTCAAGATATCATCAACTCACCTCAATTAAAGATATCTATAATGTCCTTTTTAGATATCTTAAATTCTATTTTAACTAGACAAAACTGGATTATAGATATCTTGAACTGGTATTGTCACTAGTCAGAAAGAAATTGTAGATATCTTTAACAGGAATTGTGAATAGACACTATTTAGAATCAGATATCTGTTATCAAATTATAGATATTGTGGCGTAGGCGGGGTTTCGGCTGGCGACCATCATGCTTTGCCTGAGGGGTTGTTGTGTGTTTATGTGCTGCTCATGCTGTTGTATGACTGTGTGCTATATTAAGTACTCCCAGCTATTTGCAGTGGGCAGCAAGCAAGCTCACTTGTCTCTCCAAGTTCCTTTCTAGCGGTGGGAGGGGACTCCGACCGCCGCGGCTCTGCAAGCACATCCGGTTAGCGGCACCAGACTCCCTTTCCGAGGCCGAGCGCGCTGAGCCCATAATGGCAGAACATCACGGCAAAAGAGCCGAACGATCGCCCGCAGCTCGGGCCCGCTTGGTAGGTGAGCCTAGCTGGGGACAGGGCTACCCATCGTGGCTAGGCATCAAACAAGCCTCAGAGGTTTCACGACGACGCCGAGGCCTGACCCAGCATTCAACATTCGCACAGTGTCGGGGAGCTATCTGAAGATACGGGCCTGTCGCACAGTGCGAATACAAGTAGGTGAAATGACTCATTCTCATGAATTCTTTGTGGGAGACATCGAGGATGATTGTATCTTGGGGTTGGACCTGTTGGAAAGGTGGGGTGGGTGCAGAATCTCACTGACGGAACTCTGCGTGGTAACTTCGGGTTAGCCAGATTGCTAGTGCCCAAACCACAGCCGGACGTGTTGGTAATACACACCCATGGGGTGGAACTTCTGGTGGTCGCGCCACGTAAACATCCGATAGCAGACCGAGCTAGTATACTGGGCGAGCTTATGCAGCGTAGCAGTGCGGGGTTGAGTCAGACACAGGCCGTCACTTTGAAGTCCTTTCTACACGAATTCGCGGATATTTTCGACGGTAGATGAGCCTGAGTGCACTCATACCATCGCAGCACACGATCGATACGGGAAACGCAGCTCCTGTTCGGCTACATCCGAGATGCCTTCCATTAGCTAAACGAGCTATCGCCAAACAGAAGCTGCGTGAGATGGTCGACTCGGGCGTCATTGAGCCAGCATCTGGACCGTGGTCTTCACCGGTTGTGCTCGTGCGTAAAAAGGACGATTTTTGGCAGTTTTGTGTTGATTACCGGCGGTTAAACGAGGTGACGCGAAAAGACTCTTACCCGTTGCCACGAAAAGATGCACTGGAACATGTCGCGGGCTCGGCCTGGTTTAGCACGTTGGATCTGCGTAGCGGGTACTGGCAAGTAGAGCTCATCCCGGAAGCATGACCTAAAACCGCGTTTTCGATCAGGCAAGGGCTATGGCAATTTTGGCGCATGCCGTTCAGCCTATATAACGCTCCAGCTACTTTTGAACGGCTGATGGAGAAAGTGCTGGCCGACATTCCTCGCAGCCGTTGTGTGGTCTACTTGGTGCATGGGAAAGAGTTTGAGGGCACATAAATAAGCAGAGGGGGGTGCTAGCTAATCTAAGTTTTTTTGGCTATCCAGCAGGCAAGCTTGCGGCTTAATCCTAAAAAGTGCCAGCTGTTGCAGCAAGAGACCGTTTTTCTGGGCCACGTAATTAATGCTAAAGGGATTGCCACCGATCCAGCCAAAATTGCTGCGGTAAAGAATTGGCCCGAACCCATAAATGTGTCGCAGCTCCGCACCTTCCTCGGGTTAACCTCTTACTATCGCCGGTTCGAGAAAGACTATACCACGATCGCAAGCCCGCTGTACATGCTTACGAAAAAGAACCAGCTATTTCAGCTGGGACAGGGTGCACGCACGTGCTTTTGCTCAGTTGCGGGAAGCTTTGGTCACGTCGCCAGTTCTCGACTATCCTGACGCATCTTGCACGTTCATCCTCGACACGGACGCAATAGATGTAGGGCTAGGGGCTGTCCTGTCTCATGTTTCCGAGGGCAAAGAGCGTGGCACCTATGGAGCGTATGGGAGTGGACATTCTTGGGCCGTTTCCCATTTCTGATCGCAGGAACCTTTATGTGCTGGTGGCCATGGATTATTTTACAAAATGGACGGAGGCTTTTGCTGTTCCTGACCAGAGTGCTTCCACCACGGCTCGAGTGCTGGTGGATGAGGTGTTCAGCCGATTCGGCGGCCCGGTGCAGTTGGACAGCAATCAGGGGCCCAACTTTGAGGCGAGGTGTTTGTGGCGGTGTGCGAGCACCTTGGGGTGAAAAAGATCTGCACCATGCCCCTTCATCTGCAAAGTGACGGCCTCGTGGAACGGTTCACCACACAACTCGCCATGCTTACCAGCAATCGGCAGAAGGATTGGGACGAACATTTGCCTCTCGTGCTCTGGGCATATCGCACAGCAGTGCAGGAGTCCTCACAGCTGACGCCAGCTGCTTTAATGTTTGGCCGCGAGTTGCACACTCCCGTGGACCTTGTGTTCGGACCACCTCCCCAATTATTTTTGTTTGTTAAAAGACAAACTGTTCTGTGTTCACGAGTTGGCACGTAAACACTTGACGGACGTCGGTGTTAAGCAGCCCCATGTTTATGACACTCACAGCCGGGGGCAAGATTTTGCTATTGGAGAGCAGGTTTGGATGTATTCCCCTGAAAGGAAAAGGTGGGGCTCTCGCCTAAGCTTATGTCTCACTGGGTGGGCCCCTGTACGGTAATTGCCCAGGTCTCTGATGTTGTCTACCGGGTGCAGTTGGCGGGGCAGGCGCTAGTGGTCGTGCTCCACCGAGACTGTCTCGCTCCCTATCAGCCCCACGCCAGCGAAACTTCGAACTCTGTGGAGGCCGGTCCACCTCAGGGAAATGGTTGCGCTCCTCCCTCCCCCGCAAAAGGACTCCGGCGTTCACAACGCCAACGTCGACCACTGTCACGCCTCAGAGACTGAGTTCGTCATGGTGACCGGGGACGGTCACAGCTCGGGTGGGGGCAGTGTGGCGTAGGCGGGGTTTCGGCTGGCGACCATCATGCTTTGCGGGAGGGGTTGCTGTGTGTTCACCCTGTTGGGGAAAGGTGTTTGGGTTAGTGGCTTCGGCCATGTTGTGTGTGTGTGTGTGTGTTAGGTGTATGTGATCTGTTGAATGTGCTTTGGTTCATGTGTAGGCTGAATAGAATTGGTGGTTCTCGTGTAAATGTGCTGCTCATGCTGTTGTATGACTGTGTGCTAAATAAAGTACTCCCAGCCATTTGCATTGGGCAGCAAGCAAGCTCACTTGTCTCTTCAAGTTCCTTTCTAGCGGTGAAAAACACTACAATATCCCTAAATGAATTTTGATTAGAGATATCTCAAATGAGAGATATCTTTAACTTTCATTCTGCCTAGTCAAATTGTAATTACAGATATCTTGAATATAGAGTTTTGACTAGGCAAAATAATGTTGCAGATATCTGTAATTGTGTCACAAGTTACGGCAAATAGGAGGACGGGTTTGACATTAGGCTAACTTTGTTTTTGTATAGTGAGCATGTCGGAACAGCAGGAGGAACATGTAGTTTTTGACCGGATTTTTAACGCTGCAGCCCGTGCAAGACAGGAGCTGTCAGCAAAAAAACGATGAGAATTTAACAAGACGACTATTTTGCCGTCAAGTTCAACGACTTCGGGGTTAGTTCCATTGTTTTAACGGTTGTTGCATCCTTGTAAGTAATAGGCTAACGTTAGGCTACTTGTTTAGGTTAACGCAATTTGGTTCTAAATTAGCTCAGTTAACATTAAAATTATTTAGCAGCATAATTTATTGACCTGGCTTAATGTACATATTCTTGCTTTAACCAAATAAAAAAAGATGCCAAGCAAAGCTGAACTAAGTTATGTTCATTGCAGGGGTTGGTATAGTAATGCGAACGTAATGCAAATATGTTTTATGCTGGAAACATTTTAGCTAATTTGCGTTTGTTTGCAGGCGGGTCTGGTGGCCACAGGGAAGAACCTATTTGGCATGCAAACCTCTTCCTTCTTCCAGGGCCTGATCGTGAGATTCTACCTGCTACATCAGCACTTGCTGAACGCCAAACATGGATTAGGTATTTGTGAGGGAAGCTTATTAAGAAAACAAACTTATTTTATGGCTTGTCAACTATTCTATGCGTCTCTATATAATTGGAAGCTAGGAATGTGTTACTCTGCCACTTGAAACTGATCATACTAATGCGATCTATTTCTATTTTTAGCAAAACCTGTGCATGAGTCTATGATGGCTGGACATACAAAGTCAAAGATTGACATAAAATGGAGTTGTTTGCCAAAGGTATCCTCATATCAGTTTAAATTTGGTAGGTCCTGAATTGGCAAGGGCAGGCAAAGGACGCAAAATACAGAAATTACAAGTTAGTTCTGTAAAACAGCTAAAAACATCAGTTGGCAAAAGCAGACTTTACATTGTGCCACGAGCTACTGTCTTACAGGTATGGAAATATATACAAAGGGATGAATATAATTTTCAATAATGTTATTGTTTTTTGTGTCACATGTCTTAAAAGTTAAAAGACATGTGTCCCTGTTTACCATTAGATAACATCACCACCCTCTGCCAAACCGCAGAATTCATTTCCACCACTCTCCACAGTTGCAGCTATAGAGGAGATCTCACAAGTGACTGAGGAAAAATGTAGTTTCAGATCAGGTAAACCAGTGGTTCTCAGCCTTATTCCTGGAGGATCACTGCCTCGGCTATGTTAGTGTTTTCCCTTCTGTACCACACCTGCTTCAATTAAGAAAATGCTGTTAGTTAGTTGATTCGTTAAATCAGGTGTGCTGGGAGCTGAGAAGACACCAAAATGTGCAGTGCAGTGGTTCTTCAGTATCAGAGCTGAGAACCATTGAGGTAAACAATATTAAAATGATTGCTATCTACCCATTTTAGACATGTCCATTGAGCATTTTATGTTGATGAGTGGTAAGCATAATTTTTCAGGTAAGTTTTGGCTGCTGTAAAAAGGTAGACAGTCCTTTTACCACCAAAAGAGATTATTTTAATAAATTCTATTTAACCCCAATTAACTGAAGCAAAAATAATTTGTATATTCTATATATTACCAGATGACCTCCACATCTTTTGCTATATCACAGAATTCATTCCAGCAATTCTCAGTTGCTTCGGTACAAGATGTGACAGTTTTGGCTGAGAATACTTAAACTCTAAATATGGTTTCAGATCAGGTAACTCATTTTGACATGGTATAGAAGAGTTTAATTAAATAAACCTTTTGTGTGTAGGTACTAATTTGTCATGATTTGTGACAAATCTCTTTTTCACAATTTACTCCTCAAGGCTCTTCAAGAATGGCGAGCAATACGTGCCCAGCAAGACCAGGGGCCTCATGTATCAACGCTGCGTACGCACAAAAACTTTGCTTACGCCAGTTTTCACGGTCGGATTTACTAACAGTGAAATTAACGTGAGAATGTGTGTTCTTCCACGCCAACTTCATGTCTGGCGTACGTGTATTTCTTGTGTGTGTTTGTTTTATTTCTGTTGGTGACTCCTAGAGGCAATTATGTTAAATTGCACACTACAAAGTATCACACCAACACATGTGAAAAACATTGCTATTAATTTCTAATTGATAAAATGGGTTAATTTACACAATATTTTTCTACCAATTATTTGATTTAGAACATATAAAAGCATTTGCAAATGTATACAACCCTTAGTCTATGGCAATGGCAGTGTTGGCCCTATTAGAGGACATTGTCAGTGGCCAAATCCGAAGGGAACGCGTTTTTAGGGATCACAGTGATTTTCTGGCCCACAATGATGACTGGCTTATTAGCCATTTCAGATTTCCAAGATCTATCCTCTTGGAGCTCTGTGCTGAGTTGGGTTCAAATTTGGAAAGAGAGACAGCGAGGAGCCACGCATTACTCGTTCCCTTACAGGGGCTGACAACGCTTGGTTTCCTGGCAACTGGTTCTTTCCAAAGGGAAAGAACCAGTTGGTCCTTTCCAATTGGAAATGTTACCGAACATTTCCAATTAATAAATGAGCAAATATGTGATGCTCAAATGCGCCTAACAAATATTGTGGCAAGGTGGCCTGGGACAACCCATCATTCATTCATCCTCACAAACAGCATGGTTGGGATGAGGCTCCAAGGTGGCAGGGTGCGCGATGGGTGGCTTCTTGGTGAGTGATATATTTAAAGATATTATTCCAGCTAAGTTTTTTTTTTTTTTTTGTTATTTATATGGAGGAGGGGGCAGGGAGGGGTTTTGCGCCCGTGCACGTGCGCTCAATTTCACGTTAATTCGGATGTACAAAGAGAATATGCGTGGGATTCCGTGTACGCAGTGTTTCATACATCAGATTTTTTTTACTGCGTACGCATATTTACAGCTTTGTCCGTACGCAATGTTTTAGTATGAATTCAATGCAAGTCTTCGTACATGAGGCCCCAGGAGTATAAAGAAAGTTTGTTAGGAGATGAAGAAAAGGTAATATTCCCGAAGTTTTTCCATGCACTTACAAAAAGCAAAAATTCCTTTTTTTTTTTTTTAAACATCTGTTCTGTCAACAAGAGCTAAAGAAATTGGCTTATCAGGCCTCTGAGGAAAAGCGTCAAAAGGTTTGTTTGTTATATAAGTTTATTGAACTAACAGTAGAATTTTTTTACTGAACTAAATCACATTTCAGGCTATTGAGACAAGACGTCAGCGAATGGCTATGTGTGATGAACCGTCAGATGGGGAATTGTTAAAATTTAAATAGCCAGATGGACACATCAGCATGAGGAAATTCAACTTGTCTGAGTCAATTCAGGTGAGGTTTTCAGCTTGACAAAATATCAGTGGTCTTCATGGTGATTCAGTGGATTGTTAAAGTTGGCCGGTATAACAAAATGTCTGTTTTTAGGATTTGTTTGACTTTGTTGGACAAGAAGACATAGTAATAATTTTTGAGGTCCAAGAAGCCACTTCATCAAAATCAATTAAGAGCAGTTCCTCAGGGTCAATACTAGATCATGGCATAAAGGCACCTTCAACTCTTTATGTACTTTGGTTATCAAATCAGGATGTACAAGTAAATGTAACTGTATGTTGTATTTTATTTCCTGTGTCACATGAAAGCAAAATGCA
Source organism: Clarias gariepinus (assembly GCF_024256425.1). Lineage (NCBI taxonomy): Eukaryota > Metazoa > Chordata > Actinopteri > Siluriformes > Clariidae > Clarias > Clarias gariepinus. Next base: position 14,468,241 of record NC_071104.1, read on the forward strand.
TGTTTGATTCATGTAAGCTCACATATTGTGCATGTTTGTCATCAAATAAGGAAATTCTCTCACATGAAGAAAGTGATGGCATGTATGCCCTTCAACATGCATCTCCTGGTCAGCCATTGCTGCCTGAGTCCTCCAGCCAGCCACCAATGGCTGTTCCCTCCAGCCAGCCACTGCTCACACTGTGTTCCACTGAACCAAGGTTCTCTGTGCCTTCTATTCTGCCACCACTGCCTGAATCCTCCACCCAGCCACTACTTCCTGTTCACTCCAGCCAGCCACCAGTCACTCTGGTATCACACCCATCAGAAACCCTGTTTTCTCAAGATGAAGAACCACTCACTGCTTCACCTGCCCAGGAACCAATCATTATTCTTGATGAACAAGAGGAGCCAGTTTCACAAAATCTGTCTCCCCAATCACTTCATGACCTCAAAGGACCTGTGAATGAGTATGATTTTTCTCATTAAACTTGCCTTATGTATATTTTTTGTATGATTGTACCACTATCCTCAAAGTCAGTATACACAGTTGGTGTGATGCTTATCTTGTTACCCTTTAATCAGGTGATTATATGATTATATGGAACATTTGACATGACTAAAATGCAAACTTCTTTGATTACAGGATTGATCAGACCATATGGAAAAAACTAGTCAGCAAAGTTGATGGAAGCTCCTGCCCAACTAACAACCAAATAAATGTATGCAGGAATAATATTTTCCTGTATAGCTTGCGAGCATTCAAACGTAGGCACTTTAACCATGAAGCAAAGTTAGACATTGTGTTCGTGGATGTAGATGACAATGCTGAAGGGGCAGTTGATGAAGGTGGCCCAACAAGAGAATACTTAAGGCTGTTGATGAGGGCCATCCATGAGTCAAACATCTTTGAGGGCCATGAGAAGAACCCGCAGCCACATTCTTGACTGTTTTCTCTCAACTTGCAGAATTCCCTTGTAAGTTGTTCTTGGAAACTTGTTTTGAAAACCTAATATTGCTTTAACTAATTCTCCTGCCTGATTTCTTGTTTTATTGTCTGTTTTTATTCTTTTGTCAGTCGTAGTACTGCTAACACTCATCACTACATTGTTTAAAACATGCATTGTTGTAAGAATTATTAAAAAATAAAATATTTTACTGCATTATTTTTCAATTTAGCTTTGCAGACAAAGCTGTACACAGTCGTGAAAAAAAAGTTTACTGTGTGTGTTGTTCATGGAGGAGTTGGTTCACACTTTTTCTCCGAAAGGCTTTTCCAGAAGATCTGTGGATTACCAACACCTCCTACCATGGTGGATGAAGTTGGTGAGCATACCTTCAGGGAACAATTAATCAAAGTAAGTGGGAGATTAAAGGTGTTACACACTGAATGTATAGTCTGTTCTGTGAACATCCTTCAAGCTGCAAGAATCTTGTATAAAGATGAACATAGCTCTCCACAATTAATTAAAGGGGTAAATTAATATGAATAAGAAGTTGACAACTTCTTGTTCATCTTAATCTACCCGTTCAATTTATTGTGGAGAGCTATGTTTATCTATATACTGTACAAGATTCTTAAAAACCAGGGCTTCTAGGCTCTATTTTACAATGTTGTATTTATCCTTGTCTCTTAAGTGAATCTCTTATTCTCTCTTTCAGATAAAGGAAGCAATGACCGCCCAGGAGGCAAACACTGCCATTTCAGAGGCAGCAGACAGTCTCAGCATTATAGGTGCCTTGAGACATACTGTTTACTGTCACCTCAAAAGTTTGTGAAATAGAGCACTTTATTTAGAAAATTGTTAATCAGGGTTTTGCACTTTGCTGGGTTTGGCAATGTTTTTATAATGTTTACAATTTTGCAGAATTCTGCACTGTTTACATGAGGTACTCACCTAGAGTGTGACCATTTATTGTAAAATTCAATAAATGGATTGTTTCAGGCTTGACTTTGAAGTTTGTTTAACTCAATAGTCTACTGCTTGACTGTCAAGTTTTCTTTTGCCAACATACATCTGACAGTATTACCCATTAGTATGTAATAGTTTTTGACATAAAATGACAGGGTACTCCCCCATTAAGTTATTTCTTATTGTTTTGTTACAAAGATCCCTTGTAGGGTCCCTATCCTATATCGATAGACAGTCCAAAAATTTGTAGATTAGGCTAACCGGCATTCTGAAATTACCCATAGTTTATGAATGATAATTGGGCCTTCAGCTTGCAAACGACCCCTGAAGTAACTGCCACAAAAACGATGGACATATGTCCATGAAAGGGAGCATCTATCACCAGATGGCATAGACATTCCTTTTAAACCCAAAATGAAAGAAAAAAAACTGTAGGATTGTAACATGAGTTCTCTTTTTTTTTATATTAAACAAATAATGATTCCTGAACACATTTGTTCTGTTTACATTTTGCCTGGAGTAAAAGCACAAGCAAGGATAGCAATTACACATTTTCCAAACAATAAAAAATATACACATGTAAATACACACAAAAAATATAAAATACAAGCAAGGTAATCTGCTATTTTTAACGATGCTGTGTTAAACAAAGAAAGGCAGTAGGTTTCACCAAGAATTGTAAAGTTTAACTCTAGGGAATGTATGTATTCATACTTCCTGGGAAAAAAAAAAAAAAGATTTATATTAGTAAAAGAACTGTTTGTTTAGATGTTAACTCGTTAACTCTTTTCAATGTATATTACAATTAAATTAATTTATTAAATGAACAAATGTATAAACATAATTCAGGAAGAAAAATCTATTGTACTCTGTTGACAATGGATCCTTTCAGTTCTGTATTGTGTATGTTTTAGGTTTCAATTACATTTGATTTCTGCACAGCATGTTCGATACTTTATCTTCAAATCTGAAATGTGATCAATAGCATAAGAGATTGACTCCTGTTGGTGTTGACTGAGACTAATTTGAGATTGCCCTAGAATTAAAGCAGGGAGATTAGCATCATTATTAGTGGGTAATGAGTCAATTCCATGCTGTGTTAGAACTGCCTCCAAATTTTGTGGTCTGTAGGGATTTTCCTCAAACACATTGTTGATTGCTGCACTGTCCACTGCCATATTTAGGAGCATGCCTTCCGTCCAGATTTGAGTGGGTGTAGGGCTGCACGAAATTGGGAAAAAATTACATTACGATATATTTTTGCCCTGCGATATATATTGCGATGTGTAAAAATTTATTTATGTTTTCTTTTTGAACTGCTTAAAAATCAAATAATAAATCAAGAATAATTGGGGTAATTTTGTATAAAAAAATATAAAAGTATAATCAAACCCCTGAAATAAAATACTTTTAGAGCTTATTTTGGGTTGTTTCATGACCTTATTCACTGTCAATTCAGGCATGTTATGAAATTAATAATGAATGTTGCTTTTACCCTGATGAAAGGGAACTCATTTTGTGAATGAAATGAGGACACTTTAATATCACATTAAGGAATTAACATGAGTGACAAAATAAGTAATTTAACATTTTATTTAACAACTTCTTTTTTGAAAATAGATTAGTAAATATATTTTGTCACAAAAAAAACAGTGGTAACAAATAAATTGTAATAAGCTAAACTTAACTTGTTGTAATGACAATAACAAGTGTTGTTAACACTTAAAATAATATGTCAGAAGATTCTTTTATTTGTTTGTTTCACATACTTTGTTTAGCCAAAGTAAAATAAGTGTTGGTCATCAGCTAACAAAAAATATTAAATTAAACTTTTCAACAACTGTATAAAAAATTGGTTTCTTTCTCAGAGCTGTTGCATATAGTAAATATAAATATTTAAATACACCAATTTGGTGCTTCTGTATGCATTAACTTACTCATTGAAGCTTAGAGGTTTATAGCTACTGTAAGAACACCAGTCTATCCACCATTGCAGGCTTGAGACTTGAACGCTGACAGGTGATTATGTTGCCGCTTGCACTAAAAACCCTCTCTGAGGGGAAACTTGTTGCAGGAATAGAGAGATATTTGCGGGCAAGCTTGGCAAGATGTGGAAAGCTTACTTTGTGTGTTTTTCACCATGCAAGTGAATCTTGCTCTTTGTCTATAGAAGGTGTCAGTAGGTAAGTGCTTAATTCTGCTTCCACAGCATCTTTAATGGTCACAGACGAATCACTCATTGCTGTAGCCCCACTCTGTTTAAAGAAACTTCCCAAGGACTTTTTGGCTTTTTTTGCTTGAGATGTTTCAGCAACTTCATGCTCTACCTCAGAGCTGCAGCTGGCGACCTCCTTTTGGCCATCTCCTTTAATTATCTCTGTTGCAATTCTGGCCTTTACTTTGGGCTTGTTGTCTGCAATAATGTAGTCCACTTTGAATCGGGGGTCCAAACAAGAAGCCACATCTAGCAGCTCCTGAGTAGCATCATCTTTATATTTCTCGTTGATGTAGTACAATATCTCCTTCTTCAAGGTCTTGGTCAGGTCAGTGTCTTCATCATGCATTAATAGCATTGAAGTGTTAAAGAGGTGAAGAACTGGCTTCACATAGGAGACACTAACATAATCTTCTCCTGAGAGTGCATCTGTGAAATCCAACAGTGGGCCCAGTGTCTTGCTGACAGATTCCCGGACATCTATATCTTGCCAGGTTGGAATCAGATGCCTTGCCTTCTTGTCCTCAGACAGGACCTGAGTTAAAGCCTTCTGCTGCTCTTGTTGCTGCATAATATTTCACTTGTGATAAAAGCTCAGTTGTGCCTTGCATTTGTTGTACAGCTTTGGGATGGTAATTTGAGAAAAATAAGTGTGTGACGGCATGACATAACGCTTGTCAAGCGAACGGATCATGTTTGTAAAACATGCTTGGCAACCGTGTTTATTGGTACCATGTCTTTCGCAAGGTGAAATGTAATCACATCAGTGACATCTTTATGTCGCTTAGAGCCCTTTTCGTAAGGCGTCACACTGGCAAATGCATCCGAAATAGTTTTTTGCTTTGGACGGCAATCAGTACCTTGTGGTGCCGACGTAAATGGTCAAACAAATTCATAGTGTTTCTGCGAACTGTGGCAACAACTGCCAGGCACTCCCGACAAAGCACATGTTTTTGGTCAGCATCATCCTTTTTGTATCCAAAATACTTCCATATGACCGACGTTGTGTTTCTTTTTGCGACCAAATCTTCCATTTCGGCGCTTTTCTCCCGTCCCGCGCTCATTTCGCCATGTGCACGCAGAGACTGCATGCATGAAATAGGTGAAGCAACGTGTGCTTTGTAGTTTTTAAAGAACCCTTAAATATGAGTTAATTACTTTATATTAGACAAATGCAGTACAGATCTGTGAGTAGAAAGTTTAGAAATATAGAAATTAAATTTTTAAATCAGACACACAGAATTTTTTTATTTTGCCCTGCATCGTGACTGCCGCGATGTGACTACCGCGCATGCGTACATCGCAATGACGATGCTGAAACGATGTATCGTGCAGCCCTAAGTGGGTGTCCGGTTGTTTTCTGTACGCAAAGCATGGTTGTTCCAGGCCTCCCTAAAGCGGTCAAGGCATTTTTAAATCTCTGGAAGAAAAACTATGTGAAGAGAAAGTTTGTGGATGTCATTATTGAGATCCAGAAGCTGTGAGTCTTCAAGCAAATAGAACATGCTGTAAAAGGATTGCAGCACATGCAAAAACACATCCCTCCAAAGACATTTGATTCTCTGGTTGTAAACTGATTCCCCTGTAATTAAACTGCGGTGCTCAATACCCTGCAGAAGATTCATGAATAAGGCCACCTGAAAGTTCTCAACACTATGATCTGATCAGACTCTGGATGGTAGTCCATACAGGCACGTGCTTTAAGAAACTGAGACAGCACAGTGTTGGCACGGTTGTCAGTGTTGCAATTCAGAAAAGTGATCAGCCGAGAATGTCCATCTATGGCTCCATGAACTACGAAGCCCCATTCAAAATAGTGAATACAAAGACAGAACACATACTTGCAGTTATTGGACAAGTAACTATTTAAAGTGTGAAACAACAAATAAATAAAGGCAACAATCAGTTACAAGGTGTTATGACAATACTGTGTTAGATGTCATCACTGTGTTTTTTAGTACTCTACCACAAGAAATATTTGAGTTGCAACCTACATAATCTAGATAAACAAAACAGGCTGCCAAGGTTGTACATTAGTTTTACACTCAAGCACACTAATGAAATAGTTAATGGCCAATAAAGACGACCACTGCATAAGTAAATTTTTGTCCGACTGCATTGCCAAATAATTGTCAGTAGCACTGACTTAGTGTCTACTGCATGGCAAAGTCTTGAAAACCTGACCTACACTATAGCCTTGACTATATTATTACAGTACAGAAGTTATAGATTGTTTGTCAGGATGAATTCACCTTGTGAGGTGATATATTTCCATCTATATGCCACAGGCTGTTGGGGTATGGTGCATGATACACCCGTCTTGCCACAGTGCTGTTCCATCTCCTAGCACTCCGCCCTCTTATATTAAAATGAGGAGGAGCATCAAAATTTTTTGCAATTCGCTTAACTGTGTTACCTTGCTTCATAAGAAAATCTATTTGTTCCCTGGTTACCTAAATGGCTGGTCGCCCTTTTCGTCCTGAAACAAAATATTATATATTAATGGTTTATAAAAAATTACACTTTTCACTGTAAACCACTGTTTTAAATAGAAGCAAGCATTAAAGTATGTATGACAAGTCGAATATCAGTTTCAGTGATGTCACTGCAGATATCCGTAATTCAGTTTTGACTCTTCAAAACTTAATTGCAGATATCCCTAACTTTTATTGTGACTATCCGAAACTGAATTACAGATATCTCTAACTGTCATTTTGACTTGTAAGAATGCAATTACAACTAGTCAAAAATATGTTGTTGATATCTGTAAGGTTGATTCCGGATAGTCGAATTTTGCCATTAAATGTTAAAACAGCTTGCCATAGCTGCAGCGTTTTTTCAGTTACAACCAGCACAGCGATGAGTCCACGTCCGCTGAATTTGACAGACTGAAGACAAATTACCGTTGTCTGACAGACCCCTACATAAAGCCCGCCCCACACTGTAGTTCATGGATGAATTTGTGAAAGGTTTTCCAACGGGAAATAGGAGACTGTTTTTGTCGAGAAAATTAAATATATATAAAAAAACATAATATGATCTGTGCTATAGCCCATCTGTTTTAACTTAGTTTTTTTTATTATTATTATTCATAAGACAACCTCTTAGTTTTGTAAATATACTAGTTATAGTGTCTTAAGTCTTACTTCAGGTTAAACATTTTTGAGAATTAGACCATCGCTCCATTCACCTGAGCAAACTTTTCTCAGAAAACCTATTGTTTTATCAAGTCATGCAACGATGGTAGTATCCAAAAAAATTGTTATTGCGGTACGATGGTATTTACAATACCGTTACATACCTAGTTATACATGTCAGAAGGTTCTTAACCACTTAGGGTGAGGTACTGAGGTACTTTCCAAGATGGCGCCAATCACCTTTTCTTTGTTTTTGTTCTTTAAGTTAGTTTTTAGCGTTTTAAAACCAGTCAAATTACCACCATGGAGTACATTAGTTATGATAGAGACCCCCCTAGTTTCTATTGGTATACAATGTACTCACAATTTGACGTTTTTAACTCTGGATCCGAGCTGGCCGATTGAGATCCTGAGGGACAACAAAGGACGCGACGCGAAGCCTGAGGTCAACAAACAAACAAGCTTGTTGACCTTAGGGCCAGGATAAAGTTCCAGAGAGACATTCGGGACTGCAATCTCCTCTGCTTCACCGAGACATGGCTGAACTCAGCGGTGCCGGACCACGCCATAAAGCTGGCCGAGTTCTTCTCGGTTCACCGCATGGACAGGACACGGGACTCGGGAAAGTCAAAGGGAGGCGGCATGTGTTTAATCGTGAACAGCAGCTGATGCAACAGCGCGAGCGTTGTTCCTCTCACACGCTCCTGCACACCAAACCTAGAACTACTGTCCATCATGTGTTGTCCTTTTTATCTACCTTGGGAGTTCACATCGGTCATAATCAGTGCCGTTTATATTCCACCACAAGCGGACACGGACACTGCCTTATGCGAGCTGCATGAGGCACTCACACAGCAACAATCACAACACCGGGACACTGCGCTTATTGTAGCGGGGGACTTTAACAGTGCCAACCTCAAACGCGCAGCGCCGAACTTTTTTTCAGCACATCACCTGTCCCACCAGGGGCGAAAGGACACTGGATCATTGTTAAACAACGGTCAAGGACGGCTACAAGGCACAATCTCGTCCACCATTTGGTAAATCCGACCACGCCGCCATCTTCCTCATGCCAAAATACAAACAAAGGCTGAAACAGGAAGTTCCGGTTCAGAGGGAGGTCGCACGCTGAACGGACCAATCGGTGGCCGTGTTACAGGACGCACTCGATGACGCAGACTGGGACATGTTCAGAAACAGCTCCGATGACGTCGGCGTGTTTACGGAAGCGGTTGTGGGATTCATCGGGAAACTAGCGGATGATACCGTGGAAAAAAAGACTATTAGAACGTTTCCCAACCAGAAGCCGTGGGTGGATAAAACCATCACGCCCTGAGATCTCGCACCGCTGCCTACAACACGGGACTCGCGTCGGGGGACATGGAACCGTACAAGGCTGCGTCATACAGCGTCCGGGACGCGGTGAAAGAGGCAAAGCAGCGCTCCGGGAGGAAACTAGAGTCACAACTCCAACAGAGTGACTCTAGGAGCCTGTGGCAGGGATTAAGGACAATTACGGATTATAAAGCAACAACATCCGGTATGACGAACGCGGACGTGACTCTGGCAGACGAGCTGAACACTTTCTATGCTCGCTTAGAGGCTGCAGCTAAAGACGCTAGCGATGCTAATGCTAGCGGCGCTAACGGCGATGCTAATGCTAGCAGCGCTAATGGCTACAGACAGGAAGTCACTGCCAGCACCGGAAGTGCGTTCAACATCACAGACCATGACGTGAGGAGAGCCTTCAAGAGAGTGAACACCAGGAAAGCAGCAGGACCAGACGGCATCTCAGGCCATATTCTCAGAGCCTGCGCAGACCAGCTAGCACCTGTGTTCACTGAGATATTCAACATCTCTTTATCTCAGTCGGTGATCCCCACATGCTTCAAAGAGTCCATACATGCTTCAAAGAGTCCATTATTGTTCCTATCCCAAAGAAACCACATCCTGTTTCTCTCAATGACTATCGCCCTGTAGCCCTCACTTCAGTAGTGATGAAGTGCTTTGAACGCCTGGTCAGGGACTTCATAATTTCTTCACTACAGGACACACTGGACCCACTACAGTTTGCATACTGTCCAAACCGTTCCACAGACGATGCAATCTCACTCCCACCACAATCTCCTCCATACATCTCTCACTCACCTGGACACTCAGAGGGGGAATTATGTGAAAATGCTCTTCATCGACTAGAGCTCTGCATTTAATACCATAATTCCCTCCACACTCACCACCAAGCTGGAGCACCTGGGACTCAGCTCATCCATGTGTCAGTGGATCTCCAATTTTCTGACTGGCAGACCACAGGCAGTAAGGATGGGCAGACATGTCTCAGCCTCCATCACTCTCAGTACTGGAGCCCCCCAGGGTTGTGTTCTGAGCCCCCTGCTGTACTCTCTGTACACCTCTGACTGCGTGGCCACTACCAACTCCACCACCGTCATCAAGTTTGCTGACGACACTGTCGTGGTGGGCCTGATCACGAACAACGATGAGACGGCCTACCTGGAGGAGGTTGGAAATCTGGAGAACTGGTGCCAGAGAAACAATCTCCTCCTGAACATCAGCAAGACAAAGGAGCTGATAGTGGACTTCAGTACAAAGCAGGTGAGGAACTACCAGACCCCCATCATCAACAGGAGCCCAGTGGAGAGAGTGGACAGCTTCAGATACCTCGGTGTTCACATCACGCAGGACCTGTCATGGTCCTGTCACATCAACACCGTGGTAAAAAAGGCCCGGCAGCGTCTGTACCACCTCAGACGCTTGAGAGACTTTAGATTGCCCTTCAAGGTGCTCAGGAATTTCTACTCCTGCACCATAGAGAGCATCCTGACGGGAAACATCACGACCTGGTTTGGAAACAGCACCATGCAGGACAGACGAGCTCTACAGAGGGTGGTGCGATCAGCTGAGCGCATCATCCGCACCGAGCTCCCTGACCTGCACTCAATCTACACCAACCGGTGCTGGACCAAGGCCAGGAAGATAGTGAAGGACCTCAGCCACCCCAACAATGGACTGTTCACTCTGTTGTAGCTTCTTCCCGCAGGCGATAAGGTCTCTCAACCACACCACTATGCAAAACTAACACAATATTTTCACAATTTTTACAATCAATCAATCAATCAATCTTTATACATCCATGGACACTATGGACAATTCCACGCACATCACATTTACACTACATGTTTACGTTTACATTCTGGACCATTGCACAAAGACACTTTAATAACCATTGCACAAAGTCACTTTTTCTATGCATATTTGCACACCATTATAGTTCTATTTGTACAGTATATTTCTATTTTCAGTTTCTATTTTTAGTTCTATTTTTTCTAGTTAAATTTTTTATTTTTTTTATCATATTTCTTTTATTGATATTTATTACTTATTATAAGCTTTAATTCTCTTTTTAAGGTCACTGGCGGTCGTGTAAGCATTTCACTACATTTCGTACTGTGTATGACTGTGTATGTGACAAATAAAATTTGAATTTGAATTTGATATATTAAAATTTTACATCCTCAATGTCTTTTAGATCACTATAAATTCCCTAGGAAGAGTGTATTGAATTTCTTTGGGTGTGATTTGGCAGACAAAATAACTGTCTTCCTGTTGAGTTGAGCCCATGACATGCAATGTGGAATTTGTTTACCTCAATAAGCTGTCATTCGTGCAAGTGTGTATGAGCTATGCAGCAAAAGCTTATGTGAGTGTCCAGAGCCATGCCTGGGGTCCAGACTTCCTGCCATCCTAATGGCAGCAGATTTCACTGAACGTGAAATGTGTCAAAGTTTTTGAGCATGTTGATACCCTCAATTAGCCCAAAATGGTAAAAAAATTAAAAAAAAATCCTAGGAAAACCATAGGGCTCTTCACACACTATGATGACACAGTGCTGATGTCATAGTGCTTGGGCCCTAATAAGATACATGTATACAAAATGTCTGGTCTTTTGCCAGTTTCCCAGAGGCCTGGTGGTCTGATCTGTACTGGATCAAAATGTTTGTGGCAGCCAGATCAAAATAACATAGGATGGTGCGGACAGTCCATTTCCTTGTGCAGCTTGACATTGGATAGCGGCTGATCATGTGGTCCACTCCGCCCATAACAGGTATAGATGCGGTAACATGGCGCTTGTCTTTTGTTAACCATCTTGGGCAGATATCCTTAGGCTCTATTCCATGGATGGAAGGTGCCAAAAGACTTTTCCTGTTGTCCAGCCATTTTGTTATAGCAATCTCTGAGGGTTTCCTGACTATCATCTCTGATGCGCTTCTCTCCTGTTCATTGTCACTGGACATTTAAGCCTTACAGATCTAAAAAAGATGAAGATTCCTTTAAGCGATGCAGCACTTTGATAGAGGTAAAATTCTGGTCTAGGTATAGGTGGGATCCTCCTGGTAGTGACCCTGCCATGCAAACAACAGCATTTCAATCCCCACCCGCTTGTCTTGGAATGTGTTTTGACTCCTGTAGACTTTAAAATTAAGCACCAAACCACTGGGACTGGCAAACATGAAAGCCCTGCGACCTGTGAGCTTTGGTTTCCCAGGCTCACATTGGCGCAAAGGACACTGACCTGTAAAAGAAATCATTTGCTTATTTTTGCCAGCTTTGAGGGATCTTGATCAATTGAGGCAGACTTGTTGGTTTCTGTTTAAGAGAAACCTGACCTTCCAAAGAGCATCCTCTTTTTCTGGTCATCCAGGATGGCAGGGTCATTTAATGAACTGGCAAAGTTTAAAAAATCTGTCCCTGGTTATCACATTGGCAGTATTGGTCTTTCTGTAATGGCATTGTCCTTCCTGCCCAATACATACAGTATGAACCTTAAGGGATTTGAGGGCAAAGGTTAAAAATGGGATAAAGCGGGTGGATCGGAGGGTGTTGGTGGGGTAGAGTACAGTTCACCTCTCCCAAATAAAGCGGACAAGGAGTGGGGATAAATTATGTCAATGACACCTGATTTTCTTACAAATAATGCAAATTTCATTCAAAATATTATAAACACAGACCAATAATTTGCACTTTTTTTAATTATTTAATTGTGTGAAATGGCTAATAAAAATAGGTAATAAAAACGATTATGATGTGGAGGTGAATTGGTTTAGTCTTGACTTCTGGTCGTGAGTGACAGCTTTGGGGAAATCTGTTGATTGTCGAATCGTCGATTACAAAGTAAACACAGCTGTCAGGTGCTCAATTTAGGAAAAAAAAGAAAAGAAGATGAGGAGAAACGGGCAAAAGATAAAGGTATGCAACAATGTTCTCTCTGTATGATTAAGGTATTCATGTCATTATGTTAATTAGTGGTATAACGTCAACTCTTACTGTAGGTTTGTTAGACTTCTTGCTTATGATGCTTGCTATGCTTACCATGCTAAAAAAACACACACAATAAAAGCCTAATATAGAAACCATCACAGAAATTCTAATGGTTTCTATTAAATACCATTATGAAACCATTAACTTTTTCCAGTGAAATTATTACAAAATTCCTTATTCCACCCACCAATAGAATCCATCATATACCAGCAGACATTGTTATACTTACTATTAAAACCAATACAATTCCCGTTATAACCATTAAAACCAATACAATTTCTATTATTTTAGGGCAGGGTTCTATTGTTTTTTTAGCAATGTATACAACATGAGGTCTAATTAAATTTAACCACAAAATTATTCTTTGCAACAAAACTGTTGCAAGTACAGTACAGTTATTTATTTCCATTGGTTATGTTAATGTTGGCTATAGCCAATGTATTTACAATATATTTACAGTATACTGTACATAGCCAGTGTAATTTACATCTGTGTAGATAGTTTAAAAGACATTTTCCATTTGCTATAACTCTGCTATGTGACAAAGCATATAATTTGAGGCAGTAAATTAACCAAGGAGCTAATTGTTTCTCTAGATTAGATATTAGATTAATAAGCATGTTAGGGCATGTTTATTTAAATTTGCAATTTTTCAATTCTTTTGATGTCAATTTTAACTGTGTCCTGTTTCAGGGACTTCTAAAATATTTTTTATATTCTTAATAATTTAAAATATTTTTTCTTAAATAATATTTGTTGTACATAGTATATTTATTTAGGCTTTAAGTAGTTTATTTATTTTTTGCCAAAATTGGTCTGTTACAGAACAACATGTACTGTAGTATTATTACAATAAAACGTCTGGTGTGTACAAAATGTGAAGTTTTGTCAGGTTTTTTTTTTTCTGGTGGGTAGGTGGCTTGGGGCGCCAGGAGGGAGTCTCGCCCAGGGAGCAATTTAGTGTAGAACCGCCACTGTTGATAGGTGAAGCAATGCTTAAGAAGCTGTGAAGGACAAGCCAAAATCCATGTAGAAAAGTACAAGTATTTTTGAGTGAAGTAGACATAATAATAACCAATTCTGTTTATCTTACCAATTCTGTTTATGCGGTAGCCAACAATGATAATACAAAATCTGGTCTTTTATATTTCTGAGCAAAGTAACGTAAGATCTGGACAAATGTTTTAACTTTAAAATACATGACAGAGACAATAGTTCTTTATATAGTTATTGAACTACTCTACATGGAACTATGCTACTTAAAAAACACACACAGTCACACAAACAGTTCAGAGAGTAAAAGTTAATATAGTTCTAAGAAAGTCCCACATTCTAGTACTAGTTACTAGATCTGAGAAAGTCAAAAGAGCAAAACCTTGGGTTTACCTTGCTGCTTAGTTTAGATCACACATCAATTTTCAGCAAGATATGAAGCTTTGTTTGTTTACTTGCATTACGTTAAAGGTTCTTCTTGGTAATTCGCCCCCAGTGGAAGGGAATTGCGGCGTTGCTGATTAGTTGGCGCTATGCCATTGTGGTGAGGTCTTTTGGGGAAGCCCTCAGTGATGCGTTGTCTGGCATGAAATTTTAATAACTTAAATAAAACAAAATACAAATAATTTGTAAAGAAATTGTGTTAACAGACATTTTATTGTGTGTTTTTTTAGCATGGTAAGCATAGCAAGCATCATAAGCTAAATAACATTAAGAAAGCAGTATTTGGTGAAATCATTACAGCTTTCAAGTATTTTTCTTGTACCTGTCACTTCTTTTGATTTAGTGTTACAAACAGAACTGTCTCCACCTTGGTGCAAAACAACCACCTCATTGTAATTTAGATGTCTGCCATGTTTACACCATAGCTCCTGTCTCCCTGCTACCTTTCTACCTATATAAAAGAATGTGATATTTTGTGTCTGATAAAATACTCATGCAACTTTACAATGGATAACATTAATGTCTTTTAGCATATAGTATTTTAAGTGATGATAATATGGCGCTACATCTAATATTTATTTGCACAAGAAAAACTTGCAAAAGAAAAAACTACAGTTGTTTACAGACGAAACTGATTGCACTTGAAGCCCTGAATAAATCTAAAATTGTGCAACATTTTGCTGGTTCTTCTTGAAGTGCTTTCTTTTTGCGTGCCCTTTTCCTCGTTGCTCGTGAACTTGGTGTGTCTCAAAGTGTCATAAGCAGACTTGCATTAAGGCACAAAACTACCGGCAGAGTTCATGACAGACCCAAAAGTGGAACCCCATGGGTGACAGATCGCAACGATGACCAGTACCTAAGGACCTATGCACTCAGACATTGTTATGCAACTGCCACACAACTGCCGGCCTGTTAACGAATTATGAAGGGTACTAGGGTTTCCAGACAAACCATTCGCAACCGACTCCACTGCTTTGGCTTAAATGCCAGACGACCATTGATGACCTGGACAATGAAGCAGTGGTCTACCGTCCTGTTTGACAAATGATTGTCATCACCGTTGCTGGAGAAGGCGAGGTGAGCGATACGCTGAGGTTAACATGGTCCCCAGGGTTTGCTTTGGTGGAGAAGGTGCAACAGTCTGGGCAGGCATCTCCAGGCAGCGCAAAACAGATTTGGTTATTGTACATGGCTCAGTCACTGCACGTTCTTACCTCAGGGACATCATATAACCCATCATTATCTACCAATTCAGCCAGCGCACCGCCAACTTTCTGTTCATAGATGATAATGCTCCACCACATCATGGCAGAATTGTCACAGCTCGACTTCAGGAAGTAGGAGTGCCTCATATGGTGTGGCCATCAATGTCCCCTGACCTAAACCCCATAGAGTCTGGGACCAGCAGAGACTGGATGATCCTACCCCGCCCCCACGTGACGTAAAGAGTGGAACGCATTGCCTCAGAACAACATCATGAGGCTAGTGAGGAGCATGAGATGTCGCTGTCAAGCTGTCACTGCGGCAAATGGCGGAAACACCCGCTACTGACATTGTAAATTTTTGTCAATATCCCTAACGTATTGTCAGTAGTGTATACACACACACACAAATCCATATATATATACATTGCCGATTCATGCTTAAGTTGGTTAAGGTTAACACTAGTCATCTGTTGCTGACTTTGCTCCAGGCACAGAGAGATGGTCCTTTTTCCTCCCCTCTGATTGGATCTAGTGTCTCATTGCAGCATGATATCAGGATGCGATAACAGACAACCCGACACCTGAGTTTAACCCCTGCCTGTCTCATGACCCACATAAAGGCTGTAAGGGGGATTCTGCAGAATCTGGGATGTGACAGACTGATAGCTTACTATGGGGTAGCCTGTTTATTCCTACATGCGCCACTCATGTAGTCAACATCTGTGCGCACATGTACTGATTCTCACACACACACTACAGGTAATTTGGGAACACCAATTCACCTAATCTGCATGTCTGTGGGAGAAAAACGGAATACCCGGAGAAAACCCACCAAGCACAGAGAGAACATATAAACTACACACACACACAGACCCCTGGAGGGAATCAAACCCTCTGTCCTGGAGGTCCAAGGCCACAGTGCTAACCACTATGTCACCATGCTGACTAATCCATGATATGTATTTAAATTTCCAAAATAGATAAATATAAGTTATTTAGAGGTCCAGACCAATAAAACGTGATGATTAAATGCCGAATTCTCTGTGTGTGTGTGTGTGTGTGTGTAACTTACCTACATCCTCAACACCTTCATTGTAGTTCAGTTGTGCCTGGTGTCTATTACCAGTGCCGGCCTGTTGGGTTGTGAGACCTGTACAGTGAAACTTCGGATTGTGAGTAGCGCGGTTTGCGAGTGTTTCCAAGATGATCAAAGATCACAACTAAGCCAATGTTTTTTCTCTCTCTTGTGCTGTGGAATTGTGGGTAATCGTCTCCCCTGCTGGGTCTTAGTGCGTGTCTCTTACTGGTATAATTAAGATTCGTACATGCCTGTACTGTTTACTATAACACTGTGACCACGTGTGCGCGTGTAAAACATTTTATTTTGTGTTTGCAAGCGCGTGTGAACAGCACGTGTGTACTGTTTATTATAACACGTGTGTGCACGTGTAAAGCAAAAGAAAGTCTCATTAGAAGGTAAAAAAGTCTATTTTTCCACTCAGCCTTCTCACATTTGTCACCGTGCCAGTTCACACACTCTCTCTCTTGCCTTTAGCGTGTGTGTTTGTGAACTGGTACGGTGTCAAATTACACGCACGCACACACATAACGAGAGGCCAAAACACACACACACACAGCGCCTGCGCACATAAACAGAAACACTTATCTGTTGGGATTTATTAATTAAGTAATGTGCATATTAATTTGTTTTATTTTTACTTTATATTTTGTATTAATTATTTTATGTACATATATTTTTGGGCTGTGGAACGAATAATTTGAGTTTCCATTATTTCTTATGGGAACTTTGCTGAGCGAATTATGCTCATAATCCCAGGTTCCACTGTATGTTATTTCAGCTTCTGCAATTTAGAATATGTATAAAAAAATTTTTTGCTTAAACTAAATGCTAAAAGGAACCTCACACATATACACATTTGTTTATCATACTATTTGTGTTTAATATTTAATTTTTAAAAGAATTGTCATAATAAAATATCACACACCTAAACACACAAACCATCTGTATGAGCAAACTGTACCACATTGTTGTGACTTAAACAATGATAAGAAACAGATTATGCTCTGTTAATCCGTGGGCATTGTTTTCCATTTACATGGTGGACTAGTCATCCTGAACTGCTCGCGGTACAGTTAAATCTCCCACCGCCATCAGCTAGCATCCACGTAACATAGGAACACCCAATGACAAAGAACACTCACTCTCACAAGCATCACGCAAAGAAACATACATTTACAGTAAGTTCACTCTTTAATTCAGCAACCATACATACTGCTACCTTGCACAGACATTAACTACACAATTAGCCTTTATGCCTGCACTGTGTAAAATCGGCACTGAGACAGACAATATTGTGAGAGACAATACACAAATTAGTTAAATCCATATTACCATAAAAATTTAAATATCAGTAACTTTATTTTTGACAGGCTCCTTTTTGTCATGCAACTGCCTAATTAGGAATGAAACGTTAAAAAATGGTAAGGGCATATCTAAAATAAGACATTTTTGATCAAACTTGTTGATCATTACGGTACTCCAATTCTCCCAGTAAGCTGTGTTATGTATATTAGTATATTATATATTAGAAAATTTGTATATTGTGATTCTGTGAATGTATTAAAGGTTTTATGCTTTTCATTAGTGGTGCTTGCGAAGCGAAGCACTACTATTGTTTTTCTACTATTTCTACTCCTGCACCATAGAGAGCATCCTTATGGGAAACATCACGACCTGATGCGGAAACAGCACCATGCAGGACAGATGAGCTCTACAGAGGGTGGTGCGATCAGCTGAGCGCATCATCCGCACCGAGCTCCCTGATCTGCACTCAATCTACAGCAAGCGGTGCTGGACCAAGGCCAGGGAGATCGTGAAAGACCTCAGCCATCTCAACAATAGACTGTTCTCTCTGTTGCGGTCTGGAAAGCGATTCCGCTCCCTGAAGGCCAACACAGGGAGACTGAAGAGGAGCTTCTTCCCGCAGGCGATAAGGTCTCTCAACCACACCACCATGCAGAACTTATACCATCTTTTCAACATCCAGAATTGACTGGACATTCATGGACACTATGGACACATTCATGCACACCTACACTTACATATTTATGTTTTTATTTTCTGGACCATTGCACAAAACACTTTAATAAGTCACTTTAATAAGACACTTTTTTGGCATATTTGCACATCCTCAGGCTTTTTTTTTTTTTTTTTTTTACACTAAATTTTTAAAATTTATTTATCTATATTTTCTATATTGTGAATGTTCTTATTTGTACAGTATATTTCTATTTTTATCCTAGTTACATTTATATTCTATTGTATTTCTTTTTATTCATATTTATTTCCTATCTATAGGCTTTAATTTTCTGTTTAAGGTCCCTGGCAGTCGTATAAGTATTTCAGTGCATATCGTACTGTGTATGACTGTGTATGTGACAAATAAAATTTGAATTCTGAATTTGAATTTTGTCAGGGAATACCCCTATCCCATGCTGGTTTCCTTAGCTCCTGTTCTGTTCAGTTCCAGTTCTGTTTTTGTTTGGTAAAAGTAATGATGTGTTTAACCTGTGTCTCTGTGTCATGCCGTTTACCTCAGTTCCTGTTTGGTAGAAGTACTGTTCTGTTCGGTTAAACTTTTGTGTATTACCAGTGTTTTCTGCGTCATGCCGATTACCTTAGTTCCTGTCTTAGTCGTCAGTCGTATTACTGCCGGTTTGGTTTCAGTATAGTTTTATCGTTGTTTCTTTCATTGTTCCACATTTTGAGTTTGTTTTTTTGTGTCCTATTTTTATTATTAAAGGCTTTCCACAAATTCACCTCTGTGAATATGCTTTGCCTATATGAATATTTTGGGGGTGGTGGGGGGATGTGACTGTGATGCCGGGGCAAGCGGACTTTGTGGGCAGTCAGCTTGCCATCCGGCGGAACAACATGGAGTGTGCAAGTGCGAGTGGAGCAACATCCACGCATCGAGAGAGAGAGACTGGAGATGGTGAGTGATACGATGCGTGCCCCCAAGGACACAGGACGACGGAGCTCAGGGTGACATGTCTCCCCGCACCAACCAAGAGGAATGGACCAAAATGTTTATACAAGGCGGTGACCAGGGTAAGGAGAAACCCCAGTCTGTGTGTCATCAGAGGGTGGAAAGCTAGGAGTATCAACGGCGGTGGTTAGAACTCCAACAGGTAGCAGGTTAGCTCATCAAGCAGATCAACGTGTGACGGGCAACAAATGATCTGAACCGCATGCAAACCCTGCTGTAGGTGGGTGCACTACTACAGAATCAGCTCGCCCAACTCGACATAGGGACAGGTGCCACAAAGTGGCAATAGCTTGCCCAGCTCGACATAGAAACAAGGGCCAGCACCCAGACCCCTGTTATCCTCAGTGGAGGCCCAAACACCCCAGTTATCCTCAGTGGAGGCTCAGACTCTTCAGTTATCCTCAATGGAGGCCCAGACTATCCAGCTAGCTTCAGTGGAGGCCCAGCCAAGCCAGAGAGCCTCAGTGGAGGTCCAGGCCAGCCAGAGTGCCTCAGTGGAGGCCCAGCCAAGCCAGAGTCGCGCGTTAAATAACTCGTTAATTCATCTGGTCAAAACGCTTTTTTTATATAAAAAAACTGAATAATAAAAAAAAAAACTTAAAATGTGTATAATGGTTGCAAATGTTCATGACAAGCATGCGAACTACCCTGTTATTTACAACAGCTGTTTACTTTTTGAATTAGAAACATAACAACGCTTCTGTAGCTAACTAACTACATCATCAACCAACGTCCATGGTTGCTATGGGTTACTAGACGCGGGCGCTGACCCGCTGTCTGCGTGCTTTAACTGTATGTGCTGTAACGTAGTCAGAATGCTGAAATGCATGCTTATGAAATGATTACATTTGTGCACACAGTATAACGACTGCAGTAACAAAAATAAGTAAGCAAGTAGATTAAATCATGATTGAGAAATAACCAACTATTGGCACAAGTTGGATACCAAATTATGCAGCGTTGAGCTCCGCTGCTCCAAATTAAGCACAAGCCTCAGCTTGGGAGCTCATGACAGAGCGACATGCACTCCTGACACAGACAAAGAACTGACTGACTGACTGATTTCAACTAATATTCAAACTTTCAAATGTTTTCTTTCCGGATGGCACAGGCACATTACAGGGCTAAATTTGGTTGCATAGAATTATAAATGCATGACTTTGTGTACACTGCCCTGATGTGGATGACAAAGTACACATCTCTGATTATATACTAAATGTCACAAGGTGCTATTGTTACTTAGCATGAAAAGGAAGTAAAACTGGAAAACAATATTTTGTTGAATAAAAAACATATTTCAATGGGAAAAAATTACACCATATGAAATAACTCAGATGATTTTGTTTATTTAAACCCTAAAATGTGTTAAAATCCCTCATTTACAAATAGAAAGAGTTACAAAAACAGAACATGGCAATAATAACACAAGAAAAGGAAGAAACTGTAATAGGCATCAGAAAATGAGTTGTTGAAACGTTTAAAGATAAAACGTAAAAGATATGTGGGTCACTCCTTGAAAACCACAGCCATATAAATGTATATAATTTTTTGTCAATAAAATTCAATATCGCAGCTAATACTGATTATAAAATAATGATTAATGTAAAGTGTTGCACCTTGTGATATACAGAAGATAATTTTAGTACCATCCTGTTTCTAATTACCAGAAAAGCATTTTCTAAACTCTTTCATCAATTAATGTTGGAAATGGTAACATTCCACATGGTACTTAATAAAATCCTTATTCTTGTTTTAATTTCTATTCCTTCTTCTAATAAGTTTTCTTATTTTATTATAGAGGCTAATTAATAGTTTTTTTTTTGGAGTAACAGTCTGTTTTGGGTGCCAGTCATTGTGGATGTCACCGCAGATGTGTGCATGGGTTACGTTTAAACCATGTTTTGATAAAAACAAGGTTTCCATTAGTAACAACTTTGTTAGCCATTCAGTCAAATAAACACAATTTAATACAACAGTTAGTTCCAACTGAGTAATCTGACTGGATAAAAGTCATCCCAGGAGTAGTGATAATGAACGTTAGCAGCACTGGGACATTAAACTATATAGTATCTACACTGACTGTCGTTCGCAGCATGGGTGAAAGAAATGATTTCATCATTTCCTTAATTCTAATAATAATTTCCATTTCCTTACTTTAGTGTGTATTTCTCAAGAGATCTTATCGCCCTCTTGTAATAAACATTCCAAATGGTAGGCTTTTAACAATGTTTAAGTAAGTTAGCTCATACTGTTACTTGGGTATGTTGAAGTAAATAAGAATTGAGACTCAAGCGTGAAATCAGGAAATTAATAGAAGCGTTCGGGTGACTGGAGACATAAAATCCTGCTTACTTTCAAAAAGTCCTGGTATAAATTAAGTACTGCAAACATATGCAGGGCTAATAAAAAAATTCTACACTGATCAGGAAAAAAAGGCCCATGATGCACACAAGCATGACACACAGCCCAGTCTGGCGATTTCAATTGTTCCCACTGATATGCCTAGTAAGATGAGGGAGAGCTATTTCAATAGACTGTGTTTAGCTTTAGTCACTATTGAAAGGTTTTGGGCTAATTCATGTGTGAAAATGATTCTTCGTACTCCCAGAACTACAATTTGAGTGCTGGAATATCCCATCTGAGAAGAAAGGGAAAAAAAAATCAATTGATACCTGGTTAACCTGGTCATTTAGCATATTTAGCCAGTCATCTGACTTCTGAATTTTATTGCCACATAACCTTGTTGACCCTAAACTCTATCCAATAAACTACAATCTTTATGCTTATGTGTTTTTTTTTTTTTTTTTTAGATTAGCCTCATTAATTAGTGGTTTTCTTATTAACTGTTTATTCCCAAACCTGAGAGTTATCATTGCACTGTATGTGAAAACGCTCTTACTTCACTATTAAACATTTCTGTAATTGCTGTAATGCATCAAATTTCCACTTACAGTACGATCATTCATGATTTTTTAAAGTTCTTAAAACATTTCATTTTCCTTGCATAAAACATTCTTTAAAGGTAGTTGAACCATTTAACAAGGTTGTACATTCAAATAAAAAAAGAAAATAGGTTGGTGTTAAAAACAAAGAAACAAAAAAATCCTTCATGCTTAAAAAGTAGTTAGAATTAATTAGCCCAACAAGCTGTATTATAATTTAAAGCAAGAATATACATTCCTCAGTCGTTAGTCGCAAGATGGCAATATTCTTCTTTACATTTACACAAACACAATACGATAACAAATTTATGTCTCGTCAAGTGAAATAAAAAAAGAGATTTAATGTACAGTAAAACAAGCCAGTGCTAGTGGTTCTTTATGCATTAACCACTTAAATGATTCATGTCCTGTAAAAGATTGCAAACTACTGGCCACACTGCTTTTATGTTGAGGCTGCCTTTGTGGGAATGATCTCATCTATAACCTGAGTGAGAATCTCATCGATGACCTCGCAATCGTAATTCACCTGCTGCAGGTCCAGGGCAGGGATGAAGGTAAGCAGGAGTTGCGCCACTCTTTGTCGGAGTTCTCTTAATCTAGACCTAAAAGGAAGAGAAACGTTGAGTTACTGTATTACATGTCAGTACCATGACTATCAGTACGATAATTTACAGGTTTAGATCAATCGGAATTCCACAAACAAATTACAAAAATACTGAACCTGTTCTACAACAAAGATCTTACTTGTCTGTCTCCAAGTTGTTGTTTTCTTGTCCATTCTCTGGTCTGTCCTGTGTCTCATGCTGCTGTGAATGTGAGTCTCTTCCTCTTCCTGAATTTGGGGCTTCTGCTGAAGTTGCTGTACTTTCTTCATAGGAGGAGGGAAAATCTGTCTGGACCTCTCGATCTTCTACACTAACATTCACCTTTTCAATTTCACTCTTTATCTCCTCCAACTCTTTCCGTAGGCTCTCACAGCAGGTCAACAAAGTGCTCTTCTCATTTTCTAGACTACCTACCTGTGTGTGCAAGCAGAGAACACAATATATTAAATGTTAATTTACTAGTTTATTTTGACATATACAAGTGGACAAAAGAAATGTTGCATATGACATGTCTTGGTATCAAAATTAAAGGAAACATTTTGATTTTTAGATGCAAAGCAAGCAGAGGTCACCAGATGGTTTGGAGTTGCCAGAAATACCATTTACAGATTATGGAACAGATTCGAAGCACTGATTCCACTGCTGATCACCCTACTGGAAGGCTAAGAGTGTCAATTCCAATACAAGACAGAATAATTTGATGTTGTCACTTGTGAAATCGTACAAAGACTCCTGCCACTACTGCCGCTGGTATTCCAAGGTTGCACATGATAAATAGATGGATTATTTAACAACATTAATCTGCAGCTGGACTTGCAGGACATGCAGCATAGTGGGTTGGTTGTCGGTTGGTTTTTGTATTTTAAACGTTGTCAGGTACTTCACTTCCTACAGTGCACCTCCATCACGTGGTCTGATTGTCATCACCTGTAGCTTGTTTAGCCGTGGGCTAAACGTGCGAAACGTTCGTTAGCAATGTTTATTAGTCAAGTCTTTGCTAGTTAAAGTATTTTTTTTTGTCATGTTATAGTTTTTGTTTTGGTTTGTTTGTTGAACCGTGGTTCTTAAAGTGTGGGGCGCGCCCCACTAGTGGGGAATACAAACATGACAGGTGGGGCGCAATGAACAGGAGGAAATTAGTGGAAAATAATAGGAAAGTACCTATTCTAATTCATGCTTTTCTTTATTGACAATGAAGATAGGACACTCGAAACCAAACAATTAAAATAACATCAGAGAAAAAGTGGAACCATAGTGCAGCAAGAACGGTTTAACGTCGGCATGTTAATTGCAGAGGAACAATATATGAGGAAACATTTGGTATTATATATGTAATTTAGTTTATTCCAATGTGTATGCTGATGTTTCTATATTTTTGTTAAAAATACAGTAATGCAGTACTAGTCTGGCATTTCTAGTTTCCAGTGTGGCAACAAAGTTGCTTTTTAATCCTTCAGGCGCTGAACAAAAGGAAAGATCCATATCGTTCTACGCTATTTGTTGCTGTGCGGCATTTTGCGATGATCCCTTAATCATTTGTTGCGCCGTAGAGAATAATGGTGTTTATGCGTTTAAACATGTATAATTTAAGGTGGATGTAGCTGAAAGACAATGTAGAGTGGAAATATACACACACGTAAAGGATCATTAGGAACACCTGTTCAATTTCTCATTAATGCAATTATCTAATCAATCAATCACATGGCAGTTGCATCAATGCATGTAGGGGTGTGGTCCTGGTCAAGACAATCTCCTAAACTACAAACTGAATGTCAGAATGGGAAAGTAAGGTGATTTAAGCAATTTTAAGCGTGGCATGGTTGTTGGTGCCAGACGGGCCGGTCTGAGTATTTCACAATCTGCTCAGTTAGGCCTTGTTCACACGGGCGTTAAGTTTTTGGATAAACGAGCTTGCTCTAAACGTCCTAGACGTTTATGTTGCATTTTGTAGTGACGCTTGATTGACTTCTACACCGGCGTTCGTTTGTCTCTGTCTAACGTCAGCCTGCAGCCCAGATTGTAGTTTATGTGTTAACCTGTGGGGGGCAGTGTGTCGGGAATTGGATATGAAAGCCCGCCGCTACTGGGTTCACTCTCTGACTGCACAACGTCAGATTAAAGGAAGTCTTTTTTGTGGTTTATGAAGAAATGAAAATCTCTGCGTAAGTTTTTCAACAATAAATTTTTTTTATTTTGCCTTTTTTCCGCATTTCCCTCTATATAGCATGTAGGATCAAGGGATATATCCGGTCCTCCGAAGCGTAAAATGAACGCGCAGAAAACGAACTAGAAACGGTTTTCTTGCGTTCGTTGGGTTTTGAACGCCAAGAAAAAGCTGCATGCAACGTTTTTTTAATGCCGTATAAACGTGCAGCCGGACAAACGCACGTCACCAAAGCCCGTGTGAACACTCTCATTGACTCCTATGTGTAGAAAACACTCGCCGCTTGATCCGCGATTACCGGACGCTACAAATGCAAAAAAAACGCTCGATTTTAACGCCCGTGTGAACAAGGCCTTACTGGGATTTTTACGCACAACCATTTCTAGGGTTTACAGTACAAAGAATGGTGTGAAAAGGGAAAAACATCCAGTATGCGGCAGTCCTGTGGGCGAAAATGCCTTGTTGATGCTAGAGGTCAGAGGAGAATGGGCCGACTGATTTAAGCTGATAGAAGAGCAACTTTGACTGAAATAACCACCCAAGGTATGCAGAAAAGCATTTGTGAGGCCACAACATGCACAACCTTGAGGCGGATGGGCTACAACAGCAGAAGTACCACTCATCTCCACATTCAGCTGATTCAGCACTATCAACCTAATCAACCAAAAAGCCAGTCTAAGGAAAACATGATGAAGCCTGTGTTGTGCTTGGATTTATGGTGGGGATGGTGGGGGCAGAGGAGAGACCCGTGTGTGTTTTGTGTCTTAAACCGCTGGCAGCAGACAGCATGAGACCCAACAAAGTAAGAAGACACTTAGAGACAACACACCCCAGTCACGTTAATAAGCCTCTCGACTTCTTTGAAAGAAAGCTCTAGATAAGTGACAATGTAAGCCTGTTATAACAATTGCACGTGTATTTTATCTGTTTTGAACTTGGTGTTATTTGATCTTATTGGTTTAGAAATTGATATTTCAATAAATAGTAAACTTGGTCGATTTCGTCATCATTTTGTTGGGCTTGAAAAGTGGGGAATAAAAGAAAATGTTTGAGAACCACTGGTTTAAAATGAATTAAAGTCTTCACATCTGCAAATATGCCAAGCCATAATCCCTTATACAGCTAAATAAGCTACAGATGAAGACAATCAGGCCATGTGACAGAGATGCACACTGGGAAATTAAGTCACTGACATACTCCCTTGGCACAAAAAGTACTTTCCAGGGGTTTTCCCTGACATAATATCAATACATTTTGATTTTCTGAAGCTGATGGACACACAATTTGTAAGAAATGTATATGTGCAAGGTAACTTGCATTAGTGCATGAGAATATTTGGTTTAATCATGTTGCCAATTCACTGAGCCTAGAATAGAAAACAATTTCTTACTTCTTTTATCCACCCACCTTTTCCTTCAGCTCTTCTTGCTCCTTGTTTCTCTGGTCCAGTTCTCTTAACAGACTGTCAATCTGACAAGCTAACTCATCGTCACACTCTAATGAAGCCTCCTGGCCTTTTCTCTCCCACACTGCTTTCTCCACCTTCAGCTCACTGAGCTGATCTTTGAGCTGTTTTATCTCCTCTTTGGCCTGCAAGTATAGCACTTTGTAGTCTTCTGCCTCCTCGGGGTTGGTCTGTGTGCTGTGGTGGCTGTGCTCCTTTTTCAGTGTGCTTTGTTTAAGCTCCTGCAATTGGCTCCTCAGCTCCTCCACTTGTGAGCTGAGAAGAAGCTGCTGAGAGCGGCTCTCATCTCGCTCCTTTGTTGCCACCTCCAGCAGTTCCAGCAGCCTGTCCTGTTGCTGCTGGGCTTCTAATACATTAAGAACAGAGTCTTCCAGTTTTGCTGAAGACTGATAACCTGGGTTAATTTCATCTGAGATGTCCCAATGGCTTAGCTCTTCTTCTGATTTTAGTGCACTTATAGTCTTGTTTTTGTCTTGGTTTTCGACCTCTGGACTTTGTACATTCTTTTGATGGAGTCTTGTTTCTGCATTAATAGAATTCTGTTCTTTGCGTGTACTGCTATGAATGCTATTGCTTTCTCCATCTTGGCCTGTTTCTGAATACTCCTCTTCCTGTTTCACGATTGGGTTTTGATGGGTCTGGGTTCCGATGCTGCTGTTGGAGGACAAAGCTGCTGCTGTTGTCTCCATGGACACAGCACTATTACTGTCAGCTCGCGCCATTTGTTTTCCCAACTCCTCCTTACTCTCCACACACTCTGACTTTACCTTATTAATGTCAAATATTTCTGTTGCTGACTTAGGTGCGTTGAGGACCTTAACGAACATAATGTCATCATCCTCAATTGGTGCTGGATCACCACCACCCTCAGGCCTGAATATGACTGGTGAGGAACAGACCTCAGGTGAGTTTGTGGATGATGATGGACTGCCTTGTGTGTTGCTTCCAAATATGTCTCTTGTTCTGGCTCGTTTTATCTCTCCATTCTCTTGGATTGGCCCCAGAGATCTCTTCCTGAAATAAGAGAGGAATTTAATTATTCAGGTGCTTTTAATGTCATGTTACTGTAAATAGAGATAGGCAGCTGAAACAGAGAGGACAATTACCCTGTTGAAGTAGTAGCTAGAGATCTGACATGACTAATAACTGGAACATCAGGAGATCTGGAGCCTGTAGAGGTAAGGATAGATTGACACAAGTAACAACAATACCCAATAAATTAAGACACATACTGTATGAACACACGCAGGAAAATAAGTCTCCTACCTGCACGTCTGTGAAGATTGGAATTGTGGGGGGAGCCAGGTGTTCCTTGGGCGGGGCTCTGTTCAGACATTGTGTTAGATTTTATCAGCAGTTTCTATACTTTTAAGCACATACCTTATTGTGGGTGAGGTAATTCAGTTTTAGTATATCTCCTCCCAACATCTAGCATTGTCTCAGACTTTTACTTGTCTCTCTATATACTTGAAACTTTTGGCAACCTAAAGGCTGCCTTCCCACAGCTTTGCATAATGTTTAACTGTAAGTCTCTTAAAATGTTTAGCTGTAAGTCCATAATGTTTGTAAACACATAAACATTGTAAATGCTTTGTAATTTCACTTGGACTCTCCCTTTTAAAGTTATAAGAGTTCTCACTGCATTTTGGTGCAACTACCATGGAGTGTGCTAAAAGGTTTCTAAAATGTGGGTTATTGGGTAATGCAAATGTTCTCTTACACTACACTTGCGCGCTAGGTCCTCTTTCAATTTCGCGTTTTCTTTGGCCAGAGCTAAGATAACCTCCTTCCCTGCCCCTTTCTCCTCCTGCTCCTTCTGAAACAGACACAGCACAACTCAGATTGATGTACAATCACCACAGTCAATATAAAATAAAAAAAAATCAGTAATAATGTGTAGAAAACATATTAATGTACTGACATACAGCATATGATTATTACATAATTTATTATAATGACCAGTAGCAAGCAAGGGAAAAATTCGGTAACATATACATTTTTGTGTGCAATTCTTGGTTCATCACACTAACTTCAAAATCAATTAAAAATTAATTTTAAATGTATATACTGTTTAATTGCATTTCATGTGATAAAATGTTGAAGTTCCTCTATCCAAGATATGCAATGATTTCCTTTAAGCAGTTGATATTGAGATGTGTCTGCTACTTTAAAGTCTTCATAACAACTCTAATCTGAGGTGCTGTTAATAGGTGTTTTTGAGGCTGGTAACTTTAAATGAACTTCTCCTCTGCAGCAGAGGTAAGTTTTGATCTTGCTTTCCTAGAAGGGTCTTCAAAAGACAGTTTCATCATGGTGCTAAAAGAGATTTGCAAATACACTTGACAATACCACTCTTGCAAGAACTATTCCAGAACCGCTGACCTTAATGTCTTAAAATAACTGACTGCTGTTGTTGTTAACATAGAGGTGCTATCAATACGCAGGAGGATCCTGGATCTTCTGTGAGACATGAGATGTACAAAATGCCTTTAAAGCAGACTTCAAGCACAGTACGCTGATAAGACTTTTAGTCAGAGTAAAAAGTAAAAACATTTGAATGGTGCAAACATTTTAAAGAAGGCTGTACGCCTCAAAAGTCAGATACCAATTAAGTGTTTTTCTGGATCTCTACTGGAAGAGAATTAACAATTTAGCCAGAATGGACATTACCTGTCTGTTCCTCTCCATCTGCAACTTCTGATTTCGCTCACTGTTTCAAAACACATATATAAGATTATATATAAAATATCACTTTTTTATCATTTAAAGAAACATTTTGTGTAAATAATGATTTAGTACTCACTGCTGTTTGTAGGTTTTCTGGTATCTGGGTTCTTCATCATCAGAATCCTCAGGCTCTTCCTCAACTAAACAACTCCTGAGAAAATTAAATTCTAACATGAGTCAACTGACACCAGAGTTTGGAGGAGAGCTATGGAGATTTAAGCTCATTCAGCCACAAGAACCCAAAGATGTTTAGTATGATTGGGTCAAGGCTTGCTGCAGGCCAACCATGTCTTTATGGACCTTGATTTGCGCATGGGGGAACAGGTTACATTTACATCTCATCCAGGGCAACTTACATTTTTTTAAATCTCATTATACTTGGTGATTGTGGGATTTGAACCTGGAACCTTCCAAACCGTAGTCCAATGCCTTAATCACTGAGCTAGGTCTAGAATTCTTAGCTCCAGATGAGACAAATCCTAATTCTACAGTATACAAAGACATTTTAGACAACTCTCTAATTCTATCTTTGTGCCAATATTTTGAACAACATCCATGTACAGTTACAATTTTTGGAACAAATTTTTTTTTTTGGCATTTGGGCCCACCACACTGAATCTGAGGTCTATGCAAGTGAGAAAAACCGTCATTAGGCTTAATTAAAATAAATAAATAAATAAATAAATAAATAAATAAATAAACAAACATGAGGGACATAGCATTGGGGGCGTCCAAAACACCAGTTTGAAACATTCTTAAAAAAGAATGAATTAGCTGCAACAGCAAAAGGCCTGGAGGACCATGGAAGAAAACTAAAGTAGATGACAGCAGAATTTTGTACTTGTTGAAAAATAACCCTTTCACAACAGCCAAGGCAAGAACACTCTTGAAGAGGTATGTGTGTCATTGTCAAGGTAAACAGTTAAGAGACAACTTAATGAAGTATATACAGACGCTTCACAACAAACACCTGCAGTACATGCGTGGCAAAGCTTGAGGAAGGAGACGCAGCATTTAGTCATGTCTATGGGTTTCAGACTTCAGACAGTGATTGACTGCAAAGGATTTTCATCCAAATATCAAAGGCAATCCTTGTGTTTGTAATTGTTAGCTTGTTCCGTATTTATGAGCCCCCACAAAATGAGGGGTGTGTGTATGAAAATCTTTGTATGAAAAGGACATTTTTGAATGGTTAATGCTATGCTTTGGTCAAACCCCTTGAATTAAACTAAACATGGTGGTACACAGTAAGCAAACGGCAAAAAACATTAGTTTGTTCCAAAATATATGAGCCTGACTGTGTGACTGTGACAGCCAGGTGTCCAAACAGACACAGACACAAAGGAATACTCTGATTGACACAGAAATCCACAAATACACATACAGACTTAAGCACACCTGAACTGCGGGTCAGGGTTCAAATTGCACTGCCACTTATCCGGAAGCATTGCAGTATCGATGCCATCAGGAAGTTTTCGCCACTTTAGACAATCGTCACACTGCACCCAGTTTTGATCTGGTCGCTTCCTGCAAGAGTGTGCACACACACACACACACACACACACACACACACACACACACACACACACACACACAAATGTTAGGATTTAACTCGCACCTCATCAATGTTTTCTTCAGTCTTTTACTGCCATGTTTAAATGAGACTGTGCTTAAGGTTACAAAGCTGTTACTCGTTGACAGGAGTCGTCCTTATTATGGTCTTTTACTGATGTAATGTACCTCATAGTTTGATACAGTATGTTGTGCATTCTGAGACATTTTCTGTTCAACAAGATTGTAAGAAGTTGTTATTTGAGTTACTGTAGACTATCTGTAAGCTCAGACCTGTTCAGAACATCTTGTTTCTCCTCTCTTACCAGCAAGGTATTTTCACATAGTAGTTATTAGTAATCATATAATAATACAATAATCAGTACAATTAAAGACGACTGAATTGTTTATTTCATTATAGTAGAACTAAACACATGAAACAATGAAATGCTTACACTTGATCAACTAAACAAACCAATAGAAATATTTTGATAATCTGATCATTGATTGAGCATTCTGTAAGTTAAATTTCTTTGGCACAATTAATGACACTTAAGATTATTTAAATATATTCCAAATAATAAAAAATCTTTGACAACAATTTTTTCTATATATATATATATATATATATATATGGAGAGAGAGAGAGAGAGAGAGACAAAAATTTTTTTTTATTAATTATACACACTTCGGGAAAAGAAAACATGTATAAATATTAATGGTTATTGTTATATATTGATATATATGATAATATCCTAATAATATACAAAAACTATTAATACTGCATTAATATGATATACATCATACTAGTTTTCTTTTGTGAATACATTAATTATATATGGGCTACCAAAGTACAATTGTGTTTGTGAATGTCGGTTTTACTCACACAATATCTTCAACAGGTAGACTGCTACTCTTGTTTTTTCTAAAGCGCATTTCCTTCCAATATTCCTCCAGCTTAATACTTACATTTTGTATGGTTTTTCTGCACAAACATACAAAATACACAAACCGTTAATATAAACTTCAACATAGGCAGGTACATCTCAATAAAATAGAATTAGAATAGAAAAAGTTGATTTATTTCAGTAAATCAATTACAAAAGTGAAACTCGTATATTATATACATACATTGCACACAGATTGATACATTTCAAGTATATACAGTATTTCTTTGAATTTTGATGATTATGGCTTACAGATAATGAAAACCCAAAATTTAGTATCTCAGTATGTTGTGAAAAAGTTCACTCTAATTAGCTAATTAACGCTAAACACTTGCAAATGTCTCTTAGACTGGTTTAGTAGGCTGGCTGTTCACAGAGTGCTGAATAGGAGGAAAAATTGTTGTAGAAAAAGGTGCACAAGCAACAGGGTAAACCGCAGCCTTGAGAGGATTGTGAAATGAAGTCCGTTCAAGAATTTGGGGGATATTCACAAGTCAGTGCTTCAAGAGCCACCAGCATAAGGGCTACAACTGTCTAGCCACTCCTGGAAATGAAGGTCAGTGAGCCATCTACCAGGACGTTTTAGAGCACTTTATGCTTCCCTTTGCTAACCAGCTTCATGGAAATGATGATTTCATTTTCCATAAGGATTTGGCACCTGCCAAAAATACTAATACCTGGTTTAAGTACCATAATTTCCCCTTTGCTTGATTGGCCAGCGAACTCGCCCGACCCAAATGCCATACAGAATCGATGGGGTATGGTGAAGAGGAAGGTGCGAGACCAGACCTAACAATGCAGAAGAGTTAAAGGCTGCTATCAGAGCAAGCTGGGCTTCCGTAACACCTCAGCAGTGCCACAGACTGATTGCCTCCATGCCACGCAACACTGCTGAAGTTATTAATGCAAAGTGAGACCCAACCAAATATTGAGTACTGTACATGTTCATACTTTTCAGTAGTCCAACATTTCTGTGTTAAAAATCTTTTTTTTTATTGATCTTAAGTATTATTAAAATTTATCATTAGCTGAAAGGCAATCACCAAAATTAAAAGAAATAAACACTTAAAATATAGTAGTCTGTGTCTAATGAATGTATATATGAGTTTCACATTATTAATCGAATTACTGAAATAAATCAACTTTTAGATGATATTCTAATTTTAATCCATCAGGTCATGTGGCCAATATGCCACCAAAAGATTTGCCTGTGTATTCCAATACCACGAAGAGCCACTGTAGCACAAATTGCTAAAAAAGTTAAGGCTGGCTCTGACAGAAAGGTATTATGGTCCATTACAGCTGCGTACAGGGCTAGATAGCTGCAGACCAGTCACGGTACCCATACTAACCCCTGTATACCACCAAAAGCATATACAATAGGCAGGTGAGCATCATAACTGGACCACAGAGAATTGGAAGAAGGTGGTCTGGTCTGATGGATCACGCTTTCTTTTACATTATTTGGATGGCCGCCTGCGTGTGTGTATATACAGTGTGTGTATATATATATATATATATATATATTTACACACACACATATATATGAAACTTATGTTCATTTTACTTTACCCACATATCACTCCAAACAGGGTAATACACCCTACCACAAAGTAAACATTTCCCAGGTAAGGATTAAGGAGAATGATACAATTCACAATGTTGATGCCCAGATTTCCCTAGATCACAATGTTATTAAGCATCTTTAAGATGTGCTAGACAAAAGAGTCAGATCCAAAAAGGACCCATTTCAAAACGGGTCTCAAAAAAGTTGGGTCGGGGGCAACAAAGGGCTGAAAGTGCAAGACATTTTAAAAAGATTTAGGTGGGAGAACATCTAGCATTGGGTCTGTAACATGATAGTTATAAATGGTCACTCACAAGTAAAGATGGGCAGAGCCTTTGAATCTGTGAAAGTGTGCGGTAAAAGATTGTGGAATACTTTAAAAACAATGTTCTGAATTGGCCTGCTGGCAGTCAGGATCTTTCACCAATGTAGAACATCTGGCGCATCATTAAAAGAAAAATACATCAAAAATGACCACAAACAAGGCTGGAAACATTATTAGGCAAGAATGGGACCAAATTCCAACACCAAAACTCCAGAAACTCATAACCTCAATGCCCAGACCTCTTCAAACTGTTTTAAAAAGAAGAGGACCTGGTACACCATGAGAAAAAAAATAAAAAATCTAAATTTTTTCCATTTAAACATTTGTTATGTTCTTTATGTTTTATTGTGAATAAAATATTGTCTTATGTATAGTTCTTATTTTATTTAAATTGAAATTATGTCCCAACGTTTCCGGAATTCAGGTTGTATTTTAGCAACACGAAATGCAATATGTAGGCAATTAATTGTGGAGAATGACAATGGATGAAAAGGTCAAATCAGTGCACTTTTTTACATGTTCTGATATTTGCACTTTTTCATAATGCTTCATACAATACTGACCATGATACTATTCTATCCACTAACTTTGTAATTCACCTGGCATCACTACAAAAGCAAATGAGATCCATAAATCATCTAAAAAATGCAATCTCATCTCACTAAAACACAGCGTTCCATATTGCTATGATATTGTAAGGTACAAAATAGTTTGCTATGGTTTGACCAAATTAAATTTCAGAGCCTAGAGAATCTTACAAAATCTTTTTATTTTTTTGTGCCTTATGTCTTACTCATGACGAGTAATTTCCCCAAGCACCAACGTGAGTGAGTTTACTTCCATATGTGAAAAGCTGTTAGTTATCGCTTGTATAGAATCTAATTCCGTCTTTTTCCACACTATGGTGGTGTCATATTCTGGAATCTGGAAATTATTAGTCTTTCCTCTGTGTACATAAATAACTGATACATAAATATTGTTGCCCTTTTCACATGGAACAAGATATTCAATTTGATAGTGGTATTATTACGAGACACACCTGTACTCCTCTGTGTTATCAAAGTCCTGCTTGTTGTGCATTGGACTGAGGTAGTTGCATTCTATTACCCCGATAACTCCCACTCCTGTGTCGTTGCCCTGGTAACAGAAAAAAACAATAACTATAACTCTTTTGTGCCTAAGCAAATACAGTAGATTTTGCTTAGTTTTAGTCCAAATTTAAAAGTTTCTTTCATGAAATAACCCTAGAACCTAGACTGACCTATGCATAATGGGCAGCATTGGGTATCATAACAGTGACCCTGGGCTTCTGGCTGGTTCCTTAGCTTGGGAAACTATCATATTTCAATGTTCCGTATTTCATGTCATGACGCATGCCCCTTGCGTCCTTGTTGATGTCTTCCAGGTTCTACAGTTAAATGTGCTAAAACACAGGCTTAAGCAGCAGTCACAAAAACCTATACGAATGGCTGCTAACACAATACGAAAGATTTTTTAAGAATTTCCTACAGTCTTTTTAAGTCGACCTTATAAGAATCCAGTGTTTACAGCCTGGTCGTGGCCAGGTTAATGGTCTTGTCCAAGATTTTCTCAGAACATGGCATGAAATCCAGCCAGCTTAGGAGTGCCTTCTGAACAACCTGACAACAATGTATGATGTTCATGGATCAATTTAATTCAGAAGACATTTCCAGAACCATTTTTCTACTTGTGGCTGTAGGTATGCCGCAAGGACACTTTAAGTTGTTTATATAAGTATCTTACGGCGTTCCTGTGAATATGGTATAAATGGATATTTGTTCGGCATTCATAGGGCATTTTTAAGGAAAAAGTAAGGAGTTCACGAGGCGGCAGTACATCATTTATGTGGTGTTTGTGACGTTCTTAAGAGGTCCCGGACGTTTCCTCATTTTCTGCTAAGAAGTTTTAAAAGATAACAGCTGATTTGTTCATTAATTTTGTATTGTTACATCTAGGGTTCTAATTGCAGTCTTCTCTAGGGTACTACCATCTCAAAATTCATTATTTTCACAAACTTTCTAGCACCAGAGATAGCCGCTACTTTATATACCACAACAAAATTTGCTGACAGACAGGAGATGTTCCTACCAACTACTTACATCTACATTTAGGCATTTGGCAGACGCTCTTATTCAGAGCGACTTACTTTTTTTTTTTTAAATCTCATTATACATCTGAGCAGTTGGGGGTTAAGGGCCTTGCTCAAGGGCCCAACAGTGGCAACTTGGTGGTTGTGGGGTTTGAACCTGGCACCTTCCGAACCATAGTCCAATGCCTTAACCACTGAGCTACCACTGGCCCCTACTTGAGAGTAAGATCGACTTATGTAGGCTGTAGGAAGGTCCTACAGCAACCGTAATGCTGTAAGAACTCTACGGCCACTGCACGATAGAAAAGCCAACTTTTTTTCCCTCAAAAAATGCCTAAAAATTGTTCTTAAGAACTACTGGCAGCCGCACCAACTTCTTAAGGAGACTGTAGAAAACTATGATCTCTGCCACGAATGTCTGAATTCATAGGAACGGAGAGATTCGTGTGAATTTGTCATTTGTAAGGATATTTGTGACTGAGATTTTAGAAAAGTCCCTAAATGTCAATGTGTGTGAATGGTACGTTGCAACTTTTAAACTATACATACAGTGCAACCAATAAGACGTTTTCACCCCAGTTCATGTTCGTTTCTTTAAGAACGTACTACAGATGTTTATTTGAACAAAAGCTTTAATTCTCACCTTGCACTGACAGGCGACACGTTCGTAGGCTTTGATGAGGCGGTTCTTGTGGTACATCATCAATCCATACTGCTCCTGGCTTTTTGTAT
The DNA here is from genome assembly GCF_024256425.1 of Clarias gariepinus. NCBI lineage: Eukaryota > Metazoa > Chordata > Actinopteri > Siluriformes > Clariidae > Clarias > Clarias gariepinus. The sequence goes on from NC_071104.1 coordinate 14,504,665, forward strand.
TGTAGCCAAATATGATTTTAATTGCTTTTTTCTGAGGCAGAGACTTAAGGATCATGGCATAAACAACACTGTGCAGTAATAATCTTACTTACTCAAAAGCCATTGAGTAAAAGCCACAACATGCTATATACTACAGCCATTTTTTTTTTTTTAAAAGGATACGCTAAGAAATGCAGGCTTGTATGAGTCCTTAAAGACGTTTGCCAGGCTTTTGGAGACCAGCTGGGTTTTCACCTTCTGCCCTCGGATAATAATCTGCATTCTAGGTTTCAGGTACAAGATACTGCTGTATGCCTTAAGTTAAACAAAAATAAACACACATGCGATCATGTGCTTTTTAACACCGTTGTTTAGTGAGCAGACATACTATAAAAAATAACGATTTAAATATTTGTTAGTTTATATCTCACCCGCAGCGAATATTTACACTCTGGTTCATGCTCTGGCTTCATGTTTGGATCGCTCGAGCTCTCACTATTGTCGACAGGGATCCGAATGTCATAACGATCTTTTGTGATGTCAAACTCCAATTCATTTGATGACATTCTGCAGCAGAACATAGATTATTATAAAGAGTCCAGTAAAGATATTTGTATTTAATACAAGCACTCTCAGTATTATGCACAAATCAGCCATACCATTAAGACACCAGTCTGATATGGTGTCCCACTTGAGCCATCAAAAAGCTCTGACTTATCAAGGCAGGGAATCCACTACATATGCACTTGTGTCTGGAACCAATATATAAACTGCAGATCTCTGTAAGTCATGAGTTGAGGCCACCATGGATCGGACTTGTTTGTCCAGCACTTCCTACAGATTCCCACTGACTTTTGATTTTACAGTCTTAAACTCTTTGACATGCTTCTGAATTTTTTTATTTTTCCTCTAGTGTGGCAGAGCACAGTATCATGCTGAAATAAGTCATTTCATTAGATATAATTGTTTTAGATACGATTTTTTTAGACACAATTTCTATGAAGAAAATACTTGATCAGCAACACTGTTTAGGTATGTGGTACATGTCAAAGTAATATTCAAATCATTGCCAGGGCTTAATGTTCCCAGCAGAGCATCACACTGAGTCCATCGGCATGCCTTCTTACCATAATGTATCCGAGTAACATCTCTATCCCAGGAAAGCAATGTATGTGCACCTGACCATCCAAATGATGTAAAAGAAAAAAAAAATAATGCTTCAGGACACTTTTTTCCATTTCTCTGAGCTTCAGTTCTGATGGTCACATGCCCATTGTGGGTGTCTTTAGCGGTAAACAGGCAACAGCATGGGCATTCTTACCAGTCTGTGGCTACACAGCTCTATACACAACAAACTGTGATGCACTGTGGGTTCTGACACCTTTCTATTAAGTTTCTATCTAGAACTTTTTTAGCAATTTATGCTACTGTAGCCCTTTTTTGGAATTGGAACAGATATTCTAGTCTTTATTCCCCACAAGCATCATTGAGCCTTGGGCACCCATGACCCTGTCAATAGTTCCTCCAGATGTTCTTTTTTGGACAATTTTTGATAGGTACTAACCACTGCATAAAGGGAACACCCCACTAACAGCTCTGACTTATCAAGGCAGGGAATCCACTATGTAGACACTTGTGTCTGGAAACAAGATATAAACTGCAGATCTCTGTAAGTCATGAGTTGGGGCCACCATGGATCGGACTTGTTTGTCGAGCACTTCCTAAAGATTTCCACTGACTTTTGATTTCACAGTCTTAAACTGTGAGCAGAGTATCATGCTGAAAGAAGTCACTTCATTAGATATAATTGTTTTAGATACAATTTTTTAGGCACAATTTCTATAAAGAAAATACTTGATCAGCAACACTGTTTAGGTATGTGGTACATGTTAAAGTAATATTCAAATCATAAAGGGAAAACCCCACTAACCTGCTGTTCTGGGGTTGCTCTGACCCAGTCATCTAGTCATCATAATTTCTGTGTCAGAATCACTCATTTTTCCTGCTTCCAACACAACTTAACTTTAAGTACCTTCTGTTCACTTGTTGCCTATCATATGCCTCCCCTTCGACAGGTACTATTGTTACAAGATATGTTATTCACCTGTGGAGATTCCAGATGATGATGCGGGTTCCGTTGGAGTTTTTGCCATATGGACCATCAATGGCTTTAAACTCTGATAGCAGTTCCTCCTTTGTGTTAAACAGAGAATATTTCAAGATATCATCAAGACTCTCTTTATGTTCCTGTTCGACACTGAGTGAGCAGCAAAGTTAAGGAACAAACTGCACATAAGAACCTTTAAAATTAAGAAACCTTTAAACTCTCAACTCATTTTGGAATTTTTATCCTTGGGATTTTATCCTTTGGGACCTTGATACCAGTGTACAGAATGATAACTTTGTGTAGGCAGTTGCTGCTTTCAATATCCAACCTTCTTACTTCTGTAGTAGTAAACGTTTCCTGCTCTGTTTCTCTAATTTATAGTATATTTAGTCTCTCTACATAAAGGATATCAAGCTCTCCGGTTTTGGTGAACACGACAATAGGTACTATGACATTCTGTGCTTCAGTCTTCTCAAGGTAAGTCTGAGACAGAAGACCCACACACATGATGTTGTTTTTCTTTGAGAACACGATGGCATCCTTCCCCAAGCGCATGGAACCTGATTTAAAACCATTGCCATAAAGACCCACTGGGACATGGCCTTTTATCGTCTGCTTATCACTGAAGCCAAAACTGAGAAAAAGCAAGAGAGAGAAATAAAAATATAGATATCATACTCAATTATATAAAAATATTATAAATAAAAGAAAGTACTTTATGAATTTGGAGTTTAAGTGAATTTATGATTTGCATGATCTTAGTTGACCTCTGATGCATAATTCTGGCTTCATGAATACACCCCTACCTGAGCATTTTGTGCATCTTGTCATAGTCCATGCCGTTTCCATTGTCTGTGAAGGTAAGGCAGTCCTGCCCTTTGACTGCTGTTTTATCAATCCAAAATTGCTTTGCACTGACATCTGGGTCATAAGCATTATCTGTCAAAAAGAAAATACAGAAAGGATCTGATTATCACTGATACTACTTTCCTATCCCCCATTTCTTTGGATTCCTAGTTACATCTATCTAAATGCAGATAAATGCAAACCCACCCCAAAACAAAATAATCCTGTTACAGTACTTCCTAAGCCATGATTAGATGTTCGCGTACTAAAAGGTGTTGCTTTTAATTTGCATAAGGTTGAATTCAGCTGAACTTTTTTTTTTTTTGGTGCAAATCAGGCTCGTGATGCTCACCATCCCACATCCTTTGCATATTTTTGACTACTAATTAATGGAAAATAAAAATGGATGGCAAATATTGAATGCACAAATTCATATTTAGTGTAGGCTATCTGAACAGGCAATGCTGCAAAAATGTCCAGAATCACAAATTTAAAAAAAGAAAAATAATAATAAAGAAACAGAATTTTCCAAGGGTCCTGATGTTGGCTTTATTTTACTGCCAAATGAGAGTTTCGATTTCAACCAAACTCGAATGTACCCATGCTCTCTTTGTACTTGTTCTTCTGTTGGTAATACTTGTTTGAATAGAGGTGGAAAGAGAAGTGTCTGTTTTAAACAATGGAGACCTCCCTGAACACCAAGCTATAACAAAGTGGTGAGTGTGGAATGTTTGGTTGCTACAAAAACTAGCAAACTAGGATCATATTAATCCAATCTGACTTTCCAGTGTATTGGAAAAGCAGTCAGCTGTGACAGTATTCTTTAAAAACTTCACAAACATTTCGAAGGGTTTCGGATATCATGTCCTGAAAGCCCTGTAGCTGTTATAGATCTGAAGCAGCATATGTTTCCCAGAAACTACAATATTTTTAAAACTTTGTACTCTGAACTCCATCTACAAGCAACCCAAGAAACAATGTGGGCAAATCCACTGCTAAGAACTGTTCTGGGAAAACAACAACACAAAACCACTGATTATGTGTCCTGAGAAAAACGATAGGAAATAAAACATCTGTAGAGATTAAAAAAAAAAATAAATAGGTGCAGTGCAATAAAACAATGAAACTGAAACAATCTTATGAAATGCAATCCCGTCTATAAAATAATAGCATAGCATTTATACCAATACAACTTCTCGGGGGACTCAGGACACAAGGCAGGGGACTGCCAACCCACTGAGTAATTTAGAAATGCCAAATGCCTTTGGAATATGGAATAAACCAAGATATTATCCAGAGGAAACTCAAAAATAATGGGGAGAACATGAACGTTCACATACACCGAAAATGAGATTTGACCCTCCCCCCCTCCCCCAAACCTGGTGGTGTGAGGCAAGCATGTATTTTGGGGTCTACAGAGTATCATCCATAAGCCTCAGCAACACTGGCAGCTCAGCAACACCATAGCCATCAAGCGACCCCCCACCCTCGCCGCTATCTTAATGGCTAATTAAAATACATTTTTGAAAAATTGTAAAAAAACATACCAGCAACATATCTGCTGAAACATTAAAATTACACCTAAAGTAGGAGGTGTATTATTGAAGAAAAACGAAGCAATCTGGAACAAAGTTGGGACTATTGGCTATTAATATTCATATTATCAGCTGGCAATAAAGCAGGCCCTAAATTCCCCTCCTTCAGAAACCACAACTTTTATACTAGTCATTATTATATAGGGCAATAAAGATGTGTAAGAAACCACCGACAAAGGCATATAAGGAGTAATAAAACATGTGGAATTAATGGTGACTCACCAATCAGTTCTGCAATAGCGCTGAATGGCCCAGTGTGGCTTGTAGAGTTTGTATGCAGGAAACGTGGACTAACCTTTAAACAGGAAAATGTCACATGACAACAAATCAGTATAAATTTATGTCTTTAAAATATAATGTTAAATAATGGACAAATAAAAAAAATGAAGGAAACACGTTGAGCCTGGTGCAATGCTTTGATGGTTCGAAAGTAAAATCAACTGTTTAAATGAGATTCCTGTATATTTTGGATGCCTTCAGCATTGTTTTACAAAGTACAAAGTCCACTAAATTAAAAGGTATAGCCAAATCTGTGACTGGTACTGTGTGTTTACACTACCACTCAAAAGCTTGGACGCACCTTCTCCTTCAGTTTTTTTTCATTGCATATTATTACTGAAAACATCCAAACAATGAGCGAAAATATATGGATTTATATAGTAAATAAAAAATATGTTAAACAACCCAGAATATGTTTTATATTTTAGATTATCCAAAGTAGCTACATTTAGCTTTGATGACAGCTTGGCACACTCATGGCATCCTCTCATCAGAGTTACGAGGGAGCCACCTGGACTGGTTTTCAATTCACAGTTGCGCCTCGCCAAGAGTTAAATTGAGTAAACCAAGGGTAACTCAAAAGTAAACTTGCCTTCTTAATGTGGTTTTGACCATTTGTTTTGTGTAAAGAAGAGCGGTCACAGACTCAATAGCCCTATTAGTGCTACTACAACCACTGTCCATATTATGGCAAGAAACACTCAGAGCAAAGAGAACGACAGTTAATCATTCATCAGTCCAAATAATCTCAAAACTTTTGCAGTTGACAAAACTCTATCAAACGCTATGAAACTGGCTCTCACAAGGACCGCCCCAGGAAGGAAGACCAAAAGCTACCTCTGCTGCAGTAAATATTTGCAAGTACAAAGTACAATTTAAAAGCTACCAAAAGGTAAATGACTCTGTAATTGTTACATGATATTTATACTAACATGTCATAGAAATATATTTTTTTATTAAACAGGTAGATGCTTATAAATAAGTAATAAGTAAATGAGTGATAATAATTTATGGTGCTGTTGTTCCTCAAGGTGGAATATGACATGTTTCTTTTAAGATGCTTCGTAATTTTAGTGAGACGTGCATATATAGATCAATACTACCATGGTTTCAAGGGTAAAGCTGTTTAGTTCTCATGAAACATCCTGACAGGGGGCGGTTTCATTACCAACAAAACGAAACTGACATTACTGAAGTTGACTTTCAGATTCAGTGAAATTTTCTGGTCCACCTTAAAACAATGTCGCCATTAGGTGGAGATGTCAAAGCAATAGCTGGATCTGTTGGATATAGGCATTCTTATACCTCATGCTTCTTATTTATTTTAACAGAAATGCTCATATTAGTTTATTAATTAATATAAAAAAATATTATATTAATATTTGTATATTAAGTTGAACACTAACATTTCTTAACAAACACCGCTACACCATTAATATTAAAGACAGAGCAGATTCATTCTTTAAGACCTGATAAACATTCTGTCTCTACATTTTTATGGCTAAAACTGAGAGCAGGCTGAGACTATACTGTGTATAAATTATTACAGAACTAAAATGTGAATAAAAGTAATTAATAATGCAATAATTCCCTAATATTTACACATTTAGTCGGGCACTTTGTAAGGCAGTTTTAAAACAAGAAATGTTCTGTTTTGGTTAATAAAGTCACCTTTGTTCACAAAACATTCTGTTTTATGTATTTTGTAACTATAAACTAACCAGCTTTAAAAAAAGTTTTTGGTAAATTCTGTTTTTCATAAAGAAATCTGGAAAAGCAAGCGGGAACTGAAACATATGTTTTATACACCAATGAAAAGTGATTAGATTGGTAATGACTGAAAAACTGCACATACAATATAGTAGGTCTTATTTTACGTAGAAATTAGTGCAGGGTAAAATCACCTTAAATCAATACAATGATTAATTAAACATTTCACATCGATCATGATTAATGACTGTTTTGTGTTTTTTGTTGTGTACTGTAAATATGCTCAACCCTCTAAAGCTGCGATATTTTTCATTTAATTATAGAGTTTTTCATGTTCCTTCCATGTTGCTGACTAGACGAGGTAGAGTCATGTGACTACACACACAATATATGTGTTTAAGGGGACTAAACATGAACACACACATTGGGGAAAGTATTAACATTTTTTTTTATTATTAGAAAAAAATTTTACTTGGGCAAGATTACATTGCTTAGAGGTTCTGAGTTTCATTAATGTGTTATTTCTTTTTATCAATTGCCTTTGTAGAACTATAGTAATAAATTAATTTTTAATTCTATTCTTGCTTAACAATAAGTGAAGGTTTTTTTAAATACTTTTTGGCAAATAAAATAAATAATAAGCATTCAAAGAAGCTCTCAATTGTGTTAGGTTTTTAGTAAATATACTATAATTTATGTAGCTACTTTATGCATCTTTAGTTAATAACAAAGTATTCATAATCCAATCTACTGCCTCAAGCCAACAAAACTTCAATTGATAGTCGTCTCTTAAAGAAAAATTGGAATTTATTTTGCGGCGTAAACAAATAATGTTCATATGTGTCTTAAACATACTTCTCTGTGCATGTGTGAACCATGCTAAGCCAAATTCCAGTTATGTGTGCTGGCTCCACAAAGACATAAATCTATACAATATTTTATTTATAAACATTTTGAAAGGCAGTAATAAGGAACATAGTGTTCTACACTTTTGTGACAATGCCTTCAAGTAATTTATTGTCTTTTAAAACTAAACAAACCTTTTATTTTATTGTCTATTTTTTGTGGCTACATAATCCATACCCCTTGGCCTTCTGCAACTTTTTTTGCTTCTTCAAGGACAAATGGAACAGAATTTTTCTACCACCCAAAAGCAGACTATTTGTTATACTTGTTCTACAATTTTTATGTAACATTTGTATTTTTATGTCAATAGTTTATTCTAACGTGCTTTTTAAACAGACTATGCACAAATGTAGATGGTTTTGCAAGGTTAGAAGAAAGACTCAGCTCTCCACAATTCTAATTTAGATGACCCAATGTCAAATATTTTCCTAGAATTCAAAATTTATTTACGTGAAGATTTAGCCTAATATGAAAACAGACAAGTAGAAGCATGAAATGAACCATCATGGTAAAAGCAGAATTAAAGTTGTTTAATCTTGAAATGAAAGATGAGAGGAAGTGCTTCTTCCTTTTCTGTTTAACCATGTCTACATGAATTGGTGAGGTCATATCCTCTTATTGGTTTTCATTCAACTGCTAACTAGATGGCGGCACGTTTCATAATGGTTAGCACCGTGGCCTTGGACCTCCAGGGTCGAGGGGCCTTCGGGAGCTTGCATGTTCTTCCCGTGCTTGGTGATTTCCCGCGGGTACTCTAGTTTTCTTTCCACAGTCCAAAGTCATGCAGACTGGGCTAACTGGCATATCCAAATTGCCTGTAGTGTGTGTGTGAGGGAGACTGAGATGGATTGGCACCCTGTCCAGGGTGTAGCCTGCCTCGTGCCTTAAGTCTCCTGGGTAGGCTCCAGGTTTCTGCAACCCTGGGTACAGGATAAAGCGGTATAGAAGATGAGTAAGTGAGTGTGTGGGAGAGTTTGTTTGTGTGTGCTTGTGCCCTGCAATGGATTGGCACACCATTCAGGATGGGCTGTACCCTATGTGTAGTGCACTGCAGCTCAAAGCTTCCTGTTACCCTGTACAGAATAAGCGGTATTGAGAATAAGTGAATAAGTGAGTAAGTGCTACAGTATGTAAATGACACTCAACATGACTGAGTACAGGAGTGTGGTCGACAGCTTTGTGGAGTGGTGTGGACTAAATCACCTGCAGCTCAATGTTTCAAAAACTAAAGATTTTAGGTGGTAGATTTTAGGAAGCAGAAGACTATCCCTAACCCCATAAACATCATGGGCAGTTAGGTGGACATTGTGGACAGCTACAAATACCTGGGTGTTCACATTGACAATAAACTGGACTGGTCAAAGAATACTGATGCTGTGCACTAAAAAGGGCAGAGTCGGTACTTTTTCAGGAGACTTAGGTCCTTTAATGTATGCAGAACCATGCTTCAGATGTTCTACCATTTTCCAAAATTGTATTCTCTGCTGTAGTCTGCTGGGGTAGCAAATTAAAATTTGATTAAAATCAGCTGATACCAACAGATTTAACAAGCTCATCAGAATTGCGGGCTCTGTCATTGAAGTGGAGCTGGAGTCTCTAGTTGAGGTATCCGAGAGGAGGACGCTGAAAAATTCTCAGTATCATGGACAATACTCAGATCTCAGACAGAACTTTTAGCTAACCATGGTCAATTAACTGCATTTCTCCTCTCACATTACTAAACTAAATGCTTACGCATATTTTATCTTTACAACATCTAAAGAATTTGTCAATTTCTATCCACACAGGCCACATAAGTGTTCAGTTGTTATTTTAAGACTGGACTACCGCACTGTACGTCAAGTACTGTACAAAATTTTTCTTAGGCACATGCAAATGAATGCATATATAGTAAAAATACTATATATAATAATTAATAAAGCAATAACAGGTGTGACAGCCTTTGTTTAAAACATAATTTCCTGTACTGTGCAGTTTTATAAGTAAATTTGCTGCAGTTTTACTGACCATCCTGCAGAAACTGCTTCTTTTTTCATTTTGTCTGAAAATGGTTTTTAGGTAATATGCTTCTTTTTTTCTAGCCCACATATATTTTCCTGTAAGATTTTTGTTTATTTATATTTGCTGAAATGCTAATGTTTGGAAATCAGAAATGTTTATAGTACTGACTTAATAATGAAGTTATAAAATAAAAACTTTATTTAAAAATAAGACTTTTGCACAATAATGTATGCCTCTGTATACCATTTAACCTCTGCAATGGATCCAGAAAGTATCTGCATGCCAAGATCTCCCACACCACCCCACTGCTATGGTCCATTCATTAGCTTTGTGTAATTTCAAACACTAATACTTGCGTACACATGGCACAAATATACTTTCTTTAGTAGAGTTAATGTCCTTATGTCTCACACTTCCCCCAGCTTAGCCTCAATCCACACTTTCTTGCTCCCATGTCCTCCCCTACACAGAAAACTTTCACTTCCCTTAATCAATATCTCAGCCTCACAAAAGCTGTACCTCTTCAGCCTGAGCAACACACCTGTGACTTCTATATCTGACAAGGGGGAGATAGTGGACATGGTCTCAGAATACAAATATCTGGGAGTTCATCTTGATAACAAACTTGACTGGTCACTCAACACAACGGCACTCTACAAGAAAGGACAGAGTTGGTTGTACTTTTTTTGAAGGCTCCAGTCTTTTAAGGTCTATAACACCATTCTACAGATGTTTTATAAAACCGTTGTGGCGAGTGTTATTTTTTATGCTGTGGTCTGTTGGGTCTGTAACATGAAGATTTCTGATCGGAACAGACTGGACAAAGCAATTAAAAAGGCCGGATCTGTGCTAGGCATTAAGCTTGACTGCGGATGTAGTAGCAAAGAAGAGCATTCTGTCCAAAGTACAATCTAATTTGAACAATCCTTCTCACTTGCTTTACAGTGTTTTCGCTGACCAGAGAAGCAATTTCAGCCAGAGACTGATTACCATCAAGTGTTCCACAGAGCGCTACAGGAGATCTTTTCTCCCAACGACCATAAAATTATACAACTCTTCTCTGTAACTCATACACTACTATGTGGATATTCATTGACAGTAACACAATAGGACAAAAATCACTCTCACCCACTCACTCATCATCTATACCACTTAATTCTGTATTCAGGGTCACGGGGGACCTGGAGCCTATCCCAGGAGACTTACGACTCAAGGCGGAGTACACCCTAGACAGGGTGCCAATCCATCGCAGGGCACACACATACACGCATTCATTCACGCAAATATGGCCAATTTGGGAACGCCAATTAACCTAACCTACATATCTTTGGACTGTAAAAGGAAACCGGAGTACCCGGAGGAAACCCACCAAGCATGAGGAGAACATGCAAACTCCATGCACACAGAGACAGGAATCGAACCTGGCCGGGAATCGAACCCGGACCCTGGAGGTGCAAGGCAACAGTGCTTACATGTAATAATACAATATTACACACAGTGGAACCCTGGATTACGATAATAATTCGTTCCAGACTTGTATTGCAAAACACTCGTAAACCAAAATAAATTTTCCCATAAGAAATAATAGAAACTCATATTATTTATTCCCCAGCCCAAAGAAAATACATAAAAATAATTAACACAAAATATTAACTAAAAATAAAAAACAAATTAACCTGCACTTTACCTTTAAAAAAAGGAAAAATAAATGCCGACAGATAAGTGTTTCCGTTGTGTGTATGTGTGTGAATCTTAAGTAAGCTCCCCTCTCCCCCTTCCCTACCCTTCCTCCACTCTTTTCCCACATGCCAGCGCACACAACGTTTTATCGAAAAAATTAACAAGAAATCTCTCTAATGACACTCGATTGAGCAAAACACTAACGAAATCACTGCTGTAAGGTAATAATAAAACACATTAACCTGCACTTTACCTTTGAAAGCATCGCAACAAAGCAGTGTTGCCGTGAAGAGCAGAGAGAAAGAGTGCGTGTGTGTCTGTGAGGGCGAAAGTAGAAGGGGTCTGTGTGTGTGTGGCACTGTGTCCAATGATGCGCCCTACATAGACACAAAGAGCAGGCTGAGCCTTGAGCAGAGAGAGAAAATGAATTTTTAACCTCTCTAATGAGACTTTTTGCTTCACACGTGTGCTGTACACACACACATACAAACACAAAATAAAACGTTTTTATTTTTCAGTGTTATAGTAAACAGTACAATTACACAGTGTGCTAGTGATTCGCGGGTCCCGCTTTAATTAAATTATTTGGCCCGCCCCAGCCCGCCCCGCCCCAGCCCGCCCCGCGACCATTAAATAGACATTGAAATTTAGCGGCATGACCTTTTTTTCTTTTAATGATGTCAATTCCCGACCTTAATTTCTCCTGCACCTCGTCTTCCATTGTTCCATTGTTCATTGTGGCATTTGTTCAGTTAATAAGCTATACATAAACACCAGCGTGTTTATATGGCAGCAGCTATTTTATTTATGTCTTAATTAATGAGCCCAAGTTAACTCACCTTCCTTATAGTTTATATTACAATACATACAGACCTCATTAAGTATTATGTAAATATATGATTAAGTAGCAAATGGAAGTTATTTAGTAAAATGTTTAAAGATGTTTTTAAAAATCTTTAAAGTTTTAGATGCATTATTTGCTGATTAAATTGTTCTCCAACATCAATGTAATCTGTGAACACTATATGAGGAATAACTCATTTAATGTCTTTGTCCTTACTTACTCATCGTCTATACCGCTTTACTCTGTATTCAGGGTCACAGGGGGCCTGGAGCCAATCCCCGGAGGCTTTGAGCATGAGGCAGGGTACCCACACTCACAATACGGGCAATTTGGGAATGCCAATTAGCCTAATCAACAGGTCTTTGGACGGTGGAAAGAAACCGGAGAACCCAGAGGAAACCAGCCAAGCACGGAGAGAACATGCAAACTCCATGCACACAGAGACAGGAATCAAACCCGGACCATAGAAGTGCACGGCAAAAGTTCTAACCACTACACCACCAGGCTGCTAGTCTTTATTTCTACCATAATGCTTATTTATATAAATGGTGATAAATATAAAAATGCACATAATATACTGTACCTCCACATTTAATAAACATATGCCGTACAAAAATATCACTTATCGTGTAAAATATTGTTACAAACACAGAGCTGTTTTTTTATTTAAATTCTGAACTGTCTTGGGAAGAATGTGTAATAAATATAGAAAACGGGAATCATTTGGGCAGTGAAAGTGGTCATACATTGATAAGACACAACCAAGCAAAATTCTCCTCTAACAGAGTCAATCCTGTCTGCACAAAAGATCAAAGTAAACGCGAGATTTCTTGTGCTGTGACTACACCCGGAAGGGTCAAGCTCGTGACTCTCAGGAGAGAACATGCAAACTCCATGTACACAGACACGAGGCAGGAATCGCACCCTCGAACCTGGAGGGCGACGGTGCTAAACACTAAACCACCGTGTCGCATCCTCCTGTACTCGAGTATCGATTGGCCATCAGTACATAATACGAAATCGAAACAAAAATTTGGCGCATAGCAAGAAGTTGTTTATGGTGTACACATGCTCACGGCGTCTCCTAAATAATCAGTGTCGTCATCTAGCGGCGACATACTGCAGCTTAGGCAGCGTTTTAAGGTGGACTGGAAATGTTTCCATAATAAACCAGCGAACTTCGTGATAGTTCTGTTATGACCATATATTTTTTTTACAGTCTTTAAATAACTGCATTGTTTTACTTGAATTACTCAGTGTCTGTCGGTTAACAAATAACAACTGTGTACGTAACACTGAACAAACTAGTTATCACACAAACATGTGGGCAGAAATGCGTATATTTATTTTCACAAGGACTGAACATTGATCTGATACGGCTTTAAGCTCTACTGTTCGCTGGTTATAGTTCAATTTATAACATGTAGCTTACTTACTGCGCTTATAGGAATGCCTCGGTCTGTCTGCGCCGCCATGTTTGTAAAGAGTAAAGCGCAGCGTGCAGCAGCAAAGAGTGGGCGGTGCAGCTCTGAATGGGCGTGTCCAGGAGTCACGTACCTACCAGTCACGTAGTGATTACACAGGGAGACCCAGGATGTTGTCTGTTATCATTCAGATGTCAATTATATTGTACCGAGGAGCATTAAGAAGGTTCTTTTATCTAAGATAAGAGTAGAAATTCAGAATTTAAAGTCAGAATTCTGAGAAAAATTTCAGAAATCAAATAAATAGCTTTTAGTGGACCATATGTAGTTCTGTACAATAAGGCATAGGTATACAGTAAGAGCAGTCACTCCCAAACATAAAACTTTAATTAATAAGACTTTTGAGCAGCCATTTATCAACTTAAGAATCTTGTGCGCCAGTTGGAAATCTAAAGATCTTCTGCAGCCCACCCAAATCATTAATCACGACTCTGATCAAGACGATGCAGGCTACATTTTCCCCCTATATACACTTATGGGGAGAAGGGTCACTTACTTTTTCCACTACCATTTTACATGTTAAAAGAGTGTGTTTAAAAACAGACATGAAAGATCAAAATTCTTTTTTTCATTATAATTTTCAAATTATATTTGCCATTATCCTTGATGAAGATCAGGTCACATGACACAACAACTTAATGCAGAAAACCTTGAAATTCCAAAAGGTTCACATATGCCACTGTATACGTTTATCATGTCTGCATTATTTAGTACAAAACTATTTACTATTTCAAAAAAGAACATTAACTGATACAACCTAATAAATAACATTATAGAGGACTATTTGCATGCCAGTGAAGAGAGTAACATATTACATAACTGTGATGGAAATGCTATTTATTATAAACAGTCAGTCATCAGAGTCATCTCTGAGTAAAAACTAAGGTTTTATTTATATGTAACTGTTGCAATAGATCTCCCTAAAGAGCATCGTCTCTTTTTTACTGGTGCATTATATATGGTGAAGCATTGTTTTGTGCTCTCTTTTACCTCTAAGGCAGATAATCTTCATAAACCCTCTTTGTCATGCATAAACACACTCATATACAGTACTTGACCTTGGAACTAAATAACCTCATCATACACAAAGAAAAAATTAAACTTTTTCATCACATAACAGACCAGTTTTCAGATTGGACTCAGCACTCCTGGGTTTTGCATGAAAATTGAAAGAAGCAAGTGTGAAAAAGTTACCAGAAGAACTTACATTCTAGAGCAGAATCAGTAAAACCTAACGGCTGTTTTACTTATGAAACCGAACAAATATCCAAAATTACTAATAATCTCCAAGCAAAGAGTTTTACTGAGATTACTTTTATGTAGAAATGTTTTCAGAAGCATTTTTGCATATGGCTTTTGTATTTTATGTGCATTGTATTGTATTTGCCCAAGTATGAGCATGCTGGAGAATGAGTTCTTCTTGGTAACTTTACTTTAAAATGACATTAAAAACAAAAAAACTTTTTTAAATATTATTGATTAAATGTGGGGTGAAAAACTGTTGTGCTCAAACATTTAAGAGATGAATACTTATGTCCATCAATCTAATCTATAGTATGCTGGAGAGAGGTGGTGAAGAACGTGAGAGAACACTGCTTTGTGTAGTTGACATCAAAGATAAAAAAAAAACTTAAAAACAAACATCAACAACCTCCACCAAAGAGTCTGTATCAATTGCATTGCCTCCAACAATGGGAAAGGTCTGTCAGTTTCCTCTTGTCTCATTCCCGAGGCACAAAACATGGAACAATGCTCTAGACATCTCCATATTTTGCAGATATCATTCTGACCATGTTGGTCCGCACCTGTGGATTACACACCATCACTTAGTATTGCAACACAACTAACATTTACGTCAAGCATTTTTGTTAAGGACATAGCTACAAATGTATTTAATGAAAAACACTTTTTCTCTTGTCAATACATAAAAATACATAATGTGAACATAAATTTAGTGTAAATTTCTGACTTATTTACCTCACTATTTAACATGTGAGAAACAACAGGATACGGCACTCCATCTGGATTTAATACAAAACATTCACCCCTTTTCAAATTCTCAACAAATCCTAGATGAATACGATATTTAAGTGATGAATTTACAACTTACAATAAACATTTCATAAGGCTTGTTTTAAACGATGACGCATTCTCATTTTTTAAATAATTAAAAACAGAATAAAACTAAATATATTTATATAACCCCATATCAAAGCATTTAATTTGAACAATAAAATATGCTTGCTAACATCAATGACATCAAACTTAGTAAAAAAAAAGTAAAAATGTACATTAACTTACCATAAAATACTGAGTGCTCTTAATGATCCAGTCAGAAGTGAAGAATTCAGGATGTTCGACAAAGGATAAACCAACTGCTGGGTGAAAATAACATACAGAAACAAAACATATTGAGACTGTCATTAAACATAATTGCTTTTCCTTGCTTTTTTACTATAAAATATTATAAAATATGCCACACGCAGCTTTAGTAAAGATTTCTAGTAATTTACCTAAAATTACATTTAAGATTACATTTAGTAAATTTTTTTTATTATTATTTGTGTGTGCTACAAACGCACTTTTCCAATAAAATACAATATAGCCAACTATCGGCACAGAATATAAAAACATGAACTCTCCACAGCTCCATATCAAAGTGCGACTAAAAAGGTGGGGAAATTAATAAACATGAAAATGAGCTTGCTCCTACCAAAACATTTAAAATGAAGGTAAAAATCCCCTTGCGGGGATGTCGGTGTGTTCACCATGATGGGGAAAGGTGTTTGGGTTTATGGCAAGCCGTTTTAACATTTAATGGCTAAATTTGACTATCCGGAATGAACATTACAGATATCAACAACATATTTTTGACTAGTTGTAATTACATTCTTACGAGTCAAAATGACAGTTAGAGATATCTGTAATTCAGTTTCGGATAGTCACAATGAAAGTTAGGGATATCTGCAATTAAGTTTTAAAGAGTCAAAACTGAATTACGGATATCAGCAAAGACGTCACTAAAACTGATATTCGACTCGTCGCACATTCTAAATTACAATTACAGATATCTATAACTGAGTTTTGCCTAGGCAGAATTAAAGTTAAAGATATCTTAAACGTCATTTTGACTCGTCAGCATTGTTGTGTCCGACGTTGCTCGTGAAAGGCTTCCCATTGGATATTTGCCCAGCAGACAAATTATTTGAACAGGTATCAGAAGAAATGGCGGTCGCTGTTGTAGATAAAATAATTAGAAAATGTCATGAAATAGAACGCGTACACAACCAAGGCATTTGTGGGGAACGAGAGCTTCGTTCACTCCAGAGTTGTGGGAGAAATTTACGTCGCATTGAACATTTATTGTCTCCAGACACATTTGATGACCTACAACGGAGTCTGGATGGTCTCAGGACACTGATGTCTGAAGTTTTCTTAGCTAAAAATGGAAGGTTTTCAGCCCCTCGAATTCTTTCAGGTGAGTTTATTGTGCTTTGTAAAACACGATTTAATAATTAATATTAATAATTTAGCAATTGATATAAATAATTAGCATAGTAACTACGGAAAAGGAATAACAGACGTTACGGAGCGCTCAGTTCGCGTGTAGTGTCTTTTTTTCTTACTGTGAATGAAGCGTGTATTAAAATTGACCCAAACAAATGAGAATGTGGATGTAAAAGAACTTGATAAAAAAAAAAAACGGACAGCTATGAATTCTGTCGCTAGGAGTACATGAATGCCGTGGCGGAATGATAAATGCAAATAAGCAGTTAAGTATAAGAGGCTGTTGTGGATCAGGGTTACATGTTCTTATGAGTCCAAGTATATGGAAATTCATGTGAAATTCACTTTAATGCTTGCTTCTATTTAAAACAGTGGTTTACAGTGAAAAGTGTAATTTTTGATAAACCATGAATATTTAAAAAAGTCTATTTTGTTTCAGGACGAAAAGGGCGACCAGCCATTCAGGTAACCAGGGACCAAATAGATTTTCTTATGAAGCAAGGTAACACAGTTAAGCGAATTGCAAAAATTTTGGGATGCTCCTCCTCATTTTTATATAAGAGGGCGAAGTTGCTTGGTATACCAGTGAGGAGCAGATTTTCAGCAATAGAAAATGAAGAACTCGAACACCATGTGCGAAGACTTCAAGACCAGCACCCAAATTCCGGATATGAGGTAAGCAAACACTTACTGCATTGGGGTTTATTTTTTACTGCTAAGCAGATTAAATTGTATTATTAGCAACTGACATTATTATTATTATTCTAGATGATGAGAGCATTGCTACATGCGGATGGACACCTGGTTCCGCGACGTAGGGTGCGGGAGATGTTGGCTCAGGTAAACCCAGCAGCTACTGCTAGGAGATGGAGCAGCACTGTGGCAAGACGGGTGTATCATGCACCATACCCCAACAGCCTGTGGCATATAGATGGAAATATGCGCCTCATAAGGTGAATTCATCCTGACAAACAATCCATGACCTCTGTACTGTAATAATATAGTCAAGGCTATACTGTCAGGCTTTCAAGACTTTGCCATGCAGTAGACACTAAATCAGTTCTACTGACAATTATTTGGCAATGCAGTCGGATAAAAATTAACCTATGCAGTGGACGTCTTTATTGGCCATTAACTATTTCATTAGTGTGCTTGAGTGTAAACCTAATGTACAACCTTGGCAGCCTGTTTGGTTTGTCTAGATTATGAATTAGATTATGTAGGTTGCAACTCAAATATTTCTTGTGGTAGAGTACTAAAAAACACAGTGATGACATCTAACACAGTATTGTCATAACACCTTGTAACTGATTGTTGCCTTTATTTATTTGTTGTTTCACACTTTAAATAGTTACTTGTCCAATAACTGCAAGTATGTGTTCTGTCTTTGTATTCACCATTTTAGATGGGGTTTCGTAGTTCATGGAGCCATAGATGGACATTCTCGGCTGATCACTTTTCTGAATTGCAACACTGACAACCGTGCCAACACTGTGCTGTCTCAGTTTCTTAAAGCCACGTGCCTGTATGGACTACCATCCAGAGTCCGATCAGATCATGGTGTTGAGAACTTTCAGGTGGCCTTATTTATGAATCTTCTGCAGGGTATTGAGCACCGCAGTTTTATTACAGGGGAATCAGTCCACAACCAGAGAATCGAACGTCTTTGGAGGGATGTGTTTTTGCATGTGCTGCAATCCTTTTACAGCATGTTCTACTCGCTTGAAGACTCACAGCTTCTGGATCTCAATAATGACATCCACAAACTTTCTCTTCACATAGTTTTTCTTCCAGAGATTCAAAAATGCCTTGACCGCTTTAGGGAGGCCTGGAACAACCATGCTTTGCGTACAGAAAACAACCGGACACCCACTCAAATCTGGACGGAAAGCATGCTCTTAAATATGGCAGTGGACAGTGCAGCAATCAACAATGTGTTTGGGGGAAATCCCTACAGACCACAAAATTTGGAGGCAGTTCTAACACAGCATGGAATTGACTCTTTACCCACTAATAATGATGCTGATCTCCCTGCTTTAATGCTAGGGCAATCTCAAATTAGTCTCAGTCAACACCAACAGGAGTCAATCTCTCATGCTATTGATCACATTTCAGATTTAAAGATAAAGTATCTAACATGCTGTGCAGAAATTTCAAATGTAATTGAAACCTAAAACATACACAATACAGAACAGAATAAACCAATTTAATGTAATATACATTTGACAGAGTTAAAGAGTTAACATCTAAACAAACAGTTCTTTTACTAATATAAATCTTGTTTTTTTTTCCCCAGGAAGTATGAATACATACATTCCATAGAGTTAAACTCTACAGTGCTTGGTGAAACCTACTGCCTTCCTTTGTTTAACACAGCATCATTAAAAATAGCAGATTACCTTGCTTGATTATATATTTTTTGTGTGTATTTACATGTGTATATTTTTTATTGTTTGGAAAATGTGTAATTGCTATCCTTACTTGTGAACAAATGTGTTTAGGAATCATTATTTGTTTAATATGAAGTAAGAGAACTCATGTTACAATCCTACAGTTGTTTTTTTCTTTCATTTTGGGTTTAAAAGGAATGTCTATGCCACCCGGTGACAGATACTCCCTTTCATGGACATATATCCATCGTTTTTGTGGCAGTTACTTCAGGGGTCGGTTGCAAGCTGAAGGCCCAATTATCATTCATAAACTATGGGTAATTTCAGAATGCCAGTTAGCCTAATCTACAAATTTTTGGACTGTCTATCTATACAGGATAGGGACCTTACAAGGGATCTTTGTACCAAAACAATAAGAAATAACTTAATGGGGGAGTACCCGGTCATTTTTGAAATTTTATGTCAAAAACTATTACATACTAATGGGTAATACTGTCCGATGTATGTTGGCAAAAGAAAACTTGACAGTCAAGCAGTAGACTGTTGAGTTAAACAAACTTCAAAGTCAAGGCTGAAACAATCCATTTATTGAATTCTACACACTCCAGATGAGTACCTCATGTAAACAGTGCAGAATTCTGCAAAATTGTTAACATTATAAAAACATTGTCAAACTCAGCAAAGTGCAAAACACTGATTAACAATTTTCTAAATAAAGTGCTCTATTTCACAAACTTTTGAGGTGACAGTAAAAAGCACAGTTGTGTTGAACTATTACAGTTGTAGACTGTTCACGCAACCCCAAAACCAGGAGCCTGAATAATTCCCTCAATCATATATTTCTTGAAGGTGTCATAATCATTATGTATGGGTAGGCGGAGGATTATGTGGCAGGTATTTGCCTCTGGAAAGATTTTATTGACTTCGTGGAGGAACTGAATTTGGGGACGGTGTGGAAATCCCAGGGGAGGCACTGTTGATGCTCCAGATGTAAACTCCAATACCTGTTCAAGGGTAATTGGACTGCATTCTCCTTCTGCAACACAAGGCACAACGTTGTGAGTATACAAAGCCCAGAAAAGTAATTTATGCCTCTTAAACATTTTAATACGTAGTCTTTTTTTTTTTTTTACAGGTATGATAAATGACAAATATCAAAATAAATCTTGAAATTGTTCCACAAGTATTTCAAAATAAATTAAAAATAAAGTCATTCTTAGTAGGCCTTGTTTCATTCTACCTACACAACTAAAAAGCAGTGATGGCCCTCACTCCTCAATGGAGTAGGAGATGGAAGTGAAACAGTCAATGGATTATTAAATTAATTTCCAAATACTTTGATAATTTAATCCATTGGGCATGAAAGTAAAAAAAAATCTTTGATCTCAGCTTCTTAAAATGTTTTTTGATTTCTTTACTTCTTTATTACAGTAAACTAAATATCTTTGAGTAGTGGCAAAATGACTTTCTTTTTGGACTGAACAACAAAATTACCTCAAAATCACTGTATTTAAGTACATGACATTACTAATACAATAAATAGTATACCTTCAATATCAATTAACCAGTCACGCCAAAAACAAATTGTCATGTTCTCCACAACTCTTCTGCTGCTGCCCTGCACAGAGAAGTCAACTTCAAATAAAGTGCATAGGTCCTTCGCCTGAAGTGGCCTCTCCTCATTTACAAACATGTTGTAGAATATTGCTGGATTCCTTCTCAACTCGTCCAGTAAGCTCAAGGTTCTTAACCCCTCAAGAAACCTGTAAAATGCGTTATGTAATGTGTCAGTTGTCCTGTGGTAATGACCGTTTTATTTATCTGACCAAAGACAAGTGGGTGAAATTGCTTACTGGTCCAGGGCAGTCTGCATCCTTCCATTGACAAAGAAGTCTGCAGCAGACTGGACAAGGGAGTCCTTCTCCTCCAGGCTGGAGACATGTCTCAAGGCACCTATAATGCTGAGACTGTCTGCTGCCTCTGCAATGGCACTGTTCGCCTCCTGGGTGGTCATTGCTTCCTTTATCTGAGAAAGAGAATGAGAGATGCACTTTACAACATTGTGAAGTAGAGCCCAGAAGCCCTGGCTTTTAAGAATCTTGTACAGTATATAGATGAACATAGCTCTCCACAATAAATTGAATGGGTAGATTAAGATGAACAAGAAGTTGTCAACTTCTTATTCATATTAATTTACCCTTTAATTAATTGTGGAGAGCTCTGCTTATGTTTATACAAGATTCTTGCAGCTTGAAGGATGTTCACAGAACAGACTATACATTCAATGTGTAACACCTTTAATCTCCCACTTACTTTGATTAATTGTTCCCTGAAGGTATGGTCACCAACTTCATCTACCATGGTAGGAGGTGTTGGTAATCCACAGATCTTCTGAAAAAGCCTTTCGGAGAAAAAGTGTGGACCAACTCCTCCATGAACAACACACACAGCTATCATTTTTCCCACGACTGTGTACAGTTTTGTCTGCAAAGCTAAAATGAAAAATAATGCAGTAAAACATTTTATTTAAGAATTCTTACAACAATGCATGTTTTAAACAATGTAGTGATGAGTGTTAGCAGTACTACGACTGACAAAAGAATAAAAACAGGTTTAGGTTTTTTAGGTTTTTAAAAACAAGTTTCCAAGAACAACTTACAAGGGAATTCTGCAAGTTGAGAGAAAACAGTCAAGAATGTGGGCTTACTTACCTTGAGTATCAAGGCACAACTGCCGGTTCTTCTCATGGCCCTCAAAGACGTTTGACTCATGGATGGCCCTCATCAACAGCCTTAAGTATTCTCTTGTTGGGCCACCTTCATCAACTGCCCCTTCAGCATTGTCGTCTTCATCCACAAACACAACGTCTAACTTTGCTTCAGGGTTAAAGTGCCTACGTTTGAATGCCCGCAAGCTACCCAGGAAAATGTTATTCCTACATACATTTATTTGGTTGCTTGTTGGGCAGGAGCTTCCATCAACTTTGCTGACTAGTTTTTTCAGTATGGTCTGTAGATCAATCCTGTAATTAAAGACGTTTGCATTTAGTCATGTCAAATGTTCCATATAATCATAGCAAATTTAATCACCTGATTAAAGGGTAACAAATGAGCATCACACCAACAGTGTATACTGACTTTGAGGATAGTGGTACAATCATACAAAAATATATACATAAGGCAAGTTTAATGAGAAAAATCATACTCATTCACAGGTCCTTTGAGGTCATGTAGTGATTGGGGAAACAGATTTTGTGAAACTCGCTCCTCTTCTTCATCAAGAATTATGATTGTAAATGTAAATGTAAATGTAAATGATTGGTTCCTGGGCAGGTGAAGCAGTGAGTGGTTTTTCATCTTGAGAAAACAGGGTTTCTGAACCCTGTGACTGGTGACTGGTGACTGGTGGCTGGCTGGAGTGAACAGGAAGTAATGGCTGGGTGGAGGATTCAGGCAGTGGTGGCAGAATAGAAGGCACAGAGAACCTTGGTTCAGTGGAACACAGTGTGAGCAGTGGCTGGCTGGAGGGAACAGCCATTGGTGGCTGGATGGTGGACTCAGGCAGCAATGGCTGACCAGGAGATGCATGTTGAAGGGCATACATGCCATCACTTTCTTGATGTGAGAGAATTTCCTTATTTGACAACAAACATGCACAATATGTGAGCTTACATGAATCAAACATGCATTCTGTTTTCATGTAACACAGAAAATAAAATACAACATACAGTTACATTTACCTGTACATCCTGATGTGATAACCAAAGTACATATAGAGTTGAAGGTGCCTTTATGCCATGATCCAGTATTGACCCTGAGGAGCTGCTCTTAATTGATTTTGATGAAGTAGCTTCTTGGACCTCAAAAATTTCACTCGCCATGTCTTCTTGTCCAACAAAGTCAAACAAATCCTAAAAACAGACATTTTGTTATACCGGCCAACTTTAACAATCCACTGAATCACCATGAAGACCACTGATATTTTGTCAAGCTGAAAAACTCACCTGAATTGACTCAGACAAGTTGAATTTCCTCATGCTGATGTGTCCATCTGGATATTTAAATTTTAACAATGCCCCATCTGACGGTTCATTACACATAGCCATTCGCTGACGTCTTGTCTCAATAGCCTGAAATGCGATTTGGTTCAGTAAAAAAATTCTACTGTTAGTTCAATAAACTTATATAACAAACAAACCTTTTGACGCTTTTCCTCAGAGGCCTGATAAGCCAGTTTCTTCAGCTCCTGTTGACAGAACAGATGTTAAAAAAAAAAAAAAAAGGGAATTTTTGCTTTTTGTAAGTGCATGGAAAACATACATGAAAAACTTCGAGAATATTACCTTTTCCTCATCCACTAACAAACTTTCTTTATACTCCTGGTCTTGCTGGGCACGTATTGCTCGCCATTCTTGAAGAGCCTTGAGAAGTAAATTGTAAAAAAGAGATTTATCACAAATCATGACAAAATAGTACAGTATAGTTTAATTATTTAATTAAACTTTTCTGTACCATGTCAAAATGAGTTACCTGATCTGAAACCATATTTAGAGCTTGAGTATTCTCAGCCAAAACTGTCACATCTTGTACCGAAGCAACTGAGAAATTCTGGAATGAATTCTGGGATATAGCACAAGATGTGGAGGTCACCTGGTAATATACAAATTATTTTTGCTTCAGTTAATTGGGGTTAAATAGAATTTTTCAAAATAATCTCTTTTGGTGGTAAAAGGACTGTCTACCTTTTTACAGCAGCCAAAACTTACCTGAAAAATGATGCTTACCACTTATCAACATAAAATGCACAATGGACATGTCTAAAATGGGTAGATAGCAATCATTTTAATATTGTTTACCTCAATGGTTCTCAGCTCTGATACTGGAGGACCACTGCACATTTTGGTGCCTTCTCAGCTACCAGCACACCTGATTTAACTAATCAACTAACTAACAGCATTTTCTTAATTGATGCAGGTGTGGTACAGAAGGGAAAACACTAAAATAGCCGAGGCAATCCTCCAGGAATAAGGCTGAGAACCACTGGTTTACCTGATCTGAAACTTCATTTTCCTCAGTCACTTGTGAGATCTCCTCTATAGCTGCAACTGTGGAGAGTGGTGGAAATGAATTCTGCGGTTTGGCAGAGGGTGGTGATGTTATCTGATGGTAAACAGGGACACTTTTTAACTTTAAAAGACATGTGACACAGAGAACAATAACATTAATAAAAATTATATAAATCCCTATGTATATATTTCCATACCTGTAAGACAGTAGCTCGTGGCACAATGTAAAGTCTGCTTTTGCCAACTGATGTTTTTAGCTCTTTTACAGAACTAACTTGTAATTTCTGTAGTTTGCGTCCTTTGCCTGCCCTTGCCAATTCAAAGCCTACCAAATTTAAACTGATATGAGGATAACTTTGGCAAACAAAGTTGTTTAATTCAGATAAACTCCATTTTATGTCAATCTTTGACTTTGTATGTCCAGGCTTCATAGACTCATGCACAGGTTTTCCTAAAAATAGAAATGGAACGCATCAGTATGATGAGTTTCAAATGGCAGAGTAACACATTCCTAGCTTCCAATTATATAGAGACCCACAGAATAGTTGACAAGCCATAAAATAAGTTTATTTTCTTAATAAACTTTCCTCACAATTACCTAATCCATGTTTGGCGAGTTCAGCAAGTCCTGATGTAGCAGGCAGAATCTCACTATCAGGCCCTGGAAGAAGGAAGAGGTTTGCATGCCAAATAGGTTCTTCCCTGCGGCCACCAGACCCGCCTGCAAACAAACGCAAAGCTGTTAATTAGCTAAAATGTTTCCAGCATAAAAAGTATTTGCATTACGTTCGCGTTACTATACCCACCCCTGCAACGAACATAACTTAGTTCATCTTTGCTTAATATCTTTTTTATTTGGTTAAAGCAAGAATATGTACATTAGGCCAGGTCATTAGCCTATTACTTACAAGGATGCAACAACCGTTAAAACAATGGAACTAACCCCGAAGTCGTTGAACTTGACGGCGAAATAGTCGTCTTGTTGAAGTCAGTAAATTCTCATCGTTTCTTGCTGACAGCTCCTGTCTTGCACGGGCTGCAGCGTTAAAAATCCGGTCAAAAACTACACGTTGTTCCTCCTGCTGTTCCGACATGCTTAATGTACAAAAACAAAGTTAGTCTATCTCTGGGTTGAACAGTAGCCGCTCCCGCCAATATCAAACCCGTCCTCCTATTTGCCGTAACTTCTGACACAATTACAGATATCTGCAACGTTATTTTGCCTAGTCAAAACTCTATATTCAAGATATCTGTAATTACAATTTGACTAGGAGGAATGAAAGTTAAAGATATCTCTCATTTGAGATATCTCTAATCAAAATTCATTTAAAGATATCTATAATTTGATAACAGATATCTGATTCTAAATTATGTCTATTCACAATTCCTGTTAGAGATATCTACAATTTCATTCTGACTAGTGACCATACCAGTTCAAGATATCTATAATCCAGTTTTGACTAGTTAAAATAGAATTTAAGATATCTAAAAAGGATATTATAGATATCTTTAATTGAGGGGAGTTGATGATATCTTGAATTGGAATTGTGACTAGTCAGAATTAAATTGTAGATATCTCTAACAGGAATTATGGATAGTCATAATTTACTTGTAGATATCCACATTGTGAAATGTGGATGTCTACAACTGAGTTAAAGATATCTGTAAAGGAAAGCTAGATAGATATGAATGGGAAAAGTGACGTCATTCGTCCTAGGAAGAACGACGTTGTGGATATCTGGAATGGTCGTTGTTGATAGGAGGAATGCCATTGTGGATATCTGAAATTTTCATTTTGCCTAGGAAGAACTGAATTACGGATATCTGTAATACATATCCAGACTTGCCATTAAATGTTAAAACGGCTTGCCATATGGGTTAGTGACTTCTGTTGTGTGTGTGTTGAGGTGTGTGACGTGTGAAATGTGCTCTGGTTCAGGCTGACGCTGAACGGGATGTAGGCTTCTGAGTGAAGATGCTGCTCATGCCATACCTGCTGTGTGCTTAATAAAGTACTCCCAGCCATTGCATTGGGCAGCAAATAAGCTCACTCGTCTCTCCAGCATTCTTTCCGGCGTAAAAACACTACAGTGTCTCTCCCTTCAGAAGTGGGATGGAGAATAACGGGTTCGAGCGCACAACGGAGGACCTTCTGAAAATCCAAGCGGGCCGCCGAGTAGCGGAGCGACTACTTGCGCAGAAGAAGCGCTTTCCTGACGGAGCTAGCGCGAGCACACCACGTCAACCAACGCGGAGCGGGAAGAAGAAAATCCCGCAAGCGCCGGAGCAAGATACAGCTCCGTGCGCCGTTAGCCGGCAAAACGACCTGCCGCTGCGCGAGGCCGAGCGCGCTGAGCCCATACCGGCGGTACATCGCGGCGGAAGAGCCGAGCGACCGCCTGCAGCTCAGTGGCGTTCCGTTCGTGAACCTAGCCGGGGACAGGGCTACCCGTCGCGGCTAGGCAACGAGCAACTCTCCGACGTTTCGCGGCGAGGCTGAGGCACGGGACAGCGTACACCAGCAGCCGCTAGACTAGCGCTGGGAGGACGCGTGGTAAGCCGCGCTGGGCTTTACATCGACTGTGTGCTGGACGGCGTCTTACTGCGAGCGCTCGTGGACACCGGCCCACTGTTTCGCTGCTGCGCTCTGGAGTACTGGGGCAAAGCAAGCGTGTTCGCCGACGGCCTGACCCTGCCTTCAGCATCCGCACCGTTGCTGGGGGCTACGTCAAGGTACGGGCGTGTCGCACAGCGCGAGTCCAGGTGGGTGGCCGAACTTATTCCCACGGGTTTGTTGTGGGGGATGTCGAGGAGGACTGCGTTTTGGGGTTGGACATTTTGGGTAGATGGGGTGCGGTGCTGAACTTGTCCAGCGGAACTCTGCGTGGTAACTTCGGGGTAGCCAGGTTGCTCGGACCCAAACCACAGCCGGACAGGGGTGCGTTTCCCAAAAGCATCGTTAGCCAACTATGGTCGCAAGTTCCGTTGTTACCAACATAGTTCAACAATTCGGTGTTTCTCGAAACCATAGTTCAAACGAACATTCGCAAACAGCGTTGCAAACTTACGTGGTTGGAACTACAGCCTTCGACCTGTGGTTAGAAGCATAGTTCCCTGCCGCGGCTGGGTGTGTTCTATTCACAGTTCATGACCCTACGCACTATAAGTTTCTAAATATTTTCCCAACCACTTTGAGCGATTTGGAAAACTTAATGTTTTGGTGCTTAGATATTAGGCTATTCATTTTCAGTAATTTTTTGAATTACAAATTCACTTTGAAACGATATAACAGCGATAACATCGCAATTATTCTCCCTTCGAAGTGCCCTACGAAAGCATTATTTATGTTCCGGTTGGAACACAGCCTTGGTTTCGTTTGTGCGAAGAAAAGGTGAGTTTTTAAGTGAGTTTTTTTGTTGTGCTCTCAAAAGTAGAAGTAGAATATGGACTATTCATAGGTTAAAAAAAAAAAAAAAAATATATATATATATATATATATATATATATATATATATCTTCCTCATTCACAGCAGCTCCAGAAAGACCCCCTCTTCCTCATCAAAAAGCGGGACATTTTCCTTGACTGCAATGTTGTGGAGAATTGCAGTAACTACAATTACATAGCAGCTTTTGGAGGGGTTCAGTTTCAGGCCACCACTTGACTTGCATGTTTGGTCACACTTGCAAAGTCCCTCCACTTGTTTCTGACTTCCTCTGGGCTTCTCTCATACTCATTTCCAGAAGCATTGATTTTTTTGTGCGATTTCATTCCATGTTTTTTTTTTTTTTTTCAGAATTTGTAACTGTGTTTTTTAATTTGGAGAAAAGCAAGATTTGATTGTTTCCCACCTCCTCCAAAAGAACTGCAAGCTCTTTTGTAGTAAATGTTGGTTTCCGTGTCATTTTTTCACATCAACTCTCATTAAAACATGGCTTTATGTAAAGGGACTTATATAGGAAATGATCTTGAGCAAAATAGGTAACAGGTGTTCACAACACAATCCCAGCATTTTCAAAACCCATAATTTCTTTTTATTTTAATTGTACTTATGTATCAATACCAAATAAAAATGAGTTCAAATGAAATATAACTAAAAGTGATAGACTTTGTTATCTGAAAAGAGCACATTTAAACTGTGTATGCCTATGTATGTTTTATTGTACAAATAATGAATGTTGCGTTCGTGACATTATTACACCACTTCTACGTTACGTCACTGCGAAAGCGCATTGAATGGGAGCCGAAGAGAGAGAAAAAACACTTAACAGTAGGGGGCGATATGTGCCTATGGCACTATTTCGCCATAGTATCGAAGAAGAAGAAGATTAAAGAAGACAGATTAAACCAACATGGTTTTAACGATGGAAGTGCGATACAGATACTATGGTGTTGGGAAACAGTCGTGACTAGTTAGTTATTTTCTTCAACGTTGCATCGTACAACGGTGGTTAAGCAAAGAGCTACATCGTTGTACGGGAAACGCACCCCAGGTTAGCAGCCCACACCCGGGGGGCGGAACTTCCGGTAGCAGACCGAGCGGGAAATCTGCGCGCTAACACCGGCGCTTTACCTCGCCGGCCGGGCAGCAAAGCGCGTGGCCGGTACTGCGAGCAGGTGGAGCGCCGTGTCGACGTAGACCCCTCGACGCAGGACGTACCCCCCGTGCAGTCCTCCAGGCCCTCCGGTGGTGAACAGCCGTCCGAGCCAGCGTGCAGCCGTGTTACTGCGTCACCCAGAGCGTCACCCGCAGTCGCTCCGCCGGTCTCACAGCTGAACTGTGAACCGCTCATCGCCAGGCAGAAGGGCCCCACCCAGCGCTCGCGGGCACCGCTGCAAGACTTTCAGGTAGGGGCACCTATGGGGCGAATGGGCGTGGACACTCACAGCCAGGGGCGAGATTTTGCTGCTGGCGAGCAGGTGTGGGTGTGTTCCTCCGGAAGGAGGAGGAGGGGACTCTCGGCCGGGCGTGTGTCTCACTGGGTGGGCCCCTGTACGGTAATAGCTCGGCTCTCCGATGTCATCAACCGGGTGCCGTTGGCGGGGCGGGTACGAGTTTTGCTCCACCGGGACCGTCTTGCGCCTTACCAGCCGCACGCCGATGAAACATCGAACTCTGTGAAGGCCGGACCGCCTCAGGACTATGTTCGCGTTTATCCCTCACCTGCCAAAGGACGCCGGCGTTCCCACCGCCAGCGCCGACCGCCTCCACGCCTCCGAAACAAAGTTCGTCGTGGTGACCGGGGACGGTCACAGCTCGGGGGGGCAGTGTGGCGTGGGCGGGGCGGCGGCTGACGACCAGCATGCCTTGCGGGGATGTCGGTGTGTTCACCATGATGGGGAAAGGTGTTTGGGTTAGTGACTTCGGCCCTGTTGTGTGTGTGTTGAGGTGTGTGACATGTGAAATGTGCTCTGGTTCAGGCTGACGCTGAACGGGATGTAGGCTCCTGAGTGAAGATGCTGCTCATGCCATACCTGCTGTGTGCCTAATAAAGTACTCCCAGCCATTGCATTGGGCAGAAAATAAGCTCACTCGTCTCTCCAGCATTCTTTCCGGCGTAAAAACGCTACAATATTATACCATAACCGTATTATACTGTTATCTCTCCTCTTTTGCTCTCCCCTCTCTCTTTCCCTCTCTCTGTCGAGCTACACTGTACATGTCGTTCCTAAGCTGCCAGTGACTTCCTTTGCCCTCTGGACCTGCCTGACTCATCTTGGAGCACTGCTTCTGGTTGGAGACATGGGTGTCTCTTTGGGCTGCGTCCGGTGTTTAGGGATGGTTTCACTTTACCATGAAGACAGTTCTGGCCTCAACTGATGTTGACAGCTGTTTCTCTGAGGACTTGACTTGGCTGCAGTTGCTCGATAGTTCAGGACTGAAATTTTCTATGGGTCTACCTGAGCCTCCAATAACTACCTGGAATCCATATTAACATCAATTAACATCAACTGTGATGCTGAACTGCCTGCCACCTAACACACAGTATGAATGCAGATCAACTCCTGCTCTCCGTTTCACCCAAATGAGGATGGGTTCCCTGTTGAGTCTGGTTCTTCTCAAGGTTTTTTCCTATTGCCACTGTCGCCCTCGCCTTGATCATCAGGGACTATCTGACCATGTTGATTCATATACATTCACATTCCATACAAACGTAAGTAATTATTTTATTGTGTAAAGCTGCTTTGCGACAATGACAATTGTTAAAAACTCTATACAAATAAAAATTGAATAGAATTATACCAAAGATTGGCTTTTAGAAATACACACAATGAGATAAATCCACTGTTTTAACCACTGCAGAGACATCACAGCCAGCGGTAGTTTTCAGAAGTTGTTTCCGAGGTGAAGCAGTGTTGGGTGGCTACATGAGCGCAGGGCACCTGTCTTTCCTGCCTAGAGCACAAATCTCCAAAATTGTTGGGGAAATTTTTTAAATATAAGCCATATTTAATAACCGATTGATGGTTTGAGCTGTAAACACATACATTCTCGCTTAAACTACTCTTAAATCTACACTTTGTGACACAATAACAGTAATATTTCGAACATTTTTAAGCTGCCATTTGGAAACCCCAGAGAATAAAGAATAAACCCAACCAGGTATTCATTTGTAAACGACCCACTAAATTTTATTTGACCCAACATAGAGCAACCCAACAATGTGTTTAAAGTACCCGAAATAACCCAGAATTTTGACCCAGCATAAACAACCCAACAGTGTATTTACAGGAACAACCCAGCATTTTTTAAGAGTGTATAACTGAATTTTATAGAAAGGTAAAGTAATAAGACTGTCCCAGCCTGGAGATTGACTGATGTAAACTAGACCAAGGTCAAAAGACAATGGGTTAGAAAAAGTTCAGGTCTAATAAAAATTTATTACTTTCCCCAGAAGGCAAAAGGGTGATGGAGAAGCAGAAACCCATGCAAGAAGTCTGTATGAAAGATGAACAGAAGGTCTGTATATTACATAATATTTTGCCTATAGTAACTGAGAATCTTGATAATCAATATTATATTCTCATACTACACATTATATTTACTAGCTGTTAATAACATATAGTATACAACAATATCAAGGAACAATATCATAATAGAATAAGGCATGTATGATTCACTCACTCATTCATTGTCTATACCGCTTTATCCTGTACACAGGGTTGCGGGGGCCCTGGAGCATATCCCATGAGACTTTGGGCATAAGGCAGGGTACACCCTGAACAGCAAACACAGGGCAAACATGTGTGGCCAAAAGTGTTGGCACCCCTGAAAAGTTTTTAAAAAATCAAGTATTTCTCACAGAAAAGTATTGCATTAACACGTTTTGCTATACACAGGATTATTCTCTTTGTGTGTATTGGAACAAAACAAAAGGGGGAGGGGAAAAAAAGCTAATTTGACATAATGTCACACAAAACTTCAAAAATGGGCTGGACAAAATTATTGGCACCCTTAACTTAAAATTTGGTTGCACACCTTTTGGAAAAAATAACTGAAATCAGTCACTTCCTATAAAATCAATGAGCTTCTTACACCTCTCATCCGGAATTTTGGACCACTTTTCCTTTGCAAACTGCTCTACAGTAGGTCTCTCATATTGAAAGGGCACTTTTTTCCAACAGCAGTTTTAAGATCTCTCCACAGGTGTTCAATGGGATTTGGATCTGGAATCATTGCTGGTCACTTCAGAACTCTCCAGCGCCTTGTTCATCCATTTCATCAATTCCTGGGTGCTTTTCGAAGTATGTTTGGGGTCATTGGCCTGCTGGAAGACCCAAGATCTTGGACACTAACCCAGCTTTCTAACACTATAAATTTTTATTTTCTGTCCACGCCCAGGGAGATTAGCTAAAATGCCATGGGTTGCATCCTTCTTTATAATGTTGCGCACTGTGGACAAAGGCAAATCTTGATCTCTGGAGATGGACTTGTAACCTTGAGATTGTTGATATTTCTCCACAATTTTGGTCCTCACACAGTTCTCTTTTCCTCTTTCTGGTGTTCATGCGAAGTGTGGCACACACAGACAAACAATGCAAGAACTAAGTGAACTTCTCTTCTTTTTATCTACTTTCAGGTGTGATCTTTAGATCAGGTGAGTTTAAAGGAGCATCACAACTTGAATCTTATTTATCCACAATTTTGAAAGGGTGCCAATAATTTTGTTCAGCCCATTTTTGCAGTTTTGTGTGACTTTATGTCAAATTTTATTTTTCCTCCCTTTTTTGTTTTAATACACACGGGTGTAATAACATGGGTTAATGCAATACTTTTCTGTGAGAAATACTTGATTTTCTGAAAAAACTTCAGGGGTGCCAACAATTTGGCCATGGCTGTATACACTTACTCACTCACTCACTCACTTATTTACACACTACAGTCAATTTGGAAATGCCAAATTGTGTTTGGACTGTGAGAGGAAACTGGAGAACCTGGAGGAAATCCACCAAGCACAGGGAGAACATGCAAACCCGCCATGTTTGCATGTTCTCCCTGTGCTTGGTGACAGTGCTATCAAGTAAGCCACCGTGCCGTCGAGCATGCAATAACAAAGCAATAATCATACTTATTTAGGTCGAGTTTATATAGGTCAATATAAAAGCAAAGAACAACTTAATGGCTGATAAAATGTAATATTTAATTTTGTATTTGGTACATGGTTGGTATGTAATTATTACAGCCCTTACTGTTTTAAATACCCAGTAATGTCTGCCATATTTATATACAGGTTCTAGTGTATTCCAGTGTATTCATGTACATATGGGTATTAGATCAGACTTTTTTATACAGTACCAGCCAAAAGTTATAATATTGTCAAGTACATTTGCCCATCAAGCACGGCAATTAAACTGGCTAAATCTGCAAGACCAAAACTTACCTCTGCTGCAGAGGAAAAGTTCATTTAGACTTACCAGCCTCAAAAATCACCAATTAACTGCACTTCAAATTAGAGCCATCATGAAAGCTCTACAGAGCATCAGTAGCAGACACATCTCAATATCAACTGTTTAAAGAAGGTTATTGCATATTTTGGATGCAGCATTGATTTACAATGTGAAAAAATTAAAATTCAGGAAAGAACATGGAATTAGAAAGTGTGTCCGAACTTTTGACTGGTAGTGTATAAGCACCGTAATATTTCCCATGTTAAATTATAGCCACAAATAAAAATAAAAAAAATCAATGTCTAAGGAATGTCATAAAGAATGTTATAAACAATATATGTATTTGAAAATAAACAGCTCACCCTAGTTCAACACTCAGATCACATTTAAGCTTAACAGGTTTTTAGAGGGAAAGCCAGTTTACAAGAAAAGCACAACAAACAACTCATGTGTCATGTAGACAGTATATTTGTATACAGTATGTAAAAAAACAAACTTGAAATACGATGTACTTAACACTGAGCCAATAGCTATAACCTTCTTCCAGACACTTCAACATATACATCGGAAATGTGTCCCAAAAACATGGAAATTTACTGTTAGAATGAAACAGTTATTTAAATGGATCATATTTATTTTAATATTATTTTATGACTCTTTTGTAATCTTGAGGTGCAATAAAAAAAATGGTAACAAAGTTGTAATAGACCCATTTAACCTAAATTGTGCCCTTGTGTTTAATTCATTTACCAAAGCAATACATACACTAAGAAAAGTTTCATTCTAACCACAATCATGTGTGTGCAGACTCACGTATGTGTATGATCCTTAAATAAAATAAAAGCTTATCAATAAAGTGAGAGAGTTGTTGAGAAGACCCAAAGGACAAAAAAATGTGTTGCTTCAATCCTGAATGCAATAAAGGATGAGGGTTTGTTAGTTTTTTTCCGTTCTTTATAACAATTACAATGATCGTTTAAATGATGTATGGCATAGTATACAGAAGATGATGTATCTCAAGGTGACCTGTAAGATTTTTCTAGGGAAAAGTCATATATCTAATCTGAACAAGCCATAAAAGGAAAAAAAAATTACATTCGTACATTGTAACTTTGAAAGATACAGTAGCAACTTGATTTAGCCAAGTGGGACAACAGAACCTTTATATGAGTCTCAACTGAACTTGGAATGTATTTTGTACATACAAAGTGTTGTGGAATTTGGCCCTGATTACTTACACTCTACTTGCAGTTCAGGTGATAAACTTCATGCTCGCTGTACAGAGCAGGAAAATTTAGAATGACCAAGACTTATGGCATTGTACTTATATGCACCTCAATGTGTTAATTTTCAATTTTAAAGACTTACAGTAACCGACTTTTAATGCCTTTTAAGCCAAATATCCCTTTAAGTATCAAAAAAGCATTGTATTATGTGGTTAAACCGATTAATTAGTCAATCATCAACTGGTTTATTTGCACAGATGGTTGATTACGAAATGGTTACAGACTCCCATTACTATTTACAGGTTTGATCAAGTATGTTAAGGAAATGTCCAAACCAATATGTCCAGCTGCTCAACCTTACTGATTCACCACCACCAAACAAAGTGGACAAAGCATAAAGGCTGGGTAATGATAAAACTAAAAGAATGGTCTTTTAAAAGGTGTCCAAGGACAAAGATGAATAAATAAATAACTAGATATTTTTTTTTTTACAGACATAGTTCTCAGGAACGAACCAAATAGATTATAATAAGTTATCAAGCAACACAGCTCCTTATTCATGATTATGATATAGCAGCACCCACAATATTCCGTTTGTCATCAATACTCGTTAAACCACAAGCGTCGCCTAAATATTGCACATTATGAAATCCTTTAAATGCCAAAACTGAGCTTCATGTGTTGTTTTACTAGATTACATGCATAGCTCTATTTAAAACCACAGGGGAAAAACAAACGTCTCATGAAATAAATGTCACAAAGATTTAGTTTGTGCATTCAATATATTTGTGCATGTCATCACAAAAGCTATATGCATTTGCTGCAGTATAAAACCTTAAACCATGTTTAAGGCTTGACAATTAATCTATTGTAAAAATTTTGACTTAGATTTGAGCAGTCCTTTGGTTAGACAAATTTGTTGGACAAATCTTTTATTGTTCATAATGTCAAATACCCAGTCTTTTCAGCCTTATAACATAAAATGTTAACATAAAAGTAATTAACTGATATAATGAACTTAAATCCTTAAGGCTTTACTTTAAATTGCAATATTACAAAAGAAAACAAATTTCAATCACAAGAGACAAAACAAAATCACATTTCACATTACAAGGTCTTTGACTTCTTCATGCTCTCTAAGCAGTTAAGATGGACTAGCAGGGTAAGATAAAAACAGAGCATCGAGTTTAAAATTAAACGCTTAGCTAAAAGCCTGAGTCTTATGAATCCATACCGTCTAAAAACTCTTCCTCTGTGATGTGCTCTAAGCGTTGCAGCACTCTGTCTGCACTCGATGGCGGGTATTCAGCGGGAGGATGAGGAAAGGGTGTCGAGCTGCAGAAGGAGCAGCACAGGGTTTGGAGGAATGGCACAAGCTGTGTGATGGATGAAAGTGAGTGGAAATTGAGAAGCGGGAACTCCATGCACTCAGATGCGGACTCTCCCACCGTTCCATTCAGCTCCTAAAACATAAAGGTCAAGCTCAGGGGTTTAATGAGCACTTTAAATGAGTAACTGTTCCAAAACTAATTTTAAAACAAATAATTTTATTTCCTCATCTATTTTAAACATGCATGGATAAGTTGCACATAGTTACCATCTTCAAAGTTAAAAGTGTTTGTACATGTGCTCAAAGAAATGCCAATTTGGCCACATTTACCCCATAACGATTGTGAAGGCCTTCCAGTACCCTGACCACATGAGGTTTACATTCCTGTTCGCCCTCCAGCAAAGTGGTACCTGGCCCATCATAACTGTCTACATCTACTTCAGGCACAAAGGCCCAGCGATACCTGTATCAAATGTTCATACACACCCAAATAAACCAACAAAATGCATGTCTTTTAGCAGTAATTATACAAAGACAGACATTTAACTTTTTTTTCTTTTAACCAAACGTTATGCATCTCTCTCTTGCTCTCTCTCTCACACACACACACACACACACACACACACACACACAGAAAATAATAATTGCCATGTAATTCTTTACATTTGGAACAGAGGCATGTGCTCTGGAGGGAATGACAAAGCAGTGTCCAGGAACTTGCAGGCTGAAAGATACATGTCCAGTTCTGCTCGTGGAAATGTCCTCTGGCTGTTCTTCTCTTGACCACCTCGCTTATTCCTAACACACACACACAAACATATACACATATATGCGTATAATTGGGTGCGTAAGAGATAGAAGGGATAAATTATAGTAACACGTTTGTTCTTGTCTGTAATAAATAAAATAATGTTCTGAGTATGATACGTAAATACATTATTTAAAACATTCAATACTTTTTAATTATAATATTAAATAAAATTTCAAATCAACTTTTCTAGACGATGAAATTAAACAGTTAATGTTGAGATGTGCTACTTATGCACTTTAAAGCCATCATAACAGCTTTAATCTGTGATTTCTGAGGCTGGTAACTCTAAACTACCTCTACAGCAGAGTTGTGGTCTTTCCTACAGTAGGTCTTCATGAAAGCCAGTATCATCACGGTGCTTGATGTGTTTTGCAAATGCACTTGACAATACTATACTATACTAGATTACTAGATTACTGTGCAATACTTACATGTGGTCTTGAGTCATATTCTGAGGGATTTTTTTTTTTTAAGATTATTATTATTATTATTATTATTTATCACCTTTATTCTTTATTACCTTTTCTTAGTTAACAACATTGAGCACCTGTAACCGAGCATAAGCAATTTCCCTCTGGGATTAATAAAGTTATTTGAATCTTGAATACTGTTCTTGCAAGAACTATTCCAGAACAGCTGACCTCCGGTCTTAAAACAATAACTGACTGTTGCTGTTGTTACTTAGTTAGTTAATGTCATGTGTGTTATTTTAATGTTTTGAAAAAAATCCAGTACTGTAAGAAACCCATGTTTAAACTTTTGACGGTAGAAGCAATCATCTGCATCGATTCAGCAAGTACAATAAATGTTTAAACCAAAAATCATAAATATTGATTTATAAACTTGATTAAGTATGCTTTTACCCTTATTTTTACTCCAAAACAACCTAACAATATCTCAGGGTGTTTACCCTATGCATTAATAGATGATGCAATTCTCTTGTCTGGGACTCACTTTGAAACATCTTTTTCCTCTAGCAGAGCCTTTTCGAGCCTTGCAAAGATGCGAATCTACAGAAAAAAAAAAAAACAACAGAACAAAACTCAACAATGACCACTAGCTTCTGTATAGCATGCTGCAACCTAGTAATCGATAAACACATTACCATTAGGAACATCGGAACAATGCTATACTGTATCTGAAGTGAGTCTTATTAACAATAACACTAATGAAGGTTAATCCCTCACCAGTTCAGTAACCATGATGGGCCAGAGGGAGGTGAGGTGCTGTGGTGAGATTCTCAACAACAGAACACGGAACATCAGGAACATCTGAGCGGACAATGCTGGTGTCTGTCCCATCCGCAGGTTCTCTGTTAAACGCTCTGTGTACAGAATAGGGTGTACAGAACACAGCACTTGGATTTAACTAAAACGCAACTTAAATAAATAATGGAACAGTAATGAATTAACACAACAACTGTCTGAATAGTCTTCTTCTTTAACTCACAATTTATGATTCATACTGCAGTACCTTGTATTAGAGGCAGGTAGAGGTGGTACTGGTCCATCTCTCCACTAAACATGGCAAATGCTTGCCGTTTTAGTAACATGGGCTTTTGCTCAGCACTGTTAAACAGCTTCAAAGAACTGCTCTGCATACCTGTACAAACATGCAGAAATACAGTATACTGGACAAATGCACTACATTGAATAAATTATAACGTATACATAAAGTATATTATGTATAAACAGTACATATTAGAGACATGTGTAAAAAATCATTTCAGTTACATACTGCAATCATTTTGTGAGGCAAATTGTGGGGTCAGAGCAAATTATTTGTTATTGTAAGCTTGTTTAGAATTGTAATCTGGGGTAAAAAATCTGATTGGGATATATATAAAATAGAATCAAAGTATAAAAGATTTAAAATATAAATCAAATCTCTACATAAGTACTATGATAATATCATATTGGGTGATTTCTCAATATGAGTGTGTCTCATCCCTTGTACATATACACCATATACACTGTACATATACTCTGCATACACACTATATAACAAAAAGGATGTGGACACTGACCTTTCCTGAACTAACTACCCTAACACTGAACTAATATTAACCAAGCTTATCCTCATGGACCTCCCTGACTCTCATGCTGAAAGAGGTTTGAAATCCTAGTTGCAGTAAAGGGTAATTTTAAATGCTACTGCAAACAAAGTCCTTATGAACTGCATGCGGCAACAGCTTAGGGAAGGCCCAGGTATACATGTTAAAGTACATAGAGTACACATATGTACTTTTGGTCACACATACTGTATACTATATCAAAATCTAGCTATACACTCACCTAAAGGATTATTAGGAACACCATACTAATATGGTGTTTGACCCCTTTTCGCCTTTAGAACTGCCTTAATTCTACAGTATGTGGCATTGATTCAACAAGGTGCTAAAAGCATTCTTTAGAAATGTTGGCCCATATTGATAGGATAGCATCTTGCAGTTGATGGAGATTTGTGGGATGCACATCCAGGGCACAAAGCTCCTGTTCCACCACATCCCAAAGATGCTCTATTGGGTTGAGATCTGGTGACTGTGGGGGCCATTTTAGTACAGTGAACTCATTGTCATGTTCAAGAAACCAATTTAAAATGATTTGAGCTTTGTGACATGATGCATTATCCTGCTGGAAGTAGCCATCAGAGGATGGGTACATGGTGGTCATAAAGGGATGGACATGGTCAGAAACAATGCTCAGGTAGCCTGTAGCATTTTTTTAACGATGCCCAATTGGCACTAAGGGGCCTAAAGTGTGCCAAGAAAACAACCCCACACCATTACACCACCACCACCAGCCTGCACAGTGGTAACAAGGCATGATGGATCCATGTTCTCATTGTTTACGCATAAATTCATTTGAATGTCTCAACAGAAATCGAGACTCATCAGACCAGACAACATTTTTCCAGTCTTCAACTGTCCAATTTTGGTGAGCTCGTGCAAATTGTAGCCTCTTTTTCCTATTTGTGGAGATGAGTGGTACCGGTGGGGTCTTCTGCTGTTGTAGCCCATCCGTCTTAAGGTTGTGCGTGTTGTGGTTTCACAAATGCTTTGCTGCATACCTCGGTTGTAACGAGTGGTCATTTCAATCAATGTTGCCCTTCTATCAGCTAAAATCAGTCGGCCCATTCTCCTCTGACCTCTAGCATCAACAAGGCATTTTCGCCGACAGGACTGACGCATACTGGATGTTTTGTCCCTTTTCACACCATTCTTTGTAAACCCTAGAAATGGTTGTGCGTAAAAAATCCCAGTAACTGAGCAGATTGTGAAATACTCAGACCGGCCCTTCTGGTAGCAAAAACCATGCCACGCTCAAAATTGCTTAAATCACCTTACTTTACCATTCTGATATTCAGTTTGGAGTTCAGGAGATTGTCTTGACCAGGACCATACCCCTAAATGCATTGAAGCAACTGCCATGTGATTGGTTGATTAGATAATTGCATTAATAAGAAATTGAACAGGTGTTCCTAATAATCCTTTAGGTGAGTGTATATCTAATAGCACTAATGAGCACTATGTAAAACTCACTCATCAAGTCCTTGAACATGGTCTTCTCGTGTGTGAGCAGATGGTCTGTGATGGATTTCCAACTGAAAATAGAAATATACAAATAAATGAATTGCATGCAATTGAAGTTCATTGAGAACCATGTGCACAAGGAATAAAAAAAATTCCACACCTAAGATTCTGAAATGTTTGTCCCACCAAACTTTTGAGTTTATATACAGTACAACTCAAAGGCTTGGATGCACTTTCTAATTTAATGCTTTTGGTTTAGTAATTTATTTTCTACACTCTAGGATAATACTGAAGATTTCAAAACTATGAACCAACCTCTCTTGAAGTTCACTTTATTTTTACAGATCATAAGTAGCCATAAGACACATTTTAAAACTGACTGTTCGAATAAGATTATTGCATATTTTGGATGCCTTTAGAATTGTTTTAAAAAAGACATAAAAAAGAATCTAGGGACTGTGGAGGCCAATGGTGACCATATTTATTCTTCATATTTATTTAATCTTGTTCGACCATGGTAGGACCTCAAGTCAACATTCACACGCACATTTACACACTCTGGGGAAACGCCAATTAGCCTAATTTGCATGTCTTTGGACTATGGGAGGAAACCAGAAAACTTGAAGGAAACCCACCAAGCACAGGGAGAACATGAAAACTAAATGCACACAGACCAGAAGCAGGAATCGAACCTAGGACCTGAAGGTGCAACGCGACATTACTAACTTAAAAGCCACCGTGCCACCTTGACTGGTATTGTATATTCTATACACCCTATAAACTGCCTCTATTCTCAATGGAGGAGAAGATTGGAAAAAATTGAGAGTCCTACTGGCAGACACAAGACATCTCCATAGTGAAGAAAAGAGGATCCATGAAGAGTTCCAGCACCTCCTTTTTCCAGGCACGCTTAGTGTATGCATAACCACTCAGGCTGCTCAACAGCTGAGCTCCTGCACTGAAACTGGGCATATTATAGGCACTGCAGAAAAGAGAAGAAAAAGGACAAAGAGGAACAATGAAATTGAGAGTGTAAAAGAATGTACATAAAATATATACATCCAAAAAAATTTGAAAATGACTGCTTACCTGTGATTTTTCAGGTAAGGGAAAACATAGTACATGAGACGGGAGATTAGGGGGACAGCTTTCTCCTTCTCATCACTTCGATACACCATATCCAGAAGAGGGGCAAGAATCTAAAAGAGAGCAAATATGCAGATGATGTGTTTTTTGCATATTTTCCTGTGATATTAGTGGGTGATGTCCTGTGTGTGATGTCCTACGTCAGCCAGCAGAGCCAAAGCTTGGACACTAAACACCGATGGAGCCGACGATGACACCATAGCACTGCCTTGGCCACCAGACTCTAAGTGGATGTGAGATGAAAGCAGATGAGATTATACATATTATACATACAGTGGGGCAAAAAAGTTTTTGGTCAGCCACCAATTGTGCAAGTTCTCCCACTTAAAAAGATGAGCGAGGCCTATAATTTTAATCATAGGTATACCTTAACTATGAGAGACAAAATAAAAAAATAAATAATCCAGAAAATCACATTGTAGGATTTTTAACTAATTAATTGGTAAATTCCTCAGTAAAATAAGTATTTGGTCACCAACAAACAATCAAGATTTCTGGCTCTCATAGACCTGTAACTTCTTCGTTAAGCGGCTCCTCTGTCCTCCACTCATTACCTGTATTAGTAGCATATGTTTGAACTTAAGTTATCAGTATAAAAGACACCTGTCCACAACCTCAAACAGTCACATGGCCAAAATAGAAGACGTATACAGTGGTGTGAAAAACTATTTAGCCTCCGAGTGGCGCAGTGGTAAAGTGCTCGCCGAGCTCTTTGGCCGAGCTCTCTCAGGGGGGAGGGATGAGAGGTACTTGCGCTCCCACATTAATCACGGCTCTACAGCCAATCAGGGGCGTCTGTGAGCTCGCGCACGCGGAAGGAGCGGCTAGCGCTTTCCTCCGAGTGTGTTACACCGCCCCTAACGGT
Organism: Clarias gariepinus; assembly: GCF_024256425.1. NCBI lineage: Eukaryota > Metazoa > Chordata > Actinopteri > Siluriformes > Clariidae > Clarias > Clarias gariepinus. The sequence continues at coordinate 14,546,855 of NC_071104.1, forward strand.
GCGTGAGCGAGCAGTTCGAAAAGATGCGGTCGGCTGACGTCACGTGGTTCGGAGGAAACCTGTAATGGTCTTCACCCTCCTGGCTGAATGGTAGTAGTAGCCTTAATGTGGGAGCCCCCTAGTGACGGGGAGGAATTGGCCATGACTAAATTAGGGAGAAAATTGGAAAAAACCCAAAAAAATATTACAACAAAAAAAAACTATTTGCCCCCTTCCTGATTTCTTATTCTTTTGCATGTTTGTCACACTTGAATGTTTCTGCTCATCAAAAACCGTCAACTATTAGTCAAAGATAACATAATTGAACACAAAAAGCAGTTTTTAAATGACGGTTTACGTTATTAAGGGAGAAAAAAAACTCCAAATCTACATGGCCCTGTGCGAAAAAGTGATTGCCCCCCTTGTTAAAAAATAACTGTGGTTTATCACACCTGAGTTCAATTTTTGTAGTCACCCCCAGGCCTGATTACTGCCACACCTGTTTCAAACAAGAAATCACTTAAATAGGAGCTACCTGACACAGAGAAGTAGACCAAAAGCACCTCAAAAGCTAGACATCATGCCAAGATCCAAAGAAATTCAGGAACAAATGAGAACAAAAGTAATTGAGATCTATCAGTCTGGTAAAGGTTATAAAGCCATTTCTAAAGCTTTGGGACTCCAGCGAACCACAGTGAGAGCCATTATCCACAAATGGCAAAAACATGGAACAGTTGTGAACCTTCCCAGGAGTGGCCGGCTGACCAAAATTACCCCAAGAGCGCAGAGACAACTCATCCGAGAGGCCACAAAAGACCCCAGGACAACATCTAAAGAACTGCAGGCCTCACTTGCCTCAATTAAGGTCAGTGTTCACGACTCCACCATAAGAAAGAGACTGGGCAAAAACGGCCTGCATGGCAGATTTCCAAGGCGCAAACCACTTTTAAGCAAAAAGAAGATTAAGCCTCGTCTCAATTTTGCTAAAAAACATCTCAATGATTGCCAAGACTTTTGGGAAAATACCTTGTGGACCAACGAGACAAAAGTTGAACTTTTTGGAAGGTGCGTGTCCCGTTACATCTGGCGTAAAAGTAACACAGCATTTCAGAAAAAGAACATCATACCAACAGTAAAATATGGTGGTGGTAGTGTGATGGTCTGGGGTTGTTTTGCTGCTTCAGGACCTGGAAGGCTTGCTGTGATAGATGGAACCATGAATTCTACTGTCTACCAAAAAATCCTGAAGGAGAATGTCCGGCCATCTGTTCGTCAACTCAAGCTGAAGCGATCTTGGGTGCTGCAGCAGGACAATGAACCAAAACACACCAGCAAATCCACCCCTGAATGGCTGAAGAAAAACAAAATGAAGACTTTGGAGTGGCCTAGTCCTGACCTGAATCCTATTGAGATGTTGTGGCATGAACAACATGCTAGAAAACCCTCAAATAAAGCTGAATTACAACAATTCTGCAAAGATGAGTGGGCCAAAATTCCTCCAGAGTGCTGTAAAAGACTCGTTGCAAGTTATCGAAAACGCTTGATTGCAGTTATTGCTGCTAAGGGTGGCCCAACCAGTTATTAGGTTCAGGGGGCAATTACTTTTTCACACAGGGCCATGTAGGTTTGGATTTTTTTTCTCCCTAAATAATAAAAACCATCATTTAAAAACTGCATTTTGTGTTTACTTGTGTTATCTTTGACTAATAGTTAAATGTGTTTGATGATCAGAAACATTTTTAAAAAAATCAGGAAGGGGGCAAATAGTTTTTTACACCACTGTATAAGACCACTGATAATCTCCCTTGATCTGGGGCAAGAACTGTGAGCAAAAATCCCAGAACCACACGGGGGGACCTAGTGAATGACCTGCAGAGAGTTGGGACCAAAGTAACAAAGGCTACCATCAGTAACACACTGCACCACTAGGGACTCAAATCCTGCAGTGCCAGACGTGTCCCCCTGCTTAATCCAATACATGTGCAGGCCTGTCTGTAGTTTTACTAGAGCATTTGGATAACTCAGAAGAGGATTGGGAAAATGTCATATGGTTAGATGAAACCAAAATAGAACTTCGTGTTTGGAGGAGAAAGAATGCTGAGTTGCATCCAAAGAACACCATTTCCATTATGATGCATGGGGGTGGAAACATCATGCTTTGGGGCTGTTTTTCTGCAAAGGGACCAGGACGACTGATCCGTGTAAAGGAAATGAACGGGGCTTTGAATAATTTTGAGTAAAAACCTCCTTCCATCAGCAAGGGCATTGAGGATAAAACGTGGCTGTGTCTTTCAGCATGACAATGATCCCAAACACACCACCCGGGAAACGAAGGAGTGGCTTCGTAAGATGGATTTTTTTTATTATTATTTTGTCTCTCATAGTTGAGGTATACCTATGATGCAAATCATGGGCCTCTGTCATCTTTTTAAGTGGGAGAACTTGCACAGTTGGTGGCTGACTAACAACTTTTTTGCTCCACTGTATGATACATATCATTTATTCTTATTAATATTATGTGGTTTAAAGCAAGATTTGTACAATGTATGCAATGTTTGCATGCATGCCAACTGCACATTTAATGAATAAATAAAAAGCCAAATAATATCTGTTGTAGAAGTCATACTATAGCCGAATTATACATGCTTATACTTTAATCTTATTTGAAAAAGATCCGATTTGTTGCCTTACTAAATAATTCAATGTGATCCATTGCACCTATAATATACAGTAATCTCTATATCGCTGTATCTAATTATAGTTATACTGAACATATCTACTGTACACATAATTACATATACATGACGGTCTAACCATATAATTCACTGCCTTCAGGCTCATCTTCATCCTCTTGCAGACAGATCTGAGGCTGTGCCTTCACCTCCAGGTTACGGCTTAGCCAGCTAGTCTGTTCCAGAGATGAGCCAGCCACAGCGCCTACCGCCTCCAGGATTTTCTGGGTCACTTCCTGTTCACAGATACTCAAACATGTTAAAAAACAAGATACAGGAATCTTGGTATTACTCAAATACAGCTTCAAAATCAGATATAATCAGGAACAAATAATTTTAGACACAGTATAAAAAGTATTAGCAACATCCAACACTGTACAAAAAGTGTACATTATTGTAAGCATACTGTCAATCTGCCATAGTGTATCTCATACCTGAAGATCTTTGGAATCTCTCTTGTTGTCCATGTTGGGGAGTCTGTTTACAAAGTCATTCAGGATGCTGTATAGAGCAAAATGTAACACCTTGCATGACCTTTGAGGAGTAATCATCAGAAATGCTCTGCTCTGCCAACCTGTCAGATACTGTCCCCAAAATGTGTTACATATGAGGCAGTAGATTCTCTTTCCAGGCTGAATCTCATCTCATTGTTGTTTTTTTAAGATGTTCATAAAGCCTGGGGCATATTTTTTCATGCGTATAAATTCACTAGCCATTCATCAGGTGCACCTGTTCATCTGCTTGTTAACGCAACTATCAGCCAATCACATGGCAGCAACTTAATGCATTTTGGCATGGTCAAGACGATCAGCATCAGAATGGAGAAGACAGGTGATTTAATCGAATCTGATTTTGGCATAAACAATATGGAAGCATGGATTCAACCTGCCTTGCATCGATGTTTCATCCAAGTGTTAATAGTGTGGGGAATATTTTCTTGGCACACTTCAGGCCCCATAGTACTCGAGGATTTTTGCTGACCATGTCCAGCCCTTTATGACCACAGTGTATCTACATTCTAATGTCTAATTCCAGCTGCTCCATAATGCTCTATGTCACAAAGCTAAAATCACCTCAAAATGTTTTTAACATGACAGTGAGTTCACTGGATTCAAATAGCCTCCACAGTCACTAGATAACAATCCAATAAAACAATTTAGGAATGTGGTTCGCATGATTCCATCATGTCAATATGGAACAAAATCTCTAAGGAATGTTTCCAGCATCTTGTTGAATCTTCTCCACAAAGAATTAGGGTAGATGTGACCACCTTCCAACCTAGTACTAGCAAGCTGTAGTAATGAAGTGGCCAGTGAGTGTAGTATAAGTATTAGTATTATATCTGAGCTGATGTCTAATATATACAAATATCACTCTCACCATCATTAAAACATCATTAAACATTGCAATAAATAATGGATAATGATGTGCGTGATCTCACCCAAGAAGGAGGAAATGGCCAGGTGGGGCAAGATTAAGCTGCACAGAATCTTTAAGTAGAGAAATGATGGGCATGATGTTTTCCTGAAGATCCTGAGCAGGAAGACTAGAAACACAACAAAGAATAGTCTGAGCAGAAGATTTAGCATTGTATTAGAACACTTGAATGCTGTAACATCAGTCACTATAAGAGTGTTAATCAGAATGATAGATATTATTGAATAGATCACTGATAGGCTGATGGACAAAGTGGACTGCATTAAAAGATACCTCTGTATGTAGGCATAGCAAAACTGCAGCATGGGTACATCAACTAGAGTTGGCTTTTGCTGAAGAGGGAGAAAATACAAATATTAATATATGATAAACTTGAATATTGATATGTGTTTGTGTTTTTTCTACCTGGTCTCCTTTGATTTGTTGGGGTTTCTTCACGACCTCCTTAATGAGCTGCAAAATGGTGTCGGTGCGGACCGTGGTCACTGACTTTACTAAGTCTACAATTGTCATCTGGGAATCACTGGCTACTGGCAAAATCTGCACACACGCACGCACACCAAATCATTTTCATGCAACACATATCAACATACGGTCTTAATTAATTTTAGTCTAGTCACTACATTGTACCTTGTTTTTTAAGCGTCTCTTTCGGCTCCTCCTACTGTTCCATACAGCAGCCACTGAGGCCATGACTTGCACTCCATACTGCTGAGTCAATGGTGTCAGCAGCCCCAAAACTTTCTGTTTCAGGATCTACACAACAGAAATGTGCTACGGGTAAATTACAGCCCAAACATTCAAAAGTATTGTACGATAATATAAGTATAAGTACGATTTACAGAGCCTACACAGTACACAGACACTACCTAAGTACATTAGGCATATGTATATATCATGTACATACCTTTGTGCTTTTGAAATAGACAGAGGTGGAGGAAGATCTGCTGCTGTAGGCCAAGTCAGCACCCTTGATCACACCCCAAAGCAAGGCCATAGTGCTCACCATATTAGGAAACTCCTCCAAAATGGCATTACAAGCATTCCGCATGTCTGTTGCATCACAACCTGCAGACTACACAGAAAATTAATGACAGACTGTGATCAGAGAGAAAGTACGGTATTCGATGAAGCCAAAGTACTCAATATGATAAGAATATATAAGTCTTAACCTGTAAGTGCATACAGTACTGTACACGCATGCTTTACCTTCTTGTGTTCCAGGAGGCAGTAGTGCGTGAGAGTAGTAAGCCCCTCCAGCAGAGTGAGTGGATAATCAGGTGCAATGTTCTCCTTCTTTAGGTTACTGCTACAGTCACAAACACACAATCAGTTATAAATAAAAAGGTTTTACTTTTAACAAAAAACAGTATCTTTTACACTGAAGATAAGTATATAGGACATTTTGATACCTATGAGTAGCCTTAAAACCATCATGCTCATGCTGTTTAACAAGCTCATCAAGGTTTCTGCAAATCTGTGTGATAATGGGTGCCACAATGATGGCCAGAGACCGGCCAAGGAAAGGTAGAATCTGACAGAGCGTTGTCACCCAAGCTGGATGCATGGCATAGCCATACTGTGGACACAGCGCTTGGGATGCTGCCGACACAAACATGCCCTGTGCTGTAATGGGTTGGGTGGCCACATAGCGAACAGCCTTAATGGACTGCTGAAACATTAACGCAGAATGCCACTCTCTTGCTAGGGCAGAAGAAGGGATATCCTCCAGGGACTGCTGGAACTGGTTATCTCCTTGTAAAAGCTTCTTAGTGTGTGTTGGGCATACACAATGTTCTAGTATGATAAGAACCTTGAGCAGCTTCAGAAGGGCAATCTGAATTGGATGTTCAGCCCAGCTCTCATCTCGTCCACAATAAACCAGCCTCTCCCCAGAGATTTCGCCCGCATCATCACCCTGCTCATCCTTGGTCATTTGGTATTGGACATCTCCACGCTGACTGACATACATAGAGGTGGAGAGCATAAGGAGGACATACTGCTGTAACTTGCTGCCCCATAGAAGATTACATATGGCTTCTAGGCTTCCACTGGCACCAGTGTCACCAGTCTGGGCCTGCTGGGCCATGGTCACTAGCTGTTCCACCAGTGCTGTCAAGACTTCCACACTCTTAACCTGCACCTCCCGGTTTGCCTGCACATGACAGGCATTTACACAAGCATAAGAAGGGAAGTGGGAGCGCAGGAATCGCAAGCAGAGGCATATCAGAATCTCCAGAAGTAAAGTGGGAGGAGATAAGGAGTTAGAAGGAGAAGAAAGAGGAGAGGAGGGTGGCTGCTCTGGGGTGCCAGCTTTAGGTGGGGTGGAATTCTGGAGAGGACCATAAAAGCTACCACCCTCCTGGGCTTGCCGATGTCTCTGTAGTAGGTTCTGGATGAGGTTTAGGTGCGCAGTGGAGCTGCAGTCCAATGCTGTGCTACTTAGTGCCTCCACAAATGGACCTGCGCTGCTCTTCAGCAACGTTTCCACCACTGCAAAGGCATACAGAATTCGTTCGCTCTCGTATGTCTGTTGGTAAAGAAGGATATGTCGAAATAGTGAATCCACTGCTTCCTGTCTCTCACGTTGCTGCTTCAAGAGATGGGATTTGGCCAGGGCCTCTAGCTGTCCATCATCCTCATCACTTGACATCGAATCAGAAGCTTGTGTACGCTCCGAATCCCCTCGTCGCAGGCCATTGACCATAATGCCTTCCCCATGAGCAGGTCTCTGCGGGTAAGGTGTGTAGCCTGAGCTTGAAGTCTCTGTGGAATTCTGGGCTCCACTTGAGTCAGCCGACTCAGTGTGCTCACTCTCGTCTTCTTCTTCGTCTTCTTTGCAGTCATTGTCATCTCCTTCAGTTTCCTCGCTTTCACTGCGAGACATTACAAGGAAATCTGATGGCGTTCCATGAAGCTCTGGATCACGCTGCAGGTCAAGCCATACAGCTTCACGGTCTACTATAGCAATGTGATTCAACAAGCTATCCCCTATTTGATTTATAGTACCATCTCCAGCACTCTTATGGTTGGTCCTGTCTTTGTAACCTAATGCACTCCAATTACCTGTGAAAAAAAAAGAAAAATATGCTAGGATTTGCTGTGATGTATATTTCAAGTCAAATCTGATGATACACTTTATTTGTAATAATATCTTTGTTAAGCAAAGTTATCCAAGCTCACTTTTTGTAAATAAAAGTTCCTGGCAGTAAAAGATATTCTAGAACATTAGCAAATTCAAATGGCTACTATAAAACATTCACAATAATCATAAACTATGAGGTTTTTTTTATTATTGTGCAAAATAACAGAATACAGTTATGACAGTAAAAATTCTTGTTTTTCTATATAATCTCCTGCTACACTAATGCACTCATCCTAGCGTTTCAATAGTGCCTGGATACCATAAGTTCGAAAGTTTTATCAGTAAACAAGACACAGAATAAGTCTGTCTGCTTCAGGACTGTATGAGAGATGTGGCAAAAACTTTCACTTAAGTTACTTTAATGTTCAAGTGGTGTTCATGAATGACTGTATAGCTCCCACAGACGAGGTTCTTGTGCAAGTTATCCGTCAATTTTTAAGGATTAGGGCATTCCACTTGTTAAATGTTCACAGGAGCGATTGCATGTTTTACTGCAGCTAAGAGTCTAATCATCATTTTCTGTAAATACCAATCAGTTTTACGCCTTTGTTCACAAGAAGTTTTATTGTACGTTCTGGGTTGTCCCATCGTATTTTCAGAAAGAATGTCTACAAACAACAAAAACTGACCAGCTGAAAAATTTCGCTTGACGTTCTGAATGGCTGTTCTTCTTGTCTTTGGATCCAGCAGTAGAAGTAAAACTGGCTCCAAGATACGGACAACATCGCCGAGAGACAGAGCTCTCACCAGCCAACTCTGCCCGATGGTACTGACACTACCATCTTGACTATTTAGACTGTCCAACACCACAAACAGAGACCTGACACAGAAAGAGAAAAATGTATGGAAAAGTTATTTGGGTTAATGACCCAGCTGTGGAACTTGCCTCTATTCTGAAGGAATACGTCTTACCGGTCAAAAGAGCGGTTCAGAGAAGTGCTGCGATTCATCTGGACCTCACGCATGAGGTGCCACAAAACAGAGAATCTGTGAAGAGCCTCCAAACGCACAACCTGTAGATAATTTTCCTTTAATCATATGTACTACTTAGCAAGCCACAATACTGTATGAGAACTAAACATTGTACCCATCAGTAATTCTCTATTACTCTTATTGATTTTTTGTATTACACTGTTGAGCCTAATACACATATTCTTTGAATAACAAACAGATTCATCACTTTTTAAATGAAGTCTTTTAAGTAATTTACATTTACCTTTTAGTTATTCTATGCACATATTGACTATACGATACTGTAATTGGACTAGCAAGATAAAGAAATAAGGGGAATCAAGGACAGCTTGATGGTACTGGGATTTGAAATTGCAACCTCTCTTTCAATCAGACACCCAGAGCCACTGCCACCACTTAAAGCGGTCTTTACTCTTGCTTTGCCTCTTCCAAGAGCAAGCATGTTAAACCATAAACTGAAATGTGCTTTCCTCTTCTTCATTGCAACAGAAAGTACAAAACCCAGAAGTAATTTAAAATTGGATTTATGCCCAGTCTATTCATTCATACAGTGGAACCTCGGATTATGAGTAACGTGGTTTACGAGTGTTCCGCAAGACGAGCAAAGATTTTTAATAAATTTTGACTTGAAAAAAATGAGCATTGTCTTGGTTTACAAGCACCGAGTATCATGTATCACGCATGCACTTCTTGTTTTGACGCTGAGCGTCACGTGATCACAACCAAAGACATTTTGAAAAAATATTTATTGAGAAAGAAACACTAAATCAGGCGCATACACCCACTATTGTTGTTTTCTAATGTGCCTTCCCACTCAATGATGATGATTTGTAATAGGAAAGACAGTAAATAGATATGGCAGTGTATAAATAAGTCTCAATGCACACCAATGTAAGAGGTTTTTCACTCTGCAGAAACACTCTGTCTCAACGCTAGGTTGTGTGCATCTACACGCTGGCCTTAAAAAAAAATAGCTCACCTGGTGCAAGACATTTTTCCACAGCACTGGTGGAACATTTATGTACTTTGTACATGGTACAGTGTTACATTTGAGGGCTTAGCTATGTTAAAACCATTTATATCATCTGCCCTTGTGAGTGGTACTGCACCTTGTCTCTGCTCAGCAAGGCCATGCAGATAATATCCTCACAGATGGCTGTGGATGGTGCCAGACAGTGCAGTCGATAGAAAAGCTCCACACAGGAAATATGCTGCTCTTTGCGTTCTGTGTCAAGCTGAGCCCAGAGCACCTGAGCAGCCCGCTGAGAGAGAGTGTGAGAGAGAGAGAGACTGATAATTATAAGATTCTAAGATATAATAATAAGATACACACAGTAAACAAATTCCCTAAAACTTTTTAAAGTTTAATTTCTTCATTGTTTCTGCTAGGCATGCTAAACTAGAAAGCAGTTCCCTGAGCATTTTGCTTTTAAATGGGGAAATCTAAAGGGAGGTCCACGAGCCAATCTGCAAGTTGCTGCTGCAACCCATCTATTTCTCCAAGCTTGGGACGGGCAGAGAAGATATCCTGCATTTTATATGGGTATAGGGTTAAGGGCGTTGCATTAGGGCCCAACAGTGGCAACCCTGCAGTGGCAATACTCAAACCCCTGACCCTTTTCTATCAACAAACAAGAGCTTCAACCTCCTGAACCCAAGGGGTTTGCAACCTATTATTAAGTGTTATTAATTATACACTTGCCCACATTAAAATTGGATGGCATATTCATTAAATGGTCTCGCGCCACAGTATCTGCGTGAACTGCTAGTGTCTTATGATCCGCCACGCCTACTTCGATCAAAGGATGCAGGCTGCTTGTCAGTACCACATATTATGAAAACTACAGCTGGGGGCAGAGCTTTTTTTTTTTTTTTTTTTTTTACAAAGCCCCAAAGTTGTGGAATAGTCTTCCAAATAGTGTTCGGGACTCAAACACAGTCTCAGTGTTTAAGTCCAGGCTAAAAACCTATTTATTGAATCGAGCATTTTTATAAATAGATTTACCTTTGGTAAAGAAACAAATCTGGGGGACTTATGGATGTAGAGTATTATAGTGAACTGGTATGTTTCCTTCCCCACTCTCATTGATCACTTAGGTTTGTTGACAGTGCGGTGATAGTTTGCTTTACATCCCACGGAGCCCCTATGTTTGTGTTTCCTTATGGCTCTCCCTTTTAGTTATGCTGTCATAGTTAGTCCTGCCGGAGTCTCTGCCTGCACTCTACAGTAAATATACATTCACATTATACATTATGTGACTGTGACCAGACCTAACTGTTATCTCTCCTCTTCTGCTCTCTCCCCCCCTCTCTCTTTCCCTCCCTCTGTCGAGCTACACATGTCGCTCCTGAGCTGCCAGTGATCCAGACCTGCGGACCTGTCTGACCCATTCTGGTGCCCCGCTTCTGGTTGGAGATCTCGTCACATGGATGCCCCGTGTGTCTCTTTGGGATGCGTCTGATGTCTGGGGATGGTTCTCTTTACTTAGAAGACGGTTCTGGCCTCGACTGGTGTTGGCAGCTGTTTCTCTGAGGACTTAACAGTTCGATAGTTCAGGATTGGAACTTCCTACAATTCTACTCGAGTTTTCAATAACTACCTGGACTCTATACTGTATTAACATCAACTGTAATGCTGAACTGCCTGCCAACTAACACACAGTTTGAATGCAGATCAATTCCTGCTCTCTGTTTCACCCAAATGAGGATGGGTTCCCTGTTGAGTCTGGTTCCTCTCAAGGTTTCTTCTTATAACCATCTCAGGGAGTTTTTCCGTGCCACTGTCGCCCTCGGCTTGCTCACCAGGGACTGTGTGACCATTTTGATTCATACTCATTTACATTCCATACAAACTTGAATAATTATTTTGATTGTGTAAAGCTGCTTCGCAACAATGACAATTGTTAAAAGCGCTATACAAATAAAATAAAATTTAATTGAATATTCTAAGCTATATAACACATCAAGATAAAGATTTTAAGAAAGTTAAGTTGTAATTCTATCATCTCATCTTCATCTTTTGGTGTGTTCACCAAAGGTCTCTAATGTATAGAAAAAAATAAATAAATCAATAAATAAAGGATCCAAGCGTGACCCTTGTTGTGCTTTCTCTTTTTTTTCCACTTTCAGGTATATTAATCTAAAACAACTGAAAGCCTAGCTAAAATAAAGGCTTGTTATATACTTAACATACTGTACTCACATTAAATATTCTTTGACTCACCTGGTAAAAGTCTGTACGTAGCTCCATCGTTTTAAGCACTGCTGGGTAGATGGGAGGCAGTGTAACCATCTGCAGCTGTCCACTGAGAGGGTTTGCCTCTGATTTTTTATAGCGTTGGTTCTTGTCCTGGATGACCAGAGCTAATGACTGAGAGTGGTTTATTAGCTCGAGGAGAGAAGAAATCGCCACATGTTGAACCTATAAACACCAAGCATGAAAGAATTAATTAAAATAGCATAGAAACTCCCAGTAAAACCATAGTGTACATTCCACATATTCCTACAGTATGTGGAAAAAAAAAAAAACTTCATCACTCTCATTTCTTGTGCGATTATATAACTATACCTGGTAATCCTTTGAAATGCAACATAGAATCATCAAGGACCTCAGCCATTCAGGGAGGCTGCCATCTTTATTACCTTCATAACAAAAATAAAAATACCTCATTCTCATTATAATCCAGATTCAGCATTCTGTGTGGCGTACGTGTTTCTAAAGTACCTGTGGTGTTCTCGAACATGTTGCTGTGAAGCTCTTGGCTCTCCTTCTCTGTGTAGTAAACAGGGAAAGTTGTGCTCTCCAGCAGGAGGTGGCATGCAGCAGTAAAGGCATGTCGACAGTGTTCGCTGATCTCTCCTTTCCCTCTTGGCTGAAATCCCACTGTCCACTGAAGGAGTGCAGGTCCAGAGCCTTTCTCCTGATTTTCATTAACTGCCTCCTGAGATTGCTCTCGCAACTTACCAGGGATGAAGAGCCCAGCCAGTTTGTCTTTGATCAGCTCCAGGTCTCGGCTGCTCTCCCGCCTATTTGAAGACCTTGTCCTTCCATGCCGTGGAGAACGGTGCTCTGCCAGATTCACCTCCTCTTGACCCTTCTGCTTTTCTGGATCTACAGCCAGCAACAAGTGCCTAAGGAAGAGTGTGGAGATTATACGACAATTAATAATATAAACAATAAACCATGTCAGTTTCCTGTAAGAGGACTAATTTTTGTGCACTTTTACAGGAAATCTTAGAAGTTAATATAAAATATTCCGTCTTTTTCCACAAGGCTGTAAATTGCTGATTCTGATTTATAGAAATCAACTGGAAAATATCTATTACACAACTCTAACAATAGTCTCAAGGGTTATATTAATGTTTTCATTTTAATGAGAGGTTTTTGAAGGAAGTCACCAGTGTCCATGCTTTGTAAGAGTCCTCGTTTCGGCTGCTACACTTAGGGGTCACCACAGCGGAACATCTAACCTTCATATTCGATTTGGCTGTTTTTAAACCTATGTTATGTAACCATGTGACCAGCACTGAGAGTGCACTTACTTGAGAAAGTCAGAGATACTCTCAAAGTAATAATAGGTTGATGTACTTATGTACAGTGTTTCCTATTAGGTGGTGTTGCTTTCTTTTATAAATCAAGGGTAAGGACCAACATTAGAGATGCCACCCAGTGGCTGGGTATGGGGCAGTGGCTGGAAAAGCCTGGTTAAAAGCCTACCCCTTAGCCTCCAATGTGATTGATTTTTATTCTGTAATTTATCAAATTAATGAGCTAGATAAATTTTGTTTGACTACTTATCATATAAACGGTTTAAAACATATGATATGATTCTTAAAAAAAAAATCTTTTGGCCAAACTGTAAAATGTACAAGAAGAATAAAACACAATAAGGCATGCTGCTATGGGAAATCAATCAACTTTTTTTTGGTACAACACTTATTGTTGTATTCCTTGGTTGTTTTTATGGGAAATACATAATCTGTATCCATCTTCCAGCCTTGGATTAACAGTTAAGGCTGATGGTGGTGGTGGTGCAATAGAGTGTGGGATATTTTCTTGGCACACTTAGGATCCCTTAGTACCCAAATATTATTGCTTTGTTCATCCCTTAATGACCACAGGTCATATGAACGTACGGTGCCACAAAGCTAAAATCATCTCAAACTGGTTTCTTAAATATGACAATGAGTTTACTGTGCTCGAATGGCCTCCACAGACACCAGATCTCAATCAAATGATGATGTGGTGGAATAGGAGATTCTGTAGCCACTGCATGATTGCACCATGTAAATATGGACAAAAATCTCTAAAGAATGTTTCCAGCAACTCAATGAATCTATGAAACAAAGAATTAAGGCAGTTCGGAAACCAAAAGCAGGTTTAACTCAGTACAAGCAAGATGTACCAAATAAAGTGACTAGTGAGTGCATATTAAAAAAAGAAAAAAGAAAAAGAGAGATAATATATATTTTTTTAAATGTACAGTACAGTATTGTATGTGGTATGTTATATTAGTGCACCTTGTAATAACAGATGTCAGTATGTCTTGGATGCACTTGGACATATTTTCCATGCTCCCTCCTTTCCTCCACACATCCTCTGTCTTGGTGCAAACTCCTGAAGCAGGACTGGATGAGTCACGGACAGGGGGAAGCTGCTGCTCAGAAGGCGAGGCGCTGAGGCCCAGTCCACTGTCTTCAGAGGAAAGGGACGGGAACACAGCCACTTCAGGACCCATGTCTTGTGCATCCAGTCCATTTATGGTAACTTCATCTTCTTGAGTTTTATCGTCACTGGTTTGGGTATCAGTTTCATCGTTTTGGATATCTGTCACTGCAGCCTTGTGGTGCAAATAGAAAGTGTGCACATGGTAAGCAGTAAAAAAAAAACACTAAAGATATGATAGACATCCATGACAAAAGGAATCTTTCTACTATACCTTTGTTTCCTTTACCTCCCGTGTCTGTGACCCTACTTCCATGTCCATATAGCTTACAGGCATCTGGATCTTACTTAGAACTTTAAAACATGCTCTAATGGTCTGTGTAAGTTCGGCTAAGTTGAGAGATTTTATATGGGCACACAAAGACTGCAGCATGCTACCCAGCATCTGAGGCAGGTATTGTGTTTGGATCTCAGCATAAAGCTCCTTTGGGACAGTAGATAAGAAAAAGCAGACTAAATATGTAAACGGAGTATCAAACTCTTATCATGCAACTATATTATTAATGTTTAATGACTAATAGGAAGTGAAAGTATATGTAGAACAGTAGAAATTAAAAAGAATTATTAAAAAACAAAAATCACAAATACCAAAGGAATAACATCAAGGAGGAAGATGATGAGGGTTGAGAGCTCCGTCACTGATGGAGAAGGACTCCAGTCTTTAGTGGTCTTTGGTCCTGATGGGTCACTCAACCCACTGAAAGGCAGGTTTACGTCATAACTATCAGCACCTCATGTTTACTGATTAACTTGTAATGCTTGTTTGTGTGTGCGTGGGTGTGGGTGTACCTGAGACAGTTGTGGAAGCGCTTGGTCATGTAGTCCCAAAGGTATTCACTGTTCATGGCTCCGACCAACATATTGACTGTCTTTATGATCTCAGAAACATGTTTATTCTCTTTGATTTTACTGCATAATAAAAACAACACACAATCATATTTTATTCCTGACTAATATTTTATTTGTACCAAAAATAATGGTACAAAAACCTTTTATTTTGTCACTGGAATAGTAATTTTAAGGATACATGTCTTGTACCATGTATGGTTCACATGGAAATATGAATATACAACAGTATCCCTTTAAAATATATTAAGGTGCAAAAATGGACCTTATGGACCTTACATTTTTTTGTTTTTTTCAAGTCTGTTTTAAATCAAAATTAAGGTTGATATTAATTTTTGTACTCTGAACGCTGACCATGAAGTTTGTCAACTGGATCGTCGTATCGACAGTCATCGGTGGCCAAATTGAAAAATTTATCTGGTATCTTTCAAAGTTACCTGCATTTTGTACAAATGTACATTGTTTTTTTTTTTTCTCCAAAAAATGCATATGGCTAACCGGAACAAGAGTTCCATTTTGAGTCAGACTTTGAAAGATACCAACTTTATATTGCTCAGTGTGACTGCAGAAGCTTCATAAAAGTTTCAGCTGAACTTTGGAATGCACTTTTTGTGCAGAACGGGGGTTGTGGAATTTGACACTGATTACTTACATTGTACTTGCATTCCCATTGACAAATTTCACTGCTGGGAAAATTATAAAGACCAAGACCTATTGTAAGGTACTTACAGTACCAGTTTGGACACACCCTCTAATTCAAATGTTTTTTGTTTACTAATTTCTTATGTACATTCGAGAACAATACTGAAGATTCCAAAACCATCACAAGAAATATGGGCTGTTCTGGAGTAGTTCTTGCAAGAACAGAATTGTCAAGTGCATATGCAAAAACCATCAAGCACCATGATGAAACTAATGCTCATGAAGACCTTCCCAGGAAAGCAAGACCAGGACTTACCTCTGCTGCAGAGAAGTTTATTTAGAGTTACCAGCCTCAAAAATCATCAATTAACAAACAGCACCTTAGGTTAGAGCCATTATAAAGGCTTTACAGAAAATAAGTAGCAGATACATCTCATGATGATCATCATCTGACCTTGTTAGCTGGTTGCCAGAGTGACTAGAATTAAGCGACTCCTCTCCCAGCAACTCTCTACAGTAACTATAAAAGGCCCTGACCACCTCCAGCAACACATCAGACACGACTAGTGGCCCTGAGAGAGAGAGAGAGAGAGAGAGAGAGAGAGAGAGAGAGAGAGAGAGAGAGAGAGAGCGAGAAAGAATTAATAAACAAAAACAATGAACTTAATAAACGTAATAAACGTGTGGCAGCCTTCTGCCTTATTAAGTCAGTACAAATCTACTTATATTTCCTTGAGTTACTTTTCCAACAAAAAAAGTAAATGGTACAGTAAAATGGGGTACATGTATGTCAGTAGAGAAAGCAAGATATTAACTAAACATAATAAAGGCTGCTGGAATTTGTGTGCAAAATAAATAAATAAGCATGATACTGAGAGTGTCTTAGGGACCTTTAGTAAAATGCATCAGTGTGCAATTATAAATTAGGGGAAAAAAGCAAAGGGTTGAGTGTTGCATTTTTTATTGCTATGTACTATTTTAGAATTCTTTCAAATATAAATGTATATAAAAACATTTCTATTTTCCTATTGTCAGTTAAATATTTTATCTGACAGTGATAAAATAATAAATAAATAATTACATGTGTTTTTGTATTTTTTATAGTTTTGACAAGATTCCATTCTGCTTTCACAAAAAAATGCTGCCAACCTGACAGCAGCCAGTATAGCAACGTAATATCACAAAGGTTCTAAATATGCACCACAGTATAAATAAATCTCGCCTTGATTTAAAAGAAGAAAGCAAATAATAGTCATAACCCATAACCATTACGCTACCACTGTTCCAAGACATTTAGTTCAATACAATACAATTTAACTTTTTATTAGATCTTTCAACAACAAACTTTGTCATAAAGCACTGTTACAGAAATCTGGATGCAGACTTTGATCACTAATGAGCAAACTAGAAAAAACAGAGGCATTTTTTATCACCAGTTTTTGTTAATCTCTCTGTGCTATCCTTAGTACAGGACTGCTTATATTTTTAGCCCAGTAGTAACACTGAGGTGTTAAAAGTCCCAGCAAAGCTCCAGTGCACCACCATACTACACATGTCATCACAACCCCATCAGGCCATGATCAGTCCTGGTTTATCATGCAAACAATGTTTTTTCACTAATGACCTATTGGTGGATAGAATACATAACCTAAAAACAGCTTTAGGTCCTCAAAAAAATAGGTACAACAAATAAAATGTTTGATGCTGAAGAGTTTTAAGCATGTCAATGAGTGGATGTGTGTTTCCGTGCATTTTCTTACCAATCTCTGATTTGTCCAGCAGACTGATCAACACACGGAACGGTCTGAGATAGTTCATTACATTATCTGGGTCTTTCTCTATGTCTTTCTGCTGCAGGATATTTACTAGGGCCTGTTCAGAGAGAGGATTACACAATGTACACACAGATACAGCATCAAGATAAAGTGGCTCAGGGTTACAAATCCTGTATGAGGAACTGAGTCAGAGAATTGTTTTTACGTTGTGTATTAAAAATTATCAACTAGTAAGACAACACTTCTTAGTTACTCACACACATTAGTGAATTGATCAACAGTACCTGCACTAGCAGCTCTCTGGAATGTGTGTTAAAGTAGTATGCAGTATGTTCTTCAACTGTAGTGTACAGGGTTGTATCCGGAGCCACCATGCCCCCTTTAATATCTAAGCCTTAACAAACACACAAAGTTTGAAAAATGTGCATTTTTTTACCCATGTAATTATGTAGACTGCATTGGTGAGAAAAAATTGCGTTACCTAGAAGCCATGCGTAGAGGCGCCGGTTAAGAGACATGTCCCTCCTGAGCAGAGTAAGGGAGGCCGCGGACACCACTGTGATCATCTCTTCCCATTTAAGAGGGACAGAACATGTCTCTGGGTCCTGCAAAAACAGCAGGCAGAAAAAGGACTCAACGATACTGACATCCACTAACACTATGCATGAAATATACAATTCTTTGTAAAGATGAACAATGCCAGAAGAGGCAGAGAGCTGAAGGAAAAGAAAGACAAACCCACCAGGCATGTGGCAAAGGGAAAGAAGTAGAGAAGAATCTCCAACATATTCCGCTGGACCAGTACATTAGTGTCTTGTAGGGAGAGACACATCGCCTTCACCTAAAAAAGTGCCAGGAGAACAAAGTAACAATTTATTCTCAACTATTTTTCATAAAAAAGAAAAAACAAACATTCTCTTTATTCTCAGGAAGGCTTAAGACACATCATAATTTATAACCCAATTAATTGGAGATAATTATAGGATTTCACAAAAAAAGTTATTATTGGTATTAAAAACACACTTACAGCTAGTCTGTGGTCATTGCCCAGCATGCATTTCTGCTCACGGCCGGTGACCATGCGGTCAAAGTGTGTGACGATGAATAGTGAAGCAGGGAGCCGCACAAGTGGACACACAAGAGCTGAGCCCCACAGTGCCCCATAAAATACCGACTGACCCACCAGCAGGGACAACTTCATCAGCAGTGCGTCTGTCCTGAGGTGGACAGAGAGAAAGAGAAAGTGAGTGAGACAGAGAGAAAGAGAGAGAGAGAGAGAGAGAGAGAGAGAGGACTGAAGCAAATAGCTATTGTATCTGCCAGCTGTATTACATTGGGTATTCTTTGTTAAGGCCTGTTATATATGAGTGCACACTGCCTAGTCAAAAAAGTGGCCCATTCCTTTTTTATTTGACTGCTCAGATGTATAAATTGTATGCATTAAGGTCATTAGCTGACTTCATTTTATTACCACATAACGTTGCTAAGCCTAGACCTGAACGAACAACCAACTCCAGATCATAACCCTGCCTCCAAAAGCATGCACAGTGGGCACTATGACTGAATCATTTCATGCACTTCCCTTCTTACCTCGACACATCCATTGCTCTGGAATACGTTCAGACTGAGCTCATCAGACCACATGGCCTTTTTTTTATTGCTTTAAAGTCCAATCTTTATGCTCCCTATCAAATTTCCTTTTTTCTGATTACTTGCACTAACAAGAGTTTTTTAATGGCCACACAACCGTTTAGTCATAATCCTATGAGATCTTGTCACACTGTGTGTGTGGAAATACTTTTACTATTAAATATAGCTGTAATTTCTGCTGTCACAAGTTTTATGATGCAACTTCACCAAGCATTCAAGTATTCTACAACGATGGTCATTCATGATTTGTTTTTTTTTTGTTTTTTGTTTTACCACAATGACAGTTCAGAACTATCCTAACAGGTGCACTGGACAGTTCTTAACCCAACAAAAGCTATTCTAACATTTTCGTTGCTTGATTAAGAACAATAATTTGACCAATCTGAAAATATGACTTTTTTGCCAGGCAGTGTAGCTATACATACTGTAAGGGTTGCAAATTTGGTAATAATTAATAGCAACAAAACACACATTTTTGTCAATTTATGATAAATACTGTACAAGTTAAAGCATCTCATGTTAATCATGCAAGTTGTAATTTCTTTCCTGTTAGTAAGTTTTCATTTGCACCTCTATATTGGCTGTTCTGTTGAACTGTAGTTATAAAAGCAAATTAGCATCAGGTTTAAGGGGTTTAAAGGGTTTAAATCATACTAGCCTTTGAAAAACACATTTTGAAATGTAATCACTGTTGAATCGTTAGTTTCAACAGTGGAAGTGGATGTCTTCGAAACTGGCTCCAAATGAGTCTAGCTAGAAGACAGAACACACCTGCAGGAGACTCATTTGGAGATAATATTAAAGACGTCCACTTCCCTGGGTCACGTGATTGACCGATGGATTCCGTTTTGGCTCGATCGATGTTATTATATTGAATTTTATTCCTTGAATTTCCAAGCTTAAATTTTACCCTCTGAATTTTAAAATATAACATTATATGTGGAATAAAATCAATACTTTGATATTTCACAGTTCGAAATGAACAGTTGAGAATGAAATGAAAAAAATTTAATTTAGAGCAAATACATTTAAAAAAATTGTTCAGTTTGAAATATTCGAGTCAAATATTTCAGTTTAATTAATTCAGTAGCATTGACATTTCTAAACTAAAGATTTAACAGTGAAATTACATTTCAAAATGTGTTTTTCAAAGGCTAATATAATTCAAATATTTATGATGCTAATTTGCTTCCATATGTAATTGTTAAAGCATTAAACTGGTAGTTTAGACAAATGTGTCTATACGGAATGCACAGTGAAATTAACAGACTATTTCATTATAGCCTAACAGTCACTGTAGATGTTTATTTGACCCTTGACATGTACACTACCTGTCATAGACTTCCAGGCCCTCCTCCAGACCAGGCAGCAAACCCATGACGAAGGCCTGCAGGCTTGGCAGCAGAGCTTTCTGTAGAGGCAGGAAGTATCGCTCATATAGGGTCAGCACAGCCATTTTTACTGACATGGCTGCATGGCCAAGCAGGGGGAACAGTCCCGAGCTACACACAGATATATACAGAAAATTATTCTTGCCTACAATGGTACAGCAAACCCATAAAAACCTAATGAATAATACAACCAAAGACAACAGTGCAAGATTAAATTTCTTTTATCCTAAATGCTTGATTACATGCAGTACATTATCAAGAATGAGAGAGATGGTATTCTAAACATCTGTTACTCTGGTGAAGGTGATAACTCTTACTTTGTCTATACTTATTTGCACCCACCTGTAGATAAATAGATCTCTAGCCAGCCATTTTGTGCCAATGATTTTGAAGATGATCTCATAGGTCTCTAGTGCTTTGAGGTGGACGCCACTGGGCAGAGCCGGGTGCAGGCACTGAGCCAATCTCTTTCCAATGATCAGCCGCCTCGGCAACAGAGAGTACTTTAGATTACTCTGAAGGGCCTAAGTTAGGATAGGGATGGATAGACTAGGTGAGACATACTGCAGAACAAATAAACAGAATTCTTATATTTTTTTTTAGCTTTTAAGTACTGAATATTTGTCAGCTTCGTGAAGTATATTCATGGATCATGGTATATTTATATGTGGTATATCATCACAGTTTGCAGGTTATTCTTGCATGTCTTTCAATCAATGGAAAACATTTTATAAGAATGTGTCACAGTCAGCGAGAAAACATTGGGAGTGGGTTTGTATTGTAGGTTTTTAGTTATACTCCCTACATTTGTACTGAGCCATTTAAGTGAGAAAGTGCATGTTCTGTCATTACAACTGCATTATTACAGAAGTGTGAAGGTGACATATTTGTGGACTTTTACTTCTCTGTAATAGCTGAGTGTAAGCCAAGTAAACTTCCTTCTGCAAAAGGACTGTAAACTAACACCACAGCAAAGGAAGAGATCAGTCAGTCAAGCTCGCATTGTTCGTGAAGGGAACTGAAATGACATTCAACCTAACCAGCTTAAGTTCTCCCTCATGATTTAGCCTGGGCTTTTTTATTACACAACATCCAACAATCCACCAAGTAGGTATGTAAATTCCCACTTCTCAGAAGAAACCAAAAGTAAACTTTAACAGTTAACAATAAACATTCTCATGTTTATTTTATGTGCTTGAATCCAGATTTGAACAACATACGATTACACTTGCAGCCTAATGCATCTCCAGTTGGACAGGCTAAAATCCTGTTAATAATATAAAGTCAAATCCTTAAAATTCAAACTTCCAGTGTTTCTTTTTGTCTTTAGTTGTTTTACAAATAGAAACGTTGATTCCAGATTATTTAAAGCAGAAAATATCAGCATTAAAAGAAAGATTTGTTGGATTTTGAAGACAGAGAAACATTTACACTCGTATGGTGTAAAATATCACCTTTCAATCTCTCCCAAATGTGTCAGGTGAATTTACAGTTAATGTTTTATGGGGAAAATCCTTATAGAGATATGATCTGAAAACCTAAGTTGTATGAAACACAGGGTTGAATTTAAGCATGGTGTCCATTAGGCTGCTCCCATTAAGGGTCAGCATACATGGCCTTACATATCTACATATAGTGGATCTAAATATTTTATGCTAAATCCCTTCCTGATCCTCTTCTTCGTTTTTTTGGGAGGAATCCCCCCTCCGAACTTCTCCCTAATTTTAGTCATGTCCAATTCCTCCCTGTCACTAGGGGCTCCCACATTAACCTACTGCACCTTAGTCGGGAGGGCTGAAGACTATCATGTGTTCCACCTGACGTCGCCGCCCCCCCCACCCCCACCCCCCTTTTTTTATTAACTGCTCGCTCACACATCGTTAGGAGGGCGTAACACACTCAGAGGACAATGCTATCCGCTCCTTCCGCTTGCCTGAGCTCACAGGCGCCCCTAGTTGGCTGTAGAGCCGTGTTTAAAGTGGGAGCCCTAAATACCTCTCATCCCACCCCTGAGAGATCGGCTCTTTCTAGACCTTTAACTGCGAGAGGATACAGCATCACCTGGGTTGGCTACTTCAGTAGCTAAGTGTGGGGCTTTGGCTGGGGCATTGTGTAGTGCTGATGAGAAGCCTATCACTAAGCCACAATTACTCTTATAGCACATGCTTAGATTGAAGCATACTGTAATCTCTATATAATGTCTTAAGTGACAATATGTTCTTGAGTGATACAAAAATAAGCAGCTTACAATAATAATAATGGTAGCAGTAGTAATTCATGCTTACCAAACATTCTATATATTATTTACAAGAAAGGTAAAAATATTTTGTACAGGATTATTTACCAACATTACAATTATTAACATCAATTTCATAAGGGACAAAATAGTTATTTGCTTCAATTGCTGCTCAAGCCTGCACAGTTGCCTATTGTTGATTTATAATTCAAGCAGCTGTGTCCACCGAAATGATGTACTGTAGTTCCAACATGTTAGTCAATATTTATGTGGACAGGTACTATGAGCAACCCAATAAACCTCACTCCTACCTTTGACTTTCAACCCACCTTATTGAGTTTTCCAAGACAAGATATGAGGTCAGCCCACTCGCTGGAGGATTCAAAATTACGCAATGCCTTCTCAATGACGGCTGCATAACTACGGTATCGGTAGTCATTCTGAAGTTCTGCCTCTTCGGGGTCCATGATGCCTCAGTGCTGTCCCAGCATGCTCAGTGTACGTCTGGGTAACAAAAGGGAGTGACATTTTTAAACCTGAATTTATTAAAAGGCATAAAGCGTTATTAGAAATCCTAACATATATACAAATAGTTCAGCTTAAGTTGAAGTGGTTTTCAACTGACATGACAGTGACATAACAGCACATTTATCTTTGCACAAATATAATGAATGTTCTTCATCTTAATAACATTTGTAATCAATGCTTAAACTCCATGATATTTTGTCGAAATAAAAAGAAAAGTATAATTTTAACTGCTAAACTGTATCATCATTTTTCACCATGTCTATGAGTAAATAAATTAAAAGTGGTAAATCACAAGTCACCAAGTTCTTTTAAAAAGAGGAGGTAGACTCCACCCTTACTGACACTTTGAGAACATGCACCTTTGTGCTAATCAATCTAGAAACAGATTAGCAAAAACAAGCCTTGTTCCTGAATAGATTTCGAGACCAGCAAGTCTAGAGAAATGGGCAGTTTACAGGTATTACGAGAAATGTAAAAAGACCTTTAAATATTGTTAAATCCTGTTTATTCCGCCAAAGTATCACATATACTTTATACTCACTCAGTCACAAGAGGCCTTAAGCCTATGCTTTTGGGTTGCCATGACAGGGCACATAAGCACACACACTCTCACACACTACAAGCAATTTGGAAATGCCAATTAGCCCAAGTCTTTGGACTGTGAGAGTAAACAAAAGTAACTGGAGGAAAGAAGGGGTAGAACATACAAACTCCACACACAGGACCGTCGGGGACTCCAACCCCTTAATCCTGGAAGTGTGAGGTCACAATGCTAACCACTACACCACTATACTGTATCATACTATTTGTTTTAATGTGTAACACTGTACTATTACTTCACACATGACTACGGGTTCCGACCTTCCGACCTTTTAAACTGGCCCCAACAGAAACACTGGGAACAGTGTGTTGAATAAAACTCTTTCTAAAAATCCACCTCACAACAACTAATCATAATCCATGAAGCAAAAGAAGCTATAATCTGTGAAACTGTGCAGTTCAGGCTGCCTTTGAAACACACAATCCTCTTTTATACAAAGTGTTTGCTGCTTCAGTCACTGATTCATGACTGAGTAAGTATTTTTTGCTAATTTCCCATGGATACCGTAGGAGTATTATAAACATGAACTACCAGAGAGTGTGTGTGTGTGTGTGTGTGTGTGTGTGTGTGTGTGTGTGAGTGAAGAGTCAATTTTTACAGTGGCACTGCTTTAGAGGACTGGGACAAGCTTTTTAGATAAACTGTAAGATAAGCTGTGAAACTACGTGAATGCATGATTTTCTATCAGGACATTCCATAAAGTGTCCTTTTGTGGTGGACCAGGCACTGATTACAGTGTTTTTTCCCTAGAAATGTTTTTCAGTCATGGTATAAGAGATGTTTTGTTGGTAATGTCCATGTAAACAATGAATAAAATAAGAAGAGAATTAATCAAATGTATTCATTGCACACAAATAACTGCCAATTACTTGACGATACAAGAAGGTAGAACAAACTATCAAAATAGACAGTTTAAAATCATTATACAGTATATTGCACACTAAAATTAAATTTTAATACTACTACTACTAATAATAATAAAATAATAATAATAAATGACAAGAGTATAATGAAGAAACATCAAAAAAAAGGAATAAGAAACTTATAAAGTACAAAGTAGGATTTTGTGTGCATGTATTTGTGTATGTAGGTGTGTGTGTGTGTGTGTGCGCGCATGTGTGTTTGCCCTATTTAAGCTATTCGGAAAACCAAACTAAACTACAGAGTAAGATGAATTATTATGTTGCCCAAAACAGGCAGTACAGCGTGGCAGATTTGAACAAGGTGACTGATCCAAAGCTAAGAAACACCCTGGCAAAGTACAGGCTGAGTAAGCAGTGTCTGGCTGTCAAGACGGGGTGAAAGACAGTCCTGGCTACCCAGAGAGAAGAAATTATGCCAGCAGTGTACACTCAATTAAGGAAAGTAGAGACAGCAATGCCCTTCCTCACAGAATGCCCTAATTATCACCACATTCACACCGAACTCTTTCTTCACTAAGTATGTACTTCGTCAGGGTGTTTCCAAGCTTTGGATAAGTCACAGTGCTCAGATAATCCACCATGCTGTACTGTCTGTTCAGAGCCACATACATTGGACCTTGCTCTGTAGTTTAGACTTCCCCAATAGCTCAAACAGTATCCTCTGAGTGTAAATTGATTTATTCTTATTGCGTTCCCTTATTTAGCCTTTTCCTAAGTCTTTATTCTGTTATGGTGTGATAGTGGTGTGTTTGTGTGTGACAGCCATGTTTTAGAGCAGTGACTCAGTTGGAGGAGGGGACTGGCCTTTTAGCTCAACTCTTTCCACTGCAGGTGAGTGTGAACAGCTTTCATTTCGGCTTATTAGCTGTTTCCAAAGGCACACAGGCTAATGCCAAATACTATAATGTGCTAATATATATGGCCGGTTTAGTGGGCATCACTCAGCGTGTAACAGTAGGCAGTGTCATCATAAATACAGCTGCCGAAACATTTGGAGTAGAGTGAGGAGCAGCAGCAAGTTGACCGTAGACTCCATTCGCTGGCAATGGTAGCACGCGGGTGTCAGGGGTCCTGCGAGGGCCGCGAGTCCCCTCTAGTGTTTCATAATCCAAAATGTTAGAATGTATCAGGACTGATGCTGGTTTTTTGTCCACTATTTTTATATTAAAAATTTTATTATTACCATAAGCCACAAATAAACCATTTTAAAATGAGAAGAATTGTGTTTCCAAAATAAGCGATCTGGCAAAGGTTAACTGACTGTTTAAGTTGTTGATCAGTTATCAACCCAATCTTTCAAAATTACACAGAATATTCTCTTCAATCTAGCATATTTGGGGCATCGAACAAATTGTATTTTATTTACTGTATTACAATGTGCAATTTACATAAACTCCAAATTTGAGTATTCACTTGATCACTCTCCAATCAATCACTCTAATCAATTTTTACCAGACTTCCCTTCATCATGAGAAAGTATTATTGCTCCCTCTAATCAAACTGAAAGCACTACTAAAAATGATGATTCGCAACTGACAGAGGAGATCCTGGTATAAAAATGAGGAAGAGGCCGTCTCTACATTGTATCTGGTTTCTGCTTGAGGAAGGAAGACTCCTGAGTTTTAGTGCACTACCGCTTGGCTTTATTGACTTTAGTATTGTTGACTTTAGTTTTGTTGTAATGTGTCTTGAGGTATATTGCCTTACCAACTCATAATCATTTACTAATTTATTTAAGTCTTAAGTTCTACACTGTACCACATTCTATGGTAATATAGAATTTCTGATAGGATGATAAAACTACACATTTTTTTTAATGAGAAACTATTGCTTCTTGATAAGAACGTCTGCCGAATGCTGTAAATCTTATGTTAACTGTAGGAGGTTAACAGGCCTAAAGATAAGTCAAAAGCAAATTAAGAGGGCAGTTCAGGCTTTAGTCAGGTGACTTCAGAAGGTGATACACACAGACTTTGTACAGTATTTCAGCTGACAGGCAGGTCTATTGTTTTTAGGCAACAGCTCTAAATGCATATACGTATAACATGAGTATTTTTGAATGTCTATATTTAGAAATCACGAAACTGTTTCATCATAGATTACACAGTAAGCGATTTCAACATCTAGGCTGCTTGTGCATATTAAAGTGTGTCATTCATTCAAGAATACACTTTAGCTATAAAGAATACACTTTAGCTATTTCTATAAAATAAGGGGAAATGTTTCAAGAAGCTAGCAATTCATTAAAAGACCATCATGGACAAAAAGTACTGTAATAGAATGATATACAGTATGTGCGTGTGTGTAAGCTGGGAGTGACAGGTTCTTTACATTTCCAGAGCTGCACAATGAGACTTTACCAATCCTGAAGTTGAATAATAAGGAAAAAATACAATACTTAGATTATGCCAGTACATTTTGCAATTTGACAAAGAAGCGCTACAGAATGTTTACACCGATGACATCATTGACAAGAGCAGTGTAAAGAAGAGGAAACAAGCATTATAGAGAAACCATGCAGCAGAAGACCCTAAACTGACACAAAGAGTCATTTCAAAGAGAATTCAGGAGTTGGGTTAATGATGACTTATGGCTTTCCCAGTAACTGACACAGGTTGCTCAAATTGCAAATGTTGAGTAGCACTTTTGTATAGACAATCTTTACCAACATGTGCAATTTGAATGATCTTTGTCAGTTAATACAGTCATACCCACTTTTGCATTACTTTGTATACAGCCCTCATGATTTATTTATAAAATGTTTCATATCAATGCACTTCTGCCTGGTTAGAATGAGACTTTGCAGTTACACTGACCTTTTAAAGATAAGACTAGGCACCATGAAAGGATTATGTGCATATATCAGTCAAAAGTCTGGACATAACTTCTAATTCCATGGTCTTTTCTGTTTTTTATTTCTTTCTACACTGCACAACACTGCTAAAGCCATTCAATCTATGTAATGATCTCCTTTGAACGGTTGATATTAAAATAACCAAATATCGTAAAAATAACGGCTCTAATCTGAGGTGCTCTTTTATGAGGTTGGTAACGCTAAATGAACTCCTCAATTAGGTGTTGGTCTTGCTTTGCTGGAAGGGTCTTCATAAGAGCCAGTTTTACCATGGTATTTACTTGGTTTTGCAAAAGCACTTGACAATGCTGTTCTTACAAGAACTATTCAAGAACAGATGACTGTCATATCTTAAAATAACAACTGACTGTTGTTTTATTGTAATTATACTGTATATGCATTTAAAAATCTAGCACTACAAAATCCCAAAAAGCATCATCATCACAAGCTTTAAAGCATTTCTGAGTTTTAAAGTCTGGATCCTAGTTATACCTTTTAAAAAACATGGCTTCAGCAAAACACAAGATTCAAAACTTGTTACACAATCTATTATTGCACAAAACAAATGAGATGAGAAGGATCCAATTATGCAATTCTGTTTGTACCAGTAAAAACTGCCAGGAGAACATTTGGTAAAGCTTTTTTGTCCTGGTTTATACAAGAAGTTTTACTGTAAGCATGGCAATTTTTTATTAGGTATATGGTATATGAACACAGAAAAGTAACTCACAATTAGACCACAATGAGGAAAATGAATTGCTATGCTGAATATGCTATTTGTAATATGTTACTGTTTATCTGAAGCCAACTGGAATGAGCTATGACTACTTCACTAATATGACTGAATAAATGAAACTCTTCATTATATGAAACTAATAAATTAGTTAATATTAATTATACATTAGAGGTTAACCCATGGCTCTGCCCATGATGACGCTGCCTGCTGTTACATTCACTGAGGTATGCCTGCGACATTCTTATGTCCAAAAAGTCTCTACCCCAATTTAACAGGTTCCCTTTAATTCCCAATCATGTGCATTTTAATTCTGAGGTGGCATCACAAGAAAACGTGCACTCTCATGTTGGGAAACAGGATATTTGTCGTGAGCTAGGTGGAATGAAACAAAGAAAAACTTGACTAATATAACTGAATTAATAAAAAATCTTCATTCATTTAAACTGCTACTAGTCAATATACATTTTTCATTCATCTTCTATAACATTTATCCTGTACAGAGTCACAGGGGGCCTGGAGTCTATTCAAGGAGACTTTAGGCACAAGGCAGGGTACACCGTGGACAGGGTGCTACTGTAATCCATCGCAATGCACACACAAACACACACACACACACACTTCAGGGAATTTGGAAATGCCAAGTAACATAATCTGAATGTCTTTGAACTACAGGAGAACACCAGTGGAGGAAGCCCACCAATCTCAGACCAGCAGCAAGAATCGAACCCTTGACCCTGGAGGTGTGAGACCACTACACCATCACGCCGTCCTTAATGTTAATGAATATTTTATTTAATAATTATTATTAATAAGAATAATTTAACAATAAATATGTTAATTAAGTCTCAGCTTACTGCGTGCCCATAGCATTTTAAGGTTATTTGGAGAAATTCTATGGATTGATGAGAATGATGATGATTATTATCATCATCATCATCATCATCATTTTAGCTGGTGTGGTTAAAAAAATTATAAACACAATTACATTTCTTTTCAACTCTCGTTGTAGATTCAAAGTGCCCCATTGAACACATTAGTCCACACACGGATAAGACATCAAACACAAACACAGACACACACATATATGTTATATGCGCGAGCTCAAATCAGAATGACTCACCTACTGCAGGGAAACAGGAGCCCGAGCACCCGTGGATTAAACAGTACAATTTTACAAATCGCAAGATGAGCGTGGTAAACAGGGGAATAAATATTTTAAGACATAACACTTGACACACGCGCAGGAATTAATTTACACACAAAAACGCGTCACAGGGGAATGAAACCCACACTGAGCTGTTTTTACGCAGCTGTGCTCTGTACACTTCCTCATGGGCGGGGAAGGGACATACTAAGTGCAAGGAATAGGGGTGTTAAATAACTAATTTTATACAGTGTTATTCATTTTATAGAAACTTACTTTGTTAAGTAAAACCTGATTTATTTTTTTAAAGTATATTATACAATATTTGTAATAGTATTCGTGTATATGTAACAGCAGACGGAACGGAGTTTTAGCCTTGTATCATCTGTGGCGCCCCCTGCCTGTTCTTTGGTATACTCCAGGATGTTATGTTTACAAAGCTCACACCGAGCTGTCACATTACACAAGCTGGACTGGCTATGTGGGATGTTTCCCAAACTACATACTGTCCACGAAACACTGTAGATTCTAACTGCATAGTGTGTTGCCCTGCACCTCCAAGTTCTGGGTTTAATTCCTGCCTCAGGTCTGGGTTTATGAGGTTTGCATGTTTTTTCCATGTTTGGTAGGTTCCTACAAAGACATGCAGATTATGCTAACTGGTGTTCCCACAGGTGTTGCCCATATTGTCTGAGTGAGTGTGTATATATCTGTGTGCCCTGCGATGAGCTGGCACCCTGTCCAGGGTGTACCCCACCCATAAGTCTCCTGGAATAGGATCCAGGCCCCCGGTGACCAGGATAAAGCAGTATAGACGATTATAATTGGGTAAGTGGATTATAAATAACAACAAATAAGTATACCACAACAAATAAACAGCTACATACAGTACATATATTTAATGTGTATTTTATGCTCATCTTTTTTTTAACTGACTAGAGGTTACCTGCAGCACTGGGAATGTGCAGATCCCAACACCTGTGCGCTACCATTACCAGCGAATGAAGTGTGTGGACAACTTGCTGCCACTCCTCACCCTGTAAACACACTGTAGTTTGATCCAGGGTTTCAGTAGCTACAGTATGAGCTCGATGTACCCATTTTTACCATAGATAATGCTGGCTTATGTTACATTCAGTAAGGAAATAAAAGCTTCTGATAAAAGTTTCTGATGTTCCTGATGAAGACATAAAAGTTTTTGATATATATACACTACTGCTCAAAAGTTTGGAATCACTTGCGAATTTCTTTGTTTTTGTTTAGTGATTTATTTTCTACATTTTACAACAATGCTGCGGATGTTAAAACTATGAAATAACACATATGGAATAATTTAACTAAGTAACAACAACAATAGGCACTTGTTTTTTTAGGACACAGAGGTCAATCTTTCTAAAATAGTTCTTGCAAAAACAGTATTGTCAAGTGCATTTGTAAAACTCATCAAGCACCATGAAACTGGCTCTAATGATGACCTTACCAGGAATGCAAGACGGAAACTTATTTAGAGTTACCATCCTCAAAAATACCTGTATACTTTTTGATTAGTGCCTATACAGATGTATACGGCTCTGGAAAAAAAATAAGAGACCACTGCAATTTACTCCAGAAAACCTCTGGAATTTCATCAGGAGGAAGATGGATGGTCACAAACCAACAAGCAAAGCTAAGCTTTTTTGAAAAAAGAGTGGTATAAATTTACCCAACGCCAATGTGAAAAACTGGTGGAGAGCATGACAAAACGCATAAAATCTGTGATTGCAAATCAGGTTATTCCAAGTACTGATTTCATAATTTTATTTAGCCAAAGCATTAACACAATTTGTTTACAAATTATTTGCATTTTGTTTTATTTGAGTTATTAAACCTCTGCAAATAATCCATGATGTTGGGTTATTTTGATGTGTTGGATGTTAACATTTCCTTTAAATATACACTCTAAATAACAATTCCTTATATTTCTTACTTATATACTGTATTCCTTATATTTTCTCACTCTAAGGTCTGAGACTCACTAACTCATTGACTTAACATTGACATCATTAGAGCCAATGTATTTGCCTCATCATTGAACCCAACTCTTAAATATCCCCATTTGTAACTGTTGATGTACTCCCTCTGCGCTACAAAATGCTTACAATGAAGACATCATTAATAAGAACAATGTGCACGGATAGAAGTTTAAAGAAAGGGATACCAGGACTAAAGACAAACCACACAGCAAAATACTATCAACTGTGACAAAGGGGATTTTCAAAGAGTATTTACGAGTTGGGTTCAAAAATGTTGCAAATGCACCACTAGTAAATGTGTTGGAGAACAAATTGAGTAGTATTTTTTGAATAGAGAAAGAGTTATTCTACCAAAATATGCAATCTGAACAATCTATGTCACTTAATAAAAAGGGTATGCTCGCTTTTGATACTACCCTCATACATTTTTGTTGGTATTAAAAAGTTAAACCGTGCTGGCAAAACAAAAGTTACTGAGTTCTACAGGAACACCATGTTCCATTATAGAACTACTGCCATGCAATATTCACGCACACTTCCCATCCATACACTATTTCTGATTATTATTATTATAGGCTTGTAAACAAATTGCATACATGACACAAAATTCTGCCAGATTTACTCCAAAGAAATGTTACTGAAAAAGTTTCTGAAACAAATTTGTTTATATTTTGATCACCCATCAAATGCAAAGCACATTTCCAGCACAGCTCATTTGCTTCTAGTAATGCCTGACAAATGCCACAAAACTGCATAGGAGGCAAAGCTTAGAAAGAGTTGGAAACATCAAATGCCTACTTAACAGCGGAAGAAAGACCACAAAGACAGAAGGTTAAAATATTTTGGACTCAATGGGAAAATATAATATACTGTATATCACTGTAACAGTATCTGAAAAAGATGACAAATTATAGAAAAGATACATTATAAATAGACAAATTACAGTAGGTGAGACAGTAAGGTGAAGAGAAAATAGTGAGACAAAAAAGTTCAATTGTTCTGAAGTGTCAAGACTGACTTGTTAGATCACTGAAGTGTTTCACAGCATAAACAAAAAACAAAAATGCCATAGCAATCCATAACTTATTTATATGCCACCTTTTATTCTTTGAAAGAAATCATACCAGTAATCCTATTTTCTCTTAACCACATTTATTTCTCTTTATCACAATTTTCACCAGACAATGTTTATGTTAGATGATTTAGCTAGCTGCCATGTTACTGTATACTTGATAACAATGTTTCCTGAAAAACCTTGTAATTTACAGACTAGAGACTAACTGATGCGTCAGTTCTGCTTAAGATAATGGAGGGCACACAACGTCCTGAGCTGCTCAAGCTCTAACACAAACAGCTCAGTAGACAGCAAAAGAGAAAGATAATCATTGCCCGAATTGCAGTGCTTAATAGCCTGGACTGAAGGTTGAAAAAGTCTGGTTATTTACACAGGTACCCTGTTAAGCTCTCTCTCTCAGTTGTGTCCCCATGAATGTTTAAAAGGCTCTGACATTTTCAATAATCTCCTTGCCGAAAATTTTTTCACATCTACATATACGGCTGCTATACTCTGGAATAGGAGACACTCGGTGTATCATCTGTTCAGCAAGACTAAGCAATATTTTATGCTGAGCATTAGAAAAACAATTATTTTTATGTTTCTTATTCAAATATACTGTATGCAAAATTGATAAGATAAACTAAAAACCTCAGGTAGTTTAATAATTTGTTCACGTTTAAAAAACGTTGGAACGTTTTGTGCTCTTAAGGAACGTGGTGGATTGGAGCATATCAGAAGACTAGATATGTGGATGCTAAACTGTTACATTTTTCTCTCTTCTAGGGGTTAGAGAAAAGGTGTAACCATTAAAAAGGTTTTGGAGGTCATCACTCCTGTCCCAGCCAGCAATCAACACACAACAAATTTAAAATAATTTGTTCCTTTTTATTGACTCTTGTGTTAGAAAAAAGGGAGCAAAGACTTCAAGAGGTGACCAGGCCAACACAACAAACAAAAAATTGTCTAGATGTTGGGAGGATCAAACTAACTTACCTGAAAAAGAAAAACAAATAAACAACATAACTTTTACCTCACTCCCTAACTATCCAGAAACAGGAGAAAACATGATTAGAAAAAAAGGAAAATGGCATCCACCTCTCTACAGCTCCCACAATTAAATATAGGCAGCAACAAAATAAACAGTATAGCTTAAAAGAGTCAAATTATTTACAGATCAAATCTCAGTACTGGAAGAAGCACTTAACACAAGGTCAAGGATTTAGACTCAACAGTCTACAAACACACAGGTTGAACAACATGCTGTGGCAGGAGGAATGATTCTCCCTGCTTCTTGCTTTCCACCTCAGCTTTATACACCAGCTCCCATCTCATCAACCAATCAGGTCTCTCCTAATTAGGCATAGCTGATGTCTATACCTGGTTGAAGGAATGAGAGAGAGAGAACAAAACAAAACAGAACCAAAAGAAACAAAGTACAATCACATTGCACAGAATGAACAAGCAAAATAAATCAGGACCATATACATCACAGATGTTAACTGGTTCATAAACATGAAAAATATGTCCTGGGACGCAACACACCCACCCTTAATTACAAGGTATAACATCTTGTAAATAAAAAATGTCAAAACTTTTTTTTTCCTTCATGTTACACTCAATTTGCACTAGTTTTCATTAACATAAGCTAGAGAAAGTGCACCTGCTAATACATTTTCGACCCCCTTTTTATACCGTATGTCCAGATTAAATTCTTGAACAATGAGGGACCACCTTTTTAATCTCTGGTTGGAATTGGACATACGTGAAAGACCAAAGGGTTGTGGTCTGTGTAAACCACTATTGGATTACTACTGCCAGAGCCTAGGTAGACCTCAATGCTGCAGAGCCAGCAATAATGCAAGGGCCTCTTTCTCGATGGTACTGTAGTGTTTCTGGCATTTTGAGAACTTCTTGGAAAAATAGCATATTGGGTGCTCAATACCCAAGCTATCATCCTGTAGGAGCACTGCACCAGCTCCATGAGCACTAGCATCTACCTGTAGCTTAAAGGGAAGGCTAAAGTTAGGAGCAGACAGGACTGGTGCATTACACAAAAGATCCTTGGCTACCTGAAAAGCAGATTTACACTCAGGGCTCCACACAAACTTATGTTCTGAACTCAAAGTTCTGTAAGAGGGGAAACTACGGAGGCAAAGTTTTTGCAAAACCCTCGGTAGTACCCAGCCATTCCAAAAAAAACGACGTAATTCACGTTTGTTTGTGGGGGAGGCAAACTCAATAATAGCAGAAACTTTGCCTTCAACTTGCTTTACCTGGCCCTGCCCAACTAGTTTGCCAAGGTATGTGACAACTGCCCTTGCAAACTCACACTTAGCAAGGTTTAATGTTAAAGAAGCTTCATTCAGACGCTTTAACACTGCTTCTAGGTTTCCTAGATGATCCTCCTATGTCATTGAATAGATAACAATGTCATCTAGGTAGACTTCACAGTTCTGTACTCCTGATAAGACTATCTGCATTAAACGCTGAAAGGTGGCAGGAGCATTTCGCATCCCAAAGGCCATGACAGTGTAGTTAAGAAAGTTGTCAGGGGTAACAAATGCAGATATCTCGCTGGCACGGGGTGTTAAAGGCACTTGCCAGCAACCTTTTAAAAGGTCTAACTTGGTGACATAATGTGAAGAACCTATCCTGTCTACACAATCTTCCATTCTTGGAAGCGGAAAAGAGTCTGGTTTTGTCACACTGTTAACTTTACGGTAGTCCGTACAGAATCGCAAAGAGTTATCTGACTTGGGAACAAGCAGGCAAGGAGAACTCCATGGACTTTGACTGGGTACAGCAAATCCATGTTGCAACAAAAAATCAACTTCATTTTTCATTAGGTTTCGTTTGTGCGGGTTTATACGGTATGGATGCTGTTTAATAGGTGGACATTCACCAACATCTATGTCATGACTTAAGATATTGGTTTGGGAAGGAACATCGTGGAACAGTGACAGATATTTCCTGATCAGCTCAACAATACTACCACGCTGATCATTAGTCAAATAGGAGAGGTACAACTCCAAATTGGATAAGAAAGCAGAATTTGACAACCTGCCACAAGAGACTTGAGCATTTCTGTCCACTAAGCCATCAGCCTCTAAAGTATATGGGCAGTTAACGGCAGCATCCACTGATACTGGGTTAACAGGAACAACTGGCTTTGCCTCATCTCTAGATACATAAGCCTTTAGCTTTCTTACATGACACATCCTACTTTTGCGACGTCGATCAGGAGTACGGAGAACATAGTTTGTTTCACTCAGTTTTTTATCAATCACATATGGACCAGAGAATTTCGCCTGCAAGGCTGAGCCAGGAACAGGAAGTAGTACCAGCACAGAGTCACCTGGTTAAAAATGGCGCACCACACTTCTGCTCATAGCAGGTTTTCATCTTGGACTGGGCTCCAGCAAGATGGGCCTTAGCAACATCCCAAGCTTGGTGAAGCTTCTCACGAAAGGAACTCACAATTAAAAGTAGACACAGGAGGCATATTTTTGGCAAGAAACTGCTCACTTAGTAGTTTCAATGGCCCTCGCACCGTGTAACCAAACACAAGCTCAGCTGGGCTGAAGCCCAGGGATTCCTGCTTGGTTCCTCTTACAGCAAACAACAACAAAGGTAATCCTTCTGCCCAGTCCTTACCGCTCTCTATACAGTAGGCACGCATCATTGACTTAAGGGTCTGATGGAACCGCTCAAGGGCACCCTGCGACTCTGGGTGGTATGCACTTGATAACTGATGTTCCACACCTAACCCGTTCAACACCTGTTCAAAAACATGAGATGTGAAATTTGACCCCTGGTCTGTCTGAATGACTTTGGGTATCCCAAAAGTTGAACAGAACTTTATGAGCTCTTTTACTACTACCTTAGTCTTGATGGAACGCAATGGTATGGCCTCGGGATAATGGGTTGCTGTACACATAATCGTAAGAATGAATTGATAGCCAGACTTAGATTTTGGTAGTGGTCCCACGCAATCGATCAAAAGTCTCTCAAAGGGTTCTCCCAAGACTGGAATTGGCTGAAGGGGACCCGGAGGAATTTTCTGATTGGGTTTTCCCGCCAACTGACAAACATGGCACGACTTCACAAATTTTGACACTGCAGATTTTACACCAGGCCAAAAGAAATGTTTAATAAGGCACTGATAGGTTTTTGTCACCCCGAGATGACCGGAGCATACATGCTCATGCTCATACATGCTCATGCAGAACTTGGGCTTGGTAACTAGAAGGCAAAACAATCTGATAGACCATGCGACTATCATCATCAGCAATCTGTGGCCTCCACCAACGCATGAGTATATCATCCTCCCAGAAGTAACCTACCTTACGTTTTGAGACTGACTTATCTACAGCAGCATCAACACATTTCACCAGATTGGGGTCTTCCCTTTGGGCAGCAGCTAACTGTTCTTGGCTTACTTTTAAGGGTGGCTGTTGGTTTTCCCTAGCAATTTCAGTAGTCTGCTGGGATGAAACTGACAGTTTGCTCTCTACCGAATCAGCTGAGGAAGGGAAAAAAGATTTTGAAATATCAACCACATCATCAAACCTTTTTGCCTGAGCATGGGTTACAGCACACGCTGCGAAAACAGAGGGAAAAGTTTTAGAGACATCAACTTGGGCTTCAACATCAGGCTCAGCAGACAATTGGATATGGAAAAACCTTTCTACCCACCAGGTCATTACCCAAGATCATGCTCACACCATCAAATGGTAGATGTGAACGTACACCAATTCTCACAGGGCTGAAATTAGCTTGGATCTTATGTACATAGTATGTAAAGGTACGGAAACACAATCTAGTTCCACACCACGAATTAAGACATCCGTAGCAGTATATGACTGAGACGAGAAAGGCAACACGCTGTCCAAAACTAATGACTGCGCAGACCCAGTGTCTCTCAGTATCACGATAGGCTTAAAGTCAGAATCATTTAAAAGGGCAATAGCACTTTTTATAATGAATGGATCAAACGAAGTTTGCTTAGAGTGCAAACAATTGGGAACAATAGGAGACTGAACACACACCACCCCTTTGGGTTTGTTTCCAGATTGTTTTTGCTTCCATGCTTTACAGTCAGTGATCAAATGACCAGGGTCAAGGCAGTAGAAGCATACCCTTTTAAGTGCACCACTTTGAGGTAGTCTTGGCGTCACTACCAGGTTCAAAAACATTAACCCGTTGCAATTCCCTACTTGCCCTCTCCTTTACAAGTAAACTGTTAACGGATCGCACAGGTGGAAAGACCGTTCTATGGGTGAGAAATTCGTCAGCTAAAATGGCTGCCTCAGAAAGCTTGGAAATCCTTTTCTCATTTAAATGAACAAGGCTTTCTGGCACACAACTTTTGAAGTCCTCTAACAAGCTCTTGAAGCTCCTTAAAAGTTGTGGTTTTGGTGGCAAAACACCATTTCTCAAAAAGCATTCTTTTCTCCCTTGCAAATTCTACGAATGTTTGCTGGGCTGACTTTAAACAAGATCTAAATCTCTGACGGTATGCCCAATTCATAGGCTCTCAAAACAGCTGCTTTCACAATATCATAATCTAATGATTCCTCTATGGACAAAGCAGAGCACACCTCTTGAGCTTTGCCAACAAGGTTGCATTGTAACAAAAGTGCCCACATATCTTTTGGCCAATTAAATTTTGCAGCAACATGCTCGAAGGCGACAAAATAAGAGTCAACCTCAGCTTCACGGAAAGGAGGGACTAATTTTACATATTTACCTACATCAAATTCAGATTGAGACACATCAGGAACACTAGAAGAAGAAGGTCTAGATCGAGGGAGTGGAACTGGTTTATTTTGCAAGGCTTGAACTTCAAGATCCAACCTGCGCAGTTGAATATCTCTGTTCGCCTGTATTTCAAGAGCTTTTAAACGAAGAAGCTGAGTGTCATACTCCTGACGCTTTAAAGCAAGATTCAATTCTTTCAGTTTAATCGCTACTACAGGGTCTGCATGCGAAACTGTTTGTTTACCTGACAATTTTGACTCAGGCTCAGCTTCAATTTCAGCATTCCCCTCACCCTTCACAGAGCATTCAGGTAATATACCGGTCTCTACTAATTTTTTTATACAGTTCATCTTTTATTACTTGTTTCTTGGCTTCTTTGGAAACTGAAATATTAAAGAAATCTGCAATTAAAATCAGATCCTTCTTTCTACAACTATCAAATTCATCTAACGTGGGCGATAGAGTAAAAGTAACCAAATCAAACTCCATTTTTACCAATATGAAGTCTCCTCACCTATACAAAGTTAAAATCAGCCAAGCAAAAAGACTTACCACATCTACAGAAGTGTTTCCAACTGTTTCAGACGAGCAAACTAGTTATTTGTTTTAGATGAGCCCCCAATTGTTACATTTTTCTCTCTTCTAGGGTTTAGAGAAAAGGTGTAACCATTAAAAAGGTTTTGGAGTTCATCACTCCTGTCCCAGCCAGCAATCAACACACAAATTTAAAATAATTTGTTCCTTTTTATTGACTCGTGTGTTAGAAAAAAGGGAGCAAAGACTTCAAGAGGTGACCAGGCCAACACAACAAACAAAAAATTGTCTAGATGTTGGGAGGATCAAACTAACTTACCTGAAAAAGAAAAACAAATAAACAACATAACTTTTACCTCACTCCCTAACTATCCAGAAACAGGAGAAAACATGATTAGAAAAAAGGAAAATGGCATCCACCTCTCTACAGCTCCCACAATTAAATATAGGCAGCAACAAAATAAACAGTATAGCTTAAAAGAGTCAAATTATTTACAGATCAAATCTCAGTACTGGAAGAAGCACTTAACACAAGGTCAAGGATTTAGACTCAACAGTCTACAAACACACAGGTTGACCAACATGCTAGAGCAGGAGGAATGATTCTCCCTGCTTCTTGCTTTCCACCTCAGCTTTATACACCAGCTCCCATCTCATCAACCAATCAGGTCTCTCCCAATCAGGCCTCTCCTAATTAGGCATAGCTGATGTCTATACCTGGTTGAAGGAATGAGAGAGAGAGAGGGAGAGAACAAAACAAAACAGAACCAAAAGAAACAAAGTACAATCACATTGCACAGAATGAACAAGCAAAATAAATCAGGACCATATACATCACAGATGTAAACTGGTTCATAAACATGAAAAATACGTCCTGGGACGTAACATAAACCATTTAAAGCCCTGTATGTAAGTAATACTATTTTGAAATTAATTCTAAACTGAACAGGTAGCCAGTACAGGGATGATAATATTGGGGATATATGATCATATTTTCTTGATTTAGTGAGAACCCTGGCAGCTGCATTTTGGACTAACTGTAGTTTGTTTATTGATGATGCAGGACACCTAACCTAGTAATGCATTACAATAGTCCAGTCCGGAGGTCATGAATGCATGAACTAGATTTTCTGCATTAGAAACAGATAAGATGTTCCTAAGCTTGGCACTATTCCAAAGATGGAAAAAGGATGTGTTTGTGATAGTGAAGAACATGTAAACTCCAGCAAACATACCTGAGGTGAGAATCAAACCCAGACCCTGGAGGTGCAAGGTAAGGTAATAATTTAGGCATCAAACAATCAAGCTAATTTGGTAAAGGCTTACAGCCCACTGACTGCCTGAACTAGATAAATTGTAAAGTAGGCCCATTAGTCTGTATTGGTTTTCCTTAGCCAAAATGCTAAAAATGCCAAATTTTTAGGCCACGTTTTGATTGACATGATTTTTACCCAAAATGTTTTCTAATTTGATCAAAAATGAGCTAGACACAGGAGCAAAGTGGTTTGACACAGGTACCAAACGGATCTTCATAACTCAGTGTGCAGAGACGCAGCAGAAAATTTTGATAAAGATTTTTTGGGGATGCATGCCAAATTGATGGGTATATGGCCTGCCTACACCAAAAACAAAAAGAAAAGTTTTCTAATCCCCCCAATCCCTTGTCCCCAATCCCTCTACTAGTCCAACTCACATTAATTGCCAACGTTTTTTTCAACTCCAAGTGTAAAGTTTTTCTAAAGTTTTTCTAAAGTAGGAGAGGCAAGTTGCTCGGTCTGTCCGCTGTGCTTCGGTAAGCTTCTCTGGCGCCAGGAGAGACACACACACGTTGTCTGTCAGAAAGGTCTCAGTTAATTAACAGCAAAAGATGAGGTTTATATATGTTTGACCAAACGCCTGTGCCATAGACATATGTTACTAAAAAGAACATGAACCATTGTAAATGTCCTGGTGAGATCCTGAAGAATGTTGGCTCGAGTTAGGGGGAGAGGGGGAAGGAGACAGAGGGGGAGAGATAGAGAGGGGGAGAGAGAGAGAGGGGGAGAGAGACATGAAGAGAGAATGGGAAGGTGAGCGTGGGAGCGTTCACACCTTAAGGAGCAGATGCAAGAGGAGACAGGAAGATAGCAACAGGAAAGATTTAACACGTTAATATCAGATCTATGAGGAAGAGAGCAAGAGAGTAGAAATAACTCCTATATATATAAAATAATTCTTACACCAAGTCAACGAGGGGACTTAAAAACCTGGGGAAATTTCTTAAAGAAAGCTGTGCACAGCAACCCCTCCACATTTTGATGGATTAAAAATTTGAGAAAATTGCAAAATAAAGGTATGCTAAGTTGGTAGACTCTTATCCAAAATGACTGAAGTAGAAAGTGTTTTAACAATGTATTAATTCAGCATGTGCAAAATTTGGTTACTGGTTATGGACATTTATTTAAAAAAAAACTTTTTTATATTAAATTAAAGGCGGAAATAAGCAGGGGAAAAGTCAACTTTTTAAATATCTTTTTACACAACTAGTCTCACTACAGTAGTGAGACATGCATGCATGATTCAATATGCAGTACCAACATCTGAATCAAATTAAATTGAGGTTTGGCAACAGCTCTTCCTTAAATCTGTTGGTGCAGTTTAATTTGGCACATTTGGCTAAAACACAAAGAGTAAGAGGGTAAGGCCAGGGTACGAATCATACAGTTTATTTTATGTTTAATTTATGTTTCTTCAGTCATCTCTATACAGAAACAAAGAAGGGGATTTTTTTTATTTATTTAAAATTGGAACAAAACAAAAGATTAATGATTTTTTTTAAAAACATTTTAAAACAAAAAAAGTAAATGTTAAGTTTAGAAGATTCAATACTTAAATTCTGCGCTATTTCACTGTCCCCTTTTTAAATGCAAACAAATGTAAACACTTTAATTGGCATTTCCAAATTTCCACATCCCTGACCCTGTACAGGATTAGTAAGTTTTATTTTCTGCAATTGTTAATGCGCAGGTACATTATATTTGATAAATATTAAAAACAGAAAAAAGATTTTGTAGTATAGTAATATTTTAGTAAGGTAATAATCCTAAATTAAATTGCAAAAATTATATACATTCAGTCAACTGGACCTGAAGCTTTTGTGCAGAGGTCCTGGACAGTTGTCAGGGCCCTAAACATGAAAGAATATGTTATATGTAGGTCAAATGGTCCCACAAGATGTGTGCATATATACTGTATAGGGAATGTATGTATGCACACATCTTGTGGTACCTACATATGCTTTCTTCTGACAAGCTATTTATCTGCTACAATGAAAATACATATTCACTGAGCAGAAAGTGCCCCAATGGTTGCACATACTAGAAGGTAAGAAGCTTTTGTGGTGGTGCTTTCCACGTATAAGCCTTTTTCATTCAATGGATTTCAAACATTACTGGCTTAATCAAAGCCAGTCATCTGTCATTCAGAAATATCTCACACTTATTTAAATGTTTCTCATGGCTTCATGCAGACGTGTGCATGACCATAAGGGAGAAAGTAACAAAAGGCATAAGATATTTGCCATTCTCTTGAGATCCTACAGTACATCAAGTGGCATATAACATAATGCCTGAACACTTTCTTAAAAAAAGAAAATTAACCAAATCTGGAAAACTTGTTGAAGCTTTCTGAAAAGCCACTTTATTGCAAGTTCTGAATCTACTTTAATAAGTACATTCTGACATGAAACCAATCACATAAAATGCTCTAAGATGTATGGAAAAATGTTTACCAATTTGTATGTCTGGAAGTGGAAACTGGGTTAAAGGAAAGCCAATTGGAACAATTAAAATGATTTTTTTTTTTATTTAACTTATTTAAAAAACAAACAAAAAAAAAACACTTTATAGGACCGTGTAGTCTCCCATCCAAGCACTAATCAGAGCCAAAAAAAAAAACTATATGAGGAATAAAATTGAAACGCTTATAGGAACAGACAGTCTTCCATTTCTAAATTAGGCTTGATTTTGACAGTCTTCCATCCAAGCACTAACCATGGCCAAGCCTGCTTAGTTTTCTAAATGAGGCTTGATCTGGCACTCTCATACCAGTACAACTGGAAGTGGAAACTGGGATGGAGGAAGGCCTATTTGACCAATTAAAATGATTTGTTCTTAATTCAAAAAAAAAAAATTAATAATAATATATGAGGGATAAAACTGAAAAGCTTACAGGATTAGGTGGTCTCCCATCCAAGCACTACCCAGGGTCAAGCCTGCTTAGCTTTCTAAATCAGGCTTGAACTGGCACTCTTATACCAGTACAACTGGAAGTAGAAACAAGGTTGAAAGAAGGCCTATTTGACCAATGAAAATGATTTGTTTTTAATTTATTTAAAACAAAAATGAAAAAAAAAAAAAAACTATATGAGTAATAAAACTGAAACGCTTACAGGATCAGGTGGTCTCCCATCCAATCACTAACCATGGCCAAGATTGCTTAGCTTTCTAAATCAGGCTTGACCTGGCACTCTCATACCAGTACAACTGGAAGTGGAAACTGGGTTGAAGGAAAGCCTATTTGACCAATTAAAATGATTTCTTTTTAATTTATTAAATTAAATAACAATAATAAATGAGGAATAAAACTAAAAAGCTTACAAGATCAGGTGGTCTCCCATCCAAGCAATAACCATGGCCATGCCTGCTTAGCTTTCTAAATCAGGCTTGATCTGGCACTCTTATACGAGTACAACTAGAAGTGGAAACTGGGTTGAAGGAAGGCCTATTTGACCAATTAAAATTATTTATTTTTAATTTATTAAAAAAAAAAAAAAAAAAAACTAAGTGGGTTGAAGGAAGGCCTATTGGACCAATTAAAAAGATTTTTTTTTATTAAAAAAAAAGAAAAAAAAAGTTTATAGGACCAGGTGGTCTCCCATCAAAGCACTGACCACTAAAGCCTGCTTTGCTTTCTAAAACAGGCTTGATTTGGCATTCTCATACCAGTACAACTGGAAGTGGAAACTGGGTTGTAGGAAGGCCTATTTGACCAATTAAAGTGATTTTTTTAAATTTATTTAAAAAAAAAAGAAAAAAAAAAAAAAAAAACTATATAAGGAATAAAACTGAAAAGCATATAGGATCAGGTGGTCTCCCATCCAGGCACTAACTATGGCCAAGCCTGCTTAGTTTTCTAAATCAGGCTTGATCTGGCAATCTCATACCAGTACAACTGGAAGTGGAAACTGGGATGGAGGAAGGCCTATTTGACCAATTAAAATGGTTTATTCTTAATTTAATAAAAAACATAATAATAATATATGAGGGATAAAAGTGAATAGCTTACAGGATCAGGTGGTCTCCCATCCAAGCACTAACCAGGGTCAAGCCTGCTTAGCTTTCTAAATCAGACTTCATCTGGCACTCTCATACCAGTACAACTGGAAGTGGGAACTGGGTTTAGGGAAGGCCTATTTGACCAATTAAAATGATTTATTTTTAATTTCTTTTCTTATTTAAAAAAAAAAAAAAAAACTATATGAGAAATAAAACTGAAAAGCTTACAGGATCACATGGTCTTCCATCCAAGCACTACCCAGGGTCAAGCCTGCTTAGCTTTCTAAATAAGGCTTGATCTGGCACTC
This sequence comes from Clarias gariepinus, assembly GCF_024256425.1. NCBI lineage: Eukaryota > Metazoa > Chordata > Actinopteri > Siluriformes > Clariidae > Clarias > Clarias gariepinus. The sequence goes on from NC_071104.1 coordinate 14,591,157, forward strand.
TCATACCAGTACAACTAGAAGTGGAAACTGGGTTGAAGGAAGGCCTATTTGACCAATTAAAATTATTTATTTTAAATTTATTTAAAAAAAAAAAAAAAAAAAAAAAAAAAAACTATATGAGGAATAGAACTAAAAGGCTTACAGGATCAGGTGGTCTCCCATCCAAGCACTACCCAGGGTCAAGCCTGCTTAGCTTTCTAAATCAAGCTAGATCAGCCACTCATACCAGTACATCGGGAAGTGGAAAGTGGGTTGAAGGAAGGCCTATTGGACCAATTAAAAAGATTTTTTTTTCATGAAAAAAAAGAAAAAAAAATATGAGGAATAAAACTGAAAAGTTTATAGGACCAGGTGGTCTCCCATCAAAGCACTGACCACTAAAGCCTGCTTTGCTTTCTAAATCAGGCTTGATTTGGCATTCTCATACCAGTAGAAGTGGAAACTGGGTTGAAGGAAGGCCTATTTGACCAATTAAAATGATTTTTTTTAATTTATTTAAAAAAAAAAAAAAACTATATGAGGAATAAAAGTGAAAAGCATATAGGATCAGGTGGTCTCCCATCCAGGCACTAACTATGGCCAAGCCTGCATAGTTTTCTAAATCAGGCTTGATCTGGCACTCTCATACCAGTACAACTGGAAGTGGAAACAGGGTTGAAAGAAGGCCTATTTGACCAATGAAAATGATTTGTTTTTAATTTATTTAAAAAAAAAATTAAAAAAAAAAAAAAACTACATGAGTAATAAAACTCAAACGCTTACAGGATCAGGTGGTCTCCCATCCAAACACTAACTATGGCCAAGCTTGCTTAGCTTTCTTAATCAGGCTTGACCTGGCACTCTCATACTAGTACAACTGGAAGTGGAAACTGGGTTGAAGGAAAGCCTATTTGACCAATTAAAATGATTTCTTTTTAATTTATTAAATTAAATAACAATAATAAATGAGGAATAAAACTGAAAAGCTTACAAGATCAGGTGGTCTCCCATCCAAGCAGTAACCATGGCCAAGCCTGCTTAGCTTTCTAAATCAGGCTTGATCTGGCACTCTCATACCAGTACAACTAGAAGTGGAAACTGGGTTGAAGGAAGGCCTATTTGACCAATTAAAATGATTTATTTTTAATTTATTTTCTTATTTTAAAAAACAAAAAAAAAATAATAAAAAAAAAACTATATGAGGAATAAAACTGAAAAGCTTACAGGATCAGGTGGTCTCCCATCCAAGCGCTACCCAGGGTCAAGGCTGCTTAGCTTTCTAACTCAGGCTTGATCTGGCACTCTCATACCAGTACAACTAGAAGTGGAAACTGGGTTGAAGGAAGGCCTATTTGACCAATTAAAATGATTTATTTTTAATTTATTTTCTTATTTAAAAAAAAAAAAACTACATGAGGAATAAAACTGAAAAGCTTACAGGATCAGGTGGTCTCCCATCCAAGCACTACCCAGGGTCAAGCCTGCTTAGCTTTCTAACTCAGGCTTGATCTGGCACTCTCATACCAGTACAACTAAAACTGGAAACTGCGTTGAAGGAAGGCCTATTTGACCAATTAAAATGATTTATTTTTAATTTATTTTCTTTATATTTTTTTTTATAAAAAACCTATATGAGGAATAAAACTGAAAAGCTTACAGGATCAGGTGGTCTCCCATCCAAGCGCTTCCCAGGGTCAAGGCTGCTTAGCTTTCTAACTCAGGCTTGATCTGGCACTCTCATACCAGTACAACTAGAAGTGGAAACTGGGTTGAAGGAAGGCCTATTTGACCAATTAAAATGATTTATTTTTAATTTATTTTCTTTTTTTTTCTTTTTTTTTTATAAAAAACCTATATGAGGAATAAAACTGAAAAGCTTACAGGATCAGGTGGTCTCCCATCCAAGATCTACCCAGGGTCAAGGCTGCTTAGCTTTCTAACTCAGGCTTGATCTGGCACTCTCATACCAGTACAACTAGAAGTGGAAACTGGGTTGAAGGAAGGCCTATTTGACCAATTAAAATTATTTTTTTTAATTTATTTTCTTATTTAAAAAAAAAAAAAAAAAAAAAACTATATGAAGAATAAAACTGAAAAGCTTACAGGATCAGGTGGTCTCCCATCCAAACACTACCCAGGGTCAAGCCTGCTTAGCTTTCTAACTCAGGCTTGATCTGGCACTCTCATACCAGTACAACTAGAAGTGGAAACTGGGTTGAAGGAAGGCCTATTTGACCAATTAAAATGATTTATTTTTAATTTATTTTCTTTTTTTTTAATTTTTTTTTTCATAAAAACCTATATGAGGAATAAAACTGAAAAGCTTACAGGATCAGGTGGTCTCCCATCCAAGCGCTACCCAGGGTCAAGGCTGCTTAGCTTTCTAACTCAGGCTTGATCTGGCACTCTCATACCAGTACAACTAGAAGTGGAAACTGGGTTGAAGGAAGGCCTATTTGACCAATTAAAATGATTTATTTTTAATTTATTTTCTTATTAAAAAAAAAAAAAAAAAAAAAAAAAAAACTATATGAAGAATAAAACTGAAAAGCTTACAGGATCAGGTGGTCTCCCTTCCAAGCGCTACCCAGGGTCAAGGCTGCTTAGCTTTCTAACTCAGGCTTGATCTGGCACTCTCATACCAGTACAACTAGAAGTGGAAACTGGGTTGAAGGAAGGCCTATTTGACCAATTAAAATGATTTATTTTTAATTTATTTTCTTATTAAAAAAAAAAAAAAAAAAAAAAAAAAAACTATATGAAGAATAAAACTGAAAAGCTTACAGGATCAGGTGGTCTCCCATCCAAACACTACCCAGGGTCAAGCCTGCTTAGCTTTCTAACTCAGGCTTGATCTGGCACTCTCATACCAGTACAACTAGAAGTGGAAACTGGGTTGAAGGAAGGCCTATTTGACCAATTTAAAATGATTTATTTGTAATTTATTTTCTTATTTAAAAAAAAAAAAAACTACATGAGGAATAAAACTGAAAAGCTTACAGGATCAGGTGGTCTCCCATCCAAGCACTACCCAGGGTCAAGCCTGCTTAGCTTTCTAAATCAGGCTTGATCTGGCACTCTCATACCAGTACAACTAGAAGTGGAAACTGGGTTGAAGGAAGGCCTATTTGACCAATTAAAATGATTTATTTTTAATTTATTTTCTTTTTTTTTCTTTTTTTTTATAAAAAACCTATATGAGGAATAAAACTGAAAAGCTTACAGGATCAGGTGGTCTCCCATCCAAGATCTACCCAGGGTCAAGGCTGCTTAGCTTTCTAACTCAGGCTTGATCTGGCACTCTCATACCAGTACAACTAGAAGTGGAAACTGGGTTGAAGGAAGGCCTATTTGACCAATTAAAATGATTTATTTTTAATTTATTTTCTTATTTAAAAAAAAAAAAAACTATATGAAGAATAAAACTGAAAAGCTTACAGGATCAGGTGGTCTCCCATCCAAGCGCTACCCAGGGTCAAGGCTGCTTAGCTTTCTAACTCAGGCTTGATCTGGCACTCTCATACCAGTACAACTAGAAGTGGAAACTGGGTTGAAGGAAGGCCTATTTGACCAATTAAAATGATTTATTTTTAATTTATTTTCTTATTAAAAAAAAAAATAAAAAAAAAAAAAAAAAAACTATATGAAGAATAAAACTGAAAAGCTTACAGGATCAGGTGGTCTCCCATCCAAACACTACCCAGGGTCAAGCCTGCTTAGCTTTCTAACTCAGGCTTGATCTGGCACTCTCATACCAGTACAACTAGAAGTGGAAACTGGGTTGAAGGAAGGCCTATTTGACCAATTAAAATGATTTATTTTTAATTTATTTTCTTTTTTTTTAATTTTTTTTTTCATAAAAACCTATATGAGGAATAAAACTGAAAAGCTTACAGGATCAGGTGGTCTCCCATCCAAGCGCTACCCAGGGTCAAGGCTGCTTAGCATTCTAACTCAGGCTTCATCTGGCACTCTCATACCAGTACAACTAGAAGTGGAAACTGGGTTGAAGGAAGGCCTATTTGACCAATTTAAAATGATTTATTTGTAATTTATTTTCTTATTTAAAAAAAAAAAAAAAAAAAAAAAAAAAACCTATATGAGGAATAAAACTGAAAAGCTTACAGGATCAGGTGGTCTCCCATCCAAGCACTACCCAGGGTCAAGCCTGCTTAGCTTTCTAAATCAGGCTTGATCTTGCACTCTCATACCAGGACAACTAGAAGTGGAAACTGGGTCGAAGGAAGGCCTATTTGACCAATTAAAATGATTTATTTTTAATTTATTTTCTTATTTAAAAAAATTTTTAAATAAATTAAAAAAAAAAAACTATATGAGGAATAAAACTGAAAAGCTTACAGGATCAGGTGGTCTCCCATCCAAGCGCTACCCAGAGTCAAGCCTGCTTAGCTTTCTAACTCAGGCTTGATCTGGCACTCTCATACCAGTACAACTAGAAGTGGAAACTGGGTTGAAGGAAGGCCTATTTGACCAATTAAAATGATTTATTTTTAATTTATTTACTTATTTAAAAAAAAAAAAAACTACATGAGGAATAAAACTGAAAAGCTTACAGGATCAGGTGGTCTCCCATCCAAGCACTACCCAGGGTCAAGCCTGCTTAGCTTTCTAAATCAGGCTTGATCTGGCACTCTCATACCAGTACAACTAGAAGTGGAAACTGGGTTGAAGGAAGGCCTATTTGACCAATTAAAATGATTTATTTTTAATTTATTTTCTTTTTTTTTCTTTTTTTTTTATAAAAAACCTATATGAGGAATAAAACTGAAAAGCTTACAGGATCAGGTGGTCTCCCATCCAAGATCTACCCAGGGTCAAGGCTGCTTAGCTTTCTAACTCAGGCTTTATCTGGCACTCTCATACCAGTACAACTAGAAGTGGAAACTGGGTTGAAGGAAGGCCTATTTGACCAATTAAAATGATTTATTTTTAATTTATTTTCTTATTTTTAAAAAAAAAAAAAAAAAAAAAAAAAAAAAAAAAAACTATATGAGGAATAAAACTGAAAAGCTTACAGGATCAGGTGGTCTCCCATCCAAACACTACCCAGGGTCAAGCCTGCTTAGCTTTCTAACTCAGGCTTGATCTGGCACTCTCATACCAGTACAACTAGAAGTGGAAACTGGGTTGAAGGAAGGCCTATTTGACCAATTAAAATGATTTATTTTTAATTTATTTTATTTTTTTTTTATTTTTTTTATAAAAAACCTATATGAGGAATAAAACTGAAAAGCTTACAGGATCAGGTGGTCTACCATCCAAGCGCTACCCAGGGTCAAGGCTGCTTAGCTTTCTAACTCAGGCTTGATCTGGCACTCTCATACCAGTACAACTAGAAGTGGAAACTGGGTTGAAGGAAGGCCTATTTGACCAATTAAAATGATTTATTTTTAATTTATTTTCTTTTTTTTATTCCTATATGAGGAATAAAACTGAAAAGCTTACAGGATCAGGTGGTCTCCCATCCAAGCACTACCCAGGGTCAAGCCTGCTTAGCTTTCTAACTCAGGCTTGATCTGGCACTCTCATACCAGTACAACTAGAAGTGGAAACTGGGTTGAAGGAAGGCCTATTTGACCAATTAAAATTATTTATTTTTAATTTATTTTCTTTTTTTTTCTTTTTTTTTATAAAAAACCTATATGAGGAATAAAACTGAAAAGCTTACAGGATCAGGTGGTCTCCCATCCAAGATCTACCCAGGGTCAAGGCTGCTTAGCTTTCTAACTCAGGCTTTATCTGGCACTCTCATACCAGTACAACTAGAAGTGGAAACTGGGTTGAAGGAAGGCCTATTTGACCAATTAAAATGATTTATTTTTAATTTATTTTCTTATTTAAAAAAAAAAAAAAAAAAAAAAAAAAAAACCTATATGAGGAATAAAACTGAAAAGCTTACAGGATCAGGTGGTCTTTCATCCAAGCACTACCCTGGGTCAAGCCTGCTTAGCTTTCTAAATCAGGCTTGATCTGGCACTCTCATACCAGTACAACTAGAAGTGGAAACTGGGTTGAAGGAAGGCCTATTTGACCAATTAAAATGATTTATTTTTAATTTATTTTCTTATTTAAAAAAAATATATATATATATATATGAGGAATAAAACTGAAAAGCTTACAGGATCAGGTGGTCTCCCATCCAAGCGCTACCCAGAGTCAAGCCTGCTTAGCTTTCTAACTCAGGCTTGATCTGGCACTCTCATACCAGTACAACTAGAAGTGGAAACTGGGTTGAAGGAAGGCCTATTTGACCAATTAAAATGATTTATTTTTAATTTCTTTTCTTTTCTTTTATTTTTTTTATGAAAAACCTATATGAGGAATAAAACTGAAAAGCTTACAGG